>NC_140507.1:14026154-14626154 GCF_964339955.1 Pipistrellus hanaki
ATTTTGAGAGAGAGAGGAAGGGAGAGAGAAACATCAATGTGAAAGAGAAACACTGATCAGTTGCTTCCTTACGCAACCCAACTGGGGATTGATCCCAAAACCTAGGTATGCGCCCTGACGGGAACTGAACCCACAACCTTTTGGTGTGTGGAATGACACTCCACTGAGCCATCTATCCAGGGCCAAAAGAAAACTTTTTCTTACAGCTTTTTGAAACTTCAGAAAAACAAACAAATAAGAAATGAATAAACAGGGCCTTGAACTCTTTTAATTACAGAGAGAGAGAGAGAGAGAGAGAGAGAGAGAGAGAGAGAGAGAGAGAGAGAGAAAGAGAGAAGAAGAAGAAGAAGGAGGAGGAGGAGGAGGAGGAGGAGGAGGAGGAGGAGGAGGAGGAGGAGGGGGGGGGAGGGGGAGGAGGAGAGGAGGAGGAGGAGGAGGAGGGGGGGAGGGAGGGAGGGGGGGGAAGGAGGGAGGGAGGGAGGGAGGGAGGGAGGGAGGGAGGGAGGGAGGAATGAATGAATTACCAAAAACTGCGTTTGTCCTTAGAATACTGTGAGCCTTTCCCTCTATAGCTTATCATTCTAATCCAGGAAAGTCGCTATTTCCGGGGAAAGCAGCTTTCCTGATAATCAAACTCCTGTTTATAGCCAGGAGTTCCAAATACTTCCCAACCAACCTTTCATCAAATTTGCTCAAAAATCACCACATTTTAATTGTTTGAGTTCTTTTCCCTCCTTCATCCCTAGGTAATTATCAATGAGTATGTAGTAAACAGGGAAAGGTTATAATATCCACAAGAGGAAAAGGAAAGGGAAAAACTAACAGTCCACATGACCTAGTAATCAGGTTGCCACCCCCTGAATAATCTACATTGATTCTGCCCACCATAAATAAAATTAAAAATGTGTAGTTACAGGATGCAAAAACAAATAACCAAAAGCTTAGAAGCAGGAAAGAATTAAATTTCAAATGTAATAGTGACAATATAGGAAAATATCAAATGGGAGACAAAATGGAGAGACAGAATCCCCAGGAAATATATTAAACTGTGACTGTGAAAGACAAAGGGGATAGAGACAGAGAAAGAAATAACATAGAAATTTACCTTCATTGCACTGTGTCTGACCAAGGAACAATATAATGGATCTCTCGCTGCCATTAAATTAAACATAAATAGCTTTGTTTCTAATTAACATCTGCCCGAGTCAAACACGATGTGTGAAAGTCTTCTTTTTTAATGCTTTTCCTATACCACAGAAATATTATAACCAGAATGAGAGATTATGGATGTTTTCTAATAGCTTCCTCTAAAACAGAGGCCAAGCCTTATAGAAGATATATGTGAGAGTCATTGGAATTCTAAATGCATTTTCAAGGACCAGCTCTATTACAGTGCATAGCAAATGAATCCATAATGAGGAGATATTCCAGACCAATTGTTTCCAAATTATGCTTTTAGATTATCTTCATTTCTCTTTTAAAAATATGACTTGTTATTTTTAGCATGGCAGAAGAAATCCTTGACTTTCTGGGTTTGGATATCCTTATCTCTATTATTAAAGTCCTTAAAGGCCAGGTTAATGAGGTCTTTTTGAGGGGTTTGTGGACCTCTGTCTATTTTTTCTGAAGTTTGTGGCATATGTCAGCAGCTGATTGGGATATAAAATGGGTGCTCAGAAGAAGGGTGCCCTCTGGGGAGGTGGGGTCTAAGGTGGTAAATTTCTGTAAGGCCTCTGTGAAGCATGAGGCAGGAGAGGAGAGAGCTGGGTTTTCCTCAAGGCCCTGAGTGATTTTATTAAGTGTATCATAGTTGACCACCTTATAGACAGCCTTTTTACTTAGAATGAAAACAAAGGCGGGTAGGGGAGATTATTGGGGATTATTACTGCACTCTTGCCAGGCACTGGGATTCAAAAGTGCCACATTGAAGGGGTAGGGCAGTGGTCGGCAAACTGCGGCTCTCGAGTCACATGTGGCTCTTTGGCCCCTTAAGTGTGGCTCTTCCACAAAATACCACTACTGGGGTTTGCCGACCACTGGAGTAGGGTGAAAGAGTAGTGTTGAGGATGCCTAGTCACCCCAGTGATTAAACATGTTTTGGAAGAAAGAGGCCTTGGTGAGAGTAAGCAGCCCAGGCATTTAAGAAAAATTTGTTACCCGACACATGGAGGGCCACCCAGAGCTCCATCCTTTTAACAATGATGCTCTCAGCGGGGCTGACTGCAGGGTTGGGCTCCATCAGTTTAAGGCCACTGTGTGGGTAGGTCCTGGGGACCTTCTGCCCCCGGGACAGTCCCTTTTCCAGGGGCTAAATTTGTGGCAAGCAGGCACAGCCCGTGAGGTGGCATATGATTTAAAAGGGAGCCGCTTATTTTTATGGGAGGGCTTTCTTGCTTTTCCTCTGCCCTGTTTTAAGTGTTAAAAAATGCTGAAAGTTACATATTTTAGTTGTTCAGTGGGAGTCTGGGGTTCTAAGGCTAGTTTTGGTAATTTTTTCTAATGTCTGAGACTGTCTATTGGATAAAGTGTATTTTAAAAATTTTTGGCCCTTACCAGACTCAAATAATTTCTTTAACGTGTTTTTTTATGCAATACTTTCCTTAGAGATAATGTTTAGGTGATAGTGAGCTCGGCTCCTGGTAGTGGCAGGACTGTCAGGCAAGTGCCTGCAGTCTTGCAGCAAAGAAAGGAATGAATAAACAGCTGTTGCTCCCTGGCAAAAAGGTGGAGGCCGGAGGTGGGGGGCGGGGCCACGCGCAGAAGGGGTTAGGAAGGCAGGCAGTTTGCCAGGGCTGTGAGGAGAGTTTTCCTTAAAGCCCTATCTTAGTAAAAGTGCTATAAGTATTAGCAAAACAAATTTAATTGGAAAAATGTGCTACAATTTAGAGATTTATTTACAGGCCAGACTTCCCTGTCCCAATTTCTCTTTTTAAAATTTGAGAGTCAGGAAAATCTTAGAGGAATCCATAGGCAGCAAAATATCAGACATATGTCGTAGCAATATCTTTACCAATACAGCTCCTAGGACAATGGAAACTAAGGAGAAAATAAACAAATGTGACTACATCAAAATAAAAAGCTTCCGCGCAGCAAAAGAAACCATCAACAAAACAACAAGAAAGCCCACTACATGGGAGAACATATTTGCCAATGTTATCACCGATAAGAGTTTAATCTCAAAAATGTATAGGGAACTCATACAACTATAAAAAGAAGATAAACAATCTAATAAAAATGGGCAAAAGACCTAAATAGACACTTTTCAGAAAGAATATATGCACCATGTTCATAGCAGCACAATTTACCATAGCTAAGATTTGGAAACAGCCTAAGTGCCCATCAGCAGATGAGTGGATTAGGAAACTGTGGCACATCTACACAATGGAATACTACACTGCTGTAAAAAAGAAAAACCTCTTACCATTCTCAACAGCAGGGACGGACCTGGAAAGCATTTTGCTTAGCAAAATAAGCCAGTCGGAGAAAGATAGATTTCACATGATCTCACTTGTTTGTGCAATATAATGAACAACATAAACTGATGAACAAAAATATATCCATAGATATAGAAGTATCAAACAGACTGTCAGAGGGTGGGAAGAAGTAAGAGATCAACCAAAGTACTTGTAAGCATGCATATAAGCATAAACAATGGTCACCGACAGTAGGGGGGTTAGGGCATGTGCTGGGGGATGGGAGTGGCTAGGGAAAGGTCAATAGGGGGAAAAGAAGTCATAGGTAATACATTAAATAATATATAATTTAAATTTTATAAAATAAATAAAGTTTGAGGATCATGTTTTTCTAATTATTTAAGAGACAAATTTTGTGGTTTTCTATTTGAAAGAGAAGAGAAAAAATTATAGGAGAGAATGATGCCATGGTTAAGAGAGGAGCAATAGGTTTGGGACCAAATGATCAGCTCAATCAGAGAGGTTTATCAGGAAGGGACTACACTGAGGAAGGTTTAGAAGGAAGAAGAAGAATTTGCTAAGTGATGCAGTCCTGGCAGACAGAAGGGTGACTGCAGAGGAGGAAGGCCTGGCATCTCTGAACATTTCCCACTGCGGTGACAGAAACTGTGTAAGTCCCGGGGAATATTAAAATCAAAAGTCCTATTCTCAGGCCAGTGTGAATCATTGTCTAATTTATATTGTGGATAAGGCACTTTGGCCAGACCTCCGTGGAAAGGAAGAAGACATCCCAGAGGAATGGTTTGGGGAAGGAGGGGAACAGAAAAGAATGCCCTGTAGTGTAAATTAGAAAGAGGAGGTATGCAACAAAGGGAGACCCAGGAAGCTAGACTAAAGGGAGGGCGTCCCCACTGTCTAGTTAGGCTCCAGAGGGAGGAGGGCAGTCTAACTCACATGGTGGGCATCCCCTGCTACAAGGAAGACCATGGGACTTGTTCCCGGGCTGAGGCCAGACTGGAGAGGATTTCTGGCCTAAAGCTAGTTCTTAGAAGGCAAATCAGAAATCCAGTTTGGAGGGGTGATCCAATCATCACTTATAAGAGATGAAATGAGCCGGTATTGAGCATAGGATCAGCAATGGGAAGGAGAAGTCCCCCATCCAGCATTCTCCTTGGCTGGTTCTGGAGGACCCTAAGAAAGGGAGGCCAAATCAAGGCCGACAATCATGTCACCTGAATAGGATTCTGATGTAAGCCCAGGTCGAGCTGCCACTGCCGACTGCTCTCTGAGCAGCAGACTCAGGGTGACCAAAGATAGAGTGATGGCTCCCCTGCCCCGGTGGAACCCTCCTAGGTTTTGGTACAAAACATTAGGGTGCCCAAAGGAGGAACGCACAAGGCCAAAAGGGGTAAAGAATTATAAATATACTAGTGGTCCATTGCAGGAAGATTCCTACAATAGGGCTTCCTACTCCGGTTGCTGCCCCGCCTGCTTTTCTCCCTCCTCCACCGCCCTACTTGCTTCTCTGCAGCTTTGGTCTCTTCTGCAGGCTTGGCTTCTTTCTAAGTTGTCTTGGTTGGGTTAATTTGCATACTTGCCCTGATTGGCTGATGGGCATGGATTGTGTAGTGGAGTGATGGTTAATTTGCATATTACTCTATTATTAGGTTAGATTGTTATATCTGCCAGCAGAAGGGCTAACGCCAAAACGGCATCAGCGGGGCAGAGTAGAAGGAGCAGGATATTTATGTCTCTTGTAAGGGTCAGTCAGTAACCGGTGGGGCCAGGTGCAGATGGGGGCCAGGTGTAGGCGGTCCACTGGAAACTGGGTGAGGCAGGTTTACTGGAAGCCAAAAGCTGTTAATCATGAGACCTATACTGAGAATAACAGGACAATTGCCCGGAAAGGCCAGAGGCCCAAGCAGAGCACAAATGGAGCATAAAAAATGTGCCTGTCAGCCATGCAAAAAAAAAAAAAAATCCCTTGTCTCCTCTTTGGTCCTAATTACAAATTCCAGGGAAGGAACTGATTGCCCTGCTTTGAGTCAGGTGTCCACAGTTACCCAATTTGCTAAGTTCAGATAGTCAGAGCTATGAGGTTAAAGGGAGGGGGAAGTGATTATTTTTTTAATTTTTCAACTACAGTTGATATTCAGTATTATATTAGTTTAAGATCTACAAAGGGCTGTGTGATTTAAACACAATTAGTGGGGACAAAAAAGAAGGGAGAAACATGGTGAGCTAAGCTGACATCCCAAAGGTGACTTCAACACAGGCATTTTGTTGAAAGGAAGGGATGGAGGTTTTCAAAACAAAGGAAAGGAGGGAGGGACAAATCAAATACATACAGGAGTCAAACCAGAAGGGTTTCTACCAATGCCCACTCAGGCTTTTTGACACTGGCTCCCCCAATTTCACTCTGCTTCTAATAACAACAGCACTGGTCTAAGTCCCTTACCTCTCTTAATTATTAAATTCTTTTTATTTTATTTTATTTTGTTGATTTTTTACAGAGAGGAAGGGAGAGAGATAGAGAGCCAGAAACGTCGATGAGAGAGAAACATTGACCAGCGCCTCCTGCACATCCCCCACCGGGGATATGCCCGCAGCCAACGTACATGCCCTTGACCGGAATCGAACCCGGGACCTTTCAATCCGCAGACCGACGCTCTACCACTTAGCCAAACCGGTTTCGGCTTAATTATTAAATTCATATAGCAACTCTATCGTTAGCTCTGTTCTCTACATAGAGAAACTTATGCCCAGAGAAGTGAAGCATTAATAGACGGCGGAGCCAGCCGTGGACCTGGTTCCTGACCACTGCATCCAGGTTCCTAACCACCACTCCACACTACCTCTATCTCACCAGGTGGATGCTGGTACTACCTCTGTTTTAAGGACAAGGAATCTGAGGCTTAAGGACAGTGTGCCCTGGCACAAAGTTCACACTTAAAGGGAAGAGCTAGCCCTACCCCGTTTTGCTCAGTGGATTGAGCGTCGGTCTGTGCACTGAAAGGTCCCAGGTTCGATTCCGGTCAAGGGCACATGTGGGCTTGATTCCCAGTAGGGTCCATGCAGGAGGCAGCCGGTCAATGATGCTTTCTCATCATTGATCTCTCTCTCTCTCTGAAATCAACAAAAATATATATTAAAAAATAAAATAAAGGGTAGAGCTAGGAGGAAAACGTTCTCCAACATCTACGTTCTTACACACAAGCCTTGCACGCAACCCCCACATTTGGAGAACATTCAGTTATAGCAGCGTGTGGTCCAGTCATTTAATCTCAACTTTGCCTCATCAGGTACTTTAAGAACAAGGGTCAGAGACTCACACACCTGCGGTGTAAACTCAGCAGCTCCTTAACCCTCTTGCCTCCCTGTAGTAGGGGAATTCCTTGGAGTTCTATAAACCCTTTGTAAGCACCAAACACAAATTGCCCCTAACTGCCCATGTGGCTCAAGGGTCAACTGAGCGGTCCCCACTTACAGAAAGCGAATATGTTCAAAGACACCCCCCACCCCCATCCCTAACCCCCCACCTCCGCCCAGATTCTTAAAAACAAGAATTCATGGTACCAGGCCACGTTTTTCTCCTATACATACATACCTGTGATACAGTTTAATCTACAAATTAGGCAAATAAGAGATGAACAAGCAATCACTTAACAAGAGAAGGGAACTATTATAACAATGTATGGTAATAAAAGTTACACGAATGTCGTCTTCTCTCTCAAAATATCTTGCGCTGTACTCACCCTTCCGCTGATGATGGGAGACGGTAAAATGCCGACGTGACGAAATGGAGCGGGTGAGTGATGTAGTGTCGTGACGTGGCGTTAGAGGACCACGAAGGTGACTGAAACACAAGCAGCAGGTGCACTGCCCACCTGATGCCCAAGATGGCCGCTCGGTGACAGGGGCGGCGACCGTGTGATGACGCGAGAGGAGGGATGATTCGCCGAGATTGCGCGAGATTTCATCACGCCACTTGGAACAGTGCGCAATTTAAAACTTATCTTTATTTCTGGAATGTTCCCTGTGGTATTTCTGGACCACAGTGCTAAACTAGAATTTTTGGGAACATATAGGTAAAATTGTATACTTATTACTTATATGTAAATTATACCCCTGGAGCGGGAAGAGGCGATGGTGGAGGCCGGGCGGACAGAGGCAGTCCTGGCCCCAGGCGGGGAGCAGCTCTCAGGTGTGCTCACTCTGCAGCCGCCCAGCCCTGGCCAATGGAGCAGAAATGAGCTGCCCCCTCCCTGCCCTGTTCAAAACACAGACTTGGGAGCAAAACAAAGGTCATTGACAGGTAACGCGCAAGGTTATTGACGGGTAACTTGCAAGGTTTGGGGTGATGTAGGATGTAGCCATCTCACTGAAACAGGATGCAAAGCCAATTGTCCAAATAAGCTGTAGAATCCTAACTGAGAACAGAACCAGGTAGGCTGGGCTGCCCAAGAGGAAAACGTGTATATGCCAATATTATGTCACTATGGAAGGGTATTCATCCGTGTCATTCATTTTATCATCTCACATCTAACCGTCCAAGAACTATGGACGCAGCGTCTGCTTTGCAGGCTGGGGATTCGGTGGCAAAGACAGGAATGGTCTCTGCCTTCCTGGAGCTTTTGGGCCACTGTGGTGGGTGTCACCAAAGGGAAAGCCCGGGAATGTTTGTCACCTGGTAATCCGCATATCTTTTCTGGAAATTTCTTAAAGGTTAATTGGTAAGAGTCCTTTAGATTCTGGCAGTGTCCCAAATATATGGGGGAGGGGGGGGAGGGGGAGATATCAATTTACAGGTTCAGCCAACGCAGGCTTCCTGGGTTACTTTGGGTTTAATGTGGCTGCTTTCAGCTGTGGGTGTCAGCTGTCCTCTCTGCGGAGTCAACATACATGGACAAGATGCTACTTGTATGCTTTCCCTGCGCCCACTTTGAAATTATTTATAACGATGAAACTAGGAGATCATCTTGTCCAAGAAACGCTGCTCTGCAGCGTGCCAGAGTTTAGTTGCGAATCGAAATTACTCAAAAGATCTATAGCAGAAGCTAAAAGCTTTCTCATCAGGCTGCTGATAATGAAGTTTGCTAACCATTCTGCTGAATAAAGTCGAATTATGAAAACTGGTTCAGTCTAATTAGCCAAGGGTCAGGGTTTTTCCACTATTCTCAAAATGTAGCCACTGAAGCGGCTTAAGAACTCGTTGTCCGGAATTTAAATTGCCTATTGCCAAGGCTCGGTAACTGCTCCAGGAATGAACCGAAGTGCCTAAAATCTCCGGACTGTTTGATCACAGGTGCCCTGTCTGACGTTTGCCCGGTCATGTACAACTGCGCAGTGAAAACAAATGGTGGTATATAAAAGGCTGAGCGAGGCAGGTTTGGCCTGCGGGCAGAGTGCCAGTCTGTTAGAAGGAAGTGCCAGGCAGAATGGGGAAAAGAGTCAACAGAAAGGACACAGGCCCCCAAGCAGCATACCCACTAGGAGCTTACGGTCTAGCTGGGGAGAAAGACAAGTAAGTGGTCATCAATAACACAGTGTGTAAGTGCTGGGGAAGCTGCTCGGAGTGGTATGGGATCAGGGGCTGTGTAGGAGTCAGCAAAGGCAGGGGTACAAGGGTGAGTCAGGTATAAGCTAAGAAATAGTAGAGACTCAGAATGTTAGAACAAAACCAAAATAATTCAGAATGGTTGGAAGATTGGGAGATCAAATGATGAGAGAGGAGGACAGACAGGTAAGGAAAAGTGTCTGCCTGGTCATGGAGAGAGAGCCTTATAAGCCATGTTTTAAATATTTTATTATTTTTCCATCACCGTTTATCCTCTCTTTGATTATAAGCCACTTTAAAGACTTCAAGTTTCTATTCCTTAGATTTCATTTCTAACACAAAACAGACACGTTCAGCCAAAACCGGTTTGGCTCAGTGGATAGAGCGTCGGCCTACGGACTCAAGGGTCCCAGGTTCGATTCCAATCAAGGGAATGTACCTTGGTTGCAGGCACATCCCCAGTTGGGAGTGTGCAGGAGGCAGCTGGTTGATGTCTCTCCCTCGGCGATGTTTCTAACTCTCTATCTCTCTCTTTTCATCTCTGTAAAAAATTCAATAAAATATATTAAAAAAAAAAAAAAAAAAAAACAGACACATTCAGCTAGCACCTCAAAATTGAAAAGAGAGAGAGATTCACTTGTATGAGGAGCTCTATCAGATAAATGAGAGAATCAGATCTCCTCTGGTCTTAGGACAGGAAGGAAGAGAAATATGGAGTTGCCATGCTCATGCTCATGTTTTTGTCTTCCAAAGACCAATCGGTAGCTGCCTACCCATTACCTGCTCAACTCTGACCTCTCTGTGCCCAGCAGATTAGAGAGAGAGGCCACAGAATAAAGTTTGAAAGCTGGGGAAATATCAGCCTCCATTCTCAAGAGAAAATTTTCCAGCAAAAAGGGTGAGAATTACTGCTTCTGACAAGAACAAGAGTAGGTAAATATTGAGAATTTGGAAATGGCAAAAATTTTCTTTTGAATGTAAGAAAGTTCTTCCTGTGGTGTCTTTTCTGGGTCTCAAAAAAGCAAAACATATTTCTCATATTTCAGTATACATCACATATTAATGCACTGCCATTACTTGGAAGTGACCAATTTTGGTGTAGACAAAGTGATCATACAGCTGTAAGTTTACTAACTAATAGAATTACCACTTCTGAATGTGGCCTCGTGTGCAGAAACAGCTGGACCAATGGTCAGATTTCTCTGAAATTGAAAGCTAGATATGTGGTAAGCCCAGCATGGTGCTAGCGGGTGAGCAAACAGATGAATTAAATATAAGTTACAGTCCATTGAAAGTCCAGGCACAAGGCTTCAGGAGTAAACACAATCCTGTGTTCTAGAAAAACTTCACACACCCCTGAACCACCCAGGCAAAACTCAAAATAAAGAAACCTTAACGAAAAGACAAGTATATTGTAGTTTTCTGTTTCTACTATAACAAATTACCACAAACATAGTGGCTTAAAACTATGCACTTTTATTACTAGAGGCTCAGTGCATGGATTTGTGCACCGGTGGGGTCCCTCAGCCTGGTCTGCACCTTCTCAAAATCTGGGACACCTCAAGGGATGTCAGATAGCCAGTTTCAGCCCAATCCCCACCGGCCCAATGAAAACAGGAGGGAGCCAGGCCTGTGTATTGAGCATCTGTCCCCAGGTGGTCAGTGCATGTCATAGCAACTGGTCAACCAGTCGTTCAGTTGTTCAGTTGCTTAAGCTTTTATATATGTAGATAGTTGTAGGGATCATAAGTCCAAAATAAGTCTTCCCGGCTAAAGTCAAAGTGTCAAGAAAACTGCATTCCTTCCAGGGGAGAATCCATTCATGGCCTTTTCCAGCTTCCAGGGGTGGGGAACAGCACACACCCCCCCCCCCCCATGGGCCATCTAAGGCCTGAGGAATCATTTGGTCTGGCCCTTCCAAGACATTAGAGATGGGTTAATTAAATGTTTGACCAAATATAGCAGGCTAATTTTTTTAATATATTTTATTGATTTTTTACAGATAGGAAGAGAGAGGGATAGAGAGTTAGAAACATCAATGAGAGAGAATCATCGATCAGCTGCCTCCTGCACACCCCCTACTGGGGATGTGCCCGCAACCAAGGTACATACCCTTGACCGGAATCGAACCTGGGATCTTTCGGTCCGCAAGCCGATGCTCTATCCACTGAGCCAAACCAGTTTTGGCAGCAGGCTAATTTTTAAGTGGCTAATTTTGTATGGTCCTCAAATATGTTATAAATATCCAATGGCCCTTGGTTGTAGAAAGGTTCCCCAGCCCTGTGAATCTATAGGCTATCCACATTCCTTGGCTCATAGCCCACTTCCTATCCCTCTGCTGTGTTATCCCATCTCCTTTTTTGACTCTCCTGCCTCCTTCTTGCCCTTGTAATTGTATTGGGCCCACCCTTATAACCCAGGATAATCTCCCCAGTTCAAAATCCTTATACCTCGTCCCATCTCAAAGAATCATTCTGCCATTTAAGGTAACAGGCACAGGTTCCAGGGATTAGAACATGGACCTCTTCGGCGGCAGGGGGACATTATTCTGCTCAAGAAGAAGAGAACAGGCTGAGGGCAAGGCTCTGTCTGGTTTGTTCAACACCATCTCCAGCACAGTCCCTGGCTCATCTTCAGTACAGTCAATGCCTGTTGAATAACTGAGTAGATGAATAAACAAACATAAAAGGTGGGCTACTTCCTGCGATCAGTCCTCAGCAATTAGCAGTCTTCTGAAAATGAAGGATTAAATGGGTACCAAGTTTCAGTTTGGGAAGATGAAAAGGTTTGGAGATTGATGGTAGTGATGGTTGCACAACAATATGATGTACTTAATGTCAATAAATTGTGCATTTAAAAATGGTAAATGTTATGTATATTTTACCACAATAAAAGAATATGAAGAACTAATTGAAAGAGTCTGTAAGTCAAGAAAAAAATATACAATGGCCTTTGACCAAAACAATAACAACTAATTTAAACAGTTATCCTTCTTATAATAATTCCCTGAAGAGAAAGGTTTGTTATATCCTCAGTCCTGGGGCTGAATGTTCTTTTCATTATTTGTTTTCCTCCTAAAGCAAAAGGATTTCTCATTGGTCGTGTTCATTAAGCCAAACTGTATTATTCATTATGCTTTTTAAGTCACACTAAACCAGAGAGATCAATCAAGCAAGCAGATTTCTTTTGGGGCCTTTATTTGGCTTGTTTTCCTAAGTGCCTATTTTCATTTGTCTGCATCATGGTTTTAAACTCACACAAACTCCTTCTAACACACAAACAAATGTATACACACACATATTCACGAAGGCACACGCCTGGACACGAAGTAACTATCTACATGGTGTCAAAACACTCTATGAGTTCATAGATGAAAACCAGCCAGATTGCTTGAACCGGCTTCCCACAGACTCAACAAGCAGGTTGTAGAGTGAATTTTTACTAATTTATCAGTTCACTGGGGAAAACTGTACACGAGCTTTAAAGAGACCATTCTCAGAATAGATGGTCCACTTGTATCCCAAAAGTAACAGCTAGGAACCAATTAGGGCCATTCTCTTCTATTGGGCTTATTACTGGTGCTAATCTGTGAAGAGAGGAGTCCAATTGTGAGGAAGGTTAGCAACCCTGAATAACACACCCTGAAGGTTTATTAGGCTTCTGCCAACACCTTCAGGCTGCTTTAATTGCTTCTTCAGGGCTCGTTTCACACAGAGAATGGAGTCATTTCCAGTGCTCTGGTCTCGGTCTCTCAGCATCAGGTGTGGAAGGAGTGGAAGAGCACAGAAAACTGGAGTCACTCTACTAAATCTGTCAGAGAGCTATTGTGAAGTAACTTACACAGAGAAATTTGACAGAATAGAGCCTGGAGCCCAAATCCGTCTTACAGTCTGCCACATTTCTGCCATACCACACACTGAGTCCTCAGCAAATACTGTCCCGATCTTCCTATACCCTGGCCCCTTTCCATCTCTCAGTGTAGTCTAGTCCCCACCACACACACCTATGAAGGAAGAAAGCATTACATGGAACAAACGTTCATGCCATCTATACTGCTAGGATTTACAGGGTGCTTGCTCTGTCGTTGGGCCTGTGTTAATGCCTTACATGCATTATTGAGGTGGAAAATCTTTTCCTTAGATAGGATCAGCAAGACTGAGGTCTGAGAAGTCATTATTAGCAAAACCCGCGCCTGAATTTATGACACCAGACTGGGCTCCCGGACTTTCTATGCTACCACATTGCCTCTGGGGCATGTCTCCATCTTCTCTACCTTGGTGGATGTCAGTAAGTAGAGTACAATATTGATTTTGTCCTGTAAACAGAGCAGGCCAGGGAGAGAGTGAAGGCAGCAAAAGAACAAGGAGCCCTTAGCCAAGGGAAGAAAAGACTTTTCTATAAACAATGCTCTCTAACATGTTGCTTTCAAAGAAGGTCATTATTAGCAGCAAGGACTCTAGGAAATACATTTGTGTTGGAAAGCACAACAATACATCAACATTTCTTCTGTGTTTTCTTTTTTTTTTTCTTCTTAATCCTCACCCGAGGCTATTTTTCTATTGATTTTTAGAGAGAGTGGAAGAGAGGGAGAAAGACATCTCATATCGATTGGTTGTCTCCTGCACGTACCCCAACCAGGGGCCAGGGCCAGGAAGGAGCCTGCAACTGTGGTACGTGCCTTAGGCAGTAATCGAACCCAGGACCCTTCAGTTCACAGGCCAACACTCTATCCACTGAACCAAACCGGGTAGGGCTCTTCTGTGCTTTATATGTCCTGGATATGTCCTTGGTATAATATTGTAGAAACTGTTCCTTCCAGCATAAAACTAACCCTAATCCTAAAAGACGTATAAGAAAAGATGGATCCAGAGTTGACAATCATAGCATCACTCTCACTCCTTTAACCACCATCCAAAAACATCTTAGAAAATTAGGCTAGATATTTCTCAAGAGATTTGCTCACAAGAGGTTCATTATGTTTTGAATGAGGCTGGAGTAAAAATCCTCCTGTGAAAAGAGCCTTCCAGGCTTAATGTTATTTCCTGTCTCAAGATCTCCAGAGCAGAGTGCTGACTCAGGAGCACCCTTTGCAGAATCAGGGAGGGGTGTGGGGTGCAAGGAGAGAAGACTTTTTATAGAGATTGCAGTCAAGAAGCAAGAGACGATTCAAACCGGATCTTGATTTTTTTTTTTTCTTTTCTTTTTCTCAGCCAGTCAAACCACCCAAGAGATTGCTGAAATCCTTCTATAGCCGAAAAACACTAAAGGTTTGAAAGGAAAGATTCTAAGCTCTTCGTTTTTAGCTTAGTAAAAAGAAATCTTTTTCCCTAAAGTTAAGCAGAGATGCAGGCCAATGCCAGCAAATAGTGGCAAACAATGTTGAAAGGAACCGATGGGGCAATGAGTGTGGAAGAATCTTTGTTCTCCTTTGAAAGCGACAAAAAATCCCGCAGTTGTCAGTACGTCTTGAGACTGCATCCCAGATCAATGGAGAAGACAGCTCATGGGTGAAATTAATACACAGAATATCCCTCGGTAGACAGTGTGTACTTTCCAGAGAAGCTGAGGCTGAGCTTGAGAAGAACCAGAGTCAAATGTGACTAAGCTGGCCAACCACATGGATCCCATGCTGATGGCCTGAGCTTGTAAAATGTAAAGAGTTGAGTCCGGGCTGCATTTGCCCAATGGTTAGAGTTTCAACCCTTCAGTCCAAGGGTTTGATTCCCAACTCCAGTTGGGGCGCATGAAGGAGGCAACCAATTGATGTGTCCTCTCATGTCGATGTTTCTTTTCCCCGCCCCAATTCTCTCCCTTCCACTCTGTCTGAAAATTAATGGGGAAAATATTCTCAGATGAGGATTTTAAAAAAGTGAAGAGTGGAAGAGAAGGGTTAATTTCTCTAACAAGAAGTGTGTTTCTGTTCTCTTGATGGTTACAGCACTTGAACACCCCTCTCTTCCTCTCCTCCCCTCTCTCAAATCAATAAAAAAATAAAATAAGCACAAAGTAAGGAAGAGCCCAACTCCACTACCTACTACCTTGAGAAATGTACTAAATCTCTCCAGATCTATTTCTTCTTCAGTGCTCAGAGGCAGTACACAGGAAGTGCCTCACACCATGCCTGGTATGTAGCTCCCAGTCATATGACTGGTGCACTGTGACAGCTAGTGGAGGATATTTCTGACAAAAGAAATACTCAGGGAAACATAGCAAGAACCACAGACATAGCACGGACCATGCCTAATTTGTCTTAGTGTCACCATGCCTCGCACAGTGTCAAGAGGTGTTCAATAAGCTAAGTGAGTCATGAATGAACGTTATCAATAAGAGGGTAATTACCTGGCATTAATACGCCTAAGCTTGAAGCCAGCCTCAACCTCCCTTGTAAGCTTTTCCTCGCCCTGACCCTCTGGAAGCAGCTGAATACATCTCTCCTTTATTAGCTGAAATTGAAATTATATGATGTACCTCAACTGGGAGACCAGAGTTCAAAGTCATAGCTAGCTGTGTGTCTTTGGGCCAAGACATTGGCAACAACGTTACCATTATTCTATGAGACTGTCAGAATATACTCCAATGTGGGAGAGGTAGAGAGCTTGTCATTCCCCTTGTTCAGATGAGGAAACTGAGGCCCAGAGAAGTAAAATGATTTGTCCAAATTCCCTCCTCCAAGCAGGGGCAGTCAGGTGAAGGGCCTCAGCAGCCCTTCTGGCTCAGACTGCAAGGCCTTCCTCTGATGGTTGCCAGATTGCAAATAGGTACCCTTATACTGTCCTTTATATGCTACATGCCGCAGAGTTCCCTTCCTCAAAGCCAGCGGTGCCGGGCTGCGCTAGGGATTTCTGACGGCAGAGGGGGCTGCTGAGCCAAACCAGGCTTTCTCCATATAAGGAAGAGAAGGGTGCCGGCCTGCTGAGCTGCCGCTGGAGTTCCTCATTCCATCCTGAGATCCGCACGGACGCTGAGGTCGCAGTGATTCCAAATGCTCTGAGGACAGTACAAAAGAGAATCCGTGAGGAGCACGTGCTCTGGTCCCAGCTCTGCCAGTAACAGCTTGTCACCCCAGGGAAGTCCCGTCATCGAAATGTGAAAAAGTCTTACTTAGCTGAGGGTTCTCAAACCTGCAGACCATCAGAATCTCTCCTGCTGCTTGTAAAATCCACCCCAAACCCACTGAATCAGTATCTCCGGGGGTGGAACTTGGAAATCTATAGTTTTACAATATAAGGTCCCAGGGCTTCCGAATGCACAGACATGTTTGGGAGCTAGATAAAATGGAAGGTCCTTCTTTTTCATTGCAAGATTGAAAACCCACAATGCGTGGGCCTCCACGGCTTTTATTTCTGGTTTGATCATTGACTGCCTAGAGAATTGTCTTAAGGACGATTTGAAGGCAGCGCTGCAGAGAGAAAAATAGAACGTGAGCCACAAATGTAAGGCCCATAAAGATTTTTACATGTTCTAGCAGCCACATTAAAAAAAAAAAAAAAAGCTAAAAGAAGCAGGTAAAATTGAATTTTAATAGCATATTTAAATTAACCCAATATATGCAAAGTATAATCATTTCAACTTGTAATCAATACCAACAAAAAAAGAGGAGAGAGATTTTACACTTTTTTCTTTTGTGAGGTTCCTGCTAGCCACATTTCAGATGCTCGGTGGCCACATGTGACCTGTGGTTACCCAGGTTAGGCAGAGATGTTAAGCCAATGGGTAGGAGAAAGTGCAATCACCAGTTAGCAGTGTCCACAGTGAGCTGGCATTGGAGGGGAGGCTCATGTGCTCTACAGTTGTCATCAGTGGGGAGTGGATGCCAAATAGACTAATTTCTAGTTCTCTGGAGATCAGACAAAAGGACAAAACACAGAGGTGGAGGAGACAGGAAATCCACACTGGTTAGTGGTTAGAAGCCCTGCAACCAAGTGGAACAAACGTTAAAATGAGTAAGAAAAAGATATAACCAGAAGAGGGTAGGATAGGCCAAACACCAACACTTGAGGATATATTTTGTATTCATTCTAGGAAAATAATCTTCTTGACTCAGAGCCACATAATGGGCCATTGAAGGACTATTGATTTGTTTGTTTGTTTTTTTTGGTGTTTTTTTAAATATATTTTATTGATTTTTTACAGAGAGGAAGGGAGAGAGATAGAGAGCTAGAAATGTCAATGAGAGAGAAGCATCGACCAGCTGCCTCTTGCACATCCCTACTGGGGATGTGCCTGCAACCAATGTACATGCCCCTGACCGGAATCAAACATGAGACCCTTCAGTCCACAGACAGATGCTCTACCACTGAGCCAAACCGGTTTCAGCTGATTTGTTTTTAAGCGTGTGACTGAATCTCCACTATGAGAGACAGCCAGCTGATACACAGCAAAGAAGTGGGGGAAACGGAAGGATTAAGAAGTACAGATGGGTAGTTACACAACAGTCACAGAGATGGAAAGTACAGAACAAGAAATATAACCAATAATTTGTAATAACTACGTATGGTGCCAGATGAGTATTGGATATATCAGGGGGAACACTTTGTAAAGTATATGATTGTCTAACCCACTATGCTGTACACTTGAACTAACACAAAGTAATACTGAATGCAAACTGTAGTTGAAAACCTAAATTTAAAATAATCTTAAAGGAGTGGGGAAGGGGGTACCTAGGCCATGAAAATAATAATGTAAGCAGTAACAATAATAGACCATTTTAAAAAAATGTATGATTTTTAAAAACACTTTACTATCCATTTTTTATTTATTCCTATTACATATGGGACAGGCAGGTGGGATGAGAATACCCGTTTTAGACTGGGGATCTGGGGTTCGGAGAGGTGTGTGTTTGCCTAAGTCTCAGAGGCAGGGAGGGAAGAAGCATCGCTTCTCCACAGGAAGCACTCTGGTCCAGAAGGGAATTCAACCTTGGCCTCATTATTTGCCAGCTACGTACCTGATGCAGCAATAAATATCATTAATTCACTTTTCAAAGGCCTTTCCTCTTCTAATAGATTAAGTTTCAGTTAGCTGCCTATCCACCTCCTCCTGCCTGTCTGTGTCTGCACCTCCCCTGCTGTCTCTAATCATGTCTCTCCCTGGAAGGTGTAAATGCCTTTGCCTCCGGCAAGGATGCCTTTTCCGAAGCCCCACGTAGAGCCGCCAGCTTGTAACAGGAGCAGCCCTTTCCTCTGCTTTCTGAGTCCAGATAACAACTCGCAAAGTCACTCAGGGAAGCAGGGACCGGTTTCAAGCAGGATGAGATGGGGCGGTGTGTAACGCAGGTGAACAGTTGAAGTGGAAAGAGGGAAAACAGAAAAGAAAAAGAGGGAAAGGAAATATCGATAATAATAACAATAATACTGGCTTTTCTTGTCATTCAGCTCTTAGCTTGTATCACTTGCTCAGGGAGGCCCTTTCTGTCCAGCCCACCTAATGTAGCCATCCCATTTCCTCTATCAGGTCATCATCCTTTAATTTCTGTACAGCATCCATCACTCTCAGACGTTTTTGTTTATTACCTGTCCCTACCCCAGGTTGACTATAAGGTCTGTAAAAGCACTAACCCTATCTGTCTTATTCACTGTTCTGTGCACAAAATTACAACCACACCTGGCCCATAATAAACAGTAGCTAAATATTAATTTAATGAATGGATGAGGGGCTGGATTAAGGACTTACCCACTGTTTATAAGTTATATCATTGAATCCTCACATTGATCCAAGGAATTACTTTTTATCATCTGCATTTTATAGGTTCCTATAATCTAACTGTGAGGTGATAAGAGTTTGTAATCGGAATACTATGAAGTCACCAGTGATTTCCAAATGTCCAGTCCAAAACCCTTTTCTCAACAAAACCTTTTCTCATTCATTCCAGCTGTGCTGCAACATTTGAGACTGTTGTCCCTGCATTTCTCCTAGAGAATCTCTTTCGGGTTCCACTCATTGCAGCATTCTTTACAATAGCCAAGATATGGAAGCAACTTAAATGTCCACTGACAGAAACATGGATAACGGTACATATGTACAATGCAATATTCCTCGGCCAAAAAAAAAGGAATGAAATCTTACCATTTGTAACAGCACGGGTGGACCTAGTGGGTATTTTGCTAAGTGATGTGGAATCTAAAAAAACAAACAAAATAAAATAAACAAACTCATAGATACAGAGAACAAACTGATGGCTGCCAAAAGGGAAGGAGATTGTGAGGCTGGGTGAAAAAGATGAGGAGATAAAAAAAAAAGTACAAATTGTCAGTTATAAATATAGTCACTCAAATGTAAAGAATAGCATAGGGAATATAGTAAAAAATATGGTAATAACTATGTACAGTGCCAGCTGGGTACTGGCCTATGTGGGGGATCACTTCATATAAGTTACATAAATGTTTAATCACTAAGTTATAAACTAATATAATATTAAGTGTCAACTGTAACTGAAAAATTTTTAAGTTCATTATAGTTTACTAAAAGAGTACAGATAACATACATTTTCCTTTGCCCTATTTGTATTGAATATTTTTAGAATTGTGATATGTATTATTTTTGAAGTATTTTTATTTTTTCTCAAATAAAACTTCATATTTGCTCGTTAGAAAAAAGTAAAATAATAAAGACATTTAAAAGGCAAAAATCTGCCTGGCCAGAGTGGCTCAGTAAATGCACCAGTATTTTTTTTTTAATGCTCTGAAAACACTTTATTACACAAGTTACATTCAGATTCTGAAAATAGTGTTCTAACAGTGGAACCATCTAAAAATAAGACATCCCACAAACACACCAACTGAAGAAGAAAATTTTTTAAAAGAATTTAAATAGAGACTTTTTTCTTTCCCTTGTTGCAATATAATTCTAGTGATTTTTTAAAAATAGGAGATTTAGCAGCTTTGTCATCAGGCTGATACAACAGTATTTTTTTAGATAAATTCTTAGAAGTGAAATTATTTGGTCAAAGGATATACCCATTTAAAGTGTTTGCAGAGAACACAAATTGTCCTCCAATGGTTGTGCCAATTGACACCCTTTTCTGTCTGGCTTCCTTATTAACACTGAATATCATTTACCAATATAATAAAGGGAAATAGTATCCTGCTTTATTTTGCTTATCTTTGTATTTAAATGATTGGGCCTTTTAAATGTTTTTTTTAAATATATTTTATTGATTTTTTACAGAGAGGAAGGGAGAGAGATAGAGAGCTAGAAACGTTGATGACAGAGAAACATCGACCAGCTGCTTCTTGCACACCCCCTACTGGGGATGTGCCCGCAACCCAGGTACATGCCCTTGATCGGAATCGAACCTGGGACCTTTCAGTCTGCAGACCTACGCTCTACCACTGAGCCAAACCTGTTTCGGCCCATCTTTTATACATGTAAGGGGTTTATATTGATAGTTCTTCTTTGAGCTGCCTGTTTACAGATTCTTTGTCCTTTTTCTGCAGAGCTGTTTTTCTTTTTGTTGTTGTTGTTAATTTTAGTAGCTCTTTGTCTTTTAAGTAGATATTTGCAAATATTTTCCCTCAGCCTATAGTTTACCTTTAAATTACAATAGGTTTGTAGTGTTTGCCTTTTGCTCTATTTTATTTTGGTTAGGGTCATGTCAACTTATTTTATAAGAAAATAGCTTAGCCCTCCTGGTTGCTCAGTGGTTAGAGCATTGGCACATGGACTGAAGTGTCCCAGGTTTGATCCCAGACAAGGGCACGTACATCAGTTGCAGGCTCCATCCCCGACTCTGGTCAGGGCACATGCAGGAGGCAACCCATTGATGTGTCTTTCTCAAACCGATGTTTCTCTCACTCTGTCTCCCCTCCTCCCTTCCCCTCTCTCTAAAAATCAATGGGAAAATATCCTTGACTGAAGATTAACACACACAAAAAAAAATTTCAATGTGTGCTGGTGGACCTATCAACAGTATGACTATCAGTATAAGAATTACCCACTTGTAGAGAAACCACAGATGTGTAGATCCTATTGAATCTACACATAAATGAAACAGAATTATAGCTATTCTGCTCTAAAGAAAAAAAAAAAAAAAAAAAAAAAAAACACCTTCATTGCTTTGGAAAATACATAGAATCCTAATTCTGAATACACAAATTCTCTTTGAATATTTAACCATATTCACATTGTCTCAGAACTCTGAATTTCTTAGCACCTATTCAACCAAGGGATACAAAAAACAGGGCACATATGCTATTATCACCACCACTGTTCCCTTTTCACCCATGGCAGACATTACTAATTGGTCACTCCTTCCTCCAGAGCACCGATGTGGTCTAAAAAGCTTTCTCTATGCCACATTCCAGTGAACTGCTACCAATCAATCAGAATTTGTGTATAAGATTAAAAAAAAACCTGTTTTGCCAGCGTGCTTCTTGTCCAAACTTCCATTTCTAAATAAAGGCATGAGGGCTCAGGGTGGGAGTGCGACTTACACAAGCATATACAGCAGGTTAGTTGCAAAATCAGAGCTCAGGACTAGCCTCCCAATCCAATGTTCCTTCCAAGGCACCACTGTGTCCTGCCTTTTCCCCACCACCAGGGAAAGCCGCTCTTAGAATATTTGGTGAAGACCCTTTCATAGAGTGAAATATTAAGTATAAGATTTGAACCCAACATCTGTGTCTATAATATCTTAGGGCTTAGAGCTGAGTTCAGAAGGTTACTAGCTGGGCAACCAACATCTATAAGGCGCACTGAAACACTATGAAGTAGGAAAGTGGAGAACTTGTCTCAGCAAGAGCTTCTATGGAATGGGATGAAATATCAAATGCATTGTGTGTGGCAGGAGTGGGGGATGAGGGTGCCCACAAGGGGCAGACTCAGTACCAACAGAGGGACTATAAGCTGGTGGTCTGATTAAGCTTTGTTTGTTCTGCAGGGTTGAGCAATCACAAATCCTTGGGGACAATAAAGGAAAGACTAAAGGCTAACAAAAGCTAGCCTCCTCCTCTGTCCTTCCCCCACGCATGCTCCTCCAAACCAATACTGACTGCACAAGTAGTTGCATACTGTCCTATGAACCAGGAGGTCATGGTTGATTCCCCGTCAGGGCACATACCCAGATGGCTGGCTCCATGCCCACAAGGGGGCATGCAGGAGGCAGCCAATGAATGATTCTCTCATGATTGATGTTTCTAACTCTCTCTCCCTCTCCCTTCTTCTCTGAAGTCAATAAAAACATATTTTTAGGAAAGGATCATCAATGTAAAGGATCACCGTATTGTTGTCTGCTTGGAGCACCAAATCATTGACCCTCAGGATGCAATCATGTCTCCAAATAGCTTTGTTTATCCCCACCAGGAGCTCTACCCATCCTCCACTGTACCTATTCTACAAAGGCTTCTGTGATGCCTACCTGCCCACATTTAGCTGTTTCACCTCTTGCTCATTATATTCTCCATCCTGATTGGGCCCTGACAATGTGCCAGCTGTTATCAGCAAGTATCTCTCTACGGAAGGACAACCTGCTTCTTCTCCACCAAGCACAACTTGTCCCTTTTCCTTATTTGTGTGCCATGAAGCGCCTGGCTGACCCCATCATTGCTCAATAAATAAATAAATAAATAATCTGTTGATTAAATAGCAAAAAGAAAAAGTCACCGTAACTTCTGTGTTGGGCTTTCAGAGGGTCTGTGGAGATGTGGGAAGCACGGAGTTTCTTTTCTTTAAAGGCTATCTGATGGGTACTGTGCCATCCGTGGGAGGATTCTGCTTGGAGAGGCGTGATTGTGAATCGCCTACCCTGTTTTTGTTTTTTTGGCTGACTCTCATGTTATCATAGTAGCAATTTGTTTCTATTAGCTCTCATGGCTAAGGCTAGCAACAACCTATGGTGAAGCCCACAATGTAGTTTATCTTGTCCTCTGGCATGAAGGCTGGAATTAGGGGAAGGAAAGAAAGATGGCGCAGGAGTAAGAGAAGGTGTTTGTTGTGGCCGATAATGTGAACTCACTGATAAAAGCAAGTCTCTATCTAAAAGAGAGGGGGATCCCGTCCCCCAACTATGTTGCCACATTAAATATAGTACATCCAGTTAAATGTACACCTTCTAAAATTGATTCATTGTTTCTCTGAGATTCTAACTTAAACAGACATCCAGTATTTTTATCTGCTACATGTGGCAGTACTATACAAGGGGACGTGTGGCAATGTGTGGAGGCATTTAAATAAAAAAGTCTCAATTGATTTTTAGAGAGAAAGGAGGGGAGAGGGAGAGAGAGAGAAAAACAGCAATGTGAGAGAGAAACATCGATCAGCTGCTTCCCTTATACACCCCAACAGGAACTGAGCCCATAACCCATGTATGTGCCCTGACTGGGAATCAAACTTGCAATCTTTCGGTGCACAGGACGACATTCAACAAACTGAGCCACACTGGCCAGGGCTGGAGGCAACTTTGATTGTCACAACTTGGGGGTTATGTATAGGTAAACTGAGGCATGTTAAAAAATTTTAAGAGGTTATTTGAGCAAAAATCGATTCAAATTGGGCAGCGCCAAATAGGAAGTGTTTAGGGGCCCTCCTTCCACCAGAGCGAGGGGCAAGACTTTAACAGGAAAGATGCAGAAGCAATGCAAGAAAAGCATTTGATTGTCTAGAGTGCAAGCAGTTGCCTTATTTGGAAAAGCCTGATTGTTTGTTTGTACTTGGTTGTCCTTTGGTTTTAATTTCTTAACCTTGAGGCATCAACAGGCTTAGGTCTTGGTTTACTTGTGTGGGTTGCTAAGGCATTGGAACCACCTTGGTCTTCTGGCCCCCATCTTGAATTAATTTGATAGGGTGCTGCTGGCATCTAGTAGGTAGAGGCCAAGGATACTGCTAATCCTACAGGGATCAAGACTGTCCTCCCACAGCAAAGAATGACCTGGCCCAAATGTTAACCACTCCACTGCTGAGAAGCCCTAATGCAAAGATTAACTTTTATCTCTAAAAAATATCTAATATGGGGGAGGATCCAAGATGGCTGCTCGGGTATACACCTAGCCGCAGCAGCTCACAACAATTTCAAGGGAATACAACTAAAATGTAGAGTGGACATTGCCCAGAGCTACAGGTAGTCGACTGACTGAAAACTCTACAATAGGAAGGAGGGAGAAAACCAGAAGGAAAATCAGAGGAGCTGAAAAAAAGCCTAAGGTACGGAGACATGCTGCGCGCTCGCACGCACGCGCGCGCGCAGAGAGGTCGCAGCCGGAGAGGAGGAGAGGGCTGGGTGCTGCCTGGCGTTCCCTAGCAGGAAGGAAATAGAACCCCCAGCCTGGGCTGAACCCCCGAACGGGCAGCGCTGAGCCCCAAGTTATGTGCCAGACCCTGGGGACCCAGGCTCCGGCAGGGGGAGACAATCCCGGGGGACGGCGAAATGCGGGGCCCCCGGAGTCGCGCGCACATGGCGCGCAGAGGACTGAATGTTGACTCTGATGCTGGATTACCCTAGCCGGAAGAAACAAAGCCTCCGGCGGCAGCTCTGAGCCTCAGTCCAGACCGCCCCGAACTCCAGGTCTGGGCCAGTCCCTGGGGACCCAGGCTCGGGCAGGGGGAGACGGAGCTGTGAGGTGGAGTCCTGGGAGCGCAGCGAAAGGCCGAGCCCCCGGAGTCGCGCACACTGTGCGCAGAGGACAGTCTGTTGACTCTGATCCTGGACTCCCCTAGTGGGAGGGAGAAAGAAAGCCCCAGACTGGAGGAACGCCACGAGGAGCAGGAGCCCCTGCCGGACAACGGCCAGCCGGGCGCCAGCAAGGAGCCGGGCGACGGGGCCCCCAGTGGGGGGGGTGCCCCTGAGCCTTCGACTGCTGAGCGCTGGCAACGGAGCCAAGGACGGGGGCTGCTTCCTGGGCGGCGCCGACCCCGGCAACAGGCTGGAGCAGCGCGGGAGCCCGCGGAGAACAAAGGGGTGCCACAGGCCAACCTGCTGAGCTCCCAGGACAAGGAGGAAGAAACCAAAGAAGTTCTCAATGTGAAGAAATCAAGTGAGAGCAAATGATAGTAAAATTACTTAAGAAAGAATACAAAGAAGATCTTGAAAAATCAAAGACTAGTCAGAACTCAACGCACCAGCCAACATTGCAACATAAATGCGTTTTGTTTTGTTTTTTTAAAAGAAAAAAAAAAAGAGAAAAAAGGGACAGAATGTTGGAACAGCGGCGACCAGGCCTAGAGTGGCCAGGCACAAGGCAGTGGCAGCTGGGCCCGGAGCAGCAGTGGCCAGGCCCCAGAGCAGCAGCAGCCAGAACAAGAGCATCAACGGCCAGCACTGGAGCAGCCAGACCTGGGGCAGTGGCAGCCAGGCCTGAGGCAGAGGCGGCCAAGCCCAGGGTGGCCAGTCCAGGAACACCCAGACACGGAGTGGCTGGGCCCGGAGAAGCCCGGCCCAGAGCAGCCGGGTTGGGAGCAGCCAGGCCCAGAACAGCAGTAGCCAAGCACGGAGCATCCAGGCTGGGAGCGGCCAGGCTCGGAGCAGCCGGGTCGGGTGCGGCCAGGCCTGGAGCAGCGGCGGCCAGGCTGGGAGCGGCCAGGCCCGGAGCAGCCGGGTCTGGTGCGGCCAGGCCCGGAGCAGCGACTGCCAGGCTGGGAGCGGCCAGGCCCGGAGCAGCCGGGTCTGGTGCGGCCAGGCCAGGAGCAGCGGCTGCCAGGCTGGGAGCGGCCAGGCCCGGAGCAGCAGCTGCCAGGCTGGGAGCGGCCAGGCCCGGAGCAGCCGGGTCTGGTGCGGCCAGGCCAGGAGCAGCGGCTGCCAGGCTGGGAGCGGCCAGGCCCGGAGCAGCGGCTGCCAGGCTGGGAGCGGCCAGGCCCGGAGCAGCCGGGTCTGGTGCGGCCAGGCCCGGAGCAGCGGCTGCCAGGCTGGGAGCGGCCAGGCCCGGAGCAGCGGCTGCCGGGCTGGGAGCGGCCAGGCCCGGAGCAGCCGGGTCTGGTGCGGCCAGGCCCGGAGCAGCGGCTGCCAGGCTGGGAGTGGCCAGGCCCGGAGCAGCGGCTGCCGGGCTGGGAGCGGCCAGGCCCGGAGCAGCCGGGTCTGGTGTGGCCAGGCCCGGAGCAGCGGCTGCCAGGCTGGGAGCGGCCAGGCCCGGAGCAGCAGCTGCCAGGCTGGGAGCGGCCAGACCCGGAGCAGCGGCTGCCGGGCTGGGAGCGGCCAGGCCCGGAGCAGCCGGGTCTGGTGCGGCCAGGCCCGGAGTAGCGGCTGCCAGGCTGGGAGCGGCCTGGCCCGGAGCAGCCGGGTCTGGTGCGGCCAGGCCAGGAGCAGCGGCTGCCAGGCTGGGAGCGGCCAGGCCCGGAGCAGCGACTGCCAGGCTGGGAGCGGCCAGGCCCGGAGCAGCCGGGTCTGGTGCGGCCAGGCCCGGAGCAGCGACTGCCAGGCTGGGAGCGGCCAGGCCCGGAGCAGCAGCTGCCAGGCTGGGAGCGGCCAGGCCCGGAGCAGCGACTGCCAGGCTGGGAGCGGCCAGGCCCGGAGCAGCCGGGTCTGGTGCGGCCAGGCCCGGAGCAGCAGCTGCCAGGCTGGGAGCGGCCAGGCCCGGAGCAGCAGGGTCTGGTGCGGCCAGGCCCGGAGCAGCGGCTGCCAGGCTGGGAGCGGCCAGGCCCAGAGCAGCAGCTGCCAGGCTGGGAGCGGCCAGGCCCGGAGCAGCAGGGTCTGGTGCGGCCAGGCCAGGAGCAATGGCTGCCAGGCTGGGAGCAGCCAGGCCCGGAGCAGCGGCTGTCAGGCTGGGAGCGGCCAGGCCCGGAGCGGCCGGGACCAGAGCAACCGGTCCCAGAGCAGCCGGGTCGGGTGCGGCCAGGCCTGTAGCAGCAACAGCCAAGTCCAGAGCAACTAGGTCGGGAGCGGCAGTGACCAGACCCGGAGCAGCTGGTTGTGGAACGAACCAGAGCAACAGAGGCCAGGCCCGGAGCAGCCAGGCCCGAAACAGCTCGCTCCTCGCCTGTACCTGCCCACGGCTGCCTCTCAGACATGGCTGGAAACTTTTGCGGGAACTTGAGGGTCTGCTGAATCAAGTGATGAAGGCTTAGATCTGGATGTGTTGAGTTAGTATAGCGCTGGGGTGTTGATCTGTGAGTGCCTTGGGTGGGGCCTGGATGAGGCTGGTTGACCTATTTGGAAATGTCTTTTGTGTGAAGTATCATTGGGCATGTGGAGGTATTATTGATATGAGAAAATGCTAAGTAACAGATTTACTATCTGAAAAGGGATTTACTATCGGGGAGAGGGAGGGAGGAAGAGACTGAACATAAACTGTGCACCTATGGATGAGGACAATGGGGGATGGGGAGGGGGCAGAGGGTGGGGTGGGAACCTGGTGGAGGGGGGAAGAAATGAGGAACCTTTGTAATAATATGAACAATAAAGATTGATTTAAAAAAAAAAAAAAATAAAAAAAAAAAAATAAAAAATATCTAATATGGCTAAAATCGCAGAGCACCAAAATAGTGCACATGTCTATGTGTAATCCCTGTAGATTTCCTTCCAGAAAACTGGTTTGCAAAGTTTCTTTCCTTTACATCTACGTTTTTTATAATGGTAATTTCTCCCGGGAGAGATATGACAAAATTCAAATCACATTTTGGGGGGAAAATACTCAGAAGTATTAAGTGATTTTTTTTTTCTGCAATCTCACAGAGCCCCAAGGAAAATAGAATTAAAACTCACAACTGCCAATAAAGTTTATTCCAATAAAGCCAGCCTGTCTGCATCACTCCTGCTCGGAGCTCACCAGGCTCAGAGAGGGTGAGCGCAGCCGGTTTTAGTTTTCAAGAGGAGATCAAAAGTTTTTGCAACTGATTAGCACCCAGAAAGCAACAACCTCCTTTAACCTTGAGATGCAAATAGCCAGAGACTGTCAAGAGATCTGAAGAGCAGGAGGATTTGATGGAAAATCAAATTCCCCACTCTTCCAGGGCAATTAGCTTCCCACGCAAAGTCACTGGAAGGTCCTGCCCGCTCTCCACAGCGGTACAGCTGTAATAAGACTCCGAGCTTCATAAACTTGGACTAATTGGCCTGCACCCACCCGACAGAGTTCATTCTTGTTTCCCCCCATTTCACAGAACGCAGAAGGTGGGGGAGAAACCTTTTTACTCCACCAACTGGAGGCAGGGGCCTCTTTAATATGTCCCACGTTGGATCACTAGACAGAAAGTCCAGTAACGGAGGTTGGGATTGCCCTGCTAATTATTCATCTTAGCAGGAAGGAAAGATCTGGAACTAAGTCAAATCTCTACGCAGGTGCCTCTTAAAATTCCCCTTGGAGGTGAGTCTGGGCCTCAAAAAGGTTTCAAACAGTTCAACACTTTTATCTGATAGTTAAGGAAACCAGGGAGGAAGTTGCTGTCAATTACAGCAAGGACTTTGGAGCATGAGCTGAATTGATTTTGAAAGATCTGATTGCGGAACCGTTTCCCTCGCCTGCGGGGCCAGGGCTGGAGCCAAGGCTGCCCCCTCTGGACGCGCTGTGGAGGTCGCTAACCAACCGGGTGGCCGCCTGCATTGGGTGATTCTAATGCACCCTGTTGTCACAATGGATTTCCTGCTCGCAAATGTACAGTTAGTCTCATGTCTTTTGTCGCTGCCTGGACTCTGAGGGCAGCACACAGACTTCCTCCAGGGCTGTGGAATGGTTGGGGCGTTTTCCTCTGGGAGCCCCTGCCTGGCTGACAAGATATATAACAACCCCAACCCCGCCTGGGCTTTTCCCTTGATGTTTCCCTTCCTCTGGCCCCGATGCTGCGGGCTTTGTGTTATGCAAGCTGGCAGCCTGCTTTCTCAAAGCAGCCGAAGGACACTGGTCCCAGAGACTGGCTCAGGGAGCATGTGGCCAGCAGAAGATGCTGGTGGAGGAATCCTTGCCGGCAGGACAGAGTCCCAGCTGAACAGCTCAGCTCTGGATGGCTGGCCCTGTGGCTTTCCACTCATTGTTCATGGGAAGGGCAGGGCTCTTAACAGGAGGCCCAGGCCCTGCAAAGGTTTCTGCCCCTTCCCCCCTTTACCTCTCTGGGGTGTTGGTAACAATAAGTGTGGTGGTGAAGAACAGGGTTCAAGACTGTGCCATTTTACTATGTTTGTAACTTTACACAAGTTATTATTATTATTATTATTTATTTTTTTACAGAGAGGCAGAGAGGCATAAAGAGTTTGAAACATCGATGAGAGAGAAACATTAATCAGCTGCCTCCTGCACACCCCCTACTGGGGATGTGCCCGCAACCAAGGTACATGCCCTTGACATGAATCGAACCTGGGACCTTTCAGTCGCAGGCCAACGCTCTAGCTACTGAGCCAAACCGGTTTCAGCCACAAGTTATTTTTTAACTGCCGTTTCCTCATCTGGAGACATGAGATAGTGATACTGAGACCACAAACCATTGGCACAAGGTAAGGGCTCCATTGGTATGACCTTGTATGATAGTGGTGAGGATAGTATGGGCTTCCCTGTCAATCAAGGTCATGGGCAGATTCAAACGTTCAGGCCCACTCTGCACCATCCATAAAAGTGAAGAGAGGAAAAACGAAAACATCATGAAAAAAATACAAACTCCAGTTTGTCCCCTTCTCTTGTTTGCCCTCTGTTGCATTCTAAAACCTCCCTCATCCTACACTGTATTTGCAGAAACCTACACTATCCCACTGGCCTTTACTCAAGACAGCACTCCCACACATACCCTGGCACACTTTAAAATCCTGCTGCCCTTGACATCAAAACGCCCGCTATCTCTGCCGTTCCAGTATCCTGGCCCTCACAGTGTACACCATGGACCAGCCCTGGGCATGAGGCCACAGAGCTACCTTCAAAGGTGGTGGCCAGAGGAGTGCCAGGAAGCCAGGCTTGTCCAAGGACCTCCCACAGAGCCTTCCTTTTATCCTCATGGCCTCAGACATCCAGTGTGAAATTTCCAATTAGGCAGCATCATCCCCACTTGGGCAACTACAGACAGGTTCCTTTATTACTCAAGAGGTGAAGGAACACCATTTTCCTATTAGGTGCCCAGTAAGTCTTTAGTTCACAAAGTTGATTAGATTGGTGCATTGAAAAGGGTGCCAACCGAGAGAGCTGGGCCAGGGGACAGGGAAGTTATCATGGAGGGAGAAAACATTTTACTGAATGAAAAGCAGGCAGTTCTGCGTAAAAAAATTATTGGCGGAAGAATAAGGGCTTGATATCCCGAATTTAGGAGGTAAGATGCCCAAGACTATATGTAGGGCAGGGATATATAGGATAGTCAACTTCTCCACATCCCTTCTTGTAGCCCAAGTGCTGCCTCCCCAAACCGGAAGGCAGCAGCTGTCTGGCTGGACATGCATATTCACGCACCCGCACTGCAGCAGAGAGAGCGACATGAGTGTTTTAAATCTAAGTTTTCTGCTTCTGTCAGGAGCTTGGAAACTTTTGCAACCAAATTATGGAAGGCACAACATTTGAGGGGAGAAATCATTACCTTCCTAGGCAATAGCGCAAAAAACCTTTGTTTGCAGGGTCTGTTGGGTGACTGATATTTTAAAAAGGGAGGCAGGGGAAGGTGATCCATGTAAGGCTTCTAACAGGCTCCTGTGATGGGTCAGTTTGTGTGGGAAAAGAACCTAAGGGTAGGAAGAGCAATATTAGATGCAGACCAGGAGAGCACAGACTTCCAAAGTACCTCAATGTATAGTCATTACTTTAGGTTACCTGAAGCACCTGAAGGATCAAGTATAATTTTTATTGATTTTCAAAGATGCCATTAACATTTGGCATCAAACTCGCCCATACCTGCACACTTAGGAAAGAAGAGAAAGGTTAGGCAGATGGATCAAGATAACAACCCTCTCCCACCAAATCTCAGTGATTTGAGAGATAAAGCTTTATTTTTCACTAGAATTCGTGCACCAGTGGGGTCCCTCAGCTGGCCTGTAGGATCGGGCCAAAACTGGCTCTGACATCCCCCGAGGGGCCACAGGTTGCAAGAAGGAACAGGCCATACCCAGGGACTGGGGAGGGATGTGGGAAGTTGGCCAGCCAGGGAAGGACCGTGGGAGGGCTCCAGGGCATGTCTGGCCCATCTTGCTCAGTTCTGATCGGCCAGATCCCAGCAGCAAGCTAACCTACTGGTCAGAGCGTCTGCCCCATGGCAGTCAGTGCACATCATAACAAGCGGTTGAGCAGCCTTAGCATATCATTAGCATATTACACTTTGATTGGTTGAATAGCAGACCGGATGACTAGATACTTAGCATATTAGGCTTTTATTAAGCAGAATTACCATCACAGTCCAGTGTGGGATGTAGTCATTCAGGTATCGATGTCCCTACAGTGGATTCTCTCTTTGGTCAAGATAGGAGAAGGAGGGAGCACAAAGAAGGCTTTCCAGGGCTTAATCAGCTCAGCCCAGAAATGATTCATCTCACATCAAGTCACATTCCATTGGTAAAAATTAGTCACATGGCCTAGACCAGTGTTTTTCAACCTTTTTTGGGCAAAGGCACACTTGTTTCATGAAAAAAATCACGAGGCACACCACCATTAGAAAATGTTAAAAAATTTAACTCTGTGCCTATATTGACTATATATAAAGTAATTCTCTTGAATAGGAATCAAATAAACACAAAGAAAGTATTTTATAATTACTTTATTATGAAATATTAAGTAAACAAAATAGTGAAAAATTATAAAATTCTTGTCTTGTCTGCACCTACGGCACACCAGGCAACATCTCGCGGCACACTAGTGTGCCGCGGAACAGCGGTTGAAAAACGCTGGCCTAGACAATGCCAGGAGCCAGAGAAACATAGTCCCAGTGGGTGTAGAAGAGAAAATGGATTGGCGAGCATCTAGTTTGTACCATAGCAAGTGACATTAGTTTTAGCATGTAGTCAGTTACACATTTGGTTTTTCCTTTCGTTCAAATGGAAAATAATACAAAATAAATAATATTACAGGAATAAAGCTGTCTTCCACATACTCTCAACTGTAAGCCTATTTTTGCCTACCCTGTACATAATGCAGGTATGGCTATGGGTTGAGCTTCAATTTACATGAATCAGACACATCCTCTTTCCCTGGATAGCACTTCCTTGCAGGTTTGCTGTCACTTGTTATTTCCTGACCATGGCAGACATAGCTAATTAATCATGACATTCTTTCTTAATACTCCAGTCACAGCCTCACAACCCTTCCAAGTACAGAACTACAGGCAGTTAGGCAGTTAGATCAGAGTCAACATACAAAACCAAACCTATTTTCATCCCTGATTTTTTTCCTCATTCCTTACATCTTAGAGATAAGAAAACTGAAAGTCAGGGGAGTAGAATAACTTCATGCATTCGTTGACAAAGTTATATTTCCCCCCTACTGTGTTCTAGACATTAGGTTAAGCTCAGACAAGTCTACTTCAAACAAGATTCTGCCTTCAGAACCTTAATGGAGAGTGGAAAGTCAGATGAGAAGGCAGGCAGTTATGATACAGTGTGACAAGTGCTAAGAAAGAGGCAGGAGCAGAATGCTATGGAAGAACATGGCATAGGCAGCTAACCTAGTCTTGATAAGGGTTATGCAAATCTTGTTAGAGGAAGAACCACCTATGCTAGTCATGAAAAATGAATAGACTTTTTAGCAAAGCAGAGAGGGAGGCTGGAAGATAAGAACATTTCAGGCAGAGGAACCAGCCTGTGCAAAGACCAAAAGGTGAAAATGATGACATATAGAAATAGTAAGAAAATTAGTCTCACTGGAGCCCATAGTGCAGAAAGACAGACTGTGTATTAATTAGCTATTGGTGTGTAACAAACCACTCCAAAACTCAGTGGCTTAAAACAATAACAGACTCAGCATTGCTCATGAGTCTATGGGTTAGCTGACCAGTTCTAGTCTCTGCTAGGCTCACTCACATTTTGACAGTTAGCTGAGAGCTGGGCAGGTAGCTCTTGCTCGCATGTCTGGGCATTAGCTAGCTGTAGACTGGTTTAGGATGCCCTGGCTGTGACAGCTGGGCTTTCCTCCAAATGGCCTCTCATCCTCCAGCAGGCTCACCTGGCCTTGTCCACATGGCAGTGGCAGTGTTCCAACCAAGAGAGCAGAAGCACTCCAGGCCTCAGAACTGGCACAGAACCACTTCCAGTGCAGCCAGTCAGCCAGAGCAAGTCACAAGGACAGCCCAGAGTCAAGAAGTGAGGAAACAGACTCCTCCTCTTGATGGGAAAAGCTACACAATCCTTCTGCAAAGCATGTGGATACAGAATAGAAGAATTCATACTTTTATTTATTTATTTATTTTAACTAACCTACCAGCAAAGGAGAGCAGTGGCAAGAAATAAACCTGCAAAGATGGAAAGGTCCAGGTTGCAAAACATAAAGTCTAGTGTATATTGGGCACCAGATATAGTCCTGTTCGTGACGCCAGATGTAGGAATCTCTTTCACAGCCTGCATGGAAAGAGTTCCAATTCAGGCTTCGGGTTCTGGAGAAGGGCTGCACACAAATGAAGAGACTTGAGACTCAAAGAAATTCAACTTGGTGATATGGGGGGCCAGGCGGCAGTCCTGCTCTGGCTCTGCCATCCCCTTTTATTGAGGCTTTGAGAAAAACATCTTAGGCAACATAAACAGAAATTTACATGTAGCCCTTAGGCAGGAAATAACAGAAACCTACACGGGACAAACAAGGTGGAGGTTGCTTCAGCTAACAATATCTCATCTAAAGGTTAGTGCAATTAAGGTTGTTGACCAGCCTTCCTGGCTTCCTGTCAACATCTCTTTTTTAGTGAAACTGATTTGTTTTCCAGCAGTCTAGTTTTCCAAACAAGTGTTTGGAAAGGCAATGGAGAGCCAAGGAAGAGTGACACAGTCAGACATGGACTCTAGAAAGATGTTACTTTAACTCAAAAGATTTGATAAAGGTTCGGATCAGGGCAGGAGAGAGAGACTGGGCAAGAGATAACTACAAGTATTACCTATTGTGGTGATAAAGAGGGAAGCATCTAAGGTTGCATCGCTGTTGAGTAACAGAGCTAAGATCAAAGCACCTCAATTTGGTGTTATCACCATTCCTACCCCCAGGGTAAAGTATTTTAAGTTCAGGATTTTTCACCCCTCCCCTACTAAGTTTCAGTGTTTCCTTAGCTGCTTTCTGAATCCATCACCAGGAAACAGGGACACCAAGTTCATTCCAAGAAATAAATCCCATTGTGATATGAAGCCCTGCTTATCACAGCTAACCTTCAGTGATAGAAAGTCTTACAGAGAATCAACGATAGACCCTAATAACTAGCAAGTCTATCTGGTGTGGCTTGGAGAATCATTAACCACTGTTAGATAAAGGAATCACAGCTATTGCTTATCCAATTACTTATGTGAGAAGCAGCTCAGTTGCGAATCAACACCTGCCATGAGCAGCATCCACCCTTTTTACTTTCAAGTAGGACTCATATTTGAAACCAGTTTGTTTTTTTCTGCCCACAGCACCTTAATCCTTTGGCAGGTTTCTCAGCCAGCAGTCTGCAGGCCTCAGCTCTAGCGAACGACTCCTCCAGAGCTCCTCACAAGTGCATCCCATGTCTACCAAATAAATATTGCCTATATTTTGTCTGGTCGTTGCAAACACTCCCTCCAAATCTGATAACATCTATCTCATTCGTTTTGCAGTTCATGGTGATGAACAGAAATGACTTCTGTGTATTGATAGTGGATGCTTGCCCCTAAATTTTGTACACTGACCTTTTCTACCAAGGGGCTCGATATATTTTGTGAATGTTGCTTCATTTAATATTACACCTTTGGAGCGAGGTACAAGTTATCTGTCATTACTCCTTTTTTGGGGGGAGAGGGGATGTCCAGGGAGGTAGTTGATCTACAAATATGTCCTCCCTAATTCCACCCATTCCTAGTTTTGCACAGCCTTTTGTAGCAACTTCCTGAAAGATGAATGTAAGGCACATGATTAGGGACCTAGGGATTTAGGACTAGGGGGCTTAGGGTATTTGGCAGGTGCTGATTGGTGGTTCAATTGTACAGTCCATATAAGGTGCCTGGTTAGGTGCTCAGAAATGTTCGGACTGCATGTGGAGTCCATCAGTTGGGGGAAGGGAGGATCTATCACTCCAAAAAAGAGGTAGAATCTGTTTCCTCACCGCCAGTCTGGTTTGGCCTCATCACTTGCTCAAACCAATAGAATTTGACATAAGTGACCCTAGGCAACTCAGTAGGCCTTGCAGCTTCTGGGGTGGCTCTCCTGGACCTGCTGCCATGGTAATGACTGACAGCCTGCTACACTACCCTGCTGGATGATTAAACAAGAGTGTCTGTACTGAGTCCCCAGCACATAGTAGGTGTTACAGTGGACGTTAGTTTCCTGCCTCGCTTTCTATGGTAATCAGTTTCTATCGAGGTAAGACTTGAATTAAATGAGCGATTTTTGCCCATTTCTTGTTAAGAACAGCAGAGCAGTTTTCCCCCTCTTCCTCAATCAGAAATGTACTGAGAGCCTGGTGTGATGGTGGACAGTTGAAGTGTCTCAAATATGATTGTCATCTGGAGGACAGCCGCAGGGCTCTTCAAAAACCCCGTGCCCCTTACTGAGAGAAAGGGTTCGCTTTGTAATCTGTTCTCAGAGCACGCAGAGTACTTTGAGTTCCGAATACTAAGTATAGTTCAAAAATCCAACTCATTGGAGAGCGGAAAGGAAAATCACAGGTTTTACAACAAAAAGCCACTCTTCAGGTTCTCTCGGAATCACTTGAAAAGACCGATTTTTACTGTCTGCCTGCCAACGCAGAGGTTTTTGTCCTAAGGCTGCTAACCAACCACGAAGGTCTTCACGGGTCACCAGGCCTCAGAAGCAGAGAGATTGGGCTGCTGGGGCAGGAAAAACCAGTTCAACTGGTGGAGGGCCGCGCAGCAGGTGGCAACTTGCTCCTTCCTTGGAGTCCTTTTGAAGTTTACAAGGAGAAAGAGGTGTGGCAGGTGAATGGGGGCACAGAGAGGGCGGTGTGACCTTCTCTTGCCAAGACTCTGTGTGTGACTGCAGCAGCAGCAGCAGCAGCAGAGGGGACAACAGTCCAAAATCTGGATGGCCATTAATGGAAAAACATAGAGTGCCTGTTAAAACATCCTGACCACCACTGGGAAATACAATCAATCAGGGTCACTGTCTTTCTAAGGCATCCTTCCAAGACTGACATGTGCTCTTCTATTTCTGGAGTTTGTGCCAGGATATAGGTTCTGTGGGTACTGGGGACTGAGTAGAGAAGGAAGAGAGAAGTCAATATCCCTACAATCCGGTGTTTTAGCTGGGGCGGTAGGGTGGAGAAGGTTATTCTTATGCCACGTGAGTCAACACTTGCCAATACTTGCAATGAATTGAAGTCTGTTTGAAAGTTATTTTAATGAGTAGAAACTGTGACTCAGTACTCCAGATTTGGGCAGTGTCACCTGTTTTTAGGTTTCTAAACCACATACAACCCACCTTCCAGCCCCAAGCAATGAGGTCAGTGAGAAGATTCGCATACATCATTTGAGCAGCGTCCTCTCTCTGCCTCGGTTTGAAGAAGGTTGTCATCACAGCAGTGGAATAGGGGAAAGAACCCAAAACTCAAGCTTGCCTGCCCTTCTTTGGATAGGAATGGAAAATGTACCTACTCACTCTTGAGCTCTGAGTTTACCACAATAAATACAGCAAAGCATGAGCTGAAAAACAATTAACCACAATCTGCCTGGTTCTGAACCATGGTCATTTCTCTGTCCTCCCACTTTTGATAAATAACCTTTATTGATAGGCATAACAATGCAAAGTCACTTACATAACTTGTTCATGCTTTCTTTCTTTGTCCAAGATAAACTGGTCTCTAAGACAGTGAATTCCCACAGAGTCATCACCAAATGCTTACTTTCAATATAATTACAATATGATGCACACAAGGCAGTTATTTATGGTGATCTCTTCTAACAATAATTATCATCATCATTATCCTATATTACCATTAATCAGGAGCTTATTTTGTAATAAGCATTATTTAAGAGCTGTACATGCATTACCACATTTTATTTTCAGAACAAAGCATAGAAGTAGGCATTATTGTCCCCATTTTCCAGCTATAAAAATTAAAGCTCAGAAACATTAAATTGCACCCATCATCAGCTAACACATAGAAGAACTGGAGCCAAGAACACTTTATCTGACTTGAAAGCCCAAGCTTTGAACCTCTTTCTACCACATCCTGGGTATGTTCAAGAGTAGCTTACTAAGGCCCCATGATTTAGCCCCTACCTACCTCACCAGACCTATGTAGTGCTATACATTACATTCCCGGTCCATCAAAGAACTTAAACACTCTGATCTTTTATAGATGAGAGAGAATCATTGATTGCTGCTTCCTACATGCCTCAACTGGGGATTGAGCGTGCAACCCAGGCATGTGCCCCTGACTGGAATCAAACCATGATCTCCTGGTTCATAGGTTGACACTTAATCACTGAGACACGCCAGCCAGGCCAGAGAAGTTATTTTAGTAAGTTCTTATTTAAAACATATATGCTTACATAGACATTGTGTGTGTGTGTGTGTGTGTGTGTGTGTGTGTGTGTGTGTGTGTATTAGAGGCCGGGTACATGAATTCAAGCCTGGCCAAGGGGAGAAAAAGTGGGTAGTTGGCCGGCCTGGTTGATGGTCAAACTCCTGGTCTAGGGGACAATTTGCATATTAGCCTTTTATTATATAGGATATACACTGAGTGGCCAGATTATTATGCGTTCAGAGATCATAATAATCTGGCCACTCAGTGTATATTTAAAACAGAATGCTACCTACTGGGAAAAGAGGGAACAGGGTAGAGTGGATAAGGTGAGAAACCAGACATCTGAATATAATTTGATTTGTATATTTGACTTTCAACCATATAAATGTTTAAATGATTAACAAAAATGAAAACACTCCCAATGAAACAAAAAAATAACAGTGTATTGAAAGGAATTCTTTCACATGACATTAAAACATAGTACTTTGACTGTATATGCCCAGTGGAGAAAAAGAACAGCAAAAACTATCCTAAATTATTTTTATTTCTTAAAATTGTTATTTATTGATTAGAGAGAAAGAGAAACATTTATTTGTTGTTCCACTAACTTATTCATTCATGGGTTGCTTCTTGTATGTGCCTTGACCAGGGATTGAACCCACAACCTTGGTGTATCAGGATGGCATGCTAATAAACTGAGCTGCTGGGCCAAGGCCATCCTAAGCTATTTTTAGTAATCATAATGTTAGTAATATTGCTACATTCTGAAACTATAATACTCAAAGAAAATAAGTATTAATGTTGTTAAGAACCAAGATTTTCAGAATAAGAGAAAAGAAATGAAAATATTAAAATCAAAGGATTGAATATGCTATAATGATAAATTTTGAATTATTATAAACTCATAATGTCTTTTCATTTATAATGAATTTTTAAAAAAGGATCTCTAAGCTCTGTTCACTGAGAAGTCCTAGAAACAATAACAAACTCAATAGTAATAAACACTGCTCATCTTCAGCTTGTGGCCTCCAAATACCATTTTCTTGGAGAAATAGCTGACTCTAGGTTGAGGGTGAAAATGTAAAAAATAATCTGTATATTTTGTCATAATAAACAGCAAGGAAGCAATTAAAGAATTTGGGTATTGTGCTAAAAGAAGCCATAATGAGAAACCTCTCCCTGACCAAAGCTGGGATAATTTGAACATTAATAATAAGGACAACTTATTTTGAAGTTTGCATATGTTTGAAGTTTGCTGTAATTGAGTCAAACAAGTCAAATGTATTAAACTCCATGAGTCCATTACAAAAAACAAACAAACAAAAAAATAAACAAACAAGCAATTGGGCTGTTGTGGCTCAGTTTGTTGGAGCATCCTACCATATACCAAAAGGTTGCAGATTGGATTTCCGGTCAGGGCACATACTCAGTTAAATTAAGAAATTATAATAAAATTAGAACAAGTATCTTTTTGCAAACCCCAAATGAAATAAATCTAGGCAGCGATCAATGGCAGCTAATATTATCATAGAGACAACCCCATACTACGTGCCTCCTGCTGGGAATTTCCAATACCACCTGTGTTAGTTTCCTGGGGATGTCAAAATAAGCACCCAAGCTGATGGCTTAAACAACAGAAATTCATTTTTTCAGAGTTCTGGAGACCTATTTATGAGATGTTGAGAAGTCTAAACATGGAATAACTGCATTTTTTTTTAAATAGTATTAAAGAATTTTATGGTTATGCTTTTAAAGCAGTCCTGTCCTTTAGAGATGCATATTGAAATATTTACAGATGGGTGGTATGACATCAGGGATTTATTTTTAAATAATCCTGTGCGGGGAGAGAGTGTAGATGAAACAAGGGTGGCAATGAATTAATGATCGTATCTGGCTGATGAGTACATTGGGCTTTATTATACCACCCTCTCTAGTTTTGGGATCTGTTTGAAGTTTGCTGTAATAATTAAAAAAAAACTTATAAATATATAAATGAATGAATGAATGGGGGGGGGTCATGCCATGCATCTCACTGGGCAAAAGCAAAACTATTTTTTTTAAAAATATATTTTATTGATGTTTTACAGAGAGAAAGGGAGAGAGATAGAGAGCTAGAAACGTCGATGAGAGAGAAACATCGACCAGCTGCCTCTTGCACACCCCTCACCGGGGATGTGCCTGCAACCAATGTACATGCCCCTGACCGGAATCGAACCCGGGACCTTTCAGTCCGCAGACGGACGCTCTACCGCTGAGCCAAACTGGTTTCGGCAAGAGCAAAACTATTGAGATGAAAATAGGGAAGACTAATGTATTAAGGGGTTTAATAGGAAATCAAATTTGGCTGACAAATTATTGTACCTACCTCCCACAGGGCACCAGCTAGATTCCAGGACAGGCTCTAGGCAACATTATTCATCTATATCTATATCTATATCTATATCTATATCTATATCTATATCTATATCTATATCTATATCTATATCTATATCTATATCTATATCTATATATATATCATCTATATCATTATCTATATTAGGGGTGTTGAACTCAATCAGAGAAGGGGCCAAAATCTAAAATCCAGCCTAAATCGCGGGCCGAATGGTTTACTGAACAGTCATAAACTGACAATGTCATAAACTGACAGCGGAGTGCAGTGATGACAGCGCGGTGCGGGCCACATTGCAAAGCCTGGCGGGCTGGATTTGGCCCACGGGCCTTGTGTTTGACATATGTGATCTATATCTATATCGTCACAAATTTCTACTGCTTTTCATCTTCTTAACATCCCTGATGTAGTGAGGAAATTGAGTCATTGTACAAATAGGGAACCCAAGACTCAGAGATGCCTGACACCACAAGCTGCTAAGGACCCGAGACAAACCAGCACCCGGGATTTGGGCCTCCATTGTGTGCCCTTTCCATTAGCTCACTCTGACTCTGGAGTCAAAAGGGAAAGAAAATAAGGCTGAAACTTGAGTCAAGGAAGAGTGACCTCGATCTGGAAATAAGCCTTCAGTTTCTTTCTTTGTTCTTTAAGGAACTTGTTTTAGGAGTTTACTTTGCTTTGTTCTCTATAATGTTCTTTATTTAAAGCGCGTGCGCACACACACACACACACACACACACCCCACACTTGAAATGGCCCTTATCCAACAGAAGTGCTTGCAGTACCATTTCTTCTGCAGATTCACTTTTACAGTAAAGGATACCAAACCTCCTCTTTATCCCCATGATGTCACAGGGTGAGGTATGACACTGACATGAAAATATGAAAGATATGGAGATGGTGTGAGAAGTGTGCGTGCATTCTTTACCTTCTGCTTGAATGTCTAGGTTAGGGGTGTCGAACTCAATCAGAGAAGGGGCCAAAATCTAAAATCCAGCCTAAATCGCGGGCCGAATGGTTTACTGAACAGTCATAAACTGACAATGTCATAAACTGACAGCGGAGTGCAGTGATGACAGCGCGGTGCGGGCCACATTGCAAGGCCTGGCGGGCTGGATTTGGCCCGCGGGCCTTTTGTTTGACACATGTGGTCTAGGTAATCTTCCACAGTAAAGTGAAACTCCTCAGTGAGATTCCCATGAACAAAGTATCTTTAACTAAAGGGCATCCGTCTTTTTCACTTGGAGAGGATGTTTGGGCTCTGTATTTTGTTTTGTTTTTATTTTCACTTATGCTCTTTTTAGCAATGTGGGGAAGCAGACTCCATTTTAGAGAGATTTTCATCGAGAGACAGATAAAAGTGAAAGTTTCAGCCCACAAAGTTGGAGCTGGCTGGCCTGCGATGCTATAGGTATTGCTCAACCTACTGGAATGTCCACTTCTCTGTCTGACCAGATTTTCGCCTCCCTCATGACTATGAGGGAAGGAGCTGAGGTGGAAGTGGACACTAATGATTTGTCCCTCCAGAACCAACCTCTGACATTGCTCCTTCAAGCTGCTGTTCTCTGGCCACATCCCTCTCTGCCAGGGTGGAGGGAAGGGGCTGGGGAGAAGGGACTTTATGAATCCCCCTCAGGCTCAAAGAATTCTGGGGAGAGGGGTGCAAAAGGGCCTTTGATCTGGCCTCTCATTCCTGAAAGGACTAAAGTTTATCTTTAAAGTGATTTGCAAATGTGTTTATGTAGAAAGATAGAAAGACAGCTGACAGGCCTGAAAGATATTGAAGTCTGCCGTGCAGCTCAGGTTTGTCTCCTGTCCCTGAGTTAGTGTCTGTAGTATGCAAGTTGTGTGTTGTGTATTTACACCATGAAGAGCAAACATTTATTGCTTGTGTTTCTGTGTGTGTTGTAAAGCATCAAATAGTTATATATAAATATTTAAAGCATACCATAATCCTTTGCAATCATATTTTGTAATTTCATTTTTTTTTAATATACTGATAGCCTCAGAAAATGGAAGTGGCTCTGGCCTCTCTGGCTATCTGGGAGGCATTGAGAAGAGGAAGAGGAGAAGGTGTGGTAATAACAGTCACAGCAACAGTAACATATATTGAGTACTTTTTTAATGCTAGACACTGCCGAGTGTCCTAATTTAATTCACAATAATTAGCACATTAATTAACATATGCTAATTCATTTAATTTTCACCAACAAGGTAGGTATTTTACAGGTAAGGAAATTGAGGCACAGCTGATAAGTAGCTGTGTATCAAACTTTACTCAAGGGTTAGAAGAAGCAAAAGAGAATTAGAGAATGAGAGTGTGAGGGAAATAATATAAACTATTTCACCTCTTTCGTTTCTGAGATATCAAGTTATACTACAAAGCCACTGTAATCAAATCACCCTGGTACTGGCATAAGACAGGCATGTGGATTAATGAAATAGAACAGAGAACTCAGAAATCAATCCAAAACAAGAGCATACAATGGGGTAAAGACAGTCTTTTTAATAAATGGTGCTAGGGTCATTGGATAGGTTCATGCAAAAAACTGAAATTTGTCCAGCAACTTATACCATATATAAGAATAACTAAAAATGGATAAAAGACTTTGTGGAACCATAAAGATCCTAGAAGAAAGCATAGGCAGCAAAGTATCAAACATCTCACAGAATAGAATTTTCACTGATACACCGTATAGGGCAAGAGAAACAAAGGGAAAAATAAACAAATGGGACTATATCCAAATAAAAAGCTTCTGCACAGCAAAAGAAACCATCATCAAAATGAAAAGGGAACCCACTGTATGGGAGAATATATCTTCCAATGATACATCTGATAAGGGGTTAATTTCCAATATATTTAAAGTACTCATACAACTCAACAAAAGGAAGACAATTAATCCAATTCAATTTGGGGGAGGGGGGGGGGGGGAAATGGGCAGAAGACCTGAATGATACTTCTCCAAAGAGGACAACAAATGGCCAAGAAACATATGAAAAACTACTCAAGACACTAATCATCAGAGAGATGCAAATTAAAATGACAATGAGGTACCACCTGACACCTGCCAGAATGGCTACTTTCAATAAATCAACAAGTGCTGGTGTGGATGTGAAGGAAAGAGAACCCTAGTGCACTGCTGGTGAGAATGCAGACTTGTGCAGCCATTATGGAAAACAGTATGGAGTTTCTTCAAAAAATTAAAAATGGAACTGCCATTTGACTCAGTGCCCCAACTTCTAGGAATATATCCTAAGAACCCTGAAACACCAATCAGAAAGAATATATGCACCCCTATATTCATAGCAGCATTATTTACAATAGCTAGGATTCGGAAACAGTCCAAGTGCCCACCAGTGAGTGAGTGGATAAAAAACTGTGGTATATTCACACAATGGAATGCTGTGCAGCTGTAAAAAACAATATTGCCCTTGCCTGATTGGCTTAGTGTTGGCCTATGGGCTAAAGGGTTTCAGGTTCAATTCCTGTCAATGGCAGGTACCTCAGTTGTAGGTTTGATCCTCAGTCCAGTCAGGGCAAGTACGAGAGGCAACCAATTGATGTGTCTCACTCACATGGATGTATCTCTCTCTTTCTCTCCCCATCCCCTTCCTTCTTCCTTTTCACTCTCTCTAAGGATAGATGGAGGGAATATCATTGGGTGAGGATTCAAAACACACACATACAAAATATATATTTGAAAACTTTGTGGTGAAAGGGAAAATCACCTAAAGGTTAAATCCCTCAAAACCTTGATTGAAGAGCCCTGATGATGATGCCTTACAGATCCTAACTTTGTTTCTGGATCCTCATCCTATATAATAAAGCCTAGGTGGCGTCAGGCCCTCACATGATGTCATCACAAGATGGCTGCCCCAAGATGGCTGGCAGTGAAGGGCAGTTGTGGGCAATCAGGCTGGCAGGGGAGGGCAGTTGGGGGCAATCAGATAGGCAGGGGAGCATTTAGGTGCGTCAATCAGGCCAGCAGGGGAGTGGTTAGGAGGTGGTCAGGCTGGCAGGCTGAAGCTGTTAGGGACAATCAGGCAGGCAGGCAAGTGGTTAGGAGCCAGCAGTCTTGGATTGTGAGAGGATGACAGACTGCCTGTTTAAGCCCCATCCCCCCATCCCTAGGGTAGTTGGACATCCTCCAATGGGTCCCAGATTGGAGAGGGTGGAGGCTGGGCTGAGAGACACACCCCCCCCCATGCACGAATTTCATGCACTGGGCTTCTAGTATTCTCATATGAGATTACTGCCTTCCTCTCTACTGCTCTCTGGAAAATTCCATCACTCTGAGGGCTGTTCTTGCTCTAGGCTAGGGGTGTCGAACTCAATCAGAGAAGGGGCCAAAATCTAAAATCCAGCCTAAATCGCGGGCCGAATGGTTTATTGAACAGTCATAAACTGACAATGTCATAAACTGACAGCGGAGTGCAGTGATGACAGCGCGGTGCGGGCCACATTGCAAGGCCTGGCGGGCTGGATTTGGCCCGCGGGCCTTGTGTTTGACATATGTGCTCTAGGCATACCTCTTCCCCAACCAGGTCACGTGTTCACTATGGGTAAAAAAAAAATCTCGAAATCTGAATTAGTCTAGAAAAACTCTCAGAAATTTTGGGGGGATGGTGCATAGTAGGGAGAAGATTTGTTGTTGTTCCAGGTGTCTGGTCCTCTTTGATATCTCTTTGACATAATAGGTGAAGTTAAAGATCTTTATTCTATGTCAGCCTGTCAATAACTGTTGGATCTACTTGTATCTTCCAATGATTAACATTAATTGTCAGAGGAAGTTTAAGTCTAAACCAACTCACAGGATGTAGAGAATCATCCCTAAATACTTCATAATTTGCAAATGTATCTTTCTCAACAATGGAGTTACTACTTTGAATTACTATGGTTTGTTCACTTGGTTCACTGTCTCCCTGCTCTAAAATTGGATTCCTTTGGGCAAACCACCATTCTCTCCATAAATGCCTGGGGAGAAAGGGAGGTGGGTGGGTGAGTGTCTGAAGGCTTAGGTCTTCTAGCTTCCAACAGTGTAAATAAGGTCATAGGAGACAATTTTTGAAAACACACTTCCCCTACTTTCCAAGTGATCAGTAAAGGACTGTGGTTGATATTCTTTGGTCACATCTTATCCCCGCAAAAGTATTTATTGAGAGTCTTCTGAGGGCCCAGTTGTTATTAAACACTGTTTAACTGCTTTCTTTGAGCCAAGTACCAGGGCTTGGCCCTTACCCAGCTAAGTGATGGGAAATCTTACGTTAATGTTTTATTATGGTAAACATTGCTTGGGGCTGGCCCCAAGCAGAGGGATAGACTGGTACTGTAAACAATTCAAAGGCAGTTTTTAGAATGTAAGCTCCATGAATAGCTTGTAATGCCCAGAATAACAAGTTAAGTTTTCTAAAGCACTTTTGCACTTACCACATTGTTTTAATATCACAATAACACAGAAAGGTCATTAGACTTGGCATTATTACCTACACTCAATAGACAAGGAAACTGAGAGTTTAAGTGATCAGTCAAGGTCACACAGCTAGCTAATAAATCACAGAGTAAAGCTTGCTTTTTGACATCCTAGTCAACTCTTGCCAAAGATTGGAAGTTTGACTTCCTTATCTGTAAAGCAGTTCAGTTGTTCCCCCTAATGTGTAGCTCTATAGTCTAATTCCGGTGACAGTTAATTTTATGTGTCAATAAGACTGGCTAAGTGACTCTGGTAAAACACTGTTTCTGGGTGTGTCTATGAGGGTGTTTCCAGAGATTATCATTTGAATTGATGAACTGGATAAAGCAGATGGCCCTCCCCAATATGGGTGGGCACAATCCAATCAGTTGAGGAGGGCCTAAATAGAACAAAATGAGCTGGGACAGCCATTTTCTGTCCTCAGACATCAGCACCCTCGGTTCTCCAGTCTTTGGACTTGGACTGGGACTTCCACCAACCCCTATGCCACTTCCCTTGGTGGCTCAGTGTTGTGCTAAGAATACAAATTTGAGGTCCTGAAATGATCTCTGAAACCAAAGTGCCTAAATAGCAGGAGACAAAGGCTCTTCATGTAAACTGGGTGCCAGCAATAATTGTAATCCTCATTAATGACATTAGGAATAACTTCTGAGAGTTGTCATCAATGGAATTCAACAAGATACCAAAACAATTAATTCACTGGGGAAATAATAATCTTTTCAACAAACGGGCAATTAAATAACCCCTCACAAAGAATAAAGTTGGGTCTCTACCTCACACCATATACAAAAATTAACTCAAAGTGGATCAAAGGCCTGAATGTAAGAGCTGAAACTATAATAAAACTATTAGAAGAAAATACAGTATAGAGGTAAATCTTCATGGCCTTAGATTAGGCCATGGGTGGGGAACCTTTTTTCTGCCAAGGACCATTTGAATATTTATAGCATCATTCACAGGCCTGCTACGTTTATTAACTTAAAAATTAGCCTGCTATGTTTGGTAAAATATTTAATTAACTCACCCCTAAAGCCTTGGCAGGGCTAGACCAACCCCTGGATTAGGCAATAGTTTCTTAGATAAAACACCAATAGTACTAGTAACAACAACAACAACAAATAAACAAACTTCATCTAAATTTTTAAAAATTGTTCTTCAAAGAATACCATTAAGAAAGTTAAAAGACAGCCCACAGAATGGTAGAAAATACATGCAAATAATATATCTGATAAAGGACTTTTATCCAGAATATACCAAGAATTTTTACAACTCAACAATAAAGACACAAATAATTCAATTTAAAGGACTTGAAAAGACAAGTCTAAAAAAGAACTACACACACATACACATGGCAAATAACTGTAAGCATATAAAAAGATGTTCAACATCATTATCAGAGAAATCAAAACCACAATGAGGTACCATTTCATACTTACACAGATGGCTATGATCAAGTGCAAATAAAAATGTGGAGAAATTGGTGGAAATATGAAATGGTGCAGTCACCTTGGGAAAGAAACACTTTGGTAGTTCCTCTAAAAGTTAACCATAGAATTACCATATGACGCATTAATCCCATCCCTAGGTATATACTCAAGAGAACTGAAAACAATTGTCTACATAAAAGTACATACACAAACGTTCATAGCACCATTATTCAAAGTCACCAAAACATAGAAGGAATGTACATCATTCAACTGATGCATGGATAAACAAATTATTGTAAATCCATACAATGGAATAATACTCAGTCATAAAAGAGAAATGAATTACTGATATGTGTTACAAGAAGATAAACCATGAAACATCATGCTTACTGTAAGAAAGCAAACACAAAAGGCCACATATTTTATGATTCCATTTATATGAAATGTCCACAATAGGAAAATCCATAGAGACAGAAACTACACTAGTGGTTGCCAGGGGATGGAAGGAGATAGGAAAAGAAAGTAACTGCTAATGAATTCAGGTTTTGTGGGAGATGACAATAACGTCCTGCAATTGGTGGGATGGTTGCAAACCTTGTGAATATACTAACAATCATTAAATTCACACTATAGAAGAGTGAATGTTATGGTATTATCTCTCCTTTTTTAAAAGAATAACCCCCAGCTTCTCACAGATGCTGCAATAAGGAAAACAAATAAGTCATCTACTTCAGTGCCCCTAAATAGCAGGAGACAAAGGCTCTTCATGTAAACTGGGAGCTCCCCATCATCAGGGAGCCAAGTAAGAAAAGAACAATGCTTAAAAAATCATCAGGGAGCTCAGATTGGTTGCTATGACTCTAAAGTATTCTAGTAACATTCTATGGAAGTCTCCACAGAATCTGTATTCATGCTTTATACCCATGAAGAGACCCAAAGTGAAACGGGCCTTAGGACCAAGCAGGTCTCGTTCTCATATTACGTAATCTCCATCTTGCCACCTGTCAGGTGCTTCCTCTGTGGTATCAGAAAGAAAGTCAAGCCAAGACCGGTTTGGGTCAATGAATAGAGCGTCGACTTGGGGACTGAAGGGTCCCGGGTTCGATTCCAGTCAAGAGCATGTACCTTGGTTGTGGGCATATCCCCAGTAGGGGGTGTGCAAGAGGCAGCTGATCGATGACTCTCTCTCATCGATGTTTCTAACTCTCTATCTCTCTCCCTTCCTCTCTGTACAAAATTAATAAAATATATTTAAAAAAAGAAAGTCAAGCTTATAAATGGTTCTCATGGAATTAAACTCAATTCAATTCAACACATTGAGCATCTGGGATATGCCAGGCAATTTCTAGACCCAGGGACGCAGCTGGGATCAGGGTGGACACTCCCCTCCCTAAATGAAATTTATAATCTACAGTAACATGACAAATTCTACCTAATGAAAGAGTAATATGCAAATTAACTATCACTTCGCTGTAAGAGAGTGAGAATGTTGGAGCATGCTTCCAGACAGGCCGTGGACTGTACCCCAGATAGAGTTATCAGTGCTGACACCAGGCCAGGCCTTGAGATATGGTCTAATGGAGCCTTCCCAGCATGTAGGCCTTCTTTCAAGGGCAGAGCAGGACTGACTCTGTTTTGTATTATGTCTTCCATTTTGTATAAAATGTATCAATCACCCAACCCACCCTTAAAGCAGCCAATAGAAATACAGAGGGAAGTAACCCAGCGTAACCAAACCCTGGCCCTCAACCCACCAATCAGAACCAGCCAACTCAGTGATCAGAGCAGCACCCCACCACCCAACCCTAAAAGCCTACAAAAAGACCATACTTTCAGAGCTCGGGACTCTTTGCATTCTGCCGCTGCGTCGGTAGAGGCAGGGAGACCAGACTCGAGTTTGAATAAAGGCTCTTTTGTTTTTTGCATTGGACTCAGCTCCCTGGTGGTCCTTGGGGATCTTGTAATCTGGGCATAACATTCGCTACACTCACAAGCCACACCCACCAGCCAATCAGAGAGAGTGTGCAAATAAACCCAACCAAGATGGCTACAGCCACAGAGAGCAGGAGGGAGGCATTCCCTGGCAACTGAGGAAGCCAAGCTTTCCACCTGCCCTTGCCAGCCTTAGCCTCCCCTCAAGGCTACAAAGTTTCAATTATATAATATCGATAGAAGGTAAACAAATTCCAACAAAAATGACTGCTGCCACAGAGCAAGCAGGAGGCTTGGCTCTGCTCCAGGCTACAAAATTTCAATTGTAGAAGGAAAATAAATTCCAGATACCAGGGCCTCCGCTTGGGTCGCCAGGGAGTGAGGCTGGCCTACAAAGCAACACAGGCCCCTCGCTCAGGCCACCCCACGCCTCAAGGGAACCCCCACCCTAATCCGGGACACCCTTCAGCGCAAACCAGCTGGCCTCCAGCCATGCACCAGGCTTCTATCCTATCTAATAAAAGAGTAATATGCAGATTGACCATTACTCCATCACACAAGATGGCTGCCCCCATGTGGTCAAAGATCCTGCCACAAGATGGCCAGCAGGGGAGGGCAGTTGGGAGGGACCAGGCCTGCAAAGAAGGGCAGTTGGAGGCAATCAAGCCTGCAGGGGAGGGCAGTTAGGGCTAACTAGGCCGGCAGAGGAGGGAAGTTGGGGGCAAACAGATTGGCAGAGGAGCAGTTAGGCATCAATCAGGCTGGCATGGGAGTGGTTAGGGGATGAACAGGCTGGCAGGCAGAAGCAGTTAGGGGCAATCAGTAAGGCAGGAAGTCAAACAGTTGGGAGGCAGCAGTCCTGGATTGTGAGAGGGATATCCGACTGCCCATTTATTTATTTATTTTTTAAAATATATTTTATTGATTCTTCACAGAGAGGAAGGGAGAGAGATAGAGAGCTAGAAACGTCGATAAGAGAGAAACATCAACCAGCTGCCTCCTGCACACCCCCCACTGGGGATGTGCCCGCGACCCAGATACATGCCCTTGGCTGGAATCGAACCCGGGACCTTTCAGTCCGCAGACCGATGCTCTACCACTGAGCCAAACCGGTTTCGGCCGACTGCCCATTTAGACTGGATCCCACCAGCAGTTTAACATCCCAAGGCTTTAGGGGTGAGTTAATTAAATATTTGACCAAACATAGCAGGCTAATTTTTAAGTTGATAAACATAGCAGACCTGTGAATGATGCTATAAATATATATATACAGATAGTCCTCTAGTTCAATAAATATCCAAACACCATATGTAAAGATAAGTGTACAAAGACTGGTTTTATTGTAATACTGTTTACAGTGGCAAAAACAAGAAGTAGAAACAATCAATAGAAAAATGATTCAATAAATTACGATGCATTTACAATAAGGATTTACACCAATACCAAAAAGAATGAGTTTGATCTATATTTATTGAACTAGAGGACTATCTGTATATATATTAAGCAGATATTTTAAAAAGCAAGCATCATGTACAGCATAATCCTAAAGCAAGACCTACAAAAGTGCACATGCATTTGTTTATATTTGTATGATCATGTAGAGAGTGTGGAAAAGTACATGCTGAGCTTTTAACAGGGTTACCATGGTGGGCTGAAAATATAATAAATAAAAAAGGACTAACTTTTCTTTATGCATTTTTTAATTGTTTACTTGTAGAAATGAATATATATTACTTCTATTTTCATTTCTCCTGTTCCTACCTCCCCCCTTCCACCTCAGGCAACAATGGCTCTAATTTATTTCACCTTAAGTTAATTTTGCTTGTTCTAGAATTTTATATAAATGGAGATAGAACTTCTGTGTCTGACTTCTTTTGCTCGCTGGGATACATCCAGGTTGTTGCATATATTACTACTTAATTTCTTTTTATTGCTGAAACATATTTCATTCAAACAATGTACCACAATTTGTTTGACCATAGCCTGTGAATAAAGGTGCTATGAACATTCTTGCCGAAGAATTTTGACACAGATTCCAAATTGAATTTATGGGCCAAAGAGTAGACATGTGAAATACATGTGTACATATTTTACTTTTGTAATAAAAAACTAACAAAAAATTTCAAAGAAAACATTTTGAAGAAAGAGAATGAATCTATATTTAAGAAGATAATACTTTCTTTTTCTCCAGTCCCTCCTCTCAGTAGGTATTTGGGTCTGTCAGATCGTAGGCTTTCTAGGCCATGCCAGCGACCCACCACTTTTCAAGGTGAATCATCAAAGATGGGGAAATTCTAAAGTTATGCCTCCAAAGAGGAACTAGATTTAGATATCACCCACCAGAAGCTGTAGATTCAAGTGCTAGTTCAAGAGAACTGCTAACACACAGGAAAAGGAGCTTCCACAGACAGAAACCACTTGCAAACAAAAGTTACGACACGCTTTTTCAATAATAACAAGTGGTCACCAGAGTAGAAGCTTAGATTTAGGAGAAGAAAAGAGTAGGTTCTGAAAGTAGTCAAATCAACATGTAAAGAATGAGAGTAGCAGAAGTAACCTCACCACAAGGAAAGGTTTATAAATAAATTGTGAAGCAAACCTTGATAAATTCCAAATCTAAACTGAAAGTCCAAGACTCTATGAAAATCCAATCAGTATCACAAAGATGTATTCTTATGAAAAATTGGCTGGAATATATATATATATATATATATATATATATATATATATATATATATATATATTTTTTTTTTTTTTTTCCCAGAGAGGAAGGGAGAGGGAGAGAGAGATAGAAACATCAATGATGAAAGAGAATCATTGACTGGCTGCCTCCTGTACACCCCCACATTGGGGATCAAGCCCACAACCTAGGCATGTGCCCTGACTGGGAATTGAATCGTGGCCTCCTGGTTCATAGGTCAATGCTTAAACACTAAGCTATGCCAGCCGGGCTATTTTTAAATTATTAATTAATTAATTATTTTTTTTAATCCTCATCCGAGGATATGTTTTTATTGATCTGATTTTGACATTGATCAAAATTTTGATATTATAAATTTTGCAAAAATTTATTGAGAAACATTGATCAGTTGCTTCCTATATGCAACCCAACCTGGGAGTCTGAACCCGCAACCTAGGTATGTGCCCTGACAGGGAATCAAACCCAGGACCCTTTGATGCATGGGATGATGCTCCATCTAGTTGAACCACATGGGCCAGGTGGAAATATACATACATTTTAACTATTAAGAAGAAAAGAAATGATGACAAAAAAGAAAACAAAACAAACAAAAAGTATTGCCATTCTGTCAATGAAAAATTTTAGGGTTACCTACCATGGCCCCACCAAATTTTTTACTTAGAATTGGCCTCGAGTCCTAACCCACAGGAGGGCAACAGTATCAGTCTTCCTTCTAGGATATAGCTGTTTGGACCAGGGATAGACTCCTGGTAGGTCAAGTCTGGGGTTCTACTAATAAGTGCCATGGGAAGCCACTGAAGTATGTTTTTTAAATATATTTTTATTGACTTTAGAGAGAAAGGGAGAGGGAGAAATAGAAACAATTAATGATGAGAAAATTATCAATCAGCTGCCTCATGCATACCCTCCATCCCCAGGGATCAAGCCCACAACCTGGGCATGTGCTCTTGACCAGAATTGAACCCAGGACCCTTCAGTCTACAGGTTGATGCTCTATCCACTGAGCCAAACCAGCCAGAGCTCACTGAAGTATTTTGTGCAGGTAGTAACATGGCCTCATTTATGATTCAGAAGGATCTTGGAAGAAGAAATTAGGAAGCATTTGCAGTATCTCAGATGAGAGATTGACAGTGAAGGAGAGAAGTAAGTCCAGCTACACCTGTAATCCAGGGAGAGGAACACAGGTTTCTGAAGGAGCCTAAAATGCTAGAAGAACTGAGCCTAAAAAAGCCAAAAGAGCAGGGAGCTTTGAGAAGGAAGAAGTTCTCAACTGTGCCTTGAGAAGCAATGAAGAGGAGCCTGTGTGGGGGGAAGACGCCTTCTGTAAGGGGAGCAGAGAAATGGGGCTCCCGGTGGAAGAGGAAGTGACAAGGAAGTGACTACCGCATGTTTGGAGCTTCTTGTTGCACTTCAGATAAAACTCTAAAAGGCCATATCCTTATCCTTCCATGTTGCAGGACTCCTCATATCAGTCAGGGTCCCAGCAGCAAACACTGGCACTCTCAGAGATTAAATGAAGGGAGCAAGATAAAGGGGCAAGTTTTAGCAGTGCAGGCAGGGTGAGGAGGCTCACCACATTTGGGGACCACCTAGGGGTTACCATCAGTGTGAAGAAGCTGGAGCTATGAAAGGAGGACCCCCTGACACCAGCAGTGGTCACAGAGGGACTCGGCTAGTGCCAAAACCATGTTCCTGAAGCAGGGAGACGGGAAAGAAACATCACAGCTTGTCTCTCCTCTGCCTCTGATCCCACCTCCCAACACTGACTGAGCCCACAGGAGGCTAGAGGCCATGGGAATGGAAGCAATGGAGGCGATGGAGGTCAGGAGGAAACAGAGCAAGCTTCGTCTCTGATTATTCTCCCCCTCGCCCTCCAGGCTCACTGGGCCTCCTCTCAGATCCTGGAACATGCTGAGCTATGTCCTCTCTCAGGCCTTGGCATAGGCAGGGCTCTCTATCTGTAATGCTCTTTGCCTCTCTACCTCATTAACTCAAAATTATCTTTCCATCTTCACCTTAAAAGTCACTTTCCCAGAGAGGTCCTTCCTGGCCCTTGCTCCTCCTTAACCTGAACGAAACACCGCTGTTATAGTCTCTCACAGCTTCCCGTTCTCTTCTTCCACTGCATTCATCATATTTGCAGGGATAGATTTATCAAGGAGTTATTTGTTTAAAATCTATCTATTCCCTCAGACTGACAACTTCATAAGAAACATATATAAAACTTTCAACAATAAAGAATTTTAAAAAAAACTTCCTGAGAACAGGAATTGTGTCTGTTTTTCACAGTATACTATTTGTGATCAAATACATATCTGATGCACCTGTTCTAACAGCCTCTTCCATGTTCTCTGGGTATGAACAGTTTAGCAATGGAAGTAAAACTTATTTAATCAGTCCTTGCTACAGGTCAAGCACTGTACTAGACATTTAATGTATGTCATCTCATTTACACCTCACAACAACCCTATGAGTCAAGGACTCTTATCAGCTTCATTTTCGCAAAAAAGGTGCAAAGGCCTGAGAGGTGAAGTAACTTAATCAAGGCCGCACAGCTATACCGCGGGAACCAAGGTCCTGATGATAACACAGCCAATGCTCTGTCGTCTACCCAAGACTGCGCTGGCTCCTTAAATATCTCCCTGTGGTTTCTGTCTGTCTATTTATGTCTGTCTTCCTTAGTAGACTGCAAGCTTCTTGGCTAACAATAGATTGTAGTCATCTATTTCACTCCACTTCACATTGAATATTGACTCCATCCCACCAGGAAAGCATGCCTTGTGCTGACTGACACCACCGCCTTCACCAACTCTTTAGCCACATTCATTGTATTTATTAAAGAGCAGACTTTAATAAAGCCTGTCCATCAGACTTCTGATGCCCACTGAAGCGAGCTTTCCCTCTAGAGTCTAGAGCATAATTCTTTTAATGAACTGATAGACTTCAAAGACTAGCGGAACCTCCATGTGAACTCTGGACACCAGTGGGCTTTCCCAGGACACTTTACCTTATCCAGAAAGACCCTGCTTCAGGAACCAGCCAGCCATGTTCTATGACATCCACCCCACTCACTCCTGAATCTGCCTTGACAATGCAGGGTCAGTTACCACTAGGTCACACGCTACCTAGTTGCTTCACTGATGGCACCTTGGCTTCCTGTGAATAGAGTTTCAGAGACCTTCGCAGTAGGAGTAGCAAGTCCACTCTGAGCTCGCGTATGGCAGGAAACAGGAGAGAGCATCCCAGGAGGCAGAGAAATGATTCCAAGAGCACTTCTGCCTCCATCTCACCTCTGGCCAGCACCTGCACATTCTTGCAGAAGGACTGCAAATGTGTTAGCTCTTTAGAGCACATACTAGGCTTTCTGAATAGGTCCACCTGAGCCCTGCTGACAGCCCTGAAAGGAGACTGAGGTTCAGCCACGAAGAGCCTCTCTGTGAGCAGAAAAGAGTTAGTGAGGGCAAGCCCTTCTCCCAGCTTCCCTGCTGCACAGTGCTGCAACACCACTCACCTCTTTCCTTCTTCGTTGCTTTCTTTTATTTTCTGTTATCCTTTTATTTTCTGTTACATTTTCTCTTTTGCTCTCTTCAACCCAATTTTTGTGGAATTTGGACCTTAAAAATAAAAAGTATAGTGTTACAGCAAAAAAGACCTTGGATCACCCTATCCAGAGAATGCCCAGCCCTGGCAAAATCACTGAAGAGGTTTAAAAACAAAACAAAATAGACTCCTAGCCCCCATCTTAGACCTACAGAAATAAACAACTGATGGGGTGGGGAATCAGGTGGAGGGGAGCTATGGGGAGAAAAAAAGAGGAACACCTGTAATAATCTGAACAATAAAGATTTATTATATATAAAAAAAAATAAAAATAAATGTAATGTGGTCTCCTGGGAAAAAAAAAAAAAAGGAAGTAAACAACTGTTGCTTTTGGCCCTACCCTGCCAACCATCTTGTGGCAGCCATCTTGTGATGACATCACACATGATGCCACCTAGGCTTTAATTATATAGGTTTATTATTACTAGGAGGAGTAAGAGTAATAGGAGCAGTATCGCTAGCATTTACTAAGTATTTTGTGTTAGGTACTGTTCTAAGTTCTAAGTTCTCTTTATACATTACTTTATTGAATTATCTGAAAAATCCTTTCAGGTGGATTTCTAGTATCCCCCATTATGATGAGAAACCTGAACCCAGAGAAGCCAAATAATTTTCCCAATGTCACACATCTAGTAAGTAAAGTAGCAAAATTAAAATTTAAACCCAGAATCTGCTGCAGAGTTCTAGTTCATGACCACTATGCTTTGTTGGTTTAATTAACGTATCCAGGGTGACCAGCTACTGAATGGCAGATGCAGAATTTAGGCCTAGGTTGGTCTGAGTCCAGGATTTGTGCTCCTTAACCACTATCTTCTACTTCCTCTCTGAGATGGATTGGCGGGCAGTTCATGGTAGTCCACATTAATGGTTCCCCTAGGGTTATGCAATATAATATCTGCATGTATTTCAGTCACAATTCTCTTATTATGAGTAAAAACGGAGTGCCCTGACTTTTAGAGAATATAAACAATATAAATGGAGCTACTTTAAAAAATGGAGCCAGAGCTGCCATGCCAGAGGAACTGCCTTACACATTTAATACCTCAAACCTTGGAATGTTAAAAACAGGGCAAAAATCACTTTTAGACTGGGCCTAAGCAACCTTATTTCCCAAAGTACTATTTGCAAAGCTAACGAGAAAGCAGTTATTGTGACTAATGGACTGAAAATTAAAAAAAAAACATTGTTTAGAATTAACATCACTATGTTATCTTATGTGCACCAATAGAAATGCCTTCCTTGTATTGATGTAATTGTTCCCTTTTCCCTTCTTATAAATGCCCAGTTGCCTTTATCTACTATTCAGAACATTATTTGGACTTCTGCCTGAATGAGTGATTCCCAGCTAGTTATTCTTTGATCTCAAATAAACATTTGCTGGCCTTTCCTTTTGAAAGTCCTTTTTATTTTCAGGTTAGCAAGAGGAGCAGTCAGGTGTAGTCAAAAACAAGACTCATTGAGCCAAATACTGAAACCAAGTTACAAGGGCTTGCCTGTTGTGTCGGTTTGGGTACTGCAGGAAGCAGAAGCCAAGATGGAAGTAAGTATAAGAGATTTATTGAGGGGAAACACCTATGAAGGATTACAGGAAAAGGGAACAAGAGTAGGTGGGGAGAGCCTCAGACAACAAGGAAGTTCTGACATCTGTGAAGGGAGAAAGGGAAGGCAGGAAGCCTCGTTAGGAAATCTGGGCCAGGTTGATGGGGAGTCCAGGACAATGCTTGCTTCATAGAGGAGTCTGGCCTTGGGCAGAAGTGGTCCAGCTCCCGTACACCTTACTTAGTCATTGCCTGGTTGTAGCCCAGTGATAGCATGGACCTGGTATAAATGCTGTGTCTGATTCCCAAGAAGTGGCTGCCAGGAGCTGTTGGCCATCCACACTCCTCACACTGATTTTCTTGAAAAGTGAGCTGGGCGGTGCTTTCCCAGGAGTGCCACACCTGTGTGCTATGAATTAAACTCCCCTGAAGGAAACACCAAGGAGCCGACTACATGAGATCAGCAGTCAGTGACTATAACTGCCTCCCATATCAACACAGCCCCGTACGATTGCTTTCAAACCTTGCATTGGTTTGGGCTTATTGAAAGTGTCAGCTCACTGAGTTAAAGATATGTTTTCCTGAAGAGGGATGGGTGAGGTATTTCCCCATTTATTTTTCTACCGTGGCCACATTTAAATTGCTATAAAGAAGTTATTGTGGAAACTGCTCCCAAACTTGCAAGATAAGAGGTAAAAATGGAATACTTTGTTGACATGCAAAATTATTAATTTTGTGACCAATTTTTAACAAACTCTCATGATCTGGTTCTTCTGAAACCATTAGGGGCTCTCTTGAATCAAAGGTGGACAGGCAAGTGTTTTGGTGTTACATGCTAGTAGCCCTGGACAACCGTGAGAACACCACAAGTGACAATCATGGAATGAGTCTAGGCACTTGGTGTTTTGTTGTTGTTGTTTTTTGGAACAAGCAAAGTAGACAGTGACATTGTAGTCTCTGGTTAAATCTGGTGAAGCTGATTGCAAACTGCTATGCACCTGCAAACAGGTCCAGGTTGGGAAGGTGGTTATTTTTATGCCCTGCTATTCTGCTGATGTACTCTCACCTGATTGTTTGAAGATTAACTTGCTGAGCTCTTATTTATGCAAAGCAGTTTCCCTATCTCCTCTTGCCACATTCTATCCTTTGAATCTTGGGCTGGATAGTCCTTTCGACAGAAAACTTATTTGAAAAACTTCTACCTATCTCTGCTCATCTTTACCTGCCTCTTCTACCATCTCTCCAACTCACTTCGTCTGCCCACGGACTCTTTCTATCTCAACAAAGCTCTGAAATAGCTCTGTCATGATTTCTGCTTTTGGTGCTTTTCTGCCTGGCAATGCTTTCAACTTGCTTCTCTCAGGCCTTAATCCCAAAGCCTTATTGAAACACTTTTCAAAGCTGCTTCCAGTAATTAAGTGGATACAACAAGAAGAGGTGACTTGACTTGAGGAACGAGAGGTCAGAAGTTTTGAGTTACTGATTTGGGATCCTTGTTACCTCGCTTTCTGATGAGCAGCATTTCACTTCTCCTTTGTGAATCAGTCTTTGTCAGTTACCTTCACCAGGAATTGTGTTATTGCAGATCTTTCTTGTATGGTCAGCTCCATTATATCATTCAAGTTTCAGCTTAAATATAATGTCCTCAAATAGGCCTTAAGTATTTCCTAGTGTCATTTTTCTCTAACATCATTCTCTGTAGCATTACCATCTGTCTTCTTCAAGCACTTTCGATCTGCAAGTGTTGTTTGTTTTTTTTTAAAAAAAAGATTTTAAATTGATTTTTAGAGAGAAAAGAAGGGGGAGGGGAATATGAGAAGGAAACATGATTGGCTGTCTCCTGTATGCCCCCTACTGGGGATGGAGCCTGCAACCCTGGCATGTGCCCTGACCAGGAATCGAACCAGCAATCTTTCAGTACACAGGACAACACCCAACCACACTGGCCAGGGCTATCTGCAATTGTCTTAATGTTTCCTTGATTATTTTGTTTCCTCCTAAGAGCTTTAAGACCCAAGAGAGCTGGGGCTTGTCTGTCTTGTCCCCATCTATATTCCCCATTCCTGGCATATAGAAGATGCTCAATAAATATGTGTAGAATGAAAAGAACTGTAAAACTTAAGCATCTGGACCAAACGATCTTTAAGGGTATTTACAGCTTTAAGATGAACATTGTCAAAAATATGTAAGTGAAAAATCAAATTACAACAACCATTGCAATAAAATACTGAATACATACAGTGTGTGTGTCTACTTATGCTGCCAAGTTCTTGGCTGTGTCATAGTATTGGTTTTCTACCGTTTGCAATGGAGTGTGAAGTGAGTTTCTGAGCTTCATAAAAAAGTATCTAACAAATATATCAGGTAGCTATCTAAATAGTAAACCGCCGTATCATAGAATTAGAGTGGAATCGTTTTAGATGACAACTTCTTCAGTTTACAGGGATGGAAACTAAGGCCTAGAGAACTAAGGCATGTTTGGACACTTGGAACCAAATACAGTGCTGCTTGTCAGTGAGGAACACATACACCACTCCCACTTCCGTATAATCATTATTAATAGCATAGCAATATTTCACGGTTGAACCAGTGGTTCTGCAACTTGAGCGTGGAGGATGTGTTGAAGCACAGATTGCTGGGCCCCACCCACAGAGTTTGCGATTTTCTGTAAGGTCGGAGGGTTGCGGAAACCCGGAAAGTTTAAGATCCACCGTACCCACCTTCACACACCTACTCTCAGTTTAAAGGCTGCGCGTGGCGCGCAGAGAACTACGAATCCCGGCGTGCCCCGCGCACAGTGGGAGGGGTGTCGGGCACTTCCGCCCCACGCAGCGCCGCTGCCCCGCGTCTCGACGTGTCACCGGCAGCGCCGCGGCAGGGGCTGGAGCCGGAGCGGACTGGGGAGTTCTAGGCGGCGGCAGCGGCGCGTCCGGCCCGGATCTGCCCCGGTGCGGAAGTGTCCCGGGGTCCGTGGGGAGCAGGAGAGGGCGGCGCGGCCCGGCCCGCGCGCGGCACGATGTTGAACATGTGGAAGGTGCGGGAGCTGGTGGACAAAGCGTGAGTATCCGGGGGCAGTTGTGGCCAGGCCCACGCGGGGGAGGGGGAAGGTGAGGGGAGCTGGCCCTGTGCACGGCGACCCGTGTCACGCCCCCCCGCCCAGCCCGGCCATCATGGCGGCGGCCCGCTCGCTCCGGGGCCCAGTCCTCCTCCCGATCGGCGAGGCTGGGAAGGGACTCTTCCTCCTGGCCCCCTCCACCCCTCTCCAGGCCTCCTTCCCGGTCCCTACCCCCGCCCTCCCAGGCGCAGACCCTTTGGCCGGGGAAGGGGGCGGGGCTGGCGGAGCGGGTCACTGCCCCGGCGGCGGAGGGCCGCCTTGGCCGCAGGCTGTGCGCTCTGCCTCCTGGGCTGCGGGGGAGGCCGGAGGGTGGGGGCGCAGTGCTCTGGCCCTGTGTCCCGCGGGGTGCGGTGCAGAGTCCTTACGCCTGGTCGGGATAGATCCTTCACCTTGCTGGGTTTCTTTTGCTTCCTGATGAGCCTGCAGGTGGAGTGGGTGATAGGTGTAACAAGTGGCCATTGTGGTCAGGCTGGAGGAGTTAAAATCGAGAGGGGACTCATCCTTCCTTTTCTAGCACCAGTGAAAGTAGCTCACCACATAACTTCTTGTGATTCTTTTCCTGTTTCAACACTACAGTTTTGGAGGGCCCCTCGTTTCATAAGGTTTAATTAACGTGTCATTAAGAGATTTCCCCTTAAAAAAATAGAAAACAGCCCAGGTTTATATCTTGTTGATCTGCTTTAACTTCCCTGACAGGTAAAATGACTATTGGTTGATTTCCAGTAAGACGTAAATGATAACTTTAGTATCTTACTACACTGAGAAAACTTGAACATTTAGATTGATTATATCAGTTATAACAGGGCTTACGTCAGACCTGCTAGGCAGGAAATAAAGTTAAAGAATTTAACCAGTCTCTTACTTTTGGGTATGCGGTAAGTGTGGTGACGAACAGTTCATTTGTGTCACCCATCCCAACTAAAATTAGGAAGTGTAGGTGGCAAACTGTTAGGCTTCCTGACTCCAGAAAAAATTATTCATATTGGCTGTGATAATACATCAGGTTCCTGAGGTTTACTTCAGGAAGAAAAATATACTCTTTCAAAAACATAGAACTTAGAGTTAGACCAAATTTTCTATGCTACCAAGAAGGCATACTGATCACCTAAACAGCACAGTTTTTAAGAGTTGGTTCAAACGCTGTAAACCTGACAAGTTACAGTAATTCACCTCAAGTGCCCCAGTGTTGTCAGGTGCAGTATGAAAATAAGGATAGATTCTTACCTTAGAATGCTAGAATTAAGGTCTAAGAGATTAGATAACGCAGTATGTTTAGATCAGTATATTTTTGATAACTATAGCAACTGTTCTGCATTGAGAATGATAAATAAGCCCTATGTTTGAAAAGTGATTTGCTTTAATAATTTTCATTTATCAACTTCTCATTTGACCATTAAATGGGCTTATTTTGCTGTTTATGTACTTGCTTCCCAAAGATAAAATACTGTTTCTTTTCCAGATCCAGGTTCATTGGTTGTTTTTTCATATGTGGTGTAAAGACTAGGGTACTAGCTTAGACAGTTTTTAAAAGTCCAGAAGTTTCTAAGAAGGAGAACAGGGAAAAAGCCCCACTAAAAAACACCTTGTTATCTTAGAGGATTAAATTTATGGTACTCAAAAAATTTGAAGAGGCTGTACATTTTTCAGGAGATAGAAATCAAGATGATATTCCTGCTGCTGGTGTTCATTTCGTTGTATGTTTCATCACCTGCCTTACTAATCTTCCAGTGCTTTAGGTTAAATTTGCCACATAATAGAAGAGCTATTGTTGAAAAATAACTTCTACCTTTGTAAGACCCAATTTAGAACGGAGACTTGAACCAAGTTATTCAAGAACTTGTAAGAATGTTGCCACCAGGGGCTTTTGAAAGCTTTTGTGGGTGTCTGACACATGATGTTAAGTTTAGAACATAATGTTATTTTATTGATGAATACTGGGGATTTAATTTTCATCTTTCCCTGGCAGGAGAGAAGAAGTTCTTCCCCAGAAATGTAAGCATCTTACAGAACCAATACCTGTGGCACTGTCCAGTTAGACTGTTCACCTTAAAATGCTATTAATGGAGGTGAAATGGATCCATAGAATGGCCGCTCTGATTAGCAAGGAGATAAGGTGATCAGGAAACTTGCAAATGAGGAAACAATGAAGTGATTAAGGACTGCTCTGAGAACTCATAGAACGAAGGCTTACCTGGAAAGGACATTGGTTTGGGGCTTGGGGCACTCAGTTCAGATTCTATCACTGGCTTTTAGATTAGTTATATGTATGATTTGAGGCAGAATCACATGACTCTCCAAATCTTATCTGAAAAATGAGGGATTGGCTTAGAGTAGGACTTTTTTCAACTTTGCTATTAGGAGACATGAATTTCCACCACACGAAAAAACTGGTACTAGTATTTCATAATAGCAGATAAATTTTGGAAAGTCATTATCCTCTTGAGACAGTTTTGGCTAAAAAAGGACATTTAAAAAAAAGAGTGATGATCAATAAATATTCTATGTAAATGCTTTATGCAGTAAGTAAGTGCAACATATGACTCAGGAAAACTAGGACTTTTATTTAGTGTATATCCTTACCCAATGAGGTCTACTTCAGGAAGAAAAATATACTCTTTCCAAATGTGTTTCCTGGAGCTAATACTGTTTGATCCAATATGGTGGCAGTTCTTAAGTGTAATGATATATTTCAAATACTGGCTTTTGAGACCTTTAAGACTTACAGAAGGTGTGGAGATATTTTCCACGATTGTGGCACCTCCTGGTGGTATTAAATGTTCTGTTTTGCAGAACATTGTAGAACTGAGGAAAAGCAGATAAAGCTATAAATCAGCAGAACTTGGAGTGCCAGTTTCCTCCCATTTGTACTCAAGTTGCACAAAAGGCAGCTGTGGCAGGAAAGGATAAGTGGTACCACTCCCACCAACTAGGATTAGCTTAACCATTGCTATCCTGTGGCCTGTCTCCCTTTATTTGAGGTTGTAATAAAATTGGATACTTTTATATTTTGTCATGCCATTCATGGTATAAATAGAAAGTTGCTGTACTTTTGTGTGTTTTTTTCAAATTTTGGAAACGGTGACATGGTATAGTGGTAGATCAAAACTGCTACTTTTTGTTCAAGCCTGGCTAATCCTTTTGTTTCATCTCAGGGGTAATATTAATTAACTAGAGGCTCGGTGCACAAATCCATGCATGGGTGGGGTCTCTTAGGGTGGCCTGTGGGGATGGGGCCCCAGCTCATGCCCCCAGCCTGGCACCCCTCCATGGCCTGGCACTGTCCCCTCACCTGTTCTACCATCCTGCCTGCAGGATGATCAGTTGATGCGGAGCCCCTCTCCCATCTCCCACCCCCCGCACCGCCACCACTGGTCGTGGCCGTCTGCAGGGTGATCAACAGTGCAATTGGGTCCCCACTCACATCTGCCTTAGCCTGGCTCTGCCTGCTCACCTGCTCCACCATACTGCCACAGTCCAGCTCTCTTCGGAACCCATTGGGGTCAGCAGTGCCTTCACTGCCGGCCGCCATGTTCCATGCCGCCACCTGGTGGTCATAGCAAGAGGTCAAACTACTGGTCAAACAATTTTCATATTAGGCTTTTATTATATAGGACTAGAGGCCTGATGCACAAAATTCGTGTAAGGGGCTTGGCCCTCACAGCTTGGCCTTTGCAGCCATGGTGGCTTGCCTCGGCCCTTGCAGCCCCAGCTTTGTCCGGGAGGTTATCCGGCTGTCTGGTCTAATTAGCATGTTATGCTTTTAATACTATAGGATGGTAAATCTATTTCAACAGTGGCTCTTATTCTTGTTATGATAGTGATTTCAATAGTGCTGGCCAAGGTCCTAAGGCAACTGCTACAAATAGTCCATTTGAAGTTACTCTCTTAAGCATAGTTTGCATTTTCTGTCGGTAAGTTGTTGTTGTTGTTTTGTGTTTTGTGCAAGTTTTTAGTTCTTAAGTGTTAAATAATGTAATAGAGATGTAGAAACTACTGTTCTCATCAGGCTGACCCCAGAGGGAGAACCTTTTGCTTTTATAGAAAACTAGAGGCCCGGTGCATGAATTCGTGCATGGGCCGGCTAGGGTGAGGGCCCGCAAGCAGTTGGCTGGCCAGCCCCACCCCTGATTGGGTTGGGAAGGCCAACCAGGCGGGAGGGGGTGGGGGGTTGGTGGGGAAAGGTCCACAGGCTGTTGGCAAGCTGGCCCCATCTCTGATCGGGGTCAGGGCTGGCGGGGGAGGGGGGTCCCCCCAAACGGTGTTCATGGACAGTTGGCAGGTTGGCCCCACCCCCTAGTCAAACTCCAGGTCGAACAGGGGACAATTTGCATATTAGCCTTTTATTATATAGGATAGTTCAATCATTTCAACAAATAGGACATTTGCTGTTTATTGGATTAGTGCTGTATTTTGTGAACTTGCAAAGTAAAATATCTGCCTTAAAGAAACTTGCCACTACAACCCTAGCTGGCTTGCTCTGTGGTTTGATGTTGGCCCGAGGACTAAAGGGTCAAGGATTCAATTCTGGTCAAGGGCATGTATGCCCAGGTCGGGGGTCTGGGTGCATTCAAGAGGCAACCAGTCGATATGTCTCTTTCACATCAATGTTTCTCTCTCTCTTTCTCTCCCCCTCTCACTCTCTAAAAATCAATGGGAAAAATATCCTTCAGTGAGGATTAACCAAAGAAGCTTGATACTACAAATGTGCCACACCTTGAACTTACCAACTGTTTTTGCTTTTCTTTCAGTTTTCCCTCTTATTTTTCCTATCTTATCGCTAAATCTCTGTTCAGTTTGCTTCTTAGAACTTGAAAGCAAAGGTGATTGTCAGCTTTCTGTCTTCCCATATCAACTTTTCTTGAACCAGTTGTAAATAATTGTTATTGCTGAAACAATAATTTAATTATCCTTCTTCTTTTCTAGTAACTGGACAGAAGTAGATAAGAATTTAATTCCAAAGAAAGATTAGTTTAATTTATCTTCTGCCAGCATTTCTTAGGAGTGATTTTCTGTAGTTTAATCTATTTAGTACTACGCCAAGATGCTTTTTAAAAGCACTTAACTGCCTTGTGTTCTCCTGAACCCTCTTTAGTGTTAGTTTACTTAAAGTTTTTCATATGTTTACTGATATATCCTCTTAAAAGTACTTGGCCGCCTTAAGTACTTCTTAGTAGTACTCCTAGTTTTTACAGTATAGTTTTTAGGCAAAACCTTTTCTTTGTTCTTGGGTATTTTCTTATTTCAATATTACATTTCCTTTAAGAAGAATATAGGCAGCTTAAATAACATTTTTTAATCTTGAAATTTTGTTGTTTTATCTTTTATATTATATCTAGACTTCATATCCAATTGGTATTTATATGTTTGTTAGCTTTTATTATGCAAAATTTCAAATATATCAGAAAATGGAGGGATTATCTGTGTACACATGAATAGCTTCAACAATTTGGGCAATCATGCTTCATCTGTACGTCTACCTAGCACTCCCACTTGATATTATTCCAAAGCAAATCCTAAACACCTATCATTTCATCTATAAATTTATCAATCTCTAAAAGGTAAGGAGCCATCTTTTTTTAAAAATCCTAACCACAATCTATGTATATAAAACCCTAAGTCACTGAACGACCATTGACTGGTCACTATCACTGCACTGACCACCAGGGGCAAGATGCTCAATGCAGGAGCTGCCCCCTGGTGGTCAGTGCACTCCCACAGCGGGAGCGCTGCTCAGCTGACTGACAGGTGGCAGGCACCGGGCTCATGGATGGTGAGCGCAGCTGTGGCAGTGTGAGCCTCCTGTATCTGTGGCAGAACAGGTGCAGCGGGCCAGGATGAGCAGGAGTGGTGCAGCTCCTGGCAAGGCTCAGACCTCTCCCTAGCCGCCTGCCTCTTCGTGCACTATTACATCCCCTAAAGGGTCCCCAATTGCGAGAGGATGCAGGCCAGGCTGAGGGACCCCACCAGTGCATTTGTGCACTGGTGTCTAGTACCATTATAGAATCTTTTAAAAATGCTGATTACTTAATATCAAATGTTCAGTCAGTATCCATTTTTTAATTGCTTTATAATTCCTTTTGTGATGTTTCTGGCTAATGGATATATCTCTTGATTCTCTTGATCTGTAGGTTCAGCCTCTACTTTTCTTCACTCTCGAAGTTTATTTGTTGAAGAAATATGGTTATTTGCATTGCCCTTGGTCTGCATTTTACCAACTGGACCTCCATGGGGTTATTTAAATGTTTCTCTAACCTCGGTATTCTCTATAAATTGGTAATTGTCTCTAGTTATTTTGATCAAATTCAAGTTCCAATTTTTGGAGAACAAAACTACCTCATAGATTCAAAGTACATTTTTATACTTGTAATGAGTCTTATATACAAAGTTAACTCTTTTCAGCCTCAGCTAACATTACTTAACACTTGCAACAATATATTTAACTGTTTAAACTTCTTGTTTAGTTTAATCATGTGTTTGTCCTTTTTAAAAAAATATATATTTTATTGATTTTTTACAGAGAAGAAGAGAGAGGGATAGAGAGTTAGTAACATTGATAAGAGAGAATCATCTATCAGCCGCCTCTTGCACGCCCCCTTCCGGGGATGTGCCCGCAACCAAGGTACATGCCCTTGACCGGAATCGAACCTAGGACCTTCCAGTCCGCAGGCCGACGCTCTATCCACTGAGCCAAACCGGTCTTGGCTGTTTGTCCATTTTTGTGGTAATTTCCTAGCCATACATACTCTCCTACTATACATAGGCACCTACAAGTATATTTAATAGATCTGGGAAATAGTTTGTGATTCAGAGATCAGAGATCAGAACTGGATTGAAATTATATCACATCCAGTAGTAGTAGTAGGTCTACTAAGAAACAGCACTGGAACAGTATCTCTCAATGTCTTCATCCATAAAAAGGAAATATTTATTTTACAGAGTTCGTGTGAAGATTAAATGCATGTGAAACATGTAGCATACTACTACAAGAAGAACTGTGTCCTAATCCATAGATCATTATTTTCAGTGGCTACTCTTCACTTGAGTAGACATCTAAACCTATATGTAGGAAAGCTCATTAAATATCTGTTGTGTGTGTCCTGTGGTTGTGTTTACCAAATCATAAATGCTTTTACTTTAACATTGTAAAGCATATTGCAGAAATTACTCCTTTGAAAGACATATTGAGGAATAAAGTCTTTGGAAAGACGTATTGCTCAATCTGTTCATTTTTGTTTAGTTTGTTTTCTGTTTCCTCAAGATTTTAAAGATACTGCTAACATCTTTAAAATGTAAAAAGATTTATTTTTTTGAAGGGAAATTGAAGTTGACCATTTATCCTTAAAGAGACTGAACAATATCAAGAAAAAGAGCCCTCTAAAATATTATATCAAATTCATGATCTCTGACGATAAGGTGAGCAGTATATGCAAAGAAAGCACATTGCAGAAAGGGCTTTCCAAGTATTCTATCCAATCTCTCCAACCAGCAAGAAATTCTTTTGGCTTACTAGAGCTCTTTAGCCTGAAAATTAAATACAGATAAAAGAACATGGCATGTTGGAACCAATTTATAGCTATTTATGAGTTGTGGATAGATTTAGCTGATGAATTATTAAATATGAATGATTTTGTTACTGTAGAGCAATAGATAGGCATGTTTTATACTTAAGAAAAGTCTAGTTAGCCTTTTTGTATATGAATTTTGTTTAGTTTCTAAACTCTTAGTCTTTAATTCTAATTTTTTTAAATAACTTCTGAATAAAAACATTATGTGGTAAATGTGTATGCATGCTTTTAAAATGTTTCACTCAGCTGGCTGGTGTGGCTCAGTTGTTGAACAAAAAGACTGTTATTCCTTAGATTCGTTCTAATTTTAGTGGCTATTTTATTATATCCTTAAAAACTAGAATTGGGATGGATCTATGATGCAGATTAAACTTATGCTGTACTCACTTTTTAATACCTTGGATATTTGATCTGCTTGTCCCTTGGATATTTAATCTGCTTGTGGAGCCAGTTTAACGTAGGATGCCTCACTGTCCTTTCTTAAAAACAAACAAAAAAAAAGGATTTATTAAAAAAAAAAAGTAAATAACCTGTGCAAGCGGCCTTACACAACTGTCAGCAATAGGAAAGATTATTTCACAATTAAACTTACAGATAAAGCAATGTGAGTCTGAAGCTGCTTTAAGTACAGAGTAAGAGTGTTTTGGGTTGTTGAATAGAAATAATGTTCCTATTTTTTTTTTAAAATAGACCTTGGGAGCTCAGGCTTTTATTTTTTTTTTAATTTATTTTTTTAATGTATTTTATTGATTTTACACAGAGGAATTGAGAGGGCCAGAGAGTTAGAAATGTTGATGAGAGAGAAACATCGACCAGCCACCCCCTGCACACCCCCCACCGGGGATGTGCTCGCAACCAAGGTACATGCCCTTGTCCGGAATCGAACCCGGGACCTTTCAGTCTACAGGCTGACACTCTATCCACTGAGCCAAACCAGTCCCGGCAGGAGCTCAGGCTTTTAAATTTTATTAGAAATTGCAGTTGAGGAACTGACACTTGAATTGATAATGATATACAGTTGAATTTGTAATGAATGGAATTTGCAAAACAACTTTTAAAAATATATTTTTTAATTGGTTTCAGAGAGAGGAAGGAAGGGAGAGGAAGAGAGGGATGGAAACATCAATGATAAGAGAGAATCACTGATGGACTGCCTCCTACACACCCACTTTTGTGGTTTGAGCCTGCAAGTAGTCCTGGGCATGTTTCCTGACCAGGAATCGAACCGTGACGTCCTGGTTCATGGGTTGGCTCAACCACTGAGCCATATTGCCAGGCACAAAATAACTTTAAAATATTTTATGCTAAATATTTGGCTAAAAGTTTTTCTAGCAAGTGGAAATTGGTATTCTGGTTATGTAGAGTAATAAATATGCTGTTACTATTATATCTAAACTAGAGGCTTGGTGCACAAAATTTGTGCACTGGGAGGGGGTCTCTCAGCCCAGCCTGCACCCTCTCACATTCTGGGACCCCCTCGGGGCATGACTGCTGCCAGGATCAGCCTAAGTTGGCAGGTGGACATCCCTCTCACAGTCCAGAATCCCTCTCGTAGTTCGGGACTCCTCGCTCTGTACTGCCTGCCTGCCTGCTCTCTGCTCTTTACTGCTCAGCTCGCTGCTCCCTAGCGCTTCCTCAGAGGCAGGAGAGACTCCTGCCACCACTGCTGTGCTCACCAGCCGTGAGCCCGGCTTCTGGCTGAACCGTGCTTCCCGTGTGGGAGCGCACTGACCACCAGGGGCCAGCTCCTGTGTTGAACATCTGCCCCTTGTAGTCAGTGCACATCATAGCCGAAGGTCATTCCGCCATTGGGTCGATTTACATATTGGGGTCTTATTATACAGGATGTAACATTTTGCTAGTTTTTATTCACTTGTCATTAAATATGGTAATATGTTACTGTGTTACATGAAAACTTTATAATAGAATAATACTAAGAGCTTCATTGAGGATGTTTTTGGCTTAGTTGACTGAAATGTTTAACTTTTATGATTTTTTTACTCATAAATACTTAGGACTGGTTGACATGTGAACATAGTTCGGGGGAGGTGGTTGTTAGTGTCCCAAAACAATTAGATTTGCATTTTTTATCCAGTAGGTCCCCCCTATCTGTGGGGTATATTTTCCAAGACCCTCAGTGGATGCCTGAAACCATGGATAGTACCCAACTGTTACATACTCTGACAAAAATACAGTGCAAAGTACTTTTTTGTTATACTCAGTTTTCTTTTCCTTTGATGATACAATGCCTATGTGATGAGATGGTTGGTGTGAGCTGAATGATGTAGATGTTGTGAAGTAGGATTAGGCTACTATAAGGGTTACTTTAACACAACAGGATAACTGAAATGGCTACTAAGTGACTAACGGATGGGAAGTGTATACAGTGTGAAGATGCTGGACGAAGGGATGATTGACATCCCAGGCTGGACAGAGCCAGACAGCACAAGATCCCATCATGCTACTCAGAACACTGAGCAATTTAAAACTTACAAAATGTTTATTTATAGAGTTTTCCATTTAATATATTTTGGACCATGGTTGAACACGCAGTGAAAATGAAGAAAGCAAAGCTGTGAATAAGGAGGACTACTTTATTACTGTTTCTTTAACAATATCTTAAATGTAAAATAAAATGACATTAATTATAAAAATCAGGTAAGCCTAAATTTCATAATTGCTTAACTGATAAATGTCCTTTGCATAAAAAAGGACGCATTCTATATGTAAAAGCATCTAAACTCTTTGATGCTTTAATGGAGGAATGATTGCACTTGAGAAAAGTAGTTGTTGCCTAATTTGACACTAAAATAAATGTTCTCCAAACTGTAAAGTCAAGAAAATGACAGTTCAAAATGAAAGCGAAATAAACCAACCAACCTTTTCATGAAGATTAATTTTGCTCCAAGTTACATGTATTTCTTAAACAGATTTAAAAATTTTTTTTATTCAGGTAAGAGTCATGGAATATAAAATTAATCATTTTAAAGTATTAAATTCAGTGGCATTGAGTCTTTCTTACTATGTATTGAGATTTTTTTGAATAATTTTTTATTTGAAATTAAAGTTTTAAAAATAATAAAGAGAACACCTATATATCCTATATCTAGATTCACCAATTTAACAGCACAGTATCAGGTTTAGATTTAAAATTGAAGCAATAATTTTATCTCTGTAGTCCATATTCTGATTTCTAGTACAATATAGGATTTTGTCCAGGGTTAGGTATTCTATTTAATTGACATGATTATTTAGTCTCCTTTAATGAAGAGTTCCTTAATTTTTTTAAAAAAATCTTTCATAACATTGATATTTTTGAGGATCATAGGCCAGTTATAGAATATTCCTCAATTTAGGTTTAACTGATGCTTCTCAGCTTATGTATCCTGAGCTGGAGCATTACATTAAGTAATCTTGTGTCCTTTTTTGTAGGAAAACAATGTATGTCCCTTCCTAGTCATTTTAATTGTGAATACCCAGTCAAGTTATTATATGGTCCCTCCACTTACAGTTTTTCTCATTGCACCTGATAAGCAATCTGTGGGGAGATATTCTGAGACCTTTCCTAATCAACCCCCAGAAAAACAACTGTTGTTTCTTGCTTGAGCTAATCTTCACTGTAATGGTTATAAATGGTAATTCCCCATGTCTAAACAATGTTTCTCTAACAGGTAGTTTCTCTGTAAGGCATAGCACAACCTTCTTATGCTTAGAAACACTAGACAGCACTTCAGCACTAGGGTTGGGGGCATCTTAAACAGTGAAATCACCAAGAAAAAGCACAGTGCAAAACATGGCACTAAATAGACCAGGGAAGGGACACTGGTTTATAATATGAGAATGGAAAGAAGGCAGAGCATCACCTTTGGGATCCCACCTCAGCTGGGAATGTGTATGAGGGATGACTCAAATTTTTTGCTGCTCTATACATGTTCACAGTGACCATGAAAGCATTGAATGTTAATTTGGGAGTTACAAAAACATTTTAGTGAGCAAGCAGATTTTCAAATATGGAATGAAGTTTAAAAATGTTTTAAATACCAGGGGGGAAAGGGTACAAAACGTAAAGCAGATAAGATTTAAGATAGGAAACTAAAGATCAAAGAGATTTTTAAAAAAATATATCTATATATTTAAAAGCCTAATATTAAAAGTGTCCCCTCAGGAGTTCAACCAACTGGGAGTTCAATTGCTCACTGTGACGTGCACTGAGCACCAAGGGGTGGCGTGGAACAAAGGAAGGGCCCGGCCGGTGGCCAGCAGCTAGGGAAGGGAGGCCCCAGCTGGCAGCCAGCAGCTGCTAGGGACCCTACCCATGCACAAATTTCATGCACTGGGCCCCTAGTGATAAAAATAGATGTAAAGGAAAATAAAAAGTGGAAAGCCAGCCAACAGAAAAATAAAAGATGAAAGGAAAAGCTATTAGGTAAAAAAGAAAAAATATACAGGGGTAGGCAAAAGAAAGTTTATAGTTGTGAATACCCAAAATAGTTTATTTTTGTACTAGAGGGCAGGTGCACAAGATTCTTGCATAGGTGTGGTCCCTAGGTCTGACCGGCGATTGAAGCACTAGTGTCTGGCATGGAAGGGCAGGTCCCAGCTGACCTCTGGGCCCTGGGCAGCACCTGGGCCCCCGGGTGCCCCCCTCTGCCCTAGTCATGGCACCTGAGTCTCCATGCAGAGATGCAGTGAGCGTGGCCGGATGCTGTGGGCCATGGCACAGAGTGAACCTCTGGGTCACCCAGCAGCACCACCCGGACCAGCTCCTGTGCAAACCCATGGGAAGCCCAACCACCCTTGCGGTCCCAGCGGCTGCAGCACGGCTCACTGGGAAGAGGTCACGCAGATGCAGGGTGGGCTCCTCACGGGTGCCTGAGCTTGGGGGCTTTCCCGACACACGGGCCCTGGTGTCTCCGGGGACGGTAGCAGGGGGAGTGAGAATGAGCTAGGTAGACACCCAGCATTCTCTCCATACCTCTGTACCCATCATCCCCGCCCCCATGTAGCCGGTGAGAGGTCGCAGTGCATTGCTGACGCCCACCACGTTCTGCGCCGTCCCCTGGTGGTCAGCACACATCATAGTGAGAGGTCGAACTCCCAGTTTCCCCATTGAATGACCACTCGAGGGGACAATTTGCATATTAGGCTTTTATTATATAGGATTGTTATTAACTTTTGTATTATTTATTTGTATTGCAACTGGGGACCTACTTTTGCCCATTCCTGTACTGAAAACTAAAAACCAAAATGGTGAGATGAAAGGTATAAACTACCTTTTTTGAAGTTTGAAAAACAAGGCAATTTTAAAAAATAATATATCTATCAAAATAGATTTCTGGGGACACTTTCAAAATCTCCAGAGAAAAGATGTGTTGTCCTCAAAGTTTTAGAGACTCACAATGCACATTAGAAGAGTAAAGTCTCTGAGAATTGTTGCAGAAATAAAGTTGCCTTTGTTTTTCTGTAATCTTTCCCAAAACTCACCATGCAATCCTTTTCTCACATGACACCTGTTAATATCTCCCAGAGTATTTTTCACCAAAGGATAGAATACTGTTTTAGAAGAAAATAATGAAAATCTTAAAAGTTACAGAAATACATGACAGAAAATAGAAATGAACCCATTGGAAATAGAAAACAGTTCTGGCTTGAGGCTGGCATTCCTGGGGAATAGTCCTCTGTTCTGGCAGCCCTGTTCTGCTGTGAGCCGAGGGGCAGAGACAATTGGCACTGCCTTCTGGCCTTCCCTCCAAAGTTGTCTTTTCAGAAAGCTTTTATCTGTGCAGACAGGGCACTGATATAACATACCAGCTGCTGAGCCAGGGACTAGAAGCTGATCCTCAGCAGAATTAAATCAGCCCAGCCATAGGATACTTCCTTAGCAAGTCAAGGGGAGTTTTATGCACAAGTGCTGTTTTTCTTTCCTTTTTTTCTTTTTTTTTAAAGGACATTTTTTTTTCATTGTATAAATGTTTTTATGGTTTTTATTCCTTTTAGGCTTCATCCATATACTCATGTGTATTTATATGGTTGATAGTGGTTAGTGTTCATACAATTTTGTGTTGTGAGAGCTCTTTTTACATGACCATGAAAGGAAAAGCATTTCCGAGTCATGGTTGTCTTTGCCTGTTCACTTGCTGCAATGTCCAAGCACCATTCCTGTCACATTTTGGAAGCAGCTTTCATCCCGCTTCCCTGAACCATACAGGTCTTCTCTTTGCTAGGCATACAACACTCTGACCCCTCTCCCAATCTTACTGCCTGCCACCAAAGTGCTTCTGAAAAATAACTCCTTAGCATCATGGGACTAGCTTATGTCGGGATAGCTTCTTGTGAGCCATCATCTGCTGTCCAGGTTATGATAGCAGCAGGACCTGTGCTAGAGGGGAGTGGGAGGACTTCTGCATAAATCATCTTGGCCTTGGACATTCAAACATTTCCTAGTATATGTGTGTTCTTGCAGAGGAAACAGTACACAAACTGGGTATCATGGCCCTTCCAAAACCTTTTTGTTCAGCTAGATACTGCCTGGAGTGAGTTAGCATAGACCTTATTTTTGGCATTTTGAAAGTTCAGAATTCAGCCCCTTTAGATATTCTTAAATTGTAAATACAAAATTCATGCTAGATAATTTCCCTTCCTATTAGAATAGAGTTAGTCTTTGTTTTTGGCATAATTTGCTTTGGTAGGTGTGATCCCAATGGTTGACATCAGTGAATCCAAAGAAGTTAGATGCATTTTATCAGATGATTTCAGATTACCACTAAAATAGAAAGTGCTACTTAATGTAAAATAAAAACCTCACTGTGGTGTGCTAAGATTAAGGAGCGTGAATTTTAAAATACAAACTTTTTTGTGCTGAGGCTTGTATTAATAGACTAGAGGCCTGGTGCATGGAAATTCATCCACTGGGGGAGTGGGATCCCTCAGCCCAGCCTGCCCCCTCTCACAGTCCAAGAGCCCTCAGGGGATGTCCTACTGGTGACTTAGGCCTGCTCCCCTCTGGGGACTGGATCTAAGCTGCAGTCTGGCTTCCCTGTGCAGGAGGCCACCAGGATGATCAGGGGAAGGTGCTGCCCCCATCACTCTGCTACTGCTGTCCCTCAGCCCTCACAGCTGCCAAGATGTCTTCATCAACATTGACTCCAGTCCCTTCACCACAAAAAAAATGACAACTTTCTTTAGGCATTTTCAAGATGTCTCTTTCATAGAATATGACCTTCCTCCCTGAGGATATTTTCCCATTGATTTTTAGAGAGAATGGAAGAGAGGGCAAGACAAAGAGAGACATCAATGTGAGAGGGACACATCGATTGGTTGCCTCCTGCATGAGCCCTGACCTGGGCCTGCGGTGCAGCAGCTGCGGGGGTTGCTGATCAGGCCCTGCCTTTCTCTCCGGGCCTCACAGCAGGAGCAGGAACAGGTAGGCAGAGTCCCCTGACCAGGCCCTCCCCTGGCTGATCAGGCCCTTCCCTGGTGCAGGTAGGCAAAGTCCTCTGGCATGGCCCCTGGCCGGGCCATGGTAGAAGCCTGTGAACTTCCATGCACCTCAGGACCTCTGACACAGGTGCACAGAGGCCCCCACCTCGGCCCTGTCCCCATTGCTGCAAGTCCCTGCCCACCCGCACCTTCTATGCATGCAGCCTGCTGATTGGTCATTACTGTGACTGCATCCTGGACAATTTGCATATTCCTCTATTATAGATGCTTTGTCCTGTGTCTCAGGGATAACTCATTGCTAGCTCTTTGGCCATTTCTTTGTCATAAAGTCATTTCTGCCTTGCTGTATATTTATGTCTTCAAAATCTTCATTTTAGTTTCTACTCTGTGGGTAAGATAGGTTGCTAGTACTGGAAGGTTTTGTAACAATGAATGAGATGTGGGTAAGTATTATGCCAGTCTAAGGGGTCATATAAAGAATATTTTCAAACTAAAAGTAATATCTACTGGCAGAAAAATAACCATGTTGGCTAATGCTTTACACATATAATTTCATTTCATCTCTAAATACATAGTAACTATCTTTCAGAAGAAGAAACTGAGATACAGAGTGGGTGATTTTTCCAGGGATCAGACAATATTCGGGCCCTATTAATTTCCTCATAAATTATTGATCAATATTAACTTGCTTTTACATAAAATTAGCCATAAAAGATGAAGCAAATTATGAAAATACATAAATGTGCAACATTTTCTTCTGGCATGGCCTTGGATTTTAGAACTGTTCCTACGCGGCAGCTGATCGATGATTCTATCTCATCAATGTTTCTAACTCTGTCCCTCTGAATTCCTCTCTGTGTAAAATCAATAAAATATATATTTTTTAAAAAAAAATAGAACTGTTCCTAGAGTCAAGGCCCATTTTAATTTCTGAAAATGGGTTATTTTACTTGGTATTGCTAACCACTTAAGTAGTAAGGAAAGGGAAGTTGTACCGTTTCTTCCTCTCTCAGGTCATGATTTAGTTGTGTACATCAGGATGTTTTTCTTGGCTTATTTCATTCATATCGTTTTCCTTGCACATCTGTTGTATAAACTATAAAACTTATTTCCTTGAACATTTGCCAGTTTAAATCACACTTAATAGTGATGAAGAGGTCAGTATCTTTTGGGAAACAATTAAATTACAGACTTTGAGGGGCAGAAATCCAACTACCATCCTGGTTTAAGTTTTTTGTTATTATTTTTTTTTTTAGATCAATTCTTATATTTTTTGAGTCATTGAAATAATTATATGTGGTTGCTAGTGTTTCCCAAAAGATTTCATGTTAGACTATAAACATTTAGTGACCTTTTATGTAAATGAGATATCTTAGTTATTGCTTCTATATGTTTTTATCTTTTAGTGGTCAATTTATATATACATTCTACTATGGTACATAGTTTGCCATTTGAAACTAAATATGGATTGTTGACTTCTTAATGATTATTCGTTTTATGTAATCCTTTTTTTAAAATCTTTTTATTGATTTCAAAGAGGAAGGGGAGATATAGAACCATCAATGATGAGAGAGAATCATTGATTGGCTGTCTCCTGCACGCCCCCTACTAGGGATCAAGCCCGCAACCCGGGCATGTGCCCTGGCTGGGAATTGAGGTTCATAGGGGGAGATATATTTATATGACAAGCAATATATATATATTTGACAAGCAACAGGAACGGCAGAATGACTGAAATGACCAGTCACTATGATGGGCACTGCAGTGGCCAACTGTCCAATGGGGGCCCTGATCGCTTCCCCCAACCTCCTGTGGCCTCTCCCCCAGATCGGCCCTTCCAACCCAGCCAGGCAACCTCCCGCAGCCCTTCCCTGGCTGGCCCAGCCCTGATCGTTCCCCATGGGGTGAGCCGGCCAGACCCCACCTGTACACAAATTCGTGCATCAGGAATCTAGTAAATTTGTAAGATTTATTCTGTTAGTTACATTTTAGGACAATTTTGTACTTAAATGATGAACATATCAGTTTTTGTGACTCTCAGAAGTTTTATATGTATCTGGTTAGTTTGGACCCATGCAAACTGATATTGAATTAATACTGGGAATTTTCCTAGAATGTCAAATGAATTCTTCTGTAAGCAAGAGACTGAGTACTTATTTCTTTAATGCACAATTTGAAATTGTGTGGATTTGGAATGTTGATTTTTAAGCTTGAAATATTTAGATAAAGATACCATTTGGAATACTGGTAATCTACAATGGCTATTTTTAAATATTAGAAGAGAAAGTATGTTATAAATAGGTTAACATTAGTTACTGAAAAGTTCTCAGATTAAATTCTTTTACATCACATTTCCTATGAAACAGTTCTCCTTTTTAAAATACAGATTTTTAATAGATTTTTCTGTTCAAAGTTTTGTCAAGTAAAGTAACTTGATATTTCATCATTAGTGAGTTGTGAAATAAGCAGAAAATGGGGAATAAAGAGGAAGGCTAAAGTGAACATTAATAATTTATAGATTGAAGAATCACCCAACCCTCAACTAATTGAACTTGGTCTAAGTTCACACAGCCATAAAGCATGTGTGTAGAGCTTGAGGATGGTAAGTTTTAGCAGTTGGCATTAACAAGGATAAAATCCACAATTAAAATTATTACTTATATTTGTAAAACTGCTAATTGCTTCCGCAGTTCTTTTACAGTTTACTTTTGTTCATCATAAACCCTAGTAAATAGGTAGGACAAAATTAAGAGTCCCCAGTGAGATTATTTAACTCCAGACAACCCAGCACCACTCACTCACTGGATCTTTAAAAGCAATTGTTCAGTATTGCTTAAAGGTAAAATCTTCAGGACATGATCAGTTTGTATTCTTTACTGGTAATATATATATATATATATATATATATATATATATATATATAGAGAGAGAGAGAGAGAGAGAGAGAGAGAGAGAGAGAGAGAGGGAGAGAGAGAGAGAGAGAGAGAGAGAGAAGGCTAATATGCTAAGTGTCTCTACTACTGTCCTACTGGTTGCTATGACACACACTGACCATCAGGGGAAAGACATTCAACAAAGGAGCTGCTGAGCTGCAGTGACTTGGCAGCTGTGGTTCTCGGGTACTCATCCCAAAACCAGAGAGGAGGGAGCCCAATTCTTTGTGGGGTCCTGTGATGACCTTCCGCTGTGGGTTATGTTGTTGCTGGGGCACTGTCGGCCCTGTATCTGCTTTACTGCACGCTTGTGTTTGCGTTCCACACCCTATTTGACAGCAACTTTGCAGAGTGCCCTCTTGCACTCGGGACCTCTAGGGTCCAGTTTTGGCCCAATCCCCGCAGGCCAAGCAAGATACCCCACCTGCTGGAGGGACCTTGCTCACTCGCAGACTTTGGGGTGGAGGGGCGCGCGCACGGGAGGTTGGCTCCAGGGTATGTTGGACCTTTCTCACCCAGTCCCGCCAACCAGCCACCTTCTAGTTAATTTTCTTTCAATGTGCACAAATCCGTGCACTGGGTCACTAGTTTCTTTTTTTAAAATATATTTTATTTATTTTTTACAGAGAGGAAGAGAGAGAGATAGAGAGTTAGAAACATCGATTTGAGAGAGTCATCTATCAACTGCCTCTTGCACACCCCCTTCTGGGGATATGTCCGCAACTAAGGTACATGCCCTTGACCGGAATCGAACCTGGGACCCTTCAGTCCGCAGACCGATGCTCTATCCACTGAGCCAAACCGGTTTCGGCTACTAGTTTCTTATAATTTTGTTTATGAAATAGATTGAAGACCTTTGTTTGAATTTTGTTTTAAAAAACTAATGAGAGAGCCCCCTCTAGTGTCTGAAATATCCATTTTAAAACATTTGTGTCAATCATGGGAAGTTTTAGGGAATAATTAGCTTTTTTCCTTTCACATCTGGACATAATTTTTTTAACTTTTCTTTTTGGAGGGAGGGAGGGTTTTTCCTTTTTTTAAAAGGTCACTGGAATTATGGGTAGGGTGTGTATTGAGGGCAATAGAAAACTTGGGAAAGGAAAGATTAAAAAAATGCCATTTTTACCTTTTTAGAAATAGTTATTTTTGAATGACTTGGAATAAGGCCAAACTATACAGTGTTTTTCTTTTTTGTTTTAGTTTACATTTGTTTCTGAATTGAGTGAGTCTTAAAAATACTTTGTTTTGAAATTCTTCGTGATTAGATCTCATATTAAGAGAATTCTTTCTAGTTTCTGAAAGTTTTAGTGGAAAATGTCTTTAAAATAGAGCCTGCTTCTCTTCATGGAAGTGTTCTCATTTTGTTATTTTTTTGTTATTATCGTTGCCATATCTTTCTGTGATATACTTTATAACAATATTAATGGCAAGTGTCATTTTACATAGTTCCCATTGTTTTTTGAACCAATGAAATAAGGAGATTTTTAAATTTTTGGCTCTCTGCCACCTCTCCTTCTAAACACACAATATTCAAACCCACGGGCCTTCAGCTAAGAATTTTGTGAAGGGTTATGGAAACAGGACCTTTCTCATTTGACCCATGGGCTTTTGTAGCTTGAACAAGGAAAGTAGTGTTCTGAAAGCAACAGCATTTATGAAGGCTCTAGTGAAAATATTTCAGGAGTATGGACTAAGATTAACTTCTTTAATCTTGTTCTCAAACAAATTAAACAATGCAAACAGATTTCAAGCGCATTCTTGGTAATGAAATGCTTGAATGAACTATAATCCTAATTGCTATTGTTCATTCCCACAGCTGCATTTTGACACTTTTAACTGCCTAAGCCACACATTCTTCAGCCAGTAGGACAAACAAAAGCATTCTGAAATCAATTATTTTGTGGCATCTTAAATTACAAATCTGTCATTGGTTGCCTTGATTTTATTTTGGTGCCATTGTTGACAAAATTAGGAAAAAAATATGGCTATTCCTTTTATACATAAAATTATTGTCAATAGAATCATTAGTGGATTTTTATGTAAATTCACTCACTAATAGTATTAAATTTTAAATGAGACAGTGGAAATTGTGTATTTTATTTTAACCCCAGGGAAATAATTTGTATTTATTTTATTACATTAATTAATATTTTCCAGGATTTAAAAGAAAATAATAGTTTTGCTTTTCCTTGGTAGAACAGTATTTTGAATGTAAATCTAGAAGTCGGGTTTATTCTGTGATTTGGCAAGTCATAATTATGTGCATAATGGTTCCTTTAAAATTTGTCCCAAAACTGTTTATAACTAGTCTATTCCTTCAAAATAAATTGAAGTGTTTTCAGTAAATCTGAAGTTTATATTTCTTTATGTTTTAGAAAGATTCGATTGCCAACTTTAATCAAACCTTGCATATTTTAAAAGCAAAATTGTTTGATGGCTGAAAAACTATATAGCAAAAGTTGATCTATTTAAGTAATAAATAGAAAAACCAAATTCTGATTTCTCATTATTTCTAAGACTTAATTTTAAGTGAGAGATTTGAATTACCATATTCATTGTCATCTATTGTAACAATTACTTAGTAACAATTGGAGCTTTTAGATGTCGGATTATTGTGTGTCACATTTTCAAAGTATTTCTTTACTCCTCAGCATATCTTTGAATTCTTAATTCCATAAGCATGTGAAATTGCTTTAAATATCAAGCAGTTTTGCCATCTAATATTTTAAATTTAAGGTACTCTTTAAAGTTAATCATTTTTTATAAAAATATTTAATATTTTACAATTCTAATAGGTGATTATTATCTTTAAGAATAAAAGCATAATAGCTAACATATTAAGCACTTCCTATGTTTCAGACACTGTGCTAATAAGTACCATTTGATATGCTTCCCTTTGAATTAGTAATCTCTTATTTATCCTAATTTTGCATTTGAATAAGATGAGTTAGAATTAAAATAGTTTTGTCAGAGGTTACGAAGTGATTGGAATGTGATCTTTCTGACTCTTAGAAGCCATGTTCTTGACCACTACGAAGTCTAAGTGAAAGTTAAATGATTATCACAAAATCTCCTGATGGATATACTGTAGCCATTAAAGGTGTGGATTACAGTGACTATATAGTGAGGTTCAAAATGTATATGATAAGTGAAAAAGATTAAGTGTTTACAGTTAAATATTCAAAGTGAGAGTGTTATCTCTTATTTATTATTGCTTTTTAAAAAATATAAATAATGTTCAGCTGTTATATAATTTTGTCAATTAATTTCCAGAATTTCTGTAAGCCAGAAATTTCAGACTGCATGTAAACTAGTTCGAGTCAGGAAACTGACAACTTTAGTTTATAACAAACTCTTATTATGTTCAATTTTCTTTTTAATTTGACCCCAAATCATTTTTTACTAGAATTATGCCAGTTCTAATATAATCTATTATCAGTATCCTTGAAGAATAATGGAATAGTAAAATCTTCTTAAAGATAACTTAAACATGCTATATATAGTGTCCTCAGGGTAGCTTGTGCATAGAAGATATTTTCTTTTCCACCCTGTAAAGGTATCTCATTAGGACACCCAGTAGTGTCATTATTAAGTTTTCATGTATTTCTCACATTTTGATGCTAATCTTTGTGCGTATGTGCGTGCATTTTTTCCCCTTTGCAGCACCAATGTGGTTATGAATTATTCAGAGATCGAGTCTAAGGTTCGAGAAGCAACGAATGACGATCCTTGGGGACCTTCTGGGCAACTCATGGGAGAGATTGCCAAGTAAGTTATAATTTGACTCAGCAGTGCAGAAAGAATCCAAGTATCTTTACACAGAAATGTGAAATTTGCTTTCAGTTTTAAATTGTTTAGCTGCCAGATAGAAATTTTGCATAATCATTCAACTATTAATGGAGGAAGTTTTTTTTAACACCGGGTCCATTCCCTTTAAAAATTAGCTCAAAAAAGTAAAGCAAAAATTTTTGTCAATGAAGTTTAAAGACTTACTGTAACTTACCATGTAAAAGTTTGACATGTGTATAAAATAACTTGAAATAAACTTATGAAAATTTAAAGACTTGTAAAATATAGTATTAGTTATTGGGTTTATAAATGTACTAGATATTATACAAAATACAGGAAAAACACTTTTAAGGAAGCATATCATTAAATTTTTTTAATTAAGCATATTAATTTTTTTAAGGCTCTTTAGGAAAACATAACAACTTAGAACAAGCCTGCCATCTACTGTCAAAATTAACATATTGCAAGGAAAATTATTCTCTTTTCAGGGCCACATTTATGTATGAACAATTTCCAGAACTTATGAATATGCTTTGGTCACGAATGTTAAAAGACAACAAAAAAAATTGGAGAAGAGTTTATAAGGTATGGGCATTAGTCTGTTTTTATTATTTAACATGTTTAAAAAGAATGCTTGAAATTTTAAGGTGTATATTAATAAGTGACATTAAATCCTAGAATATCCTAAAACAAGTATTTGCATTCTGTTTTCTAGTTATCATGAACAACTATTCTTAAGGTGTTTAAAGACAATATTAATACTACTACTAAATGTTAACTATTTTTACTTTATAGGTTAAAATTTTTCCAACTAAAAACATTTATGCATATCAGAAGTAATGAATCTATAATAGTATGCATATTTAGTATATGAGCAATTAAGATGAAAACTATAGTCTAATATGGTTTGTCATCTCTACATAAAATTTTGCCTAACTTGTAACAGTATTATTACAGAATCCTGAATCAAAAATGTTAGTTTAAAATAAAGTTAGAGAATCTGTTTTGATCTCTTAATATCATCTAGAATATTAAAACAAGATAGTCATCTCTTCTTCCTTTTCCACCATATTTTTTTGCCATTTGGAATAAGTTCTAATATGCTTTCTAAAAAGGTGTATAATATTTATATTTGAGACTTTGAAAACAACATTTCTGGCTTTCAGGGTTGAAAAACTATGTTTTAGTTACGTGTTTTGTATGCTGTTTGTTTCTAAAAACATTCACTGTCATTTCTTCAACTTGTACAGTAGTTGTGATAAAATAGTTAAAATTTCTGTAAATGAAATTTTTTAGACTAGAGTTTAAAATAATCCTGTGCAAACTACTTTTTAGGGGGCACATATGTAATACTCTCAACAATAAAGATAAAATAAAAACACAAAATAATAAAAAAGTAAATCAAGAATAGTTCCTGGTGAGGGTTTTTACCACTCAATTTTGCCAACTTAAATTTTTATAGATCTTATCTTTATGTGAGGTTTGTTCCAAATGCACAGTTTGATCAAAATGCACAGTTCACTTCTTTTAGTGTAATTGTGCAGCATTCTCCACTATCTAATACCAGGACATTTTTATCACCTCAAAAAAAAACTTCATAAACGTTTTTCTCTTTATTTCTTGGCAGCAAATGTTTGAAACAAAAGCCACATTATCAGCCCCCAAAATTAAATTTTATCTGTGGAAAATTCTGTGGGATCTTATACTTAATAAATAGTTGTTCTCTTTAAATTTATGCTCTAACAAATCACACTTCCATAATTCCCAGATGAAAAGTAAAAACTGAGCCAGCTTTCTAAAAGTTTAGTATTCATTTATATCATACATTCAAATATTTCTTAACATCCGAATTTTATTTTTCGTCTTCTGACACATCGTATTCAGTAGATAGTGCTTGATATAAGGGGATTTCAAATTGACAATATTAAGTTTTAGACTGTATATACACGTAAAGAGTTTCCACTCCCCTCACGAAAATTATTTATTGGCTAATGTTGGGATTATTTTCTTTAACCATTTACCAAAGCTCCACCAGTGTTTATTTTGTTAAACTATTTGGTGCTTTTTATTTTTACAGTCATTGCTGCTCCTAGCTTACCTCATAAGGAATGGATCAGAGCGTGTTGTTACAAGTGCCAGAGAACACATTTATGATTTGCGATCCCTGGAAAATTACCACTTTGTAGGTGAGCAATAGAAAAACCTTATAAGCAAATTAAAACAGTAGTTGGAGTTGTCAGTCACCTGAACCAGCTTAGAAGCTTCTCCGCTCTAATTAGAATGTGACTGTTGCTGGTTGTGTGACGAGTGCAGAATCCAAGACATGGGGCCCTAGAGTATTAATTAGTGAAGACAAGAACTTGCAGAAAAGACTGGCTAATAACAACAGAACCAACACAACATGAGTGTTCGGGTTTATATTAAAATATGCACTGGAGACTGGTCCCCTGTGGTGTCCATAAAGGAATAGCTTTAATCAGATGGGAAGAAAAGGTTAGAGCTCCAAAACACACACATCTGTTTGAAGCTGGGGGCTTTTTCCTCCCACCAAATATTTACTGTGCAAAGGCAGCAAGGCCAGAGTGTGTTTTGAATGTGAAAGAGGATACAGAATGCACCACATTTCATTTTGTAGTGTACCCCAGTTGAAAGCACTTTAAAATTCAGATTTTCAAGCTATACTAAATTCTGGTAATTAGTGTTTTCAGACTTGTATTGGGAAAACCAAGGTATTGGGGGCTGGGTACTTTTAAGTCATTAATTGTGAGTTTTAATGACTGAAGTGAGTGTTGCTTTTTGTTTTGTTGTAATCCCATCGAAAAAGAAAATAACATTTATGGATGTAAGTCCCATTTCATATGGTCATTATTAGTAATCCTTCTTAGTGGATCTTTAATTGATCTTGCATAGCATTATCTCTAGTCCTTTATATTCACCTTTACAGGCTCTTACAAATCAAAATTGTATCTCAAACCTTGGAATTTGCTGATGAGGAAATGACAAATTTTAACAACACATTTTGCCTTTTTTTTATTAATTTTAAAATATTGAAGTTAGTTTCTTATGTTGAAAATTTTCATGCCTGTTTTTTGTGTTAAAGAATTCGATACAACTTGACTGAATTCTTAAGGTTTTGTTTCTCTCTTACCATCCTCACAGATGAGCATGGTAAGGATCAAGGTATAAATATTCGCCAGAAGGTGAAAGAATTGGTTGAATTTGCCCAGGACGACGACAGGCTTCGTGAAGAGCGAAAGAAAGCAAAGAAGAACAAAGACAAATATGTTGGGGTTTCCTCAGACAGTGTTGGAGGATTCAGATACAGTGAGTATCAAAAACAGACTGGCACCTAAATATCAGTTTAGCTTCTTGGTTATATTTTAAGAATTATTGAAATACGGAAGACCAAAATACTATTTTTAATTTTTTTTAGGAATACATAGAATACTAAAATATATATAATAGCCATTTCAGCTCCTATTACATGAATTTTAGGAATCTTTCTATTTTTTACTTTGGGGGATTCAAGAATATGATTTTAACCATTAATTGTTAATTAAATGACTGCAATAAAACTATATATCCTTCTCTCTTGGGATTATCATTCTTTAAAAAATGGATTTTTCTAATTCACCATTTAGCACATAAAAATATGAATTTTGATCAAGAGATGATCTTTCTAATTTGAAACCAATTTAGCTGTTTGGGGCCAAAAATAGATACTGCCGAGACTGGTTCGGCTCAATGGATAGAGCGTCGGCTTGGGGACTGAAAGGCCCCGGGTTCAATTCCGGTCAAGGGCATGTACCTTGGTTGCGGGCATATCCCCAGTAGGGGATGTGCAAGAGGCAGCTGATTGATGACTCTCTCTCATCGATGTTTCTGGCTCTCTATCTCTCTCCCTTCCTCTCTGTACAAAATCAATAAAATGTATTTAAAAAAAAAAATAGATACTAAACTTCCTATAAGTTAGTTCAGCGTTGGTCTTTTCCCTTCATTAGGCAGTGCATTAATTTGACGTAGAAAAAGGTGACTGGCAGTACCATCAATTTTCATGTAGGCCTATCATTGTATTGTTCCTAACACATTTCAGAGCAGCTAGAACATTCATCTCCTGTGTTTATTTTATTTATTATTATGATTATTATTATTATTATTTATCCTCACTCAAGGATATGTTTATTGATTTTAGAGAAAGAGGGAGGGAGGAGGAGAGGGAAAGAGAAACATTGATGAGAGAGAGAGAAACATCAACCTGTTGCCTCCTGTATATTCCCTGACAGGGAATCAAATACGCAACCTTTTGGTGTACGTAACAACACTCCAACCACTGAGCTACCCAGCCAGAGCTCCTGTGTTTAATTTTAATGTAATCATATAGTTTGCCTAAAATAGATCACTAGGTGCTTGAAACAGATACAGAAAATAGATCTTTCAGAGCATGTCTCTTTGGACTCGGCTCTACTGGAGCTCTGGTCACCCCTGGTCATTTTGTGGACATGGTACTACGTATACTTAACTGCATATTGGGGCTCTCCGATTCTCCCCACCACATCTGAATTGTTTATACTTGGATTATACTGAGAAGTCATAGCTCATCATTGGAACTCTGAAAACTTTCTATTTCTTGTCTTGTGATAACCTACTAGCATAAAAGAATATTTTCACTCCTTTGCAACTCTGCTTTCTTGCCCACAAGAAAAAATACTGTATTTAAGTTGCTGTTAGAGGATGTGTCTAACAAACAGCAGAAAATTTCTTTATGTCTCAGCATCAAAAGGGAATTAGTGAGTCAGGAAAAAATATTTATATTAAATAAATAATGTAAATATGTTTTGGAGTTTTTATTTGTTTAGGGGAATAAGAAATTTTTTAATTATTTGCCTAAGTAATTTATTTTGTTCTTTAACTTTTTCAAACTAGCTATAGCAATTTAATGTATTTTTTAGTAAAAATTGTTCTTTGCAACTTATTTTCTCATTCTGCTTGCTTATAATCCTCTTTTTTTACCAGCACAATGTAAAATTAAATTTAGAAAATTGAATAAGTTTTCATAATCAGTCACAGTGAACTAATAAGTACAGTATTTGCAGTGGAGATAAGTTAGTTATACATCCTATTTGCATCACAATCTTTTATAAATTATTTTCAGAGATCTAATTAATCAACTTTAACTATTTTATATATGTGTTGCTGTTTTGTTTTGTTTTTTCAATTCTGACATCAGATAATGTTCTGCCAATATCCAATATCTTTGACACACATTTAATATGACATCTACCAAAATAACCAGTTTTCATCTACTTTGATTTTTCTGGTCAAAAATTTTTTCGGTCTGGTTTATCACATTGTCATTGAAATGTACATTATTAGAAAAACCACCATTTTAATAAAGCCATTCTGGTAGCTCAGTGGTTGGAGTGTTGTCCCGTACACCAAAAGGCTGCGCATTTGATTTCTGTCAGGGAATATACCCTGGTTGGGAGTTCAAATTTAATTCCATAATTAAATTTAATAAACTTTATTTGTTCATGTTTTGTTCAAGTTGGTCACTTTCAGATTGGTAGGAATATTTTATAATCCTCAATCTTTTACAGAGAATTTTAGTGGGCAACTCAGTAAATGGTTTTATTCAATCTCCAAAGGACATATATGCCATCAGAACTTTTTAACCAAAGTTCAAAACAAAAGCTCTCTTAGCCACATTTGAATTATTTTATTTCTCATTGCTCTTCCCCTTTTTCTCCAACCTTAATTTTCTTTTTTTTCTTTTTTACCTTTTTTTAATTAAATTATTATCTGTGTACATATTTTAAGATCCCTCCCCGCCCATATATACCCTCCCTCCCCAGAGTTTTGTGTCCATTGGTTGTACTTATATGCATGTACACGAGTCCTTCGGTTGATCTATTATCTCCTCCAACCTAAATTTTCAATGTTTTTTTCTCTTTAACCTCATGACTTCTCTGTACCTTCTATTCTTGTCTCTTAAGTTGAGTTTGGATATGGACAGAGAAATGGAAAAGTTCCCTTTAATATTCATAATTCCTTTGGACCCCAAGGTCAAGGACGAAAACAGATCTTGACATTTTGGGGCTTTTTTTTGTTCACTGCCATGATCTATTCCCTTCACTCTCAAATTCACACTGAGGCTTCCTAGATTTTGCAGTCCCAGCATATGTTTGTTCTGAACTGCTTGAGCATACTTCATGATTCCACTGTCGCTTTTGGTAGTTAGACTATATTTTTCTTGTTACCATAATTAAAAGATGCTTTCTCATGTTGTGAAGTCCATTGAGTTATATGTCTAGTTTGATGCTAAGGAATGACATTTGTAAGTCTTTTCAGCATATTGGGATATGTAGCATCCTATAGTTTGTGCTTTAGGAGACTTTGCCATCCAGTACTTTTCTAATAATTGAAAAATCCTTGAGAGACAGGAATGAAATATAATTCATTAAGTGACTTTTGTGAAAACAGAAAGATTTCCATTTGTCCTTTGCTTATATAGCCTGTGGTGGTTCTTGTGTTTTCCTCTACTCCTTCCAGCAGCCTTTAAGAACTTCCTGACAGTGCTGTGCTATGCATTAAGGTCATGCAAGTTTTCATAAATAAAAGCTTTTGAATCTGCATTCCTGCCACCTAATGACTGGCAGTACATGCTGTGCTTTGCTGTAATTGTGTTGATTCAGCACTGTGGGAGCTTTCTGTTTTCCTTTGAAAACTATTTTATTATGAGGAAAAGCTTCAGAAATAAGAACTGTAGATACCTTCTGAATTTAATATCCTTAGAGTTGCTTCTCTTTTTAATGCTTATATAGGTGAAAGATATGATCCTGAGCCCAAATCAAAATGGGATGAGGAGTGGGATAAAAACAAAAGTGCTTTTCCATTCAGTGATAAATTAGGTGAACTGAGTGATAAAATTGGAAGCACAATTGATGACACCATCAGCAAGTTCCGGAGGAAAGATAGAGAAGACTCTCCAGAAAGATGCAGGTATTAACACTTTGTATTCTGGGTCACTTGGAGAGGGTCTTAAAGTTATGCAGCTGGTTTTGTCTTTGTTTTGTTTGGGGTGTTGTTTGTTATTTGAGGTTCAGCTTTTTCTCCCTAATATATTTAAGTTTTAGGTACCTGGAAAAATTGTGTGTAAAGTACAAAGTTGCCATATTAACACACACAAAATTTCTACTGTCATTAACATCTCATATTAATATGGTTCATTAATTAACAGTTGGTAACCAATATTGATATATTGTTATTAATTCTGTTGTTTGCATTAGGGTTCACTGTGTTGCACAGTTGACAAATGTATAATATCCACTATTAGAGAACCATATAGAATAGTTGCCCTGCCCTAAAAATGCCCTATGCAAAAATATGGAATGATTTATGAATTTGCATGTCATCCTTGCACATGGTTCATGCTAACCTTCTCTGTATTCCAATACTACTATGTTTGTTGCTGATGACAGGCTGTGCAGCTGTTTTTAAAATGCAAGGTCAAACATTGTTTTACATTAATATTAACACACTTTGCATATTGTCTATGTCCATTTATTTCTAAAGTTATCACATTTCCTACATGTTTTTATTCAGGCTATTTATTGGAATTACTTTTTTGCCATTAAGAACTTTGAGAGATTATTTTTCATTTGGGCATTAGATTATCCAGAGATCTAAGATATTGCTGAAGGATAACAAAGTTTATTATATTAAATTTAAAACTAGGGTTTGAAATTTGACTCCTCCTGTGACATTTCATTATGATTCTGTGCCAGTGTGTACCAGAAAAAAAAATTCAAAATGGATTTTGGACTAAATGTTTTTGAGTATAAACCTATATTTTCATAAACTACATTTCTAATAGTAGGGCATTGTTATTTAGATTTATATAGAGCAATACTTGGAATAGCATTAGTTTTTTTTCTTCTTACCAATATAGCTATAATCTTGTTTTCCTTCTAGTTAAAAGAGCAATGTATGCTGAGCACTTCACTAACAAAGCAAGTTTTACAAAATATTTTATCATTTGTGCCCCATAGTATTTCTGATAGGCTAAAGAAAGGGTTCTTACCTTTACTGTATAGAAGTAAAACCTGAGGTCCATTAAGGCTGTGTGGAACTAGCTTAAAATAACAATTAGTGGTGGAAACCTTCCAGTGACTTCTTATAATTAAGTACTATCTCTTTTTTTCTTTAAACATGTTAATAATTCAGATTTAGGGGTCATCAAAAGAGGAAATATAATTTTGAAACTAGGGATTTTTTAATATTTGTTTAGTGTTTCCATATATATTTTATCCCTGGAATTCCTGTCTTTTTCAACACTGTTTCTAGAATATCATCTTTGAAGAACTAGAATTTATTTTTAGTGCTTTGAATATGTTTATCTATTTTATAACTACATTTCTAGCTCTTGAATACTGAAATAGTTACATATGTTAATAAATACTAAACTTTGGGAAACAATGCCTACTTCAAATATTCTATGCAATTTTTCTCTCATTAATGTTCTTGTGGCCTGTGTGTTTACATTTTTATTTTGGTTTAGAAAACACATTGTGGCCATATATTTTGCTGCTATTTCCTGAAGAAGTATGGTAATTAGGTAGATAGGTTGGTTAGACATCTATATATTCTTGTGTTATTACTTTCCTTTGCCCTTCCATTCCCACACTCTCAGTTTTTCTTTCTGGGCTTTCGTTGTCTTATTCTTGTTTTTTTTTTTTTTTTTTTTTTCTTTTTCTACCTTGATTTTTTTTTTTTTTTTCTATGTTGACTCTAAGATAGGATCTGCTAGAGTTCCTAAATATTTTATATAGAATATCAAAGTTTAAGAGTGAAAATACAGTGTGTTTTATTTATCATAGTAATTAAAGGGCACAGCAGGGACTTTACATCTTGGAGTATTTTTAAGGAAAAGAGTAGATTTTGGACAAAGTTGCATGTGACCTCTCTGGCATATTACTAGAATTTCAAACATCTTGGTTCATTATTAGATTCAGGAATTTTTGAACACAGATCAGATCTGAGGCTTCTATTTCATTGTGTGCTAGTCAGGTTTATGTTATCAACTTATAAAGAAATTACCTTGTATTGAAATAAAATTGGACCTCAGAAGGTAAGAAATTTCTGTTTTACTTATAGGTCTGGTGGGGATATTTAGGTCATTTTCGCTGAGAAATTGTATAGTAAGTGATAAGGACTTTAAACACTTAATCAGAATTTGTAGATTCCCTAAAATGCTTATAGATAAAAAATGCATTTAATCCCTTTGCTGTGTGGGAAGCCATTCTTCTTGAACCTTGATTTGCACAGATTTGGAATTAAACCATTCAAATGTGTTTATATTTAAGTAGAAATTGTGTTAAACTAGTCCGAGTTAAATTACATTAGTAATAATAGTCATAGTTTTAAAGAGAACTTTCAGTATTTTATTTCAGGGTATTTTAAAATTAATATTTATAAACCACCTACTCTAAAATTAATATAGGTAATGGTATACTTTAGATAATTTCTCTCTGTGTTGTACTTGCACCAAAGGAAACCCCAAAAACCCCAGTGTTTTACTATTGGAAAAAGGACTAGCGCTGGCATTTTTTAAATCCATGGCATGTGAAAAACTCAGGTGTTTTACTCGTTTTGTATTTTTTCTTCTACACTGTTAAAAAAAATCTTTTTGAACGTGCCTGAGAAAACATTTCAAAACATTTTAAATATATTTGTTTTCTATGAAGTAATGTATTTGATCTGCTGATACTATAGTAAAAAAAGAGCACAGTTGTTGTAAAGTGTATTATCTTATATTTCTTTGCATTTATAGATTAATTTTTAATCATTTGAATTTAAATATAATATTTAAAACATATCCATGGAAATTGAAATATTTTATTATGTATTGCATTAGTATAGGAGATTCAGTGACAGAATTATGTTGTGTAAATGGAACTGTAGTCCCACACAAACCATTTCAAGAAAATGGTCATCAATTGCAGATTTTGGAACTCTTAGGATCTCCTCTGTTGATTCTGATATGATAATCTACTATTTTTAATTAAGATTTAAATCTATAATAAATAAGTACTTGATTTATATCAGACTTTTTTGTTTGTACACATTTATGTAAATATATTTTTATAGCAGTGTTTTAAACTTATCTAGGGAATTGGTTGGGTTCCTACTTTCCCTCCCCAACACATCCATGTCATTATTCAGATAGCTTAGATAATATTCTGTTGATCCCTGTCAAATAGTCAGAGTGTATGAATTTTAGAGTTACTGTATTTGAAATTCTCTAGCTCAAATCACCGAGGACTCCATTTTAAAATAATCCCTAGTCTTATTATTTTACTTTATTTTTAATATCTTTTAGCGACAGTGATGAGGAGAAGAAAGCAAGAAGAGGCAGATCTCCCAAAGGTGAATTCAAAGATGAAGAGGAGACTGTGACGACAAAGCATATCCATATCACACAAGCCACAGAGACCACCACAACCAGGCACAAGCGCACAGCAAATCCTTCCAAAACCATTGATCTTGGAGCGGCAGCACATTACACAGGGGACAAAGCAAGTCCAGATCAGAATGCTTCAACTCATATGCCTCAGTCTTCAGTTAAGGTGGGAATGGCACGAATTGACACATTACACACAGTTTTATTCTTATAAATTACTTTTAGAATTACTGCATTAGTAGGCTTAGGCATTTTCAGGCAATCATATTAATTATAGATCATTTGGCATGTGTTACTCAGAGTCATTCATTAATAATAAGACATCTCTTGGGGGAAAGAAATCTGTCTGATTCCTGAATGAATGTCTGCACTTTCTATGAAAGTAGAAATGACACTCTTACTTGGTAACAATTGTGAATCAGAATATACCGGTAGTATATCTGTTTCCATCTAGTTACACCTCTGGTTACGAAGTACAACGAGATTCACTAAGGAAAACATGGGAATACTTGGAAGTTGTAAGAAAGGGCAAAAGAGGACCAAGTAGATATATAGGGGAAATTGTCTCATTTAATATGGAGATGGCACCTTTAAATGGAAATCTTATTTACTTGGTGGTCACTATTGATCCATAGTAGCATTGACTCTTGTACCTTCCTCATCTTTTTTTCATTCACTACAGAAATGGATGTCCACCTACTAGATACCTGGCCATAGCTAGTCCTTTATTTATTTATTTATTTGTTTGTTTGTGTATTTATTACTTTTATTTTGGGGGAACAAATTTAAAATTTGCTGGACAAATTTTTAAAAAGAGCTGTAAGCACTTATAGCTAGTCTCTTAGAAACCTGCCAAAGAGAGAGATTTATCTCAAAAAAGATGAATTGTTTTGTCACTCTCCCCCTGCTAGTGTTTGCTCATCTTGTATCTTTGCATCAGAAGTAGCTAAAAGCTAAGGGAAACATTTTTCTAATGCATCCTGCAAATAGTAGATGGCTAAAAATAAAGCTAATCCTACTTATTCTCAAGAACAAGTACTATGCATGCCCTAGCCAGTTTGGTTTAGTGGATGGAGCTTTGGCCTGCAGACCAAAGATTCCCAAGTTCTATTATGGTCAGGGGCACATACCTTGGTTGCAGGCTCCTCTCCAGGCTGTGTGCTCAGGTCAAGGCTCATGCAGTAGATAAACCAATCAATGTATTTCTCTCACATCAATATTTCTCTCTGTCTTTCCCTCTCTTTTCCACTCTCCTTAAAAGTCAATGGAAAAATGTCCTCAGGTGTGGATTTGAAAAACAAAAAGAACAAGTACTGTGTCAACTTTTGCCAAATACCTTCTAGTATATAATTTCATATTTGCTCTTTTCAAGTTTTGATAAAAACCTCAAAATTACAACTCAACTTTAGTTGTAGTTAAAGAGGGGAAATGGCTGTTATTTCTTTCTGGTCTTAGATTTCCCCTATTGTGGATAAGTTATTTTACTGATGATGATGGTACGGCATCTAGTAAATAGTTAAAACCCAAATACATGATGGTTATTATGTGGAGAATTCATTTAAGGTTGCATGAAGAAAATTGTCCCAAATGCCTGATTTTTAAACAATAAATTGATATTTTTATATTTTATAGGATTTTAAATATCAATTCATAGTACAGTCTGAATATGTCACTCTGCCATAAATATTTTATATCTTTATTTTGTTTTTACTACAAAAAAAAAGTTTAGAAGGTCAAAGTTCTTAAAAAGTTTCTCAACTATTGTAGATCTCTTTCAATCTCAAAGCCTTTTTGAACCATGATACAATATTTTAATCTTCAAAGCTCAAATTAACAAGCCTAGGAACTCACGGTGTTTCCGTATTGCCTAGCAATTCTGTTCTCATGTAACGTGTATGTATTGAATGTATAGCATATGCTTCATAGTGCGCACTATGGGGAGGAGAAAAATCATATTACAACTCTAGCCCCAATATTTAGTTTGGGAACTAAATATGAAATAATTAAATGTCAAAGTATATCAAACAAAGTAGAATTGTACTGACTTACATAGTATGCAAACAATAAGTGTTGCTAAAGTTCACAGAATCATAGAATTTTGGTGCTTGATAGGATGTTGGCCTCTAATCCAGTGGATCTCAGACATTCTTAAGCATTGGAATTATCAAGGGAGCTTTGTAAGACTGTACAGGCCAAGATTCCAACCTGGGCAGTTATGACTCAACATATTGAGATGAGGCTGGACAAAGGTACTCCTTAATGCTTCTCATGATTCTGATATGTAGCATTAAAATTTTTGTAGAAAGTATATGTTCCAGAGTGAAATGTAATAAAAAATGAGTTAGGAAAAAGAGGAATGTGGATGTTACAGAAACTATCTCTCCATAAGGATTTTGGAGCCACATCTGGGTTTTTTTTGTTTTTTCCCCAAGAAAACTAAATTTACCCCTATTAAGATAATTACAAGTATTTGTGTCTAAGATAGAAATTAGAGTACAGCAGATTTAGAAAAAATAATAGAAATTAGTTTTCTAAGCTTATTAATTGTCTGTGTATTTTCAGACTTCAATGCCTAGTAGCAAGTCATCCGGTGACCTTGTTGATCTGTTTGATGGCCCCAGCCAATCAACAGGTAAGCTTCCACATTGGCTTTTTATTTTTATTTTTTAAACATTTTATTGATTTTTCACAGAGAGGAAGGGCGAGAGATAGAGGGCTAGAAACATCAATGAGAGAGAAACATCAACCAGCTGCCTCCTGCACACCTCCCACCGGGGATGTGCCCGCAACCAATGTACATGCCCTTGACCGGAATCGAACCTGGGACCTTTCAGTCCGCAGACCGACAGTGTCAGCCATGCCTAGAATTCATTCATTTATTCAACAAGTATTTGTTGAACCAGACACAGGTCTGGGTGCTAGGGGAATATAATGCTTAGGAAAACATAGTTCTTGCCTTCTTAGTAAGATCAAGTGGTGGAAATGCAGTAATTGTTAATCAAAAATCACAAGTAGTTACTTAGTTATAAACATACTTAAAGAAAATTGAGATTTTAGGTTGCATTCAGTGATTATAGAGTTCTAATAAACTCCTGTGTAACAAGTCAAACAGCTTAAGAAATAAAATTTCTCTTTAAAGACAATTTTCCCCAATCTGTTTAAATTTCATTTCACATTAAATTGTAGATGGCAAGATTGGTATATAAATAATGTGCAAAAATAAGTTGATTGTTCCTAGTTGTATGTAATGATTTTCTAAAACTGGATTAAAATTTACATTAGTGTCTAAGTGGAAGTCTGATGGAAATCACTTCATTAATAGTGTAGTACATACAATTAATTTAAAGGCTCCTGTTATTTTCTTCTCCTTGCCTACTATCATAATATTCTTGGACTGGGAGTGAACTCATACTGTGTCTGGTTCAACCTAGTTTCTGAAATTCTTTAATTCCAATTCCCTTTTTTTTTGGTAACTATAAAATGTACCTAAAATTATCCTCTAAACTCTATTGAACTGTCATGCACAAGGTTACAAACAATTGCATTTGTTTTTTAAAACAATTTATGTGCTTTTTGTATCTTTAATATTTTAATGGTAGTATTAACTGGCGGCTGGTATGAAGCCCTATAATAAAGACATAGTGTCATAGAATATCAACTATTTTGGACTTCATGGCATGAAATATTAAAGAGCCCCTTTCATGCACTTGTCTAAAGTTTTAATGGAGCAATCAGAGAAGAAATAACTAGGAAGATCAGATGAGTGGATGTAACTTTTTCCCTCCGTGATTGCTTTGAACAGAGAGAATTATTAAATACCAACATGTTTGCTTTGCTTGATAAGAAAACTTTGTGTGGTTTTTCTTCTCCAGTGCAAGTAGTAGATTGATTAATTAAATGGAAATAGCAATTAATATTAATATAGTAATAGAGACAAATGAAACCTGAAAGGTTTATCTTAATATTCTCTTAAAATTACAAAACAAAAAACAATTACATGTGGGAAGTTATTTCCTATTTGAAACAGTATGTTTAACCAATTTGTGCAGACTTCCTCAATCAGTACATAAATTTTGTTACCCAAAATATCTATTTTAGTAATATATTTTAATTGAATTCAGCAGTGAAAAATTTGGATATTAAATCTTTAGCGCCGACATACACATAGGAAGTCTAAGAATCTACCATGTTAGCACTGCTATTTGGTATGCCATTGGGTGTCATTTACCAGATGTGCCTATGCTTATAATGGTACCGTCATGCACATAAAATGGATACAAACTATAAATCTAAGCAGATATGGCATCTGTATTGCTCACCAGATAAATATCTCCTCTGAGAAAATGTTTAGATTTTCTCTTTTATATGTTATATCCTTATTGTTAACAACTTTAAAAATATGTATGTGGTAAAAATCATTATAGGATATTTACCAGGTTTAAAAATATACATGGAAATCCATTCATCAAGATTTACGTGAGCCTGGCCAGTGTGACTCAGTGGTTAGGTGTTGACCTATGAACCAGGAGGACACGGTTTGATTCTCGGTCAGGACACATGCCCGGGTTTCGGGCTCAGTCCTGGGGGGGAAGAGGGGGGGTTAGGTGGCGTCCAATCAGTGATTTTCTCTCATCATTAATGTTTCTATCTCTCCCTCTCCTTTCCTCTCTGAAATCAGTAAACATGTTTAAAAAATTATTTTTACTTGAGACTATCTTTATAAATGTCCCACTGTGGTGTTAAAGTTTTTAGAAAATAAGCCAATTAGAAATAGAATGCCCAAAACCATTCCATTTCATTTTTATTATCTTTTCACTATAAAAGTAATGCTAGAAATTTCACTAGAAATTTGATAGAAAACAAGTGATTCACCATGAAGTTAAATATTAATTTTAGTAAATACTCTTTTTTAAATACATTTTTATATATTCAGTCAATATATCTTAGCATTTATTGTGTGGCAAATCTTTTGTCCATTTTTTAATTGGGGTGTTTATTCTTAAATGGTTTTTTAAAGAATTTCTTACATTAATTTGTCATATTTACATTTTTTGTCATTTTAAAAAAATTTGTGTTAGAATTCTTTATGCAGAAGTTTGTTTTTCTAATGAAATCTACATTAAATTTTTTTTGTTAAAGGAAATTTCATTTGTAGTTCAGCTATATTTTTCCTGTTCTCACAGCTTTGGAAAATACATGTTCCCAGCTGGTGACTGTAAATAACCTCCTTGCTACTCTGAAAAGGCAGATGGAAATGGTTCATTTATAATGACAGCTCTCATGTGGGAATCTTGAAGGATAGCTCTTGGTGTGAAATTTAGCAGTCTTCCACATGCAGCATTTTTTGATAAACTCTTTTACTCCCTTAGATAGAAGTTATCTGGGGAAATGCTTAAGTATAGAAAATTTCTGTTGAATTTAAGGCATTGGTTTAAATAACATCATGCATATGGGTATGGATGGTCCCTTCTAGGAGAAAGACTTTTCCGAAATGAAATAAAGAGATCTTTAAATTTTAAGGTAGTTTTCAGAGTTGAAGATCAGATTGTGTAAAAACACAAGTAGAACCATAACCTCTGGCACTTTAGAAGATAAAAGATAATCTTTTCAAGGAAGGGTGGCTTCTATCTATAAAAATAGTTAAGTGTATATGTTTCCATTCTTTTTATTTTTTATTTAATGATTTTAGAGAGAGAAAGAAAGGAAGGGAGAAAGGAAAAAAACATCAATTTGTTTTTCCACATATGTATAAATTCATTGGTTGGTTTTTGTATGTGCCCTGACCAGGGATTGAACCCACAACCTCAGTGTGTTGGGACAACTCTGTAATCAGTGTAGCTACCTAGCCAGGCCGTGTTTCTATTCTTTACTCCCAGTGTTCTTAATTAGTCATGTTGAAATCAAATTCCTTTATAGTATGGATGGAGAGAAGTAGTATTTGCTAGAGTTATGCTATAAACATAGTATAGTTTCAGTTTAGGTGTTAGAAGGTAAAACAGTAGAATAACTAAGGTAGGTAATTATCTAAAATATTACATTCAGGATATGACAAAAATAAATATCTTACCCAATTTGAAGTTGTAATCTACAGTACTCAGTGCTTTTATCTACAACATGAATTTTCTTTGTAGCCCAGACTGAATAGGATTTGAAGATTCCTCACTTGTTTGACATAATAAATTACATATTGATACTTATTCACTGCTTGGATGAAGCAACTTAAAATAATCCCCAATTTTCAAATCCCTTAACATAATAGTAAATGATTAACTATCCTTTTGCTACCTAACAGTAAGTATACTTTGATCAATATTTTGAACATGAAGGAACATTATAGAAGGCAACTTAGGAATATTAAGCAGCAACTATTTGCAACATTCATTTCCCTATTTTTTAAATTAATATATTTGCCTGTTTAAGTAGTTTAAAAATATAGGTCATTGATCTTTTGTGCCTCTTGTCACATTTTATAATGACATATGTACCTATAAAGAGAAAAACAAGTCACTGTGATATTATCCTTTGGACAAAGCAAAAGCAGATGTATGAGCTGTAGTGCTGATAGGAGTGGAGAACCTTGGCCTTGGTGGGATGCGATTTAGTTCATGCTGAGTGAGAATATATGCATCTGTAATGTGGTGAAAGAATGAAGAATTATTATGCCTGCTGATAGTTGACTTCAATAAATGTGCATTAAAAAGAAATAATACACACACACATTTCCGAAATTGACTTGTTCCTTTTATTACTGCTGGCCATTTATTAAGAAGGGGAGATAGTTCTAGTTTAATTAACCCAGTTGAGTGTAGCAGATGGGGCAGAATGTCTTGCAGCGATAAGACAATTCAGAAATGGCACCAGATGTTGGAAGCTGTCCCTGGTGGTGTTTGAGTGCAGCCCAGATGTTCCAGTCCCACCTGGCTAGTTTCTAAGCACTGCAGGCTAAGCAGCTGTGATGTAACCTGTATAATGTTCGCATAACACTAAAAGCACCATAATTGAACTACTCTAAACTTCTACGTTTGTGCCTCTTAAGAGGTGAAATCTTTAAGGACAAACAAAAATAAGGACAACTATTTAAGGTTTTGGATCCTTTGGCTATTACTATTTAAGTGATAATTGGAGAGAAATGGGATATTAAAATAAAATTTAATGTTCCTGTTCAAATTGTAGATAAAAGTAAATATTCTTACCCAAGTAGTGTTTACAAGTATGTAGTGTCTGACTGTTTGAGAATGTGATGTTATGCACAGAGTTTGATTTGGATCTTACCCCTTTAAAGGTTTAGAAGTAAAAAAGCGGTTACTTTTTCTTGTAATAAAAATGCAAATATTTGCTTTCTCATGGACTAAACAAAGTTTTTTCCCTAACTTTTATTTTTTTTAATTTCAAACCTACATAAAATTTGCCATATTTTCTTTCTCTCCTTAGTTCTTTTGTTGTTGTTTTATTGAATACCATGCAAAGGAAAATTGCAAACATCATTACATTTTGCCCCTAAACTATTTCAGCATATATCTTATTACAAGGGAATTCTCCTTTTTTAATCACAATGTAATTATTGTACTTGGGAAATTTAACATTAAAGCAGTATTAGTGTCTAATAATATACAGACCATATTCAAATTCCCCTGATGTCTCAATTATGTCATTTCAGGATAGCACTTTTTAAAAAATGCAGAGTCCAATCAAGGATCATGTATTTCATTTACTTGTGTTTCTTTAAGTTCCTTTAATTTAGCGCAGTCCCAGTCCTTTTGTCTTTTATAATGTTGACATTTTCTGAAGTCTTAAGAGTTGTTTTACAGAATGTCCTCAATTTGTATTTATCTTATTCATTTCTCATCATTAGATTCAGATTTAATATTTTTAGCAGGAATTTTCTACATGTGTGATGATTGCCATTCCAGTTCCTTACAGTTATGAGCCCATGAATACTATTTTGTCAAATTATTAAGTTTGATCACATCAGTTGTTATCCATCCAACTTCTCGACTGTAAAAGTAGCTTCACCCCGTGGTATTTACTAAATAATCTGGGGTGGTATTTCGAGATTATGTGACGATATCATATTTCCCAGCAACATTTTACCCAGGTTTTAGCATTCATTGAAGATTCTTATAAGTACCACAGTTGGCGGGATAAACTGCATGCCCACATTATGTTCATGACATATAAGTGAATAGGGTCGATTATCCTACTAGACACAGAACTGAGGAATGTAAGAGTCTGTGGTAGCTTAAAGAGAACATGGTGACATGAAAACCTAGGTCAACAAACTAGTTTTTATGGTGGGTCTAAGCCCTCTAATAGGTGGTATATTTTAAGTGTGGTGCTAAAATGGCTTCCTGAAATTAGTATCAATTGTTCTGTGGTTCTAACAGTTTAACTTTTTCCTCATACTAAATTTCTAGGAGGATCAGCTGATTTATTTGGTGGATTTGCTGACTTTGGCTCAGCTGCTGCGTCAGGCAATTTCCCTTCCCAAGGTATGATGATCTGATTTGATTGGCCAGAAATATAGGGTCTGTGAAAAGGTTAGCAAAACAAAACAACTCCCTCCCTCCCACATCAGCCTCTTTTTGGCATTTCTTTCCCTGTTATATTTCTAATTCCTAGTGAATTTATTCAAAGTTATATTATTGGGCCAATGTCTTAATTGTGCCAAAGGAATTCGTTTGCTTAAAACCATTCAGGTACACCTAAAAACAATTGTTCTTATTCCCAAATAACTCCTTTTTAGACTTTTTTTTTTGGGGGGGGGGGTGGGTAGGTAGGAAGTGTTAATAAGAATAAATTTCATTTTAGCAGCAAGGGTATTGTGGTTTATGTTTAGCTTATGTTTATGAATAAAATTCAGGGACCTTGGGTTTGGGCAGACTTATCTTACTAAAATTCATTTCTTTATAATCTGGATATCTTAAGAGCAAAGAGCATTTCTATGAAAGATAATTGAACTTCACTTTGACAAATCCTTAAATAGTGAGCAATTGTATGTCAGGAAAAATTTCTTTATTCCATGTTAGGTCAAAAGTAAAACAATGCCCTAGACTTACTGTGGTGATCATTTCATAGTACATACAAATATTGAATCATTATGTTGTATACTTAAAGCAAACATAAGCATGAGTTGCAATTTTAGAAAGTTGGAGGCTCATAGGCTTTCCCAAAGTTAAATGGTTACCACAGTATATGGCAGAGTAGAAAGATAAAAATATTAATTAGAAGGGAAAAAAGACCTTAATCCTTGATGTTTAAGCTTATATTCTTCTTGGGCATTAGCTTTTTTGCCTATCTTTTTTTGCCTTTTTAAAAAATGAAATAAAAATTTTGACATAAAAATTTTGACATAAAAATTTTATCTATGAAAATCGTTAACCCTTAGGTGAGGCAGGGAGGAAAGATGCAATTTAACTGAATTAGTCTTATAACTCATTTCTAGTAGAGTTATTTTTTTTTTTATAATAAATGGGTTAAAATTTATATTTAGTAATGTCTGATTTAGGTTTGTAAGGATAGAGGAAAAAAAGAGCCATAAGTTTTAATGAGGTTTGGGGTTATTTTGACAGCCTACCTGTATAAATTTCAAGTATTTCCCAGAAAGCAGAATTATGGAGTAATTAAACTGCATCTTTTAGAAGTGTGGGTATGCCTTCTCAGGGTTCATATCTTGCTTTAGGCAAATCAAAGTGGGAGATAAACATTGCTCTAATTTTATAGACTGCCTGTGTAATTCTCAAGTTCTTATGTATATAAAGTTGCCTAATATGCAAATAATTCAAATATATTACTGTTACTAAGTGATACATCTCTTCATCTATGAATGTGATTAATATAACTTGACCACCACTACGCAAGGGGCTGAAATGGTTGCAACAATGATTAATCATTTCTGAACAATATATGCCCTGCTAGAAATATCTTCCTCCCATGATTAATCATCTCAGATAAAGTTTTCAGACGGGGCAACATATTTTGCCCCAGTTTCCATTCTATTTCTGTTTTATATATCAAGCAAATAGAAAATCAGCATAAAGTATACTTTATCCAATTCTTAAGTTTTAATTGTTTAATATATAGAATTAGTAGTAAAACCTTAGTTCAGTCTCTTTTGTAAAGATCAGAGACATGTTTTAGTAAAATCCTGATATAATGAATATTAGCCCAGTTCTTGGTATTGAATTTTTGGTAGAGCTTAGGGTTTCTAAGTGAATGACTTTCTCTTTTGAAGTGCTTACATTTTAATATGCTAATCCTATATAATAAAAGGGTAATATGCAAATAGACCAAATGGCAGAACAACCAATCAAAGCGTAATATGCTAATGATATGTTAAGGCTGCTCAACCGCTAGTTATGATGTGCACTGACCACCAGGAGGCATGTTCGGAACATGGTGGGCATGGGCCGCTGTGGGATGGTGGAGCAGGTTGGGAGGGGAGGCCACCAGTGGCTGTCATCAGGGCAAACCTCTGGTGGTTACTGAAAATTCTTTGCTCCCACATGCCACAGTCCCCCCTGGCGCTCCTGCTGCCAGGGCCAGCTCCAATCGCCCCTCAGGGCTTCTCCACCTCCCCCTATTCCTGAGGGGCAATCTGGGCAATAGCCCCCACTCGCAACCTGCTGCTGGTGCTGGCTCTAATTGCTCCATGCCATCAGCAGATGCAAGCGTGGCTGGTGCCATCAGCACATGGGAATGGTGGCAGTGGGAGCAGGGCTGCTGGCAGATGGGGGACAGGTGGGAGGGACCAGACAGGGGCACAGAGAATGTCTGCCCCCTGGTGGTTAGTGTACATCATAACAGTCATACAGCCGAACAGTTGTTTAGGCTTTTACAGTAGGTCCTCAGGTTACGTCAGAGATCTGTTCCTAAGGTGCAATGTGATGCGATTTTTGGCGTAAGTTCGGAACTTACCTACAAAGCACATACGTCACTCACATGGAGCACATGCACAGCAGATATGAAGTGAAGCAGTAAAAAAAATTTAAAAGAAAGATAATTCCTGACTTTGTGGCAAATAAACAATAAAAAAATATGAAGCATATACGTACATATGTCGAAATGACGGAACTTTTTTTTTAAATAAATGGGAGATGGCGATGTAACCATGAAATTATGTACATTGAATCTGAAGTAATCCAAGGACTGCCTGTATATATATAGGTGTGTCACCTCTGACCTGCTAAGAAATGGATTTTACTTCATAGGAGTTTTCTGTTTTTCTTTGTTATCTTGTTAACACTTGTGGAATATTCATGAGAAAAAATGTCCAGGTGGAGGTGGTACCTGCAGATGTTAATTTGGATGGACACAGATCATATCTAATTTCAGTTTGTAGATTGTTATATTTGTACTGTGCCCTTCTGAAAGTTTCTTACCCTATCGTTTTCTCTTTCTCAGTAACTACAAGTGGGAATGGAGAGTTTGGTGATTGGAGTGCCTTCAACCAAGCCTCGTCAGGCCCTGTTGCTTCCAGTGGAGAGCTCTTTGGCAGTGCCTCACAGCCAGCTGTAGAACTTGTCAGTGGCTCACAACCAGCTTCAGGTCCATCTCCAGCTGCCTCAAATTCTTCAGACCTATTTGATCTTATGGGCTCATCCCAGGCAACTATGACCTCTTCTCAGAGTATGAATTTCTCTATGATGAGCACTAATACTGTAGGGCTGGGTTTGCCCATGTCAAGATCACAGGTGAGTTGTCTGCCTCCCTTGGAAATTGTGATTCATACTCTTTGAGATGCTCTAACTAATTTAATAGTAGATTAGCACAAAACAAAAATGAGCAAGTAATGTATAGATAGCTTTTGCATATTGCATTTATCTTACACATACTTTTCCCTGGTCTAACCATTTGATTTCTGGAGGGCAAGCCTTCTCAATTATCTGTAGTCCATGCAAAGCCAATGCTAACACTGGCTAGGGCTAATTACTCATTTTAATGTGTGGATTCTCCTCTTTTGGGTGTTAGGATGAAGGAAGAGAAGAAAAAAGCAGAAGGTGACTATTCTTTATAACAGAAATTAGATCTAACATTAAGAATATGGACATGAAAGCCACACTAATACCATTAAATTGAACTATGCACCACTGAACAAGCCCAAGCCACTTTATTTTCGAGTTTCTTTTTTATGCTATAAGCATAAAGCCAACTTATTTGCAACTTTAGTGCAGCTGTGTTGTGATTCTTTCCATTGATACATTTTAAATTATGCTTTCTATTGCTATTCCTTTCCCTTTTTCTGTTCTTTTCAGTTATCCTTAGTAACTACCAGACACCTTTGCTTCTCTCTCCTGAACTTCTTTCTCCTGAATTGGTCCACAAATATCAAGCTCCACTAGTGTTGCTCACTTTAGTCAATGGACATGGATATGGAGCAGGGAAATATCAGTCAGGATATATGAAATATAATTTGGTGTTTTGATTATTTTGCTTTTTATAACATGAGAAATCATATCTTGAATTCCATTTTGTAAGCATAAATATTCTTCTTGTACTAGTATATTTCCTTAAAGCTATACTAACCTAGTATGGTGGCTTTTAGACTTAGGGTAATGGGAAGATAATTATTAGTATAAATATGTTGTTTGTTTTTCTACCTCAAATATGATTTGGACTTCTAACTTTTGGGGAAGTTAGTGATTCAGGGTATTGTAGACTTAGTATAGAACATTTGTGGATTTTTTTAGTTTCAAGAGTTTATTACAAAGTTTTGTATATATTTGGAGTTACTGTGATCAAACTGCCATTTGTTAATCTTTATAGAGTAGATGCTTAATTTTTAGAGCATTTTTCTATTTTCCAGCCTTTGCAAAATGTTAGCACAGTGCTGCAGAAGCCTAATCCTCTCTATAATCAGAATACAGATATGGTCCAGAAGTCAGTCAGCAAAACCCTGCCCTCTACTTGGTCTGACCCCAGTGTAAACATCAGCCTAGACAACTTGCTACCTGGTATGCAACCTTCCAAACCCCAGCAGCCATCGCTCAATACAATGATTCAACAACAGAGTAAGTTGCTCCAAGACTTCCCATTTCTTTGTGTACATGTAATCTTTTGCCCTGATGACAGGATTGCTTCATGCCATGCTTAAAAGTACATAACACAAACTGTGTGTACTTGAGATTATTTTCAAATAATACTTGTTATCCCTCCTGACACATTGAATTACTTTGTATTCTACTCTTGACATGATAAAACTTACTGTATTGTGGTGAGTGTTGGGGGCCTTATCACTCAAATAAAAATAGTTGTGGTAATAAAAATAGTTGTGGTAGAAAATTTTTTCAGTATAGGCAAATATGAGAAGGATAGAAAAATCATCAGCACTCCATAATCCATGGATAATCACTGGTAATTCATACTTTTTTCCATCTTTTCTGACTATGCAAAGGTAGGCAAAAGTAGGTTTACACTATGTATGGAAAAAACACGAAGGTTGTGATTATAATGATACAAGAATAAACTGTTTTGCGTACTCATCACTGTAAACCTACTTTTGATCACCCCTGTATTTTTAATACTTGAGATCATTCTGTCTATATTTTGTTTCTTACAGTTCTCATTCAACATAATTAACATTTTTTCTATATTGAATATTAAGGAAAAAATTTTTTAGATCTTTATAGTTATCCATCATATCAGTGTATAGTTCCTCTATTGTTGGTTATTTCTATTGTTTCCAGCTTTTTGCTTTTTAAAGAACTCCATAATTTTGTTTATATAATTATTTGTGCTTGTGATTTTTTCCCCCCTTAATATTCTAAAAATAAAGTGAGTCAGGATTTAAACTTTTTTAAGGCTTTTGTTACACACTAGCTCCTGACAACTTGTTTGGTTGGATTCCACAATAGATTTTGTGGAAATGCTTTTAAAGTGCCTTCTGTTTCCCCCAGGCCACTCTTACTGTTTCCACATCTTTGGGACACCAAAGCTAACAGCCACTGAATATTTCTTAAGAGTAAACAATGCAAGTTAATTGACTTCTCTTGCAAAATCACTAAAAGAATTTTATTGGGGCTTACAGATAATGATGGTCAGGAAGATTGCATTATTTTTCTGCTCTATGAATCTGAGAATTCAGTGTGGTAAAGTTCTTTTGTCTCTTTTCTTCTGGTAGATATGCAGCAACCTATGAATGTGATGACCCAAAGTTTTGGAGCTGTGAACCTCAATTCTCCATCAAACATGCTTCCTGTCCGGCCCCAAAGTAGCCCTTTGATGGGGGGACCCATGCCTATGAGCATGCCCAATGTGATGACTGGCACCATGGGAATGGCCCCTCTTGGAAATACTCCGATGATGAGCCCGAGCATGATGGGCATGAACATGAACATAGGGATGTCAACTGCTGGGATGGGCCTGACGGGCACAGTGGGAATGGGCATGCCCAACTTAGCTATGACTTCTGGAACTGTGCAACCCAAGCAAGATGCCTTTGCAAATTTCGCCAACTTTAGCAAATAAGAGATTGTAAAGGAGCAGATTGAATGAAGGATTTTTAGTGGTGCAGATAGGTGATGTTGGGATGGAAAATGCTAATCAATTCCCCTCTTATCAGTTAATTAAAGTAAACCTATGTAAAGAACCCAAAAAAATGTTTTATAATAGTGAAATATCTAGTATTTCAAATTGCCAGGCAAGGGCAGTTCAGATGAGGCAGACAAACCATTTCCCCAGTGAGAATGGACCAATGGGGTAGTGAGACCATTAAAAAAAAAGCCTTTATAAATTGAAGAGCCCATTTTAACATCATAATTTGCGGGAGGACTGCAATAGGGCTGAATAAATATGTTTGAATCTCTAATTTTATACTTTTCTTTTCCTGAGGAACTTGATTTTTCTGTCCCTGAATCACCTTATCATAATTGGATCTGTTCCTTTTACTACCACTCTTGAGCCCATATATTAAATCATTAAAGTTGGATGATCAGTTTTTTATAAAAAAATATATTTTTATCCAAAAAAGGCATACATATGTGATTATGGCTAAATCAAAGGTAACTGGAATGTATATACTTTTGCTAATGTTCCAGCAACACTGCTAGTATACTATCCAAATTTTTATTGTAACAAAATCTCTTTAAGTAATTGGTGATAGCTATGGGAATTTTCCCATATCTTCTGCTATAATTATCCTGTGCAAAACTAGGAGAAATATTTTTTTCAGGACTGCTCTATTGTTTCCTTTAAAAGAAAAGGAAAAAAAAACAAAAAACCCTCCAGTATTTTTATTTGTTTTAGCAGTCATTATTTACAATTTGCAGTGGTTAAGTTGGCAAGGCTTCCTTCCGTGTTTGTCCCTGTAGCCACCACTTAAGAGCAACAGTCAAAAAAGAAAAAATATTTATTTTTATTTTTTGGTCTCTTTTCAAAAAATTGAAAAGATAAAAATCCACTAAGACCTTAAGTATAAATGTTAGAACTCAGCAATGTTGACTTTTAGGTTTTATACAGTATTTGTTTTGTTTTGGTTTCAAGTGTGTATAATAAGGCATTAGCAATATGGTTCCAATAGAGAGAGGTTAAATATATATAATTAAAGGAGACCTGTAGCAGTCAAAGATTTTATTGATTTAAAGGCAAATAAAGGAAATTAATTAAAAAAATTTTTTTTCCTGCTGTAATTCTGCATTAAGCTCACATGAGAAATCATGATTCCGGAGTTTGGAATGCAAAATTGTTTCACCCTCAAACTTGGGAATATTTTTTAAAATAAATACTATAATATAGGTATCAAATTATTACTTCCCACTTTGTGTTGAAATTTTTTTTGATAAAACTTTGTTTCCATTGTATTCATAATGTTGTTATACATAACATTAAAATGTTCATTAAAATCAATGTCGAACTGCTTTTTCTTTCATTCTGTTAGACATTTGAGACTGGGGGAAATAATTATAATTTGGGCAAAGTAATTTTTATAAATAATTTAAAATTATTTAATGACTTCTCTATTTTTCTTATCAGACTCTACTGTTAGGAATTTAAAATGAAGCAGCAAAGATACCCTGTCCCGCTCCATTCTTGCTAATGTTCCATCTACAACATTTCTAATTAAGCAGAAATTCATGTACTTCTGCTAAGTGGTAATGAAAAGTGATTCATTTGCTGAATAAGAGATGAGAGAGAGTGTAATTAGGTGACTGTGGTTTTTAATCTTTCAACAATTTAGTGTGTTTAAATTAGTTTCAAAGAATAGGAGCTTTCAAGTGTTGTTACTTCAGAGTATTTAAGCCCGGCTCTGGTGGCAGTATGGAGAATATCTTCACTGATATTTAAAACTCATAATCTTAAATGAATTTTCTATAAAATTGAGAGTTATAGCATCACCTTTATATGGTTCTTGGTGGAAATAAATACTTTGTTTCTAAACTTTTGTGTTTAAAATTCTTTTCCTAATAAAATTAAGATTTATTTCTAAAGCATTTTCTGTACTATGCCTTCTTCCTATGTTGTGTCTGTGGACAGAAGTAAGCTCCTATCTCAAGTTATTGCACCTCAACATATAATTTGATATTTTACCAAGTATGTTTTGTTTAAGAGCCCATAAAAGAGAAAACATAAGACTTGCCTCTCTGAAGGTCCATCTAATTTAATGATTTATCTCTGAAGGGGTTACTAAGTGATACTTAAGAGAAAAGTTCCAATCCCAAATCATTTGGGTTTGGCAAGAAAATTTTTCTTTAATAATCTATTGGACTCCCTTTTGCCCATCCTATACCCCTTTTCCTTTTCAGCAGCTTCTCTGTTGTATATATTTTTCATTCTTCCTAATATTTTAAAGGGTGGAGGGTGAAATTGTTACAGTTCTAGCGATTTACATATAAGAAGTTCCCACTGCCACTCCAGATTTATTTTTCTCTGATGCAGTCTTCAGGTATTTTAAAAGTTTCCTTTATTGTTTAACATAAACTACCTGAAGGATACCCATAATACTATTGGTTTGGGGGTAGTTACTAATAAGTTGAGACCTATACTTATATTTGGAGAGAATGGTTAATAACTTTCTCAAATATTTATGAAACTGTCCTTATGGTAAATAGGTTCTGAAGTAACTGGCTCTGTGTTTCAGCTCTCCTGGGAGACTGCACTCCACTGTGGAAAGAGCTGGGACTTGGAAGCAGATAGTCTAATCCCCTTTCAACCACTCACTGTCCGGGTGACACCTGATTAATTTATCTGACTTCTTTGGGCACTAATGCACTTTTTCTTCTATGAATCTGGAAGTGTTGTATAATTAATTTAAATGAGTGAAATCTACCAGCACTGACACATATGCTTTACATGTTTCTCTGCCTATTTTTATTTACTAGTATTTTTATTTTATTTTTTTCATTATATTTTATTGATTTTTTACAGAGAAGAAGGGAGAGGGATAGAGAGCTAGAAACATCGATGACAGAGAAACATCGACCAGCTGCCTCTTGGCACACCCCCCCACCGGGGATGTGCCTGCAACCAATGTACATGCCCTTGACTGGAATTGAACCTGGGTCCTTTCAGTCCGCAGACCGACGCTCTACCACTGAGCCAAACCGGTTTCGGCAGTATTTTTATTTTAAAATATATATATTTTATTGATTTCAGAGAGGGGGAGAGAGATTGAAACAATGATGAGAGAATCATTGGCTACCTCCTGCACAACCCCTACTGTGGATTGGGCCCACAACCCAGGCATGTGCCCTTGACCAGCATCAAACCCGAGACCGGTTAGTCCCAGGCCAATGATCTATCCACTGAGCCAAACTGGCCAAGGCTGCCTCCCACTTTTTAATCTAAATGCACTTTCATATCAAAAACTTTCTATGTCAATCACTGAACTAAAAACATCATGTGCGTGTCATTTAATCTACATGGCAAAACCCCAAACTCATATTCCTGTTTTATTCCTAAAAGCAGAGTTTAATGAAAGCCTGCGAGACTGTTCTGCTAAATTGATTTCTAACTGAGGATTTTCCTACATGCCTGAATTTGATTCCACTTTTTTTTTTTTTAACAGAAAAGGAAATTGTAAATGAGTCTTGTGAATGTATTGACTCACTTTTACTTATCGCATTGGTGTGAATGTGAGGGAGAGAACTATGAAAGCGAGCTCCTAATGTGAAATTTGCCACCCAAATAACCCTCAGAATGGTCTCAATTTTTAGAAGCAGTAGTGAGCTCAATATTTCTAGTGGCATTTATTAACTAAGATCTTGCTATTATATCCAGATAAGCAATCAGATATAAAGACTGGGGGGGGGGGGGGGAGGAATCTATCCAAGAAAGGATTTCTGGCTTACTTTTAACTCATTATGACCTTAATTCTGTGTCTTCCTTCTTTAATACTGGCAGTATCGGTAGCATCTTTACTCTGTGCAGCTTGTGAGGGGTTTGGGGGAATTATGAAACCAATTCAGATGTTTAGCTTTCCAGGGATTCTGGAGGGATTTGAAGGTCCTGGTGAGCAAATGGATTTCATTTGTGACTCTTTAAAATAATTGTCATTACTTTTAATGAGTCCTGGACTACGAAACCCTACCTTTTTCCCATTTGATTTTTCTTAACCATACATCTTGCAGCTGTGTTCTTTAAAGGCTCCAAGCACACTCTTCATTTTATAATGAGACTAGGGGCCCAGTGCACTAAGATGTGTGCACGGGGGGTGGGTCCCTCAGCCCAACCTGCACCCTCTCCAATCTAGGAGTTTCTGTCTGTCTGTGCAATCATCTGAGCAAATTGTCTGAGACTCCAACTCAGTTTGGTTTATTGCTCACAGAATAGAGCTTTTTTTTTTTTCTTTTTTCTTTGCTTCATTGGTGGAGATTTCCTGGAGGTTTTAGGAACCTCCCTTGAATCTTCCCTGTAATTTTTCCTAGACATTCTAATTTTACTTATGTCTCTCATCTTTGCTTTCCCTCCATCCCCCACCGCAACAGTAACTTGCTCCAGGCTCACTTTGCTCTAGTGTCTACAAGATCCATCTGCCACAAGAACTATGATTCCCAGCATTCCTGGTGCTCCCTGCACTCTTGGTTTTGCCCTTCCAGCTCTGTCTCCATCCCATGGCCTCCAGCTCTGCCTCTCTGCTCTCCATCTGGCAGCTTGGGAGCCAATTTCCCCAAGCCGCTCCAATCTCCCCCAGCTCTCCCGCTCTGCTCTCTGCCTGGCGCCTGTGTATGCCAATTAACCCACCATCTTTGTTGGGCTAATTTGCATACTCACTCCTGATTGGCTGGTGAGTATAGTGGAGGTACAGTCGATTTACATGTTTCTCTCTTATTACATAGGATAAGAGGGCTCAGAACCATCTTTACATCCTTAAAAATTATCCAGGACCCCAAAAAAGCTTTTGTTTTTATGGGTTATATCAGCTGATATTCAAAATAATGGAGAAACTTTAAAAATATTAATTGATTTTACACTAACAATCCCTTTCCTAGCAAATTACAATTTAATAAAAGATTACTTTTTCCAGAATAAAAATTTGTGAAAAGAGTGGCATTATTTTTACGTTTTTGAAAGTCTCTTTATTACCTGGCTTAAAATATAGCTGGCCCTACCTGGTTTGCGCAGTGGATAGAGCGTCAAAGGGTCTCAGTTCAATTCTGGTCAAGGGCATGTACTCATGCTCCTCCCTGGCCCAGGCCCTGGTCAGGGCACGTGCAAGAGGCAACCAATAGATGTGTTTCTCTCACATGGGTGTTTCTGTCTTTTCCTCTCTCTTCCATTCTCTCTGAAAATCAATGGAAACATAATCTCATTTGGGGATTAAAAATAAAGTACACCTGGATTCTCTTATCGATCTCTACACTCAATCTACTGTGCTATGTTGTTTTGTGGAAGTACTAGTATATGGGAAAAGTCCAGCCTTGGGGATACATGGTTAGGAATAAAAATGGGTCAAACCCGAAGGCCTCTCAGGCAACCTTGTACACTGTGTTCTCTGGCAAACACTTCACGGAGGATATGGCTATAGAAAGAGTCTATCCACGTTCATAGTGCTCCTTATAAGCCGTAGATAAATTTGATCCCCAAGACTGAAGGAATCCAGCAAGGTTCCTATCTTTTCATGAAATGGCAGGAGCCAGCTCTGCTGGGCATCTTCCATACTGCTGCTCTCTTCATTCTCATAGCCTATGGAACCATGACCTTCCTCTGGTAGATACAGAACAGAAATGACACAGCCACAGTGGCTTTGAAAAGATTGTTGTGCAGGGTCCCCAAACTAGACACTTGGTTGATTTCCAGTGACTGACCACTGATGTTAGCCTTAAGTAAGAATGTATGACAGAGTTCTTACTTGAAAAAAGGAAGGAAATCCTAGGCAGAATTCCCTCTCATCCTAGAAGAGCTTCGTTTTAAAAACTAGTGCATATCACAGGCACAGAATCAACTTTTGTTAATGAACAATACATTGAAGAGCTGATCTTTTGTGTCTAGTAATTTATATATCAATTTTATTAAACTGTATTTTCTAAGACACAGCTGAAATACTTGGTTGTGGACTGGGTTCTGGTATTTCTAGTTTTTTTCATGATATTTTCACTTGTCAATTATCAAAAATTAAATCAAACCTGGCTGGTTTGGCTCAGGGGATAGAGTGTCAGCCTGCAGACTGAAGGGTCCCAGATTCAATTCCAGATAGAACAGTTACTATCCCCTTGTTATGGTTGAGGAAACAAGCTCCAAAAGATCAAAGTAGTTAGTGAAGCCAAGAAATCAAATCCAGTTTCATTCCACCATCTATCTTTTAATATTTCAGACCTTTTAAGATTGTACATGCCATTCAGATAAATTGCCAGCTTTCTTCCTTATCCCTGATTTCTACCCACATCCCAGATGCCATGTATCACTCCACACATCGTAGACAGTTAGTAGATGGTTGTTAAATTTGCTTTAAGCACTGAATGTTTATGAACTCCATTTGCATCTCCTAAAGGTCACCAACAGATGAGCCACAGAGCACATGAAAATGGACCTCTTCTGAAGAGTAAATCTTTTGTTTGTTTTGGAGAAATGGCAATATAATTTAGAATAAGACATTAACCAAATCTCACAAGCAAAAAATTTCAGCAGATTTGGAATGGTATAACACAAAGGCTCCTCCAGGGATCAGACATGTTAAGGGCTATGTAAAGGTGAATGTCCTTGGATTGCTTGCTTAACCCATTTCAAAAAGTGCATCTAAAGATTGTGTGCTTTTGGCAACTTTTTATTTAATGCTATAATTCTTGCATTTGAGAAATAGTTTTGAGATATCTAGCCACCAAACAAAAGTAGAAATAAAATTTCTAGATTTAAGTTATTCTCAAGGGAATATTTGAATTAACATCTTTAGAATGGGATTTCAAAGGATGTTTAGAAATACCTGGCAATTAGAAAACCATAGTTTTGTTGCCATAGTTAAACCACCTTATTTTTGATAGAGAAAAAAATATTAACTTTAGCAAAAAATGTAAGATGAAGTTGAGGCATAAGTTACACAAAGAACCATTTTTCAAGTCATTTTTTAAAGGAAAGTGATAAGATTAGATAAAAGAAATATTAAAATATTTTTACTTTTAATTGACTTACTAAATTTATCAGTGTTATCCTTTGGACCTAATTCCTATAATAAGCCAAGGAAAGGATATTGTAGTTGAAAATTTTTCAGTTGTTAAGAACTTTTCACATACTTTTAATTCCTCCAACATTATCTGACTCTCTATACAAAAATATAATAAAGGTTGGCTCTTAGTACTCTCTCTTTACCAAAATTTTTAGATGTCCCAAGAGTTCTGAGATTTAAATGATAAAAAGGGTGCCATAAGGTACCGCTTTAGTAATTAACTGGTTCTTTAATAAGGCCTCAATTACTCTGTTTCATGATAAGGAAAAAAAAAATGTTCCAAGACAGAGTTACATTCGACATCTGGGAACCTCCTAACAGCTGGCTTCCTAATGAATATGCATCTGCTTAAGAGGCTGCAGACCATTAATAAACCAATAGATGTAAAGCAGAAACAATCTTTGTCAGCTTCAAATGAGATTGGATGCAATGTGCTGTGAAGTGTCACTGTCACATTGAATCGAGTTTGGGAGGTTAACAATCAACTGTTATCTACTTGTGTCTTTGTAGCTCTACACTTCTGCCAACACTCTTTCCAAACGGGTGGTCAAGTTTTTGATGTACAACTTCTTTCTCATTGCCTGATTTGAGGCTTACAATGTCTTGTGTTCCAAAATGTCTTCCATTTTGTTCCAGCTCTTTAAAACAAAGGAGACATTTCTAGATGGGAAAGGCAGAAAATATCAGGATCAAATTGGTACAAGAAGGACTTTCAGTGAATGTGTAAATATTTAGAAACTTCTGTGTGACTGCAGGTAACTTGGGAACTGCTGGGTCTTTCTGAGAAAACCCTCACTCCCCATGCAGGCAGTGATTCAGGTGTTGATAATTGGTTCAAATGAGACTCACCAATAAGTTGGACATGGCTCTTGATTAGACTCCATTTCCCCCGCCTTGGCCTTTTCAAGGACAACATCTAATACAACTTTAGACTTTATTCTTTAGTTTTACTCCCATGCACACCATGGAAATAAGATTTGGGTTTTTTTTAATGGGAACTAAGTCCCACCCACTCTCCGCAGCAGGAAAGTGATTTTTTTTAAAAAAACAAATGTGGTATTCTATCACAAGCTGAGAATTACGGTTGTTTTGGAAAGAACGCTTAGCATCAAATACATATGTAAAACTCTGTAATCTCACTTGTCACCTTGAATTCTTACACAGAGATTATTACTTTATTTGTGAGGATGTAAGATCCATTTTCCACAAAAACTGTATAAAAATTACCACCACAACTATCACTTCACCTAACAACACAGAAGAAAACCAAAACCAAAAACTTCTAATGATGGGTTGACTCAGTGACAAAGAAAGTGGTTTTGTAGGGAAGAAGTTGCATTGTTCATGTAAATATGATAACACTGAATACCAGAATCCAGTAGGAAATCATATACTTGAATATACAATAATATACTCTAACCTTGACTGTGTGGGGAAACATCTGAAGGGATTCCAATGCCATACTCAGGCAGGCACTATCAGGCAGATGCAATCATATTTGTATCATTTTCAGTACAAGTGTGATAAAAAAATTAATTTTTAAAAAAATTTTTCTTAAATTGTTATGCATCTTGTATATACACCTGCATATCTTAGATGCTAGGAAAAATAAATGGCTTAAACTCAAGTGATGTAAATAATAATACTCACCCGTCATAACAACTTTCTTTAGTCAATTCTTTTTTTTCCTTTCACCTCACCACTTTTCAAAACTCTGGGGAAGATGATAGGTTCAGTCGGTTTGAATTGGAAGTACATTCTAAGATGAGGGTGTTTTTCTCTGTCAAGGTTATATGTTATAGTTTTATTATTATATGGCAAGTACAGGTGTGTCTCAGGCCCCACACTAGGGATTTTTCCATGGGTTTAAAAGATACATCCTCAGAATTCAGCCATCAGTGCTGAGTTCATAAAATTCTTCCATAATGTTGCCATTATTTAAATTCCTGGTAGTTGTAGCTTTGTAACTCCATATTTCATATTTGAAAAAGATTTTTTAACTCATTGTTGAATGGTGAAAAGGCACTTCAAAACTTTTGAAAAGATGGCTGCACCAGTTTACATTCCCATCAACAAGGGTTTCCTTTACTCCAGCAATACCGTCCTCAGTAACATTTAACTCTTGTCTTTTTGATGACAGTAATTTTTTAAAATATATTTTATTAATTTTTTTTTACAGAGAGGAAGAGAGAGAGATAGAGAGCTAGAAACATTGACCAGCTGCCTCCTGCACACCCCCTACTGGGGATGTGCCCGCAAACAATGTACATACCCTTGACCGGAATCGAACCCTGGACCTTTCAGTCCGCAGACCGATGCTCTACCACTGAGTCAAACCGGTTTCAGCGATGACAGTAATTTTAACAGATGTAGGTGATATCTCACTGTGGTGTTTCTTTTAATTATTTTTTAAATTTCTTCCTATTTACATTAAGTAATGTTGGCATTCCATTTATCAAAAGAACATTTTTAATTATATGAATTTAAGTGAAATGAGAAAACTTAAAGAAAAATACTTCTAAAATAACAATACTACGGTCCTCTGACAGGGTAGAAATTACGATGGTAAAGGCAGCACTTAGGGAAGCATGCACATCTCTGAAAGCTTGGACCAGTGATCCCAAGAGAAGCTCCAGGGAAGGTCAAAGGCTGGAATGTTCTGTTTAATGCATTTTCACTCAGATTCTTATATAAGAAAAATAAGGTGCCCCTAGTAGTAAATCTGTTCCCCATCAACACAGAGGTTTCTGCAAGAAACCAAGTTTACCTCAGGTTACCTCAATTGTTCTGAGCAGGGATTTCAATGGTTTGCATCACACGGGCCCTGGAAGAATGCCAGAGGATCCTCCACTGCATGAGAAGGATGGTATATCTATTTGTATTTATTTTATCTAAAATATAGAAAAATAAAAATTTACTGATTAATATTCAGAATGACAGTAGAATAGATATTTCATAAATATATTTGTGGTGGGACACTGAACACCCATTTTATGGATGTTCAATGAAAAAGGTTTGGTTACTACCAGGTGTGAGAAAAGAGTGATTAAGTCCTAGGACATGCACTATCCTACCCGTGTGTCTGCAGACCATTTGCTCTGGGCATTCTTGTTCTCTCTCACAGAAGACCCTGAAGAATCCACTCCTGATATAAGATGTGTGTCCCAGAGGTCACCCTTACATGTGAATGTTCATAGGTTATTTACAGTCCTTTGCAGACCTCAAAACACAACCATCTTGCTCTAGTTCCAAATTTTAAAAAGGAAAGAAGACCCAGGCCACAAATAGACTGTATTCCCAAATTTAGTATGATTAATTTTTCTAGAAAAGTGGTTTACTATAATTCATTTTCTTAGAAAAGATCTACTTAATAGTGTGGCAGAAACAGACATGTGCGATGACAATTTACAGATTACAATGCTGTTACAATGCTAGTGATTAAATGGAACAAAAATTGAATAAGAATAATTTATTTTGTTAGAGAAATTTATTGAGATAGCGAAACCACAAGAATGAGGAAGAGAAACTTTTGTGAAGACTTTGTAAAAGCCTTCTAGTCCGCTTTGCGGACCCGAGAGATGCACAGAACTAGCTTTTTCTTGTCCAAGTTCACTGCAAAACTCACAGCTCTTCTCTTCCTTAATACTCGAGTTCCACTAGCACACTTCTTTCACTTACATTCCTGACTAGCATCCACTCTGGATGAGTGAAGAGGGAAAGGACAAATATCCACTGGGCTCTGATGGAACTTCACCCAACAAAGTAGTTACCCATTAATGTAGATGTCTGCTTATATTTAACGTTTTCTTGTCTCATTTGGGGGAAAAAACAAACTGTTCTTAACACAACTCTCTGAGATAATCCAGCTTGGGCTGGGAGTTGCGTATATAGTGGGACCCATGAGTCCGAGTTGGGAGGGGCACACTTCACTGGATCGCTGTTTGTTTCACAATTGGCAGAGATAATGGGGGCCCGTTCTGAAGTTTTCCATTAGGCAAGAAGTTTTCCCACGTATTTGAGTAGCACCCACATCAGATTTCTTGTTGGCGCTAGGTTGCTCTTTCTAAAGAAGTTAGCATCCCTGGGATAATGTGGAAATTGTAAATATTTAAAAATTTCACAACACATCATGGAGGTGCTAAAACAGACTGGAAATACATGAAACATCACTGTGACCACTTGAGAACACGGAAAGCAGTGGCAGAAAGCAGGAGGGATGAGAAGCAATGCTCTCTGCAGTTCTGAACCCACCACCACACACACAAATCACCAAATGCACGCAAGTTTGTATCAGAGTCTGACTGCAAAAAGTGGCCACGCTTGCAAAAGAATAATAAAGATGGCAACATAATGATGCCACCTCCTATTTTCCCTCAGTTTCTCCTTTACCTGCTACTCTCATCCCATCCTGCCTCCCTTTCTCTATAGTTGCCTTCCCCATTCACCTTCACTAACTTCATGAGGACATAAAGCAGAAAACAACTCGTTTCACTGGGAGAAGAACAAACTATATTGTTCAAAATCCTCCTGTCCATTTGCAAATGTTGTTACTTTCCTCAGAGAGGCCTTCTCTAAGGACAACAAATCAGAAAGAACTGCCTCAGTCACCATCCATCAGCCTTCCGTTCTCCTGTTTGAATTTTTTCATGGCACTTTGCATTGCCTAAAGCAGTTGCTTTTATTTTGTTTCCATGCAATATATGATTTTTGTTGTCTTCCGCAATAGAATGTAAAACACCAAGAGAGCAAGAAACTTGTCTGTCTAGTTCACCCCTAGTGTCTCCAGTGCTTAGAATAGTGCCTGGTTTCAGAGGTGCTCAGTAAATAAATGTCAACTAAACAAATACCCAGAACTGCCCAAGAAGATAACTCAGGCAGTCGACACAGTGTCTAGTGGTAGTAAACACTCAATAAATGGGGCTATTATGTTTTTATTATATTATTTTTGGCCAGAAAAATTACTTGGCCTCTAGGATTCAATGGTGTTCTTTCCCAGCCCAGCAAAGTGATTTGGTTCCTCTCACCTCACCCTGATCCTAAAAATAAAATTCTATTCCAAGCCTAAGAACGCCATCCTACCCATCCTCAGCCCTAGTCCCAACATCTCTGTGTATTAGCAATGGGGGTTTAATGCTATGAACCATAGTCTCCTTTGAGGATTTTGGGTGAAAAGTCCCCACAGGCTTAGCCTTAGCTTTCTTTGTTCACTTTGTTTGCTTCGAAGACCTGAACGCAGTGCTGGGAAATCAATAAGCAAGGCTTGCTGCTGCCCCTGTATGTCTCTCCTCATTCTCCTCTGGGAGGCTCAGCTCACTCCAATGCACTGATAAGTCATGAAATGCCCAACTTGGTCTGCAAATTAAGGCTCTTGTAAGTCATCAAGGAGCGCCTACTTTATCTGCGGTGGATTTTCCATCGTGAGTGTCGTTAAATGAACTGAAAGTACATATTACAGGTTTGCATAATGAACAAGCCTCAAGTTTAGGTTTGCCGTGATAGGGTTATCAGTCATCACACAAATAAATTATTTAGGAAAGCACTTTTTATAGTGGGTTTTCATTTAAGTTTTGCCCCTTGATATATGTGTATAAAAATGACGAATCCATCGGACATTGCTATTGTACTTGTGCATCTATCACTATCAGGCCTTTTTTTTTTATAATTGGTTTATTAATTATAGCATCTTAATGATCTGTTTAAAATAAATAAACCATTTGCACCATTTCAAAGGTATTTTGTGAGGCTCAGCTGATATTAAAATAGCACCAGCCTTATGTGCTTTTTCAGCAAGTGACCTAATTAGTTAATAAAGTAATTGAATATTAAAAAGGATGTTGCAAGTGATTAAAATTTAAGAGCCTTCAGAATGTTATTAAAGCTATAAATCATACATCACTGTTTTAATTTGCATAGCTACAGAATTACTAATGGTCCCATGTGCACACAGAGCTTGGCAATTAGTTCTTTAACAAAATGTTGGTGATGTTGAGGTACCAAATTCTTTCAACCTTTTTTGTTAGCTACATAGAAACCTGCTTTTGCCAGATTAAGTATTTAACTGTTGAAATTCTGCTTGTTTCCTTTGACAGATGTAAACATTCAGTCGCTCAACCAATATTTATGAATACCTACTGTGTTTGGTGTTGATTATAATGATGAACAAAACAGACACGATTCTAATAGAGTTTACATTCTGGAGTTAGTTGGGTAGAGAGATACTAGTCATGTAGTTCTCTAAATTCATGTATAATTACAAAGTGTGACAAGGAGCTATGAAGCTAAAGTATAGAATGCTCCTAGAGGATTCTGCGTGCAGAATCTGACTTCACCTGTCAGATTAGGGACCAAACACTTAATTCCAGGTGAAGGGACTCAGTAAACTGGATTCTTGTTCAAGGGACAAATGCTTGGTGAATCTGTCAGTGGTGTGTACAAAAGATTAGCTGAAATTGTTGGTTGTTTACCTAGCAGCCACCACTCTTGTCTGGCTAGTAAAATCCCAATTCTGTTTGGGTATAGGACTAGTACTATGCTCAGGGGATGCAGGCCCAGGCCCAAGGATAAATGCTGAAACATCTAAGCCAATTATTATGATTCCATTGCTCTTTGCCTATTACTGGTTAATGATAGATGTGTTCTAAGGGACTCTAAGAGGCTTTCTGGAAGAATTTTCTACTCTAGAAAAAATACCCCTTTTCGCCATGCTTTTAGATGTCATCGTGAGTGGAGGTGATACTTGGAGCTATAGCAGCCCTATTGAGACCATGGTGGGAGGAGGCAGGCAAAACAAACAAAACAACACACACTCCCTGAACCTAAGCCCTGATATTGTTGTGTTGTTGAACCGACTCTGGAAACTTTGAATGTCTTAATGTATGAAAAAATAAATTTATGTTGGATATGCTGTCACCTAAAGTGTCTTCACTGAACTAGATGTGTTTAAAATATACAATGAAAAGACAAATTAAAAGGCTTATATAAGTGTCAGAGGAAGAACAATGCTAAATTATGGTGGGGTGGGATAGGAGGAATGGAAAGTAAGGTCAAGAACAGAGCTGAGGCATTGCAGACACAGAGTCAACAGAATTTAATTCATTGGTTATCCAAGGTGTTAGGTAATAGTAACTGCTATTCATTGAATATTCCCTAGACTCCAGGCATTGTTCTGAGCATTTACCACACAGTATCTCACATAATCATTTCAACAGCTCTATGAAGTATTATTAATTGTCACCATGATTGAAGCCTGTTTCAGTCATGCCTTGATTTCCTAAGTCAAAATCTCAATACATAGTCTTTCCTACCACCAGTGGGTAAAAGCAGAAGAGTTATTTTAGATTCCTTCAGAAATCTGCTGGCTAGACTGCTGCTTCCAACATTTTTCACTTTGTAATACACATAAAAAATGATAATAGTTTAAGATCCCCTCTGGGGTAAACTATAAAGGACTTAGAAAAAGCCTTCATTACCCTTTTTTTATATTATGTAATTATAAGAAATAAAATTCAAAATTTAAGGAAAATATTAAATACAGTACTAAATTTGTATAAAAATTCTAAAAAGTAATTTAAATTTTAATGAGAAATTTGCCTTTTTTAAGAATGTAGCTTTTTAATATCAGATTTTATGCTTGAAATCTCAATTCCTGATGAAGAGTTTTAAATCCAAACAATATTTTTCAAGTTCTTGATAGTCATCACTAGCTATAAGCTTTATTCACATAAATTATATTTTAAAAATCTCATTTTTTAAACCATTCTGAATTTGACATTATGGTCATACTGAAAAAATGTAACAGTTCTTCCTTTTCTTTCATTGACAATTGCACTGTTGACATTTTTTGAGATTGTATAAATGGACTTCAAATCTTTCAGAACTCCCTAAATTATTTGAAAATAATGGTAATGTTTTAATTTGTAGACTACTCATGCATAGTTAGTAGTGGCTAAGCACAGCCAGCTTGGACGCCACTGAAATGGCATGTCAGTCACAGAAGAAAGAATCCAGTATGTTGTGAAGACAGATTTGGGGCTGTGCCTGCCAAGAAGCCCTCTGCCCCACTCCCCGCCCCTGTTGAACTTCCGACTGGCTCCACTTTGGCCTGGTGCTGTGCTTCGTGCAGGGCCGGCTTCATGGATACTTAGGACCCCAAGCCTGGTTTAATGCTCTACTATCATCTTCAAGTGGCCCTGCATTTTCATTCTTCACTGGGCCCTGTAAGTTATGTATGCGGTGCTGACATCTAGGGCACCTAGAACACAAACTCCTTGGGTAGCTACCCTGTGCCTTTGCACAGGATGGACCCAAGCTTTGAGATGTCAAGCAACTTCTTAGCCGCTGTTCTTAGCTCCTGGACATGGAGCAAACACTTTGGATGTCATCAGGCTTCTCAGGTTTGATGTTCCCATAACCATGGGCCACACCTTCCTAGCTTGTCCCATTTAGCCACCCCCAAGGGACCCTGAGGAAGCCATAGAGGTGACTGGCCCAGAGATTCCAGCTACCCTAAGAACTGAGGCATCTGTTACATAGTTCAAGATGTCATGTCTTACCATTTACCAGTCCTGTGCAAAGCTAGTTCCTAGGTATGTTACCTTCTTCTAAAATCTCTGTGACCAAAGATAAGTCTAATAGATCATTGGTAATAGCTTTCAAAATGAAGAGTCAGTATTAACTTCTGAATACCCACTCAGTGCAAGAGAGCCCAGAGTTGAGGGTTATAGCCGGGAAAGACTGATCCGAAAGGTAGAGTAGGAAGAAAACATTGAGAATTCTGGCCTGTTCCTCTGTCACATGAGGGTTTAAACCAGTTTCTCCCAACCATTTTGGAATTGGAATCTCTGTATCACTCTTGGTTTGATATCATAATGTTGATATCTCTACTAAAATGCCATATACAGGGTATCCCAAAAATTGTATACATACTTTGAATAATTATGAAGGCAGTGTTTATTAAAATACATTTCATTTTCAAAATGTAATAGAATCTACAGACACTGTACACATATATTTTTGGGAAACTCTATATTTTAATATATAAAGATAGATAAATGTCTCTCTACACACACACACACACACACACACACACACACACACACAGTAAAAACAGTTCTATGCCAGTCAAGACAGATGACGCCCAGCACAGGAGAAAGCAGCTTTTGCCAAAAAACTTTTCATGGAGCAACAGATTGCCTAGATGAACTCCGGGGACAGGGGAGGATGGGGTGAGAAGCCGTGCTAAGGCATAATTGGACTTGGCAAGGGTAGGGAAGAGGCCGTAATGCAAGCCTCAGAGTCCTCACACAGAATATCCAATGAACTAATCACTTTTTGCCCTCAGAGGCAAAGATCACAAGTATGTATCAGTATTAGAACAAGGCCATACAAACAGAATCCTAATAGATAATTCTTAAATAAAATTTTATACTATTTTTTATAAATACATACATCACATTCACCAATTACACAGTCTTACTGTTCCAGTAAGTATTGTGCAATGAGAACATTGCAGATGTTAAAGAGCACAGTCTTCTACCTGCTCTTTAGTGTGCGTGTGTGTGTTTGTCTTGTGTATGAGAGAGAGGGAGAGGGATAGCCAGACCAATCATTAAAGTACTCATCAGGTCCACATGTAATTGCATTTCTGCCTGTTAATATTTAGATTTTCTGGTCTAAGTAAGTCTTTCGGCACTTATAAAATGGTCTGGTCCTCTTGCTACCAATTAACGACTTTGTAAGCATGATGAGAAAGCTGTAAAAGTGGGATAACTCGCCCAGCTGGTGTGGCTCAGCAGCTGAGCATTGACCTATGAACCAGGCGGTCATGGTTCGATTCCCAATCAGGGAACATGCCCAGGTTGTGGGCTCAATCCCCAGTGTGGGGCTTGCAGAGGGCAGCCAATCAATGATTCTCTGTTATCACCTATTTTTCTCTCTTTCTCTCCTTCTCCTTCTCTCTCTGAAATCAATAAAAAACATTTTTTTTAAAAGAGCACTCAAGCAGCACTAAAATAGTGGGACTGACTACAGCAAGAAGGTAAGGGGAACACAAGAAGACAAGTGAAAACTATTCATCTTCTCACTGTTCTACACCCCAGACAACTTTGTTCCCACATTGCTAAAATGTCACATTCTGCCAAATGGTATATTTTAACCCAGTTTTCTATGTAAGTTAATGCTCCCGGCAGGACTCATCTGCTGACCTGGGACAGGGAGGGAAGACCCTGAGACCTCAGACTCACAAAGACCTCACATCCAGACCTCCAAATGTGGCTAAACACCCACTCACAGGTACACAGAGGGTTGAAAGCTGCCATCATTCAACCTGAATTTATAAAATATGCACTGCTTTGACATTTCTTCATTTTTAATGTGTTGAGCTCTCTGTCCACCCTGAAGAGGCCTGTGTATTTGTCCTCCAGTGCACGTTTTCATAAATGGAGTGAATGTAACATGCTCAGTTAATTAGGAAATATATTTTTATTACCAACACCACTATTGGTTGTAGCTTGCTCTCCATAAGGAACTGGCCAACTGGGGAGAGTAGCATAAACTGACTCATAACTGGAGGGGAACAAGGATGTTGTGAAGACTACACATCTGCTTTCATGTTTGTGCTTTGTTTGCTATAAAATAGATAATGATAAGGATGTGTAAGAAACAGTGTTAATGATAATAGCAGCAGAGAGTGCAAAAAAAAAAAAAAAAGCCACAACTTTTGAGCTAAAGCTAGATGTAAATTAAACCCTAGATTTGTTCAGTTTAGGCTTTATAGCTACATGTTTATGGCTATTAGGAAGAAATCTGTGTTAAAATTCTTACAAGAATAATTTCATCACTTCAAGTGTGAAACTCCCAGTCACTGTTCCCAACTAATTCTTCCCACTAAAGCAATTGCTTTATAATACTGTTTTTACTGATGTGACCATTTTATTACAGAACAATCCTATCTAATAAAAGAGTAATATGCAAATTGACCATACATCAGCTACACCCACAAGCCATGACCACCAGCCAATCAGGAGTGAGTATGCAAATTAACCCAACCAAAATGGCTGCAGCCACAGAGACAGCAGGAGGCTTGGGTTTTCCCCAGTGATGGAGGAAGCCAAGCTTTCCAGCAGGCCCAGGCCTCCACTCAAGGCTACAAAGTATCAATTATATAAGATAAATAAATCCTAGATACCAGGGCCTTTGCTTGGATCACCAGGGGGCGTGGCCAGCCTGCAAACCACCACAGGCCCCTCACCCAGGCTGCCCTATACCCTAAGGGAACCCTCACCTTGATTCCAGACACCCTTCAGAGCAAACCAGCTGACCCCCACCCATTTACCAGGCCTCTATCCCATCTAATCCTATCTAATAAAAGAATAATATACAAAGTGACCATCACTTCAACACACAAGATGGCTGCCCCTATGTGGTCAAAGATGACTGCCCCCATGTGGATGCAAGATGGCCATCACAAGATAGCCAGCAAGGGAGGGAATTTGGGAGGGACCAGGCCTGCAAGGGAGGGCAGTTGGGAGCAATCAAGCCTGCAGGAGAGGGCAGTTAGGGGTGACCAAGCCGGCAGAGAGGTTGGGGGCAACCAGGCCTGCAGGGAAGGGCAGTTGGGGGGAACCAGGCCTGCAGGGGAGTGCAGTTAGGAGCAAACAAGCTGGCAGGGGAGCAGTTAGGCATCAATCAAGCTGGCAGGGGAGTGGTTAGGGGGTGATCAGGCTGGCAGGCAGGCAGAAGTAGCCTGCCTGCCAGCCTGATCCAGGTAGGATTGGGCCTTAACAGGCAGTTGGACATCCCTCAAGGGGTCCCAGATTGGAGAGGGAGTAGGCTGGGCTGAAGAACACACACCCCCAGGCATGAATTTCATGCACCAGGCCTCTAGCATATTATATAACACATGCAGTTTATATACCTGAAACATTTTTTTTTTTTTTTTTTTTTTTTACATTTTACCTACAACATTTATTAAAACACAGTACACATATCACTTGTGGCTCAGGAGGTGTTTACAGTTGGTATGAAGATTTTAATTTCAATATATATTTATTTTAATGTGTAAATTTAGGGTAAATTTCCCAATTTTCTATTGATGTTAGTGATGCACCAACACTTTTAAGTGTAAGCTAAAAGTGAGTCAATTTATACAAAAATTTTGAATAAATAAAAATGCAGTGATCGACTTAGGATAAGGCAAAAAAATCATGAAGGAGCTCCAAAAATGACCCAAGTTTTGGAAACAATAGCCTATGCAATAAGAAAACGTAGGTTTTGGGTTGGGTTTTCGATAGTGATGATGGCTACACTGAGCCATCCTGGTGAGCAGTGCCATACATGTAAGGCTTGTCTGATGGCCCAGGAGCGTGCTTTTCCACGTGACACTAATTGGCCCACACAGGAGTGAAACCATGACCCTTCCCTCATTAGCCACATGCTCAGAACAGCTGAGCTAGCTCGCTCTGGGTCACTGGGGTCCCATGTAGGAAATTACCATTCCAGTGCCCTGTGGTCCTTTCGTAACCTCAACTAATGAATGTCCCGCGGAGCCTAATGTCATTCCTGGGGGAGCACACAGCTCTCCCAGCAGTGGGGAAGTTGATGATATTCTGAGGTTTTAACCCAGGGAGAGCCAACTGAAGAAATGGGGAGAACTCAGGCAGCCTGGAAACAATCTTTCAAACACCTGTGTGTAAGTCTAAAGGATGACAACATGCTGCTGTGTCCATTTGTTTGCCAGGCCCGGGCTCAGGACGCGAAACACAAGCACAGGGAAGCAAAGAAAGCTGATGAGCATCACACAGCAAGCTCATCACAGCAGGAATTACACTAAGTCTTTGCTGTCTGTTCCAAGCACGTTCCATCACCAACCCCATGAGGCAGGAATTATTTGCCCCTATTATAGGGATCCAGAAACGGGGACTCTGAAGTAACTAGTGAAAGAGCCTAGGATAGTGGGCTCTTCCCAGAATTGTCATATTCTGGGAATAAACACATCAAGTAGCTGGAAATTTTACAAGATAGACAACTTACCAAACCTTTCTGCCTGTGATCCCTTTTAGGTCTCAGTAGACTCTGGGTTCTTTATTTTTCTGTAGCTTTATCATATCCATAATTTAGCTTTGAGAAGAGTTGTTTAAATCAGATACATTTATAGTTAAGACTGAGAGAAAGCATTCTTCCCAAGTGCTAGAACACAATGGAAAGAAAGGGATGGCAGACTTTCTAAATGCACAGTGAATAATTGGGAAAAAACACGAGTCACTCTGTCTTTTTAACTGTATTGATAACCCTCCAATGCCCAAACTAACTGGTGGGTAAAATACCATTTGGCAGCCACTCTTTCCAGGGCCACCACTGGTCTACAGCCCTGGGAGTGCCCGCTGCCCTGGACCTCTCTGGAAGCCATGAAGGCCTGAGTGCACACTCATCGCTTGTCAAAGGACCGTGCAAATCAGAAGCAACCAGACACTTGAGCAAACCAACAAGCCATATTTTAAATTCAGCCCTTTGATATCTGATTAGTCTAAGGCAGTGGTCGGCAAACTCATTAGTCAACAGAGCCAATTATCAACAGTACAACGATTGAAATTTCTTTTGAGAGCCAAATTTTTTAAACTTAAACTTCTTCTAATGCCACTTCTGCAAAATAGACTCGCCCAGGCAGTGGTATTTTGTGGAAGAGCCACACTCAAGGATCCAAAGAGCCGCATGTGGCTCTCGAGCCACAGTTTGCCCATCTAAGGGGATATCTCAGCTTGCCCTTAAAATTTGCTAGTTAATACCTAAGGAATATAGTTATTTTTAAGGTGCAATTGACTAACAACAAACTTATGAGTCGGAGATTTAGATAGAATTGCTAATTCACCATTTATTAGCAGAGAGATGTTGGCAAGTTACTTAACCTGTTTCAGTTCTTTCCCATATATTAATAGAAACAAAAATCTTCCATGGTAGTTGTATGTAAACAACATAATCATGCGTGTAACACGTTTGGGACAGGGTTGAAATGCTAAAAAATTATATTTCTCATTGCATGCTCTGAATGTCCTCTTCCCGGTCACATAGTGTGTTTGAGTGTAGTACAAGCTACCAAGGTCCAAAAATGCATGAGACAAAGCTCTTTATTGTAATCTTATTTTTAATTTATTCATTTGAATATAGTATCTATTTATTATCTCACATACTGTATTTCTCTTCACCAGAGGCTGCTGGGAAATTATTTCTTGAGGTAGAGAGGGGAAGGTCTTTTGAAGGCGTTGACATCAAGTGCTGAGACTTCCTGGCACTGTCCACCCACTCCTTCTGCCCCGGTGCCCAGCCTAAAACTACAGACTTTTCTGTGTCTATTATAAATTTTCCTCTGACTTGACAGCATATTTGCTTATAGTTTTGGAGACCTAATTCTGGTTGTGCGATCAGAAGAAAGCTTCAATCTTTCTCAAAATGGACTCTCAGGCATCCACACTGGGTGGATTGTTTCCAAAATTGAAACATCCACTGAGAAATAGGGGGCTTCAAGACAGCTTTATAGGGCAATCGTTGGCCAGTAGATAGGAAGAGGCTGAGTGGAGTTGACAGTATTCCAAGATGAAATGAGGAAACCCATGATATGAGAATAGCAATAGACTCCCAAAACAGTGGACGCTAGGCAATCCCTATTTTAAACATTCTTTGCCAAGCACATTCACTGGCTGACTGCCATCAGTCAGGCTTCCTAAGTTTCACAGTTGGTAAATTCAATATTGGCAAGAAACATTTATATTGTCACTTGAGTTGATTATAGTTTGGTTTCCCTTGATTATCTCAGTCCGAATTTGTGAGCATTTAACAATTAATTGTTGCAGTGATTGGAGATCTGGAGAGGCAGGTCCTTCTGGGACTTCTAGCTTCTAGTGAAGACATTCTCTTTAACCCACTGCCACCTAGTGGTAATTTAGCAGACTGAAAAAAAAAAAAAGCTTTACTTTAATCCAAGGGGAGAATATAGTTGGGCAAGAAACTTTCTTTCCTTGACAGTCCTACTTAGAAAGCATAGGGAAAGAGTGATATGTGCCATTCCACTGGCCTCCATTCTGTGGCCAATATTTAACTGTCACTGTGTATTTTAAATGTCAAGCTAGCTGATTCTTTCGCCTTTATTTTGATTAATAAGGACATTCTCATTTAATCAGAAAACTTTGAGGTACAGAACAAACAAGCAAGACCAGAACTGGAGCATTTCTAACATCTTCAGTGGTTAGAAATTTCCTGTACGTTAGCTGAGTCCAACATAATAAGTGGGGAACTGGGTCTTGACAGTTAACTTGAGGTTTCCCTCTCTAAGAATCGAGATTTTTGTTTATCCATCTTTCCAAGGGGACTCAGCTCTGGAAGCACACCGAGGAGATCCAGTAATCAATGTGGCAAATCTTTGTGCAGTTCAACTTTCTATACATGCACAGAGAAAAGCTGGTGGCAAATTCAGACATTTCTGGAAGCAGTAAGGATCGATTAATCAGATGTGGTAAAACAGTCAGAGGGGAGCAGTCGATGGTGACCTCAGTAGATCGAGAAGTCAGTGGATTAATGCCAGTGAGCTATTACGTGGAATGAATTCACAGGGCAATTACCATTGCTTGGGGCTTAGAAGAGATAATTCACAATGTGGGCCAAGTTTCTTTTCTAAGCATGAACATCAAATAAACTTGCAAGAATAAAGCTACCTCACGATAGAAATCTAGATGTGTGTACTTTGGTTAAAAAAAGAAGGGGGAAAAGGCACAAGGTTACAACAATGACATTGCTAGAAATGTTTTAACCAGTATCTTCACTTGGTAGCAGACTTTCTTGCCTCCTTTCCCTTCCCCCAAAATCAACAGAGACAAAGCAGCCAGTACATTATTAGTACAATCATATTTATTACAGCTTCCAGACTCCCATATGACACATATCTAAAGCAGAACATTGCAAACTGACGTTACTAGCAGCAATTCTCCCTAAACAGGAAGGGGTTAGCTGAACTTAATAATTAGGAGTAATTTCAAGACAAGATTATAAGTCATGGTTTTTCTTTCAGCAGCTGGTATATGAATAGAAAAACTATAAATTCATATAGTCATCCAGGTTGAGCCCTGTCTAAAAAAAAACATTAAATATTTGCAGAGGGGTATCCCCAGGGTAGCCCAGAAGGCTATGTCTTTAGATGTCAGTAAATCACTTTTTAAGACATCACTATCTGCTTTATTGACAGGACAACAGAAAAAGAACTGGACAGCTGCCCTAGAGTCTAGCTCACACAGAATTCAGTCAGATAATCACTGTTTAAATAATATCTGTTAAACATTTTTATATATTTTCCCCCACAGCTCAAAAAACATAACATCAGACATTTGCTCAAAGGACTAAAAATCAAAAGCAATTGCAATGTACTGGGAATAGCTTTTGTAGCTTTCCTGAGGGACTGTTCCCATCTTTTCAGTATTTTTAAAGGAGCACTAACTCTGGCTGCTTATCAGACTACTCTTTATTCTAAAGAAATAAAAGACCAACTGAAGGTCTCAGGTGTACTTTCGTCCCCCTCGATCTCCGAATCATCCAAAGCCATTTCTTGACAGAGAGCTTTCATTTTTATTAGAGGAGTGCAAGAGAACTTACAAACATTTGAAAAATACTCAAAACACTGAGAGTAAAGAAGGCCCAACCCTTCCTCAGAACCCAGGAAACTGTGACAGGAACTCCAAAGGCTTATCTTAAACCCATCGCTCAATATGTCAGAAAGCAATGACAGACCACCCACCTTAGCAACACAAGCCCACATAAGATTTTTTTTTTTGCTTTACAATCACTAAGAAAAGCCTTTTGGGAGTTACTGCCCTGAAAAACACAGGCTGATGAACAGAAATTAGTGAAAAGGAGTTGAATGCATTCTGTATCTAGCACAGGAAAGAGAAATTAAAACAGTTGGGAAACCATTATATTTATACCATGATACACTTACATAAACCTTGACCTGAACCACAGAAATCATTTCATTCATTAAAAAATACACAAAGAACTGGAAAACTTTAGGACAGCTAGCTATCTTTGAATAATTTAAATTTTTTTCTAAAGGCAAAATTTAGACAAAATTTAAGGAAGTAATTTACAAAACCTATTTATTTCATTATTTTACCCATGTCAGCTACTACAGGAATAGTGCAAATAATAAATATAAATATCTACTCTTCATCAAGTTAGGTTTCTATTTTTTCTCAAGGGATAAAAGCAGTACACCTACTTTCCATAAGGCTTCTGAGGATTAAGAGCAGCTCATGGCTCATGACCTGACAATCTCTAAAGGTGCTTTTAAGACTATTTCACCATGAAAACAGATGAACCCCTCTCGACTCACCAACAACTCAGAGCAAGGACTCCTATCTAGACTTTAGTGTTAAAGGTTTCTAAGCTTTCTGGCTTGACATGCGCATGCACAGAGAGCAGGCAGGGTACTGCTTAGGCACTGCTAACTCTGGCTAACCATCTCACCAGCGACCTACCTCTTTTATAAGAGGTCTCTGAAAGGAAGACTAAATGCTTCCCAGATACTAAAATGAACAACCTAAAGTGCAAGTTTGCCTTGTGGTAGAGCAGTAGAATCATCTCTCTGTACAAAGAACAGCACATGAAACTATTCTGGGTGTAATAGCATATCTTCAATTTCTCAATCCCTTGTTCTTATGTATTATAACAAAGCTGGAAACTCCTGAGGGGATCTCAGCAAGTATACAGACAGGTATGCCCTGTGAAATGTCCGGAAAACACATTCCCATGTTTAGAGATTACTTTGAAGAACCAAATTGGATGTTCAAAAATAAGTACTTATTCCTACCAATTTTCCCAAATCCAAATCTCTGGGGAATACTAGAAACCGGTTTTGCTGACCTGCAGAGGCTTAGAGCCCCCTTCAGGTGGAGGGGCCCCCAGGTCTCTACCATTCTAGTGGTTACTCTCCTCTTGAGGAAGATGTCAGTGGTTTCCATAGCAACTTATTATAATATCCTAGATGATCACATTTTTTAAGCAACATAAATATTGTTAGGACCTATTTTTTCTTCCTTATGAAAAATTTCTCCAATAATAAAGAAAAAGGCTATGATTTTTAAAAACTGACTTCTCTAAAAAAGTATGCTTTGTGCAAAATAACACAATACTAGATAGTCCATTCATTCCAGGATCACTGTCTAAAGCAAACAAATAAATGGGTACCTAAGATATATCACAGTTTTAAAATTTTCAGAGCCAGAATTGTTAAGTTGGGCAGAAAAGCAGTAAATCAACCCTTACATGAATATATAAAAAATATATACAAACATTACGAAAACCAGCATTATATAAAATAATTTAGGTTAAATTTAATCAGGCACTAGACTGAAACAGAAATTGATTATATTCCCTTTGATTACAAATTTCTATTTTACTGGAAAAATCTAATATCCATTACAGCTTCTAGCTAAGGAACACGAGGGCAGACAGATAGGACAGCCAAACAAGGGAGATAAGTAAAGAGGTAGAGGCAGGGTGCCTGATGATTAAACAAGACAACTATTAATTGGGGAACTGAAATTTTAGACACATTATTTAGAAGAGATTAGATTGGCAGATCCCAAAGATGATGGTTCAAGTTTGTGATCTGGAACCTCTCTAAATATTTAGTACATCCGCTCTGGCTCTAAAAAACATATTTAAAATGCATTTTAAAATAAAATCAAATAAACAAAACAATTTCTACAAATTCCCTATAGGGATGTGTTATTTTTAGATGCTCATTCTCCCTTTGGTATTATCATACAAACCAATGAGAAGTTCAGGGGAATTCTTTCTGAAAATGATCAGAAAGGGAAGGGACTAGGATGTAGAGTAGCAGCAAAGAAATGTTATTCTCCTCTCACTCAAGATGTTCTTCTGAAATTTCCAGTCCTTTAAGAGAAAGGAATGGAACATGGCTAACAGTTCCTGATGATACCGCTGCCTTCCGATCACAGCAAGATCATACTTATGACACCTACAGAGATTATCTGCCTTGCTCATAAGCATTCTAACCAAACCATGAAGTAGTTAGTAAAAATGACTCATGGTTTCTAAACATTTTTAGAGACTTTAAAATGCCTTCCTAAAATTCTTTGCCTCAGTGCTCCTGTGAGGTAGGTGTCTGATGGACAAAAAATGAGGCTCTCCTTTCATTATATGATGAGCCAGTGACCCATCTAGCAGAAGGACCAGGTGTCTAAGTTACACAACAAAAACAGCAGGGGAAATTTTTCTTTCCAAGCATTTTAATTAGTTAGCTATTTCTTATTCATACTTCAAACATGAATTATCTAAAATAAAACAAAATATAAATTAACAAAATAAAACAATTCAATATTACCTAACAGTCTGTAGCCTATTCTGCATTGGTGACTGAGAAAGCATATAGCATGATTCAAGTAGTATTGGAGAGTGCTATGGTATTTCTGCTACTGAAGCTGGCTGTGAGTAAAGTGTCCCTTACAGATACACCTACTCTAGTTTGTAAGAACCTCTTTGGTCTGACACAAGGGAATAAAACTACTGCTGCTGTCTCATGAAAACCATTCTGAAAGATATTCTACACAGGACCAGCCCTGCCTGGAAAAGGGATTCTTAGCTGTATGATGCATGTATATTACTGAGTTCATGCAGCACTCTTTGAAGATCAACATGAAGGTCACAGTCTCTTGCCATAAAGCTTATAGGACAGGTCACAGAGAGTCAATACACAGGGTACATGCACTAGCATTATGTCACAGAAGTTAGAAAGACAAGAAGCCACCACATGAGCATTTTCTAGTTCCATCTGGTATGCCATTCACAGAAGTTACCTCTGGTAAAGGAAGACTGCTGAGGTCCCACATTCTTTTCCATAATAAGGAGAGGGATAAAAATCAGGGCATTCATTGCTGGCTGCTTTAAGCATACCAATTGTTCAAATTTTGCCCATATTTAATTGGGTAGCTTTCTTAGATCTTATAGATATCCAAAGATAATAGATTACGTTTCTTGATTAAGAGAGAATGGTATAGAGCAAAATTCAACAAGTTATAAAATGTTGGTGTAGGGTTCTAGAGCAATTTATACTGCTACTCTTAGAATCAAATTCATGAGTATTCAGAGTACTAGCTTTAAAATGAGATCATTCTTTTTGAGGTGAGTTTCTCTCCTCTACACTAAAGAGTGTGGAGTGAATTTAATTCATACCATAACCCCTGATTCAAATGGAAGATCATATATTTTGGTCTGAGTGTCTGAAGTAGAGCATGATACTAATTCAGATGTGTGTACTCATATGCAGCCAGGTATTACTATTTTTATATTAATGCCAACAACCCATCCTCCCAAGACCTGTCTCCCTTGAGGGAGCTCATCTCCCAGAGAGCCTGAGCCTGGTTCTCTCCTCAACACATGCAGTACCAGAGGGGATCATTCCAACTCAGGGTTTCACTGGGACACTAGGATACAGCATAGCAGCAATTCATGCATTTTGTTTCCGAATACTAAAGCTCACGTGAAGCAGAGCTGCTCACTGTGCAAGATGAACTAGCAGGACATTCTCGCCTCGAATGAAAATCTGATTATGTGTCTAGTGAATACCTGCTGGTAATCTACTTTGGGCTTTCTCTTTTTTCTTACGGGACTGGCCCCTAGAAAGGGTAGTAGCTCTGGAAAAGGTACCTCCCGCACTAGACCCTTCTGTCCGAATAGTCCTCCCTGACAGCTCTGACCTGGAACTCCCTGGTAGATGCCTGCAGGGAAGAAGGGACGGAGCGGGAATGTTTGCGTGAGCCCCGGTCAGTGTCTTCTCTTCCCCACACGGAGGCTACCTTCCAAGTGGATGTCTGGGAGTATCTGGACAGAGTGGAGTCTTCAACTGCAGACTTAGAATCTGCCTCCTTCTTGAGGAATCTTGAAGTTTTAGTCGATCAAATAGCTATAAGGAAAGCAATGACAAATATTAGCCTTAAACATCTTTCAATATATGCGGGGGGGGGGGGGGGGGGCGGGGGAGGGAGGAGAGATAAACCAGATTCTTCAATTATGCTCTGTGGACAACTTGCTTTGCAATTTTTAAAAAGTTAGTAATGAATTTCCTATTTCTACCTATAACTCAGATAAATCAGTAAGTATGTCAAGAGAAAAGATACTGCTTATTTCTACTGGGTAAAAGAGACTTTTAAGCCCTATAAAAGATAACTTGTTGCTCAAAATATATGCAGGTCTGAAGCACAAACTCATTTGAGATTGGAAGGATGCATGAGAAGAGAGAGTAAGGAAGATTTGGTCTAGGCATGCCTGGTTGACAGCACCAGGCTTTCCCACTATGAAACACTGCTCACTGGGCTCAGTGATCTTAATGCCTAAGCCTGAAAGCGTGCTGGGTACTCAGGAAGTCAGGAGAAATTGCCTACCCTCGTGAGAGTCAATGAGAATCCCGCTCATATGCTTTGCCTAGAACAGGCTTTCGGTAGGTCTCATCCACATCAGTAAGCGCCTAGAGAAACAGCCCAAAGGGGGGAAATGAGGCAGAGTTAAAAATATTATCTTTATAGCTTTCAGAAAAAAATATTTTTAAGGCAGAATAACATCTAATTGTAGTAGAATTAAACCTAAATGAAAGCAGCTCTTGGGCAGGAATAAAAAGGTAATACCTGACACCCTCTGAGTAGGATTTCCAAGTGGCCTATGACCATATAAGACAAGTTTCATCTGTGGTAAGGAGCCTTTATAGCTGCACAGTTCTTAAATTTCACTGTTCGTAAATATCCAGGAAACTCATTAAAGTGTGAATCCATGGCTACTACTCTCCTAGAGATTCAGATTCAATAGGTCTGGATGAAGCCAGGACTTTTCTGTTTTAACCAGAAACCCCAGGTGATTCTGATGCCGGTAGCTTTAGGCCATATTTTGAGAAACACTTTACTGCGTCTTTTCCCTTTCCAGTTTCTATGTTTTGTGACAGAAGTTAACAGAGACTGAACAGAGTTACAGACTGAATTGCTGATGAATTGTCACCATTGAGAGATCAACCGCACAGGACAGTTGTTAGGATTAAATGAGATCGTGTATGAGAAGTTACTTTGAAAAGAGTAAGTCACCATACAAGTATAAGCTGACAGTATTATTATCAGCACTATCACTACATATGTTCTCTTAAATCCTTTTCCTTCAAAAGTAAAATTATAATAATAATAATAAAAAAAAATCTTACATTTTAGAGGTAAGAAAACTGAGCCTCAGAGAAATTACCTTGCTGAGAGTCACACAGTTACCAAGTGGTAAAGCTAGGATTAAAAACAGGGTTTCCGACTCCAGAATGGTTAAAAGCTTGGTTTCAGAAGTCAGAAAGATATATAATAAAGTCCTGGTACTTCCACTTACTAAGAGTGTGATCTGTACCAATCTTCCAAAATCTGTAACCTCAATTCCTTCATTTGTGAAATGGAACAGTAATAGACCTACAATTCATTCATTGAGATAATATATGTAAAGTTCTTAGTATAGTATCTGGCACATAACAAGCGCTTAGTACGTATCAGCAACTATTATTATTATCCAGGAGAATGCATGGATGGAGATAAAGAATAAGGAAAAGTTGGAGATGAACAACCATATGGAAAAGAAACACTAGAAAGCCTGGTGGCTCCTATTTTAACTGATAGTTGTGCTATAATACATCCCTACTTTCCTTCAAATATCTAATAAACAGTAAGCCTCTAGGAGGCTAGGAGTGTGTGGTACACTCCTTCATAAGGAAAAAGCATGTAAACTTAACTTGCTTATTAATATGTCTGCTCCCCTTCTATCCATATATATCTTTCAAAAACCAGTAGCGTGAAAATTTCTTTCTGAGACTTCTGTACTTAGCACTGTCGAAAGTGGAACATAAATATTTTTAATAGGAAATCAATATAAAATTACTAATAAGTAATTATTGCTAAAGGCTGGGTTTCTCAATCTTGGCATTAAAAAGATTCTGCACTGGATAATTTTTTGTTGTTGGGGTTGTCTATGTATTGGAGGACAAGCAGCAGGATCCGTGGCCTCTACCCACTAGATGCCCGTAACACCCTATCCCACAGTTGTGATAATCAAAAAATGTCCCCTGAGGGAGAAAAAGGCAAAATCACCCCTGCTGAAAGCCACAGCCTTAAGAAAATAGAAGCAATATGAGAAACTTTTTTTTTGTTATTTCTCAAGAAAGTGTAGATTCTAGTTCTCCTGGGAAATTATCCTGTAGGTTTCTCTGAATAAGGTTACTCAGGATCTTTAGATTTATAAAAGATTTAATCCCCAAGAGGTTCTCCAGCACCCTAAGGAGGGTTTAATTACCATATTCCAGAACTTGTCAAATGCAACGAGGAAGCCTGTACAGACGCCCCGAAGTCCCTTGAAAGTGCGGATGTGAACATTCACCTTCACCCCCTCCCGGATACAACGATGGAGCTCACCCAGAGGGCTGCCTTCGTGCACTGCAACGAGAGAAGAATAGTTACATCGAGAAGAATAGTTACATCACATGAACATATGCTCTAATTCCCAGAAGTAACAACCAAGTCCACCCATGCCCCCCAACACGAGGCAGCATGGTGCAGTGGCAACCTCACTGTGGGAACAGGAAGGCCCAATGGGCAATATGGCTGTCAATGGGCAACACACACTGAAATGAGACAAGATTCATAATGTGGATAAACCATCTGAAAGGCTATCATCTAAAAGTTTCACCTCTCTATATCATAGCCTATATACACACACTGCTCCCCCCCCCCCCCCCCCCCCCCCCCCCCCCCCGCCCAATACACATATGTGTTTCCACAAAGAGAAGAAAGACCATTCTTTTTCTAACTTGGAAAAAAAGTACACTTCTCTCACACCCCAAATCAAAAAGAAAAGACAAGCTTGTATCTTAACAACAGTCTCTTATTCTAATGGCAAATGGTAAACTCAGGTCTTCAACTCTCACATTTGTGTCTTTCTCTTGATTTTTTTTTCTTTCAAAATTTAATAAGGTGTAATTACAGGAAGCATGTCTCTCCTTCTGGGATCAAAGGTGCAACACTAGCACCACCTATCGGAGCAAACTGTCAAGGCAAAAATGAGCTCTGCATTCTGAATCAGAATGCACATTCTGAATCTCTTTCCAGCAGTCTCTGTGACAAATTCCAAATAGATATGAGCTAAGCTTATAAAAACTTAATATGGCCAATGGGAGAGAAAAAAAGCCTCATTTGTGCAGTACTTTTTTCTTCCGAATCCTCCTCCCTTTCCATAGCCACTATGCGTGGGTCACATCCTTCCAAGTCCAGGTCCCTTTTAACTCCACTCCTTACTTCTCCCTGCTCATGGCAATCATAAAACTCAGACAACAGATTCTCAGTAACTAAGACCTTTCTCCTTCCACAACCAATCACATCATCATTATCACTGTCACCATCATTATCACCAATTACTGAACCCTCAGTGAGGCCCTGTCCTGTGCTAAGTTTAACTTTATGTACATTATTTTACTTAATCTTCACAACTCAAAGGTACTCTCATTTCCCCTCATTCTATAAATGTGGAAACCAAGGGTCAGAAAAGTTTAAATAATTTGCTCTAAGTTACTTCCCTAGTAAACAGCTGAGCCAACATTCAATGTCAGGTCACATGCCTCCTAACCTAGCGCTTTTAATTATGGCAGTCTAACAGTGATTTTTAACATTCACCGAGAATTTCCCTATATGCTAAGGAAGATTACCATTGTAAATGCTTTAAATGTGTTAACTAACTTAAACCTAACAACAACTGGTGGATTCTATCATTGTACTCATTTCACAGATGAGAAAATTGAGGCCCTCAAGAGTTTAAGTAACTTGTCTAAACCAGAACAGCAACAAAGGGGAGGAGCCAGTGTTCAGATGTAGACAGTCAAACTGTGTTCCACTCTACCCCCAAATAACTTTATCTCTAGAAATTTAGCTCCTAGAAACATCTGCCCTAAAAGTGCCTTTGCTTAAGAAAACACACCATGGTTCCCACTCTCTATCATCACAAAGTGAAACAAAAAAATCTTTGGTTTGGTTCTTCAACACATTCTAGCAAAATTCTTTGCTGGACCCAAATTCCATTCTCTTTGCTTTGGACACAAATCCTTTGCCTCATGTATGCAGCACCCTCCACACACCAAAAGCAAGCCAACATTACAATGTGCTCTCTTCTTCAATTTCCTGAGACTAGCATAATGGGTAAGCACATACCCGAAGTTGGGACAAACCCAGGATTCTCAGCTTCAAACTAACCAGTTATGTGACCCTAGGCAATAACAGGTAATAACTGAGACTCAGTTTTTTCATCTATAAAGTTGTTTCTAAGGGTAAAATCAAATATAATGCATCTAAAGGGCTTAGCAAAGTGTATAGCACATATGTGCTCAGTAACAGTAAGTACATCATTGAAATTATCACCTGACTTACAAAGGGGCATGAGGAAACTTTTGGGGGGATGGAATTATTCTGTATCATGATTGTGATGGTGATTTCAAAACTCACTTTATTTTTTTATATCTTTTTTTTTTAATTATTGATTTTTCACAGAGAGGAAGAGAGAGGGATAGAGAGTCAGAAACATTGATGAGAGCAAATCATTGATCAGCCGCCTCCTGCACACCCCCCACCAGGGATGCGCCAGCAACCAAGGCCCTTGACTAGAATCGAACCTGGGACCTCCCAGTCCGCAGGCCGACGCTCTATCCCCTGAGCCAAACCAGTTTCGGCTCAAAACTCACTTTAAAAGGTTGTATTCTGCTAAATGTAAATTACACCTCAATAGCCTGATTTTCAAATAATTACTCTTATCCGAAATCATGCCCCTCTTTAACTTCAACACCTAAAGCTTACCTCTTATAGGACCACTTTCTGGAATAAATCTAATCCTCACCCATGCGGGGGGTAGGGGTGGGGGGTGGGAGAGTTGTTGGGTTTGTATCTGTCGTTATTGCTGTTTTTGCTCTCTGAACATCAGCAACTCTTTGTGATGCCCACCCACCTCTACAATGTACGCTCAGCTGTTCCCAGCGGCATAATTAAAACTTTCAGTGTCTAGGGCACGTTCTCTGAGACCTTGACTCCAGGCATACATTTAACTGTGGGAAGTCGACAAAGGTGGTCTTCACACTGTCAGAATAATACAGCAGAGTGTGCTGTGGGTGAAGGTAAAGCCACCCACTACACCGAAGTATTTCTTTTCCTTGACAATCTTGGTAGCAAAGCAATAACTGGCAAGATGGAAATGAATGTTACGTTCCAAGTCCAATGTGGAAAAAATAGATGCAAAATCGGGTCTCCCCAAACGGCTATTTTAAGAACATGAAACTCCATCTTTGTGTTGCTGCTGGACAAGCAAGCTGGGGTGAACCCTAATCCTGGGCAGGGACGTTCCCACATGGTGGATCATCTGACAAAGGCACCCCTAACAGCACACAGCTTTTCAGGATGTTTCTCTCTTAACAAACACATTTCTAGGAATAAAACAAAACATACCCCGGCTTAGCACAACCCTCCATTCCAAAGGCAAGTGAGTGACTTAACAATGTCACAATTTAGCTGTGGGGGGTACAGATGCTCTGAATGGCTAAGTAGGTCATTGCATCCACGGGGCAAATGTCAGAACTGCTTGCCAGATGACAAAAGATACATAACCCTGGGCTATTTTTATTCTGCTTACACGGAGACCTCACTCACACATTAGCAACCTCTGCTGTTTACAGCTTTACTCGAGGGATCTATTAGGAGGCTCCTGGGGAAATTCCCCTGAGCCATTTACACCTTCAGAACTTAAAATAACCTGTGCTTATGGTAATAAGAGCCTGACAGACACAGCCTGCACCCAGCCCAGCGGAGGGGCTGGGATACAGTGTGTGTCTTAGTGGCATGCTGTGCCTGCTGCATTCTAGCAGGAGTGATTTGGCGACGAGAGCGCGCGCGCGCGCGCGCGTGTGTGTGTCTGTGTGTGTGTTTCAAGAACCTGTAACCTTTCCCCTGCTTAGAGCACCCCATTATGAGCCGTTGCTTAATGTGCTATCTGAACAGATCTCCCCACACTCCATCCCCTCATCCCCACATCCCCCTGACCACTCCTTCCCCTGGCACTGCCTGTGCACCACCTCTTCCTCCGTCCGTGGTCCCCAAGCCTTCTCATCACGCCTGCAAAAGGCCTCCCTGCGCGGTCCGGGCCCCGCCGTCTCTGCAGACCCCGCCCTCCTGCGGATCCTCTCTGCAGGCGCCCCATCGCCTCTCCCGGGGACCCCGCCTCCTCTGCAGACCCACACCCATTCCCACGCCGGCCCTCCCGGCTCCCGGGGCCTCTCCAGCTCAGGCAGACCCTTCGTGACTCCAGACCACCGCCCCATTCCCCACATCACCACTCCGGCACGACCTACCCCGCCTCCCGGCCGCTATCTCCGCAAACCTGCCCCGAGGCCCTCCCCCTGACAGGCCGAGCCCCTACCGTCCCCCCAAGGCCCCCCGCCCCCCCGCCCCCCGCCGGACTCACGGGGCATCCGCGTGAGCACGTTGCGCGGCGCCCGGCGGCCCCGGCCCGGCGCGCGGCGGCTCTCCCCGTCGGCCGCGTCCCCTTCCTTCCTGACCACCATGAGGCGGCGGAGGCGCTCGACGCGCTCGGGGTCCGGGGCGGGGGCGTCCCGGCGGCGGCGGGTCCTGCTCGAGGGTCCGGCGGCGGCGACGGCGGGGGCCCCCGGGGCCGGGTCCGCGCTCCGCGCCCGCCCGCGCCCGCCCCGGCAGCCGGTCCTGAGGAAGGTCTCGTAGGCGGCCACGTTGTTGAAGCAGGGCGCGTTGGGGTAGGGGATGGGGGGCAGGCACGGCGCGTACAGGGCCAGCAGCGGGTCGAAGCGGTCCGACTTGACATCCAGGCGCGGGCTGGGCGGGCGCGCGGGGCTGCCGGCGCCGGGCGACCTCGCCCCCCACTCCCGCTCCCGCTCCTCCATGTTTGAAAGGCCCGCAAGCGAAGGCCGATGGGAAGGAGGAGCGGGGCCGCCAGAGGGCGGCACTGCGCAGCCGCGGGGCGGGGCCGCACTGCGCCGGCGCGGCCGCCGGGGGGCGCACCTGTCCGTGGTCTGCTTCGCTGGGGGCGGGGCGCCTCAGCCAGGGCCGGCCCCGCCCCCTCAGAGCCTCAGCAGGCGGGTGACAGGTTAACCTGCTTTAATGCAATCTCCCCATCTATATCATTATCTAGGATGTTTGATAACACTCCAGGTTCCCCGGGGTCGAGCCCCGAACCAGTGTGTTACCAAACTCCCAAGCGTTTCTCTGCTCTCATGAGCTGGCGGGTAGAGGGCAAGGTCGCAATTTGCTTTCATGCTGAGTACCACTGGGGGTTGGCCTACCTTGACTCAAGGATCTTTATATTCTCATCTGAAACATAACAAAAATATTACCTACATCCTAGAATTGTCCTAAGAATGAAGATAGAGTGCATAATAAATGCTCTACGAATGTTAGCTAATATTGGTTAAGTGCACAGTGGAATAATTTAGAGTGGATAGATCCCAGTCTTACATTTCCTACATCCTATTCAAAAAGTAATTTGCGCCAACACCAGGAACCTTAAGAAAACTCATATCACTGATTTTCTGAACACTGCTAAGCAACTGGAGGAAATGATCCTGCTCTTATAAACCAGGATGATGGAAGATTTACAAGATTGGTTGTACTTTATCACTTCTGCTCTACAAAACATTTTTTGATATTAAAATGATAGTCTGCATGAAAGGCCCAGGTATTATTCCCTCATCCAGTAAAGATATTCCAGTCACCTACATGCCACAAAATTCTAACTGCCACTAGTCCCCGAAGCTATCAGTATTTACTCTATACCAGCTTTTTTTTTTTTTTTTTTTCTCTTTAGATTTGGAAAGGAAGCCCAAGAGAATACTATTCTCTTAGCAAGACAAAAATGAATATAAAACTGCAATGTACGTTGGGAGGCATACAACACCCATCAAGCATGGAGCTTCTATGTAATAGCACTATAGACTTAGTTATAGCATGAGTATTAAACCTAGTATATTCATTTGCTCAAAACCTCGTGCCAAAACAAAAATCTCAAATTTGCAAACTGCTGACAATTCAAGGAACAACTGTTTGTCTCCTTTACCTTGTTACAAAATCAAGTGATAGCCTTTGCAGTATTACATAGCACTTCTTCAGATGGTTTTGTCTTTAAAACTTGTATTTTAATGCCTATATGTTTATTTTGATATGACTTGAAATGTAGCTAAGAGCTACATCATCTTATTGCTTTGTTTGGCCTGTCACAGTATACCTGTGGCCCAAAATGCAGCATATCAATGACCACAGACACCAAAAGCTTTTGGGATTTTAAACCAGATTACTGAACCCCAAATTTTTGGGGGGAGGGGAAGGAAGATGATATGGAATCGGCATTTTAAACAAGCATTTCAAGTAAATTTTTGCATCCATAAGTCTGTAAACTACTACTGTGATGATAGGTATGTGTATTCTGGCTTAGATACATAAACACATACAAAATTTGGATTCATACACTGCATTTGTATGAGAAAAATAAATGAAAATTTAGGCCAAGGGAATTGAAACTTTATTTTTATTCTCAAAGAGATTTTATCAATTACTAAACATCTCCTATTCTTCTGGAGAACAGGAAGGGAAAACATGGCATCAACAGATGGGGTATCAATTGGTGAGGGATGAGACCAGCTGTCACTCAAAAATACATTTTCTTCTTGGTTATAAATTCTGCAGTGCGTGACTAGGCAGAGACATGAGCTGCCTCCTAATTCTTAGTAGAGCCAAATGACTTTCTCTAAAATATGAAATGAGGACAAGAGGCTATGTGAGTTCCACCACCTGTCTCCACTACGTCCCCTTTTCAGAGGCCAAGAGCTTGGCAACATGAAATTATAACTGCAGCTCTCTGCACCTCACCCAACCCATCTCTACTGGCCATCAGCGGGTGGAGCTATTAGAACTTTGACACCTGCCACCTGTAACCCCCGAGTGCTGACCACCTCTGCTCTCCAACTTAAATGTCACTGTTCTGATTATACAGAGGCTACCTGAGAATCTTTTTCAGATAGTCCAACAGGTGACAAGGTGACTTTTAAGAATCTAAGAACATGGAGTGAATGTTTCTCCTTTGTTCACTCATTCTTTCTCTCAAATACGTAGAGGCCTAGTGCATGAAATTAGAAACGACTGCCTGACAAGACCTGGGGGGAGGGGCTGTGGGTGGTTGGCTAGTCAGCCCTGCCCCCTGGTCAAACTCCTGGTAGAGGGGACAATTTGCATATTAGGCTTTTATTATATATGATTCTTAGAAAGTGATCATTAGTCTTGCAAATGCCTCTGGCAAGACAATGATCATGCTAATTAACTCTACAAAATCAATCTATAAATGGTTAAGAAGAACATCCAGTCTACTCATTTATTCAGCCAAGGATGCCAACTTGGAGACTGACACAGAGACCTGAGCTTTCCCTGGAATTCTTGAATTCATAATCATACTGCAGGCATCAAGCTATATTTATCTCCAGGTCTGCCAAAGATGAATGCAAGTAGATGGGTGGGAAAGGTGAGATTTAAGGTCACTGGATTCTCTAGTAAGGAATAGGTGCGCAAAAATAATCTTTGGGCTCATCTTCCATCTTGGGTGAAAAGAGTTTGGCAGGCTTTTTAAAACTTAATGCCACAACCTAAAAATGATCCATTCTGTAAGAAATAAAATAATACTCACTTTATAAAAATATCACAATTTTTTTTTTTTAAATGCACTCTACCAAAGGAACCATGTTCCAACATTGCTAAAAAAAGGTATTCCACTTAAAGCAGAACAAGATACCTCACCCCATCCATGCCTTCCTTCCCTGTTCCCCTCCCAACCAGTCATGTTACCCCTGGGACACTGTTCTGGATGGTAGGAATGCTTGGGCCACCCAACCCCAGAAGACTTGGAGGGCCTTCCATAGTTAAGCATAGCAGGACAGAAAAGCAAAGGGTCAGCTGTCTTCATCTAGGATCTCCGAGTGTTCCTTCCAGAAAGCATCCCCGATGATATCACAGTGCAGGGGCACGGGCTTAGTCCTGGTCCGGGTCACTGCCATCTTTTTCCCTTCCATTTCTGCTGGCAGTTTAACTTCTTTTGTCGTGACTTCACCCACCTACAGGTTAAGTTAAAATATTGACATTGTTAACTTGAGAGTGGATTTGGGAGAGAAGCGGGAGATGTAAGGGAGGTTTATTTTTTTACTTTATATAGTAAAAAATATGAGACATTTATCAGACCATACACACGTATCTTTACATGAATTTCTTTACAATTAAAAATACTTTTAGCCAAAACAGCTTTGGCTCAGTGGATAGAGCATCAGCCTGAGGACTGAAGGGTCCCAGGTTCGATTCCGGTCTAGGGCATGTACCTTGGTTGTGGGCACATCCCCAGTGTGCAGGAGGCAGCTGATTGATGTTTCTAGCTCTCTAATTCTCTCCCTTCCTCTCTGAAAAAAATCAATAAAATATATATTTTAAAAAATACTTTTAAAAACAATCATTTTGCTATGTTCTAAAAGAACATCTTAGGAATAAAGGAGATTTCTTGTTCCTTGTTAGCAAAAACTATAGAATTAGTGGTATTTTTGCTCTCCCACCTGCAATAGAAAATATCTAAGTCTGTGCCAAAGATTAAATGTATTTTAAAAATACTAATAAAAGAGCTGAAGTTGCTAATGGAATGACTAGCTTTCAAGGTTCCCCTTAATACATAAAAACATTTCAGAAAAACTACTTTGGATGGTAGGAAATAAACTTAGAGTATGCCCAGGAGCTGGTATGAGAGAAAATATTGGTATAATTAAGGATTTAGTTAAGTGTACACTCATTATAGAATATGAAGGTGTATGAATGCCTGGGGAATCTCATGAATATTCTGCAAGTGTCAGAATCCTAATATCAACATCTCTTAGGGCCTCATATTGCAGTTGTCACAGGATGGATGAATCATTTAATGGTCTTATCCAATGTGGGAGAACGTACTCTTTTAAATGTTGTATGAATGCAAAAATCCTCATACCTATACTATTAACAGGGTTTTACTTTATATGAGGAGAGCTTATGACACAGAAAAATAAGTGTAACATTTCTAAAATTCTGTGTTTCTACTTACAGGGGAGATTCAAAATCACTGACAAACTGATACAGGAGCATGGACTGACAACAACAAGCAGCATTGAAATAGGAACCTCTAGCACCTCGTTTTGGAAAGGATCTAATTCGTGTTAGCAACTGCAGTCACACCAGCACACTGGTAGCAGGCAAGACACACTTGGGATGGGCACAGACTCTCTTCTTTCCTGACCTCCATTTTTTCTCGGGAAATAACAGCATTACCTTTTGCCATATCAACACGGTCCCTTTCCTATACATCAGCGGCTCACTATTGTAGTTGATGTTGAATTCAGAAAACAAAATCTCATTCTTGTCTGCTGCAAGAGTCCCCTGAGAAAATAAAAACAAAATATACAAAGCTTTGAATGTCTTATCTCTCCCCTAACCTTACCAGTCCACCCTCTACCTAAACCTCCACAAACAAATCAAGTGGAAATGTTTTAGCAAACATATTTTGATACTAAAAATTTTGCATAATTTCAAATCTTCAGGCATGTAAATTCATAAATTTCTCTTCTGCTAACCACTATGCTATCTCCCTGAAATTAATCCCAAATAATATTGAATGTAAGAATAAATTCTCTTCTGTAGCAAGCAATGACTTCACAAGTCATGAATGTGATGGGGGTGACAGGAATTGATAGTGAGACCACCTATTCTGTACTAGATACTTTACTAGTGGGTATACGTTCTTATTTGACCTGAAAACCATCTCCATTTTAGAGATGAGAACTGTGAAGCTTAGAAAGTTTATATAAATTGCCCAAGACTATAGTTTGCTCTTATCCATCTAGAACCAAAACCTAACGTTGGCTCTTCCAAAGTAGATAGACTTTTCATATTCCTTACTGCTATATGTACATCTTCATCATCGTTAGTAATAACAACCATTTACTGAATAACTATGAAGTACTAGGCATTGAGTTGTTATAACACATCATCTCATTTCAGTGTTAATCATCCTACAAGCAGCACTGTCATCTAATAATAAAAGCTAGTGTTTATTAAGTACTTACAGTGTGCTTTGTGTTATCCTATGTTTTACATGCGTCATGCCACTTAATTCTCAACGTAAACCTATGAGGTAGGAACTATCACTTTGCCTATTTTACCTATAAAAAACTAGGCAGAGGATAAACTTAAACAAAAGACTGATCTAAATGTGATTATCTGACTCCTGAAGCCTAGTTTCTCTTTACCTGAGAAACTACAGGTGCCCAGCAGGGAACGGCTAATATGCAACAGGCCAGATGGGACTGACAGAAAGAGCACATGCCCTGTCGAGACAGGGCAGCCAATACTCAGTTCCAGCCAAGCACTGTCATGTGGGAATGCAGACCCAATGTCACTGATCCCATTTTCCAGCTGAGGACACTGAGGCTCAGGGAGAAGTAGTCAGCGTCACAGACCCAGCCAGCAAGCAACAGACTTGCTACTAATGTGATTTTTTATATGCTCTCAAAACAAAGCTGTAGAGAGCTGGAAAAGAATGCAAAATATCATGGGAGAGCCCGCAGAAAACTGTCCCATTAAGCATTAATTCAGTAAGATCTCTATACCTGTAATCTCTCTTGAGCTTGTGCTGGTGTTAGTCCAGACTGCTGTACAAGTGCCCAGAAAACTGTGTTATAAAGATTATTGATATGACCTGTGAGGAGAACAAAGTAGCACTGTTTATACATATATAATCTTTATTCAGCTTTAAATATAGAACCCCACCTCTCTCCTCTTTAAAGTAAAGAAATCTCAGAGATATTTAGTGACCTGCCCAAAATCATACACAGGAAACATGGGGGGAAGAAGGCAACCAGAAACAGACTTATTTCCTAAAAGTTTTTTATTCTGTCATTTCAGTTATGCTTTATACACATCTGTTAACTTGTGCACCAAGCTTAGGAATACTCTCAGTTAAGTGATTCACATTATTCCTACCTCTTTTCCAGTTCTGACAAAATCAAGATACACAAAATGAAAAAGTCTCACAAACATTTCATCATAGTCATGTAAGGCAGGAGTCACAACTCAAACCCATTGAGTAGGTCACCCCTTCCCTACCCCGGGGAACAGGGAATGGTAGACTATGACACGCGCGCGCGTGTGTGCGTGTGTGTGTGTGTGTGTGTGTGTGTGTGTGTGTAAAGGGAGCATTGCACAGGTTCTGTTCGCTACTATGTAGGAATATAGACTTAGTAATGACAGATCTTCTGATTTTAAAAAAAGCAAAAAAGCTGGAAATTGGGGGTATTGACAAGTAATCTCCCAATTTTTCAATTACTTTCAACTAATTTAAAATTTTTTGAGTCCTGGCTGGTGTGGCTCAGTTGATTGAGCATTGTCCTGTCCACCAAAAGGTCACCAGTTCGATTCCCTGTCAGAGCACATGCTCAGGTTGTGGGTTCAGCCCCTGGTCCGGGTGCATATGGGAAGCAACCGATTGATTTTTCTCTTCTTCTCCCTCTCATTCTCTGGACCTTCCTCTCTCTCTAAAAAGTCAATTAAAAACATGCTTAAAAAATGTTTTTTGAAATATTTTATTCCAAACAAAATGCAAGTGAGCCAAACCTATACCAGATCACCCACCACCTCCAAAGTATGGAGTTGGTGGTTTAATTACATCTACTTAATTCCTTTCACTTACAATCTGCTTGCCGCCAACTGAGGTAGTCCTTTAAGGTCTGGTTGTTAGGATACACCACAACTCTTCCATCAAAGCCTGGGGGATACAGAAGGGGCTGGTCTTCAAAGTAATCCCGCCAATAAAACACGTAGCTGGAGGCGAACTGGGAGGCCACATGAGTCATGAACTTACTTGCAAGTATAAGGCACAGTGGGTGGAGCAAGAAAAGAGAAAATACATGACGTTAACTCAACACTGTGATAGGGCCTGTGGGTGTAATAGAGAGATTACACAAACTGGCCAGCAAACATAGAGATAAAATATGTTGGGACAAGAAAAACTACTTTAATATTTCAGTTACCTATTTGAAATGTAGCCTGCCTCTCCTTCTAGTTCTTTAAGTAGTTAATTAATAATTTTTTTTTCCCTGTAGGATGTAATGTGAATTTGTGGTTCAAGAGGCATTTTTTTAAATCTTGAAAGGAGTGGAACCATTATTTTAAAAACATACCAATTTATTATATGATTTGTTTCCTTTAAGAGTATCAAAATACTCAAATATGAGGTTTGTCTATTTTGTACTGACATTCTCCTTCATTAAAGGTTTAAGCAATACTGCAATGCCTGTATAAGTGTCTGTTACTGACTAAAGCCAACCTATGAATCACTAATATTATATTCCATGGTCTATTTTTCTAGTCTTAAATGTCCAATGCCAAATCAGTCTAGAAGATAAAGTGATGGGGAATAAGAGTGGAAAGAATCAGATGAAGAGGGATATGGAATGCTCAGATATCAGATGGAAGTACAACAGTCCACACAGAAATATACAAACATTTTGCAATTGCAAATACTGCGGACATATTGTGGTCTGCGAGTCTGTGTTTAAGAAAAGCAGAAACCAGATGCTGATAAGAAATATTCTGATGAAACTGGGCTATGTAATTACCTGGCTCTTCTTTTAAACCAATTGCTTTTCCGCTTGAACACAAAGCTGTATTCATCACTCTGTCCATATGCAATCACAATATCCTCCAGTTCTTCCATTACAGTCTGGGCACATTTGGTCATTAGGTGGAGAGCACGGATGTCATTAGGTTTTGCAAAGCTGTGCTTCTCAGAAAACCTTCATAAAAGAAAGAAAAGAGGGGGGAGGGACATGAATGTAAGAGAGCTTGTCATTAACACTAAGGATCAAAGAAGCTGTTCAAAGAGCAAGGTACTGAAATAGTACTGTGAGTCCAAACACTTCAGTAGCCACAACCAAATCAATTCCCTTAAGGTTTCAGGTTTTTCTTGTCTTAAGGAGAAAAATGGACATAACTGCTAAGCCTCAATTACCTCTTCTATAAAACTAGAGGCTCAGTGCACAAAATTCATGCATTGGTAGGATCCCTTGGCCTGGCTGGTGATCAGGGCCGATTTGTGGGACAACTGGCAGGCTGGCACCCGCCTTGCCTGCTCACTAGCCCCGCCCTCCCCTGGCCACTGGTCTCCTCCCTCTGTGGGGCAACCAGGAGGGTAATTGGGGGTCCCCGCTGGCACTCACGTTAGCTGGCCTGGGGCCTGCAGGCTGGGGGTAGCTCCTGTGTTGAGCATCTGCTTCCTGGTGGTCAGTGCACATCATAGGAACTGGTCATTCTACCAGTTGTTCCACTTTTCAGTTCATTTGCATATTAGTATTTTATTATATAAGATGGGGACAGTCATTACTTTATAGAATTGTCCTGACGATTAGGGGAAGATAACAAATGTAATTATGCCTGGCTCCCTAGAAGTGTTCAATAAATGTTAGTTATAATAATCATTATTAAAATAGCACTTTAAGAAATTGATGTTATATTTCTGCCTTTTTTATCACTTTATTTCCTCCTGAGCCTAGACCATGTGGCCTGTTACTGACAGTGAATGAACACACTGTAAGAGTTGCCCACAGCAGGGCCTAAATGGGCCTCTGAACAGTCAGCACTCCTAACAAAATGGTTGGGCAACTGGCTGAAGAGCTAAAGTACTGTGCCCGGGAGTGACACTTTTCCCACAAGGTCCTTACGAACAGGTCTATGCTCGCATAAAACCCAGCCCGGCTTCTAATCAGGGAGCACCCAGTCCCACTGAATTACCCAGACAGCTTGCTTCCAAGCGCACCTTAGCCAGCACATAGAATGATGCTCAATGCCGCGAGCTCATTGGTTGCCGCGTTACCTCGGTAACAATGAGCCGGCGCCCGCGATGGCTGGTGTAGGATTTACCCGGAAGCGCTCACGGGCCGCGCGGCCGAGCCGAGCTCACTCACCGATGGAAATTCCTGCCGTCCAGCCGCACCACCACCCAGCACTGGGGCAGGCAGGTGTCGTCAGCCTCGAAGTCCCGCACGTACTCGAACTTGCTCTTTGCCATGGTCGCCCCCAATTTCAGACACCGTTTCAGAATGACGGAAGTGGAAGCCAAGCAATCGCGAACCTTCACGTTACAAGTAGTCCACATTCCCGCCTCCACGCGGAGGTAGGAAAACCAGAGAGCCCCGCCCCGGAAGTCCTGTCTTTTTTTTTTTTTTTTTTTGTGGCCGCTCTAGCCCCAGTGGAGGTAGGCATCTTTCTCGCCTCTCCTTGTAGTTCTCAAACCATTTCCGGGCCTGGAAGGAGGGTTTCAGCCTTCCCTTTGCATGACCAAGCATTGCTGGCTTTTCTCCCATCCTACAGCAAATCACTCTGACGAAGTTTATAAAAATTTCCATCTAAGTTTAAAGTTGTGATTTCTTTCTACAATAATTAGCATTTGTTGTAGAAAATGTGAAATATACAGCAAAATATAATTAGGAAAATTAATACTATCTTTTCTCTCCATGGCAAAGTGTGGAGCTTCCTTCCAGTCTCTTCTCTTTGTATGTTTACACAGGGAACACACAAAATTGTAATTAAAAATAGTGACAATTAAACCCTATTATTTGTATTTTGTTTTATGATTTTTGAATTTGTTACTTACATTATTGTTTTTATCCTCAAGAAAATTATTCAGACAATATAAAATGATATACTAGCATAATGAAAAGTCTCTTGCTAATTCCTAACTCCCTACTTTTTAGGCAATTACTTTTACTAGTTTCTTGTATATCCATCCAGGGAAAGATATAGATAGATGATCTAGATGAGTACATATTACATATAAATAAAATCTATAATAAAAGCATAATATGCTAATTAAACCTAACAGCCAAACAACCTTTCAGACGTCCTTCAGGATGACCTTCCAGGCGAAGCCAGGGCTTCCAGGGGCTGCAAGGACCAGCCGAGGCAGCCGATGCTGTGGGGGCTGAGCCCCTTGCAGGAATTTCATGCATTGGGCCTATAGTGTGTGTGTGTGTGTGTGTGTGTGTGTGTGTGTGTCTCAAAGCAACAGGATTACTTCCTTCCCTCCCCATATGTCTTCCACCACCTCCAGCACACACTCTGCCCCCAGGACAAGTAGTGACAGGTTGGGAGAGCCTCCAAGAGCAGGCAGGAAGGGAGGCCTGCTTCCTCACTTGCCAGTTGGGAAGCTGCAGTTTCCTGGTGCTGCCACTGTAGGAGGGAGAGAGAGTCACTGGAAGATCCTGATAGGCGTCATCTTCCTGTCTCCTTCAAGTTTGGGGTGTATGTGAATATAGAGACTACATCACACTTGGAGGTTTCTGGAGCAGTCTAAGCCAGTAGATGAGAAGGAGAAGCAATGTGATGTGTGAGCAAAGGATAGATACCTCACGGCAGTTTTCCCCAGCCTTTGAGGCCTGGAAAAGATCATCACCATTAGTCCCATAAAAAGGAGCTCACAGGTTACAGGGGGAGGCAGAAGCCAGGAGCTGCCTATGAAGTCACCCCTCCTGAAGAGAGTTTTGAGACAGAGCTGGAAGAGCCAAAAGGAGCCAATCCTCTTCAAGGGATCCAAGAAGGATCAGCTCATGTTAAGAATGGCCTCAACACAAAATGCACCATGCCAAAGCAGGAAGAGAGACATTGTTCCACCACCAGGTGGAAGGCCAATTACATAAGGAGGACTCTGCCTCCCTTACACTCTAGTCCACCCCTCAATGGAACAGGAATTAATCCCTGAAAAGAGGGGGATGACTTCAGAACCAGACGATGTCTGCCACCTCCATTCCAAGTTGTTGGAGTGCGGGCAGAGTAAAAGAGCAGACCCAGGGCCTCCCACTCCAAGTCCCTTTAGCAATAAGCCTGGCCTGTGCTAGGGCCAGGGAGGGAGTAACTTTGCTTGTCACAAGACGACAAATACTGTATGATTCTGGATACTCAATGAAGTACTTATAGTAGTCAAATTCACAAAGAAAGTAGAATGATGGTTGCTAGTGGGTAAAGGTAGTGAGGAAGGGTGAATTGTTGTTTAATGGGTGTAGAATTTCAATTTTGAAAAAGATGAAGAAGAGTTCTAGATATTGCTTGCACAACAATATGAATGTACTTTACTGTACAATTAAAATTGTTAAGATGATAAACTGTATGTTATATGTATTTTATAATTAAAAATAAAAAGATCCCATATACAACAGATATTTATGACCTACCTGGAAATTGGCCTCTATTTTTTTTTTTTAATTTCTATTACTTAGGAGATCACTTACCCACTGAGGCTGACAGAAAGTAAAGTAAGTATTTTTGGTATGGAAGTCATATTTCAATTTGCCCTTATGCTGACTCATTTCATTTGTACTAAGAGCTGCATTACGTAAATGAAATTAATGGTGCAAGGGATAAGAAGAGGGAATAATTTGACTCTAAAATCTCCCTCCCCACTCTAAATCACTTTAATCAAATTTCTGGCTGGAAGTAATGTACAGTATTGCTTCCAGGAATGGAGTGCCTAGTTCTGGCATGGTTTTGAAGTTGTAGTATTGCCTGCCCAGCATCCCTTTTCTGACTTCTGGCAATGGCACCCCAACTGTCTTTTCCCAACCCTCAGATCATTTGGTTTATGTGGGATAAACTCATCTCACCTTTGTTCCAAGCACATGACCAAGACCACTGTGTGTCTCACTGTGAATCATAAAAAGGCCCCCCTCTCCCACAGGCATAGTCATGCACCAGCCAAAGAATTGGTAAGTATGCCCTGCACTGGATTTCAGTCCCTGCTCTATCATTTTTGCATTGAAACCTTGCACAAACAATGGTGGCCTCCCAATTAATGAGATCTGGCCAGTCCAGTTCAGAGATAGGCACCTGATCCAAGCCAGGTCAATGAGCTATTCTGACACTCTGCAAGACTGGGGAAAAGGGTCTCTTCTATTAGAATTACTACACCGGTGGCCACATTGCCTTCAAGAGGGAAGATTTGGGCTATGCAAGGAAAAAAATCTGATTCAGAAAAATATTTCTGATGACACTGAGCATTGTCCTGGAGCCAGCACTACTACTAGACTCCTACAAGTTCCAGGAGGGCAGGAACCTCACTTAATATTTTTCAAAGCTGTATCCCCTGTGCCTAGAACAGTGCCTAGCACATGGAGCAATCAAATAATATTACTTAAGAGATTTGACAATAAATTCCTTTTTTGTTTATGAAATTGGGTCTTTAGAAGTTTCAATTCATTGGGGTAAAAGTAAATAACTTCATTTTTCTCCATAACTGCTCTCTCGTGTTCTCCTTTCTTTCTGGTTAGCAATTCTCATAAAGAATTTTGGCCAGCTCTAGCTGGTTTGACTCAATGGATAGAGCATCAGCCTGTGGACTGTAAGGTCCCAGGTTCAATTCCTGTCAAGGACATGTACTTGGTTGCAGGCTCCTCCCCAGCACAGGCCCTGGTCGGGGCTTGTGCAGGAGGCAACCAATTGATGTGTTTCTCTCACATTGATATTTCTCTGTCTTTCCCTCTCTCTGAAAATCAATGGGAAAATATGGTCACATGAGGATTAAAAAAGAAAAAAAGAAAAGAATCTTGGCCAGAATCCCTAACTTTCCAGTTAGCAAAATGTTAGTCAAGAACACTGTGCTCCCCCAATGCAGGCAACTTTCTACAGCTCAGTCCTATTCCTGCCCGAATCAACTCGGAGTAGGAAGGTGATTTAGATAGCAGATCCAGTTCTGGTTTTTTAAACAAGTCTTTCAGGGGGCAGCTGACTCAAACTTATGGGGCTCTTTGAACTTAGAAGTGGGCTACTTCACATCTTATGTTCTCAGTTTGGGGTGTTAGGTTTAATTTCAAAACATGAGGAAAAATCCCACTCAACATCTTGTGCATCGGGTTTGAGCTGAATCAAAGAGCTATTCATATAGATGAGATAACTTGACATTTTGGATAAATTCAAGAACATGAGTAATATATACAAGGTATATTGAGGGACATGTGAACACACACCAAGAAATATAAAATTAATCTGGCTATAGTGTGAAGGGTAACTGAAAGTGAAGAAAACCTGGAGGCAGCTAGACAACTGAGAATCTACTTCAATATTTCAGATATGCAGTGCTGATTAAAAGGAAGAGAAAGATGAAGAATAAAGAAAAACAAAGAATTTGGTAGCCATAAAATGTTTTCAGGTCCTAAATCACAAAAAGCTTTAAAATCCTTTTTAGAAAAGGCAAGGAAGTTATTAAGAGGTTTTGAAAAAAATGTAGATATTATTATTGATACAGAGACAGAGTCACATTCACCACAACTAACTAGGAGTTATTTATAGGGCTACACATTGAGCACCCCATAATAATTTGGCCCTGAATGGGCCATAAGTTGGTAGCAAAATTAAATAGACAAATATACTTCCTTTTTTTCCATCAGTGGCTAGACTGTTTTATTAAAGAAGGAATTTAAAATCATTTTTCCCCTCTTTGTGTCCATATAAAAGTGAAATCTGGCATGCGAACTGATTTTCTATATAACTTATATTGTTACTCATTTCTAAGCAATAGAAATCAAAGGTAAAAGAAAATCTAGTAATTTTTGAGTAAAAATTTGCTTGGGAAAAATTATTTCCTAATTGAAGTTCAAAGACCATAGCAGAAGTCAATTTTTAAAAACCAGCAAAACAATTAGGAAAATCAGGGAAACTGATTTTTTTTTTTAAGATCTATACAGTTGATGAAATTTTAGTAAAATGACAAGAAAAAGAGAGAAATTATACAAATTGCCAGAACTCGGAATGAAAGAGGAAACATTTGAAGCCTACTGAAATTAAAAGGAATATAAAGAAATATTATGAACAACCTCATGCCAACAATTTGACGACTTTGTTGAAATGGGAAAATTCATAGACATAAATGATAAAATTGGCTGAAAGAGAAATATAAAATCTGAATAGACCTTTATCAAATAAAGACATTAAATTAGTTAATTTAGATATTAAAATTTTTTTCTAGTCTGGCCAGCATGGCTCAGTGGTTGAGCATTGACCTATGAACCAGGAGGTCATGGCTTGATTCCAGTCAGGGCACATGCCCGGGTTGTGGGCGCCATCCCCAGTAGGGGGCGTGCAGGAGGCAGTCAATTGGTGATTCCCTTTCATCATTGATGCTTCTATCTCTCTTTTCCTCTCCCTTCCTCTCTGAAATCAATAAAAAAATTTTTTTTTTTAAATATTTCTACAAAGGAAAGCCCATGTCCAGATGACTTTCTTTAATGGTGAATTATATCAACATTTAAGGTATTTGTAATACTAATCAAACACAACCCTTTCAAAAATAGAAAAGAACATTTTCTTTTTTTTAATATATTTTATTGATTTTATACAGAGAGGAAGGGAGAGAGATAGAGAGTTAGAAACATCGATGAGAGTCATCGATCAGCTGCCTCTTGCACACCCCCTACTGGGGATATGCCCGCAACCACTGTACATGCCCTTGACCGGAATCGAACCCGGGACCCTTCAGTCCCCAAGCCGACGCTCTATCCATTGAGCCAAACCGGTCCCGGCAGAAAAGAACATTTTCAAGCTCATTTTACCCTGATACCAAAGATGTAGACAAAGATAGCACAAGAAACTATAGACCAATATCCTTCATCACTATAAATGCTAAAATTCTTAAGGGAATAGCAATTGGATACAGTAATGTATAGAAAGGATTATACATCATGACTAAGTGGAGTTTATCCAGGAATTCAGGTTAGCTAACATCTAAATATAAATTAATGTAATAAACATATTAGTAGACAAAGCAGGGGTCAGCAAACTACAGTCCATAGGCCAAATATGACATGCCTTTTGTTTTTGTAAGTTTTATTGAAGCATAATCATGTCCCAGGTTGTTTATATTGTTTTCATTCTACAATAGAGTTGACTGATTGCAAGAAAGGTCATGTAACTCACAAAACCAAAAAATATTTATTATATCGCCCTTTCTAGAAGATGCTGCTGACCCCTGGAATAAAGTAGAAAGCTATATGATTATCTCAATAGATGTAGGAAAAGCATTTGATGAAATACAAAAACCATACATCATCAAGCTCTCCACAAACTAGGAATAGAGGGAAACTTCTACATAAAACTTGCAACTATCATCAAACTTAAAGACCAAAGACAATGCTTGTCCATTCTTACCACTTCTATTCAACATTGAACTGGAGCTTCTATCCAGTGCAATAAGGCACAAAACTATGAATATGAAATCAATATACAACCAACTAGAGATGAAGAAAACAATTACATTCACAACAGCATAAAAAAATATTCAGTAATACATTTAACAAAAGAAGTGTAGAGCTGTTCACTGGGAATTAGTATTTGTCTTTTTACTATAATCTCTCATGGATATACAATGAAGCTTTCTAGAACCTTTATGACCCGCGCATCACGATAGGTTGGAAGCAGAAGCAGACATGAGAATCCAACTGTGTTTTGTTTGTTTGTTTTTTAATTAGGACAAACATTAAATTCACAATGATACTTTGGGGGAAATATAGTTTTACTATGAAAATATGTTATGTGAATATGTAATGGGTTTATATTGATATCTTAAACTACTTGACAACTAAATATTTTTTAAAGTCCTCAGTTCTTACTTATATGGCAAATAAATATAAAGCCACATACATACAAGCTCTTTGTACTCTTCAATCATTTTTGTGGGTATAAAGTTTCTTAAGATAGAAAAGTTTGAAACCATTGCCTTTGTGTACCTGCTAGATGTGAGAACTCCTGTTTGCCACATTTAACAAGAATTCGAAATAGAATTGGGACAGGTCTTCTTCCAGAGATAACTTGTCTTGGTTAAAAATATAATCTACTTCAAGATAAATGTATAGCTTTTAGTTAGGACATCATTTAGAAATGTAGCAAATGTTAATACAAGATTTCCCCCCCCCCCTTTTTTTTACTTGTGATTTTTGGTAAGAGTTTTAAAAGAGGTGTTAAAGGTATGACTACATAAAGGGATATTTGACCTGATTTTCAGAGGCAAGAGAATACTTCTCTGAGAATGTGCCAGTTGAGCTCAAAACGAAAGATGAGCTGAAGGAGAACTAGTCTTGGAGGCATATCCGAAGGCCTTCAAGGTAGGAGAGAGAATGACGAGAAGCCCAAAGGGTCAGAGCCACAACGGTGACTAGTAGTAGCACTGTAGTCCACACTATTGGGGGCTTTATAGGCTTTGCCAAATACATTACACCTTTACCAGGTGGCCAATGGGGAGCCATGGAAAATTTTAGGAGAGGGGGTTATGACAAAGCTAGGTTTGTCTTTTTGTAAGATCCCTGGGAGCTGGAGTAGAGGAGATAAGAGTGAAAAGCATGGAGACTATTTACAGGGCTACAGCATTATCCAGAAGAAAGGGAGAGCCTGGGAACGCAGCAAAGGCAAGGAACCCGAAAGAAGTAGGTGAAGTTGAGATGTAACTCAGGGAAACTAATGTTGGTTTTTTGAAAAGATCTATACCGTTGATGAAATTTTAGTAAAATGACCAAGAAAAAAAAAGAGAGAGAAAAGATACAAATTGGGAAAACTAGGAATGAAAGAGGAAAACATTTAAAGTCTACTAAAATTCAAAGGAATATAAAGAAATGTGATGAACAACCTCATGCCAACCATTTGACAACGTTAATGAAATGGGAAAATTCATAGACATAAATGATAAAACTGGCTCGAAGAGAAACATAAAATCTGAATAGACCTTTATCGAATAAAGACATTAAATTAGTTCACTTAGATAGGAAATCAAAGGTTAGCTAACATCTGAATATTAGCAGGTCAGGCCTACAGGACTGGTGATTCAAATCAAGTGTATCTCGCACAATCGCACCAAGCTCAACACTCTTCCCAGTAAGGAAATCAACGAATGGGGTTATTGTGAAGTTGCAAACTCGAGGCCTTCCCCTTTATCCCCCACTTTTCTCCTTGGCAGAGAATCAAAGGCCCCCGTGATCCTGAGCATCAATGGTGTGTCCTGGTCGCACAAACCAAGCGCGCGCAGGGCTGGGTTCTCCAGGCCCCTGTAAGGGACTCACTTGGTTTCATCCCCCGGGGCGGTCCGTGGCCCAGAACCCCCAGTCTCCTGGGCAACACCATTGTCCGCGCTCCGGGCGGGGGAGGGGTAACTAAGAACAACAACGGCCATCAGAGAACTCGAGAGTCCGAGGAAACAGGGGAAAATGGGCAGCACGTGCGGCCGTGCCCGCCGGCGCCGGTGATTCGAGGACTCGGCACAAGGCGAGAGTGGAGGGCGGGAGAAGCCCAGAGAGCGTGCTTCTGATTGGCGGCGCCCGGCGCCGGGACGCCTGTGATTGGGCGAGGCCGCGCACAGAGAGCCTGCTTTTTTTTTTTTGAACCGCGTAGGGTTCTGGGTAGCAAAGGCTTTGGAAGGGTCTTAACCGAAAGAGGGCGGGGAGCGCGGGGGGGCCCCCGAGGGGCAGGGTCGCCAACAAACGGCTGAGATCACAATCCGTCTGGGACCAGGCCGGGGCGTTCCCCTACGTCCATGGAGAGAGCCAGGCCCGAGCCGTCGCCTCAGCCACGCCAACTGCCGCGGGCGACCCCGCCGCGTCCACTGCGCCCCGCTCCGCCCCAGCTGCCAGTCGAGGGCACCCCCTTTCGCCCTCAGTCGCCCCCAGCCCCGTGCGCGGCCGCCATCGCGACCGTGGCCTCGCCGTGCGGGGAAGGACCGGCGGCGTCGGGCGTCCAGCCGTCCGTGCGGCGGCTGCTGCAGGTGAAGCCGGAGCAGGTGCTGCTGCTGCCGCCGCCGCCGCCAGGGCCGCCGCCGTCCCCGGCCAGGGACGAAGACGCCGCCGCCGCCTCGCCCGCGCAGGCGCGGCTGCTGCAGTTGAGGCCGGAGGTGCCGCTGCTGCCCCCGCCGCCCCCGCTGTCGCCGCCGCCGCCCACCTCCGAGGGCGCGCCCTGCAAGTCCGACTTGCACCCGGTGCCGCCCCAGGTGCTACAGGTCAAGGCGGAGAAGCAGGAGCTGGGGCCCGGCTTGGATCCCTCCGTGGGGCCTCGGAGGGCCGTCGAGGCGAGCCCGAGGGCCTCCAGGACGGCCAAGGCTGCCGAAGGCCCTGGGTCGGCCCTGGACAATCGCCGAGGGGACCCGAAGAAGAGCAAGTTGGAGGCAGAGGAGGACATGAGGGCCGCGGAGAAAGGCGGGGAAGGCAAAAGCCTGATGACGGCCATCCGAGAGAGAATCATCAAAACGGAGGAGCCCGAGAGACTCCAGGAGGACTGCAGGCTCGACCGGGAGCCCGCGTCCAATGGGCTGGTCCATGGCAGCAAGGAGGTCCTCCTGGCGCAGCCGTCCAGCGCCTTCGGGCCGCACCAGCAGGACCTCAGGATCCCTCTGACTCTCCACACGGTCTCCCCCGGGGCCCAGATCCAGTTTCAGGGGCCTCCACCTTCAGAGCTGATACGCTTGACCAAGGTGCCCTTGACACCGGTGCCTATTAAAATGCAATCCTTGCTGGAGCCTTCTGTAAAAATTGAAACCAAAGATGTCCCGCTCACCGTGCTTCCCTCAGACGCAGGTATTAGACGGCAGGGGAATCTGGTTTTCAGATTTCGTCTATGTTGCCCCATTAGCTGACATGTCAAGCAGTTCAGAAGCCTAAACTAGAAACATAAAATCATGGAACTGATTCTGTTCAGGGCAAAGTCTGCACAGGTATCACTTCTGATTGACTTGTACATATACCAGTGAAATACACTTAACACGTTCAAGATTACCAAACATTTTTTTAAAAAAATCTAAGGCCCAACGAAGTTGAGATTTAGATGTAACAAGTGTTTACACACAAAAATATTAATAGAAATATTTTTGCTAGATAATACAAAGCCCTCGATATATATGTTACAGATATTTTAAAATATTATAGATAAATATTTTATATGTATCAAGAAGCCAAAGGGGAAAAATGTATTTAATGAAAAAAATAGTTATTAAAAGAAAATAATTTAGAGGTGATTTTTCTTCTTTAAAAAGGAACAGTCGACATTGTTCTGGAGGAAAACAGTACATGATTAAATGTAGCATTTTAGAATTATTAAAGAAGGATTTAGAGAAATTTGGAAAATGAAAATACTGTAGAATAAGCTAAATGTTTTCAAAGAAGTGACTAATACAGTGGTAACAACTACAAATAGATATTTTATTCTATCCATTATTTCCAAATATATAGTTAGAACATTTCTTATTTTAAGGTATCAGACAAAACACTATGTCAATGAATGTCATAAGTTATATTAATCTTCATGTTTTCATTAACTTTCATGTTTATTGTTTTTGTTACTTTACTGATCCTTTCTCTTCACTCAACCCTCTAATTTTTAACTTGAGTAGTTTTTAAATATTTTTGTTTTTTTAAAGGAAAGGGAAAGCTTTCTTTGTTATACTTATTTCACCCTTTGTGCATTAAAAAATTGTTTATATATCAAGTAACCCTAAAGAGAAACAATATAAGAAGTTTATAGACAGTTGTTTTTGGTGAATTATGTAAGAGATATGAATTTAGTCAACTTACTTTATTGTAATATCAACTGGATCTGTGATTCTTAAAAAGTCACTTTTCTTATTTTCCTCCCAGGACATGGGACTAGTGTTATTGACACATATTGGTAGGAGTTTCACCTTCATAATGAAATATAACTAATATAATATTATAATATTATAAATATTTTGCTTGAATGGACACTACAACGGCATGAAAATGAGTTCCTTGAAACATTTTGGGAACACTTACCTAGTGCTAGGATTATAGTCATAAATTAAGTCATAGTTCGTGTCCCCCATTATTAGAATAGTTTTTAATGGGAAGTAAATGGTAATAATTGTTAGAGGTATTGATAAAGCTCAAAGAAGTAATAATCCAGCAATCTATTGTCTTCAACATTATTCCACAATATCTTATTATTATTTTGAGAAAAAGAGTCATTCTAAACTACAGTTTAGAATGCTGAGTTCAAGGGTAATGAGGAGTTCTGGAACCCTGGCAGTTCTTTGGCTATATTCAAGTGTATATTTAGATAGTTAAAAAATAAAAATGGAGGTGCATTTCACTTTAAAATTGTGTGTGTGTGTGTGTGTGTGTGAGAAACACATTAATTTAGTCTCTTGATTTTTGTCATGTAGGAATACCAGATACTCCCTTCAGTAAGGACAGAAATGGCCATGTGAAGCGACCCATGAATGCATTTATGGTTTGGGCAAGGATCCACCGGCCAGCACTAGCCAAAGCTAACCCAGCAGCTAACAATGCAGAAATCAGTGTCCAGCTTGGGTTAGAGTGGAACAAACTTAGTGAAGAACAAAAGAAACCTTATTATGATGAAGCACAAAAGATTAAAGAAAAGCACAGAGAGGAATTTCCTGGTAATTAAATGAATAAAGCTGCTAATTTCTTTTAAATCAATTTATTTAGGTAAAGATTTGTCTAGGCTGAGATTGAAAGACAAAATGTGTAATCATTTGTCTAATCTGATAAGTACAATAACGAACAATGGCTAATATTATACTAATGATTGAATTGATACTGGGCATAAGTTTCTTTAAACAGAACCAATTAGAGGGCTATCTAGTCTTATTTGTTAACGAATGCAAGCCAGGGACATACAGTTTTATTGTGTTTTTGATTAAATATATAGATATAAACTTATAAAGATAAAAGCTCCAGGATTCTAGGCTATAGTTTTGTAAACATACTAGAAAACAAAGTTTTAAAATTATAACAATAGAAAAAAAAAAAAAAGCATGCACACTTATAGGCAATGAGAATGCTGGGATTTGCACCATGCTCTATTTTAATATTATATGATTATCAGGACATAGTTCTGCCTTTTGATTGATAGATTTATCCTCATCATGATTTAATTTGAAATGAATTTTGATTTCTTCCCCAGCAGTGGGGACATTAATATTAAGCTTGGGCCCTGCCAGCATGGCTCAGTGGTTGAATATTGACTTATGAACCAGGAAGGTCACAGTTCAATTCCTAGTCGGGGCACATGCCTGGGTTGTGGGCTCAGTCCCCAGTGTGGGACATGCAGGAGACAGCCAATCAATGATTGTCAACATTGATGTTTCTCTCTCTCCCTCTCCCTTCCTCTCTGAAATCAATTTAAAAAAAATTTTTTTTTAATATTAAGGTTGGGATAGCAGCCAGCGTAACTGCGCATGGTAGAAAAAGAATGATTTTTTTCTAAAGTATGAGCAAAGAGGTTCTGGGGGTGGGAAGTCAGAGGCAGCAATTATAGGGAACGAGCAATTCTCCTGGTTATACTGTAGCTATAACTGCCATAATGCCACTCTTCTGACTTTGGGAGGAAATTTAGTTATTTGTGGACTTGGAAACTGCCAAGTCTAGGTGAGTGAATCTTCCTAAAGTAGGCATAAAAATAGTGATTGCTCATTATGACCATTTCAGTGTAAGATATAGGCAATTGTATCTTAGAGACAGATACTGTCTTACTGGGGTATTGTTTTATAGGTAGCAGAAAAGCTTTGGGTTTCAGACTTAATTCTTTTAATTACTAAGATTCCATGTGTTTGGATGTAAGACATTTGACTTTAATTTATTTGAATTATCACAATGTTGTCCACTACTTAGAAGTTTTTTGGATATATATGCTAAAATGCATAAAATAGTGTTATAGAGCTGGAAAAGATACTTTAGACAATAACTTATTTTTTAAAAACTTAGCTAACAATGCAGAAATCAGTGTCCAGGTTTTCAGTTGTTAGTATGGAAAATAACACAATAATTAATAAATACTAATACAAGAATAAACTTTTGCATACTTAAAACTGTAGACCTATTTTTGCTCCAGCCTATGTGTAAAGAACTATCTATAGGCTTTATAGGGTGCATGTGTTTAAATTTAAAAAAGTTTCTTTTCTTCTGTAGGTTGGGTTTATCAGCCTCGGCCAGGGAAGCGAAAACGCTTCCCTCTAAGTGTTTCCAATGTATTTTCTGGTACCACACAGAATATCACCTCTCCGAATCCTACAACAATTTATCCTTACCGCTCCCCTACCTACTCTGTGGTAATTCCCAGCCTACAAAACACCATCATTCATCCAGTTGGTGAGTTGGTTTTATTGTAGATTATGAATCTTTAAATAGCTGTGTGAAAATTTTACCTCAAGTTGAAATTTTGCTTCGGTTAGCTTAAGAATTTAGAAAAACAATATTGGGAGGGGGAGTGGAGAAAGTGAAAACATTAAATAAGAGGAGGAAAATTTTCAGTAGACGTCAAAGAACTTGGTTTGCCAAAGTGGCAAAGATACCAAGTGTAAAGATTCAAACCTTTTAAGCAAATCAGGATGAGCCCATAGAATAGGCAGGGAATGCGGGAAATGTCTGAGGTCACTCAGTAGGAAATAGGAGTGGCTTTTTACTATCAGCATGAAAGAATGCCTTACTAATGGGGTATGAGGCACCCTGTCCTGGAATTTAGTAATGATGACTGATCATTAAGACTGTTCTCTTGCTGCCCTAGAAAAGCAATGGAAGTAATCTATTTTCTACCAAATATTTGGCTCGTTATATTGTCTTTCCCTATATTTCTCCTCTTTTATGAGTTCTTTTTGTCTGTTGCACTTAAGAACCACAAATTAATTAAAGCTATCCATCATTGGTTTGTTCTTCCAGAATATATTTTAACCACATATTAGGCAGAGCTTTATACACCCACTATCTAAAAGCTACCTGCTCAGATCCTCTGGTAATAAAGCCACCTCTATGTGCTGAGTGATTTAGGTATCTTGAAATTTGACTTATTAGAATTTTATGCATTTTCACCTTTTTTCTATAACAGTTTAGCAATTGATAGCAACGAAGTCACATTCAGGATGTCTAGGCTGAAAAGAAAGATGCAGAAAGCGCTGATTTTATATCCTTGTTCTTTCCCAGCCCAGTCAGGCACTTTTACCCTCCCCTCTTGGCAGGCTCTCTTTAAGCCTGTATTTTTACGTAGGCTTAATTATGCTTTTGTTAACTTACTTTGTTTTGTCTGTTATATTATTTATGGTTTCTATTTTCACAATCTGTTTCTTCTCTTAATTCCTTTTTCTAAAACCTTTCCCTCCCATCTGTTTTTACTCACCATTAAATGCTGTATGTTTGCACAGAGACAAATATATCAATGTTCTTATTTGAAGCAGCTGACAGTTTTATACAATATACAGTTGATCTTTAAACAACTCGGGTTTGAATTGCATGTATCCACTTATGCGTAGATATTTTCCCCAATAAATCCATAGGCTCTCTGTATCAGCCGGCTTTACATCCACGATTCAACCAACAGTACATATTATTTTCGATCAATGGATACAAAGGGTCAATTGAGCATCCTCAGATTTTGGTATTCAAGGGGGTCCTGAAACCAATCTTCATTGGATACCAAGGGCAGACTGTATTTTATGCAATTCTGAGGAAAGACAATTACCAGGGAAGATCAAAAACAGTTGTTTTACCTGCATTTAAAAATTCTGCCATATCTGTCATGCCCTGCTGCAATAAGATTTCTTTCATATCTACCACAAATTAACCCATGGCAAATCCTGTTCTCACTTGGGAATTTCCCACCGTATTCACATTGAATGCAATAAAGTGAAAAAATTTTACTAATTGCTTCTTTAGCTTTTTCAATTAAAAAATTAAATGCTATTTATAATTTAGTTTAATATACAGAAGTATACAAAATAAAATACAAATTATGCATGCCACTACACTGAAAACTCTATTAATATTAAAAAATAAATTAATATATTTAGATAATAGAAAATTCAAATAGTATTGACAAATATAATATGAAAATCTGGCTTTTTCTTCTGCTTCACTGCCCTGTCTCTCCTCCCAGATATCTGCTCCTTAAAAGTAACCTCTGTTAGTGGTTTCACATTACTTATTTTAGAAACATTTATATATACATACCAACATTCCAGGTTTTTGTCTTGTATTTCACCACTCAATTTTATTCATTAAAAAATAGTTGAGCATCTATTCAATATCAAGTAGAATTTAGAGCCCTGGAGATAACAGCAGTGAACAAAACAAAAGGTCTCTCTTCTCATGGCACTTAGAATCTAGGTGAGAAAAAGAAACCAAACAACATAAAATAAGTAAACAAGGATGCCTTCAGTTTTTTCAAAATGCTATAAAGGAATTAAATAGAGGGGACTGATATTAATGCTTGACCTGTGCTCTTTTTACTTCTGCAGGTGAAGCCCCACCTGCCATCCAGTTGCCCACACCTGCAGTCCAGCGTCTAAGCCCCATCACACTTTTCCAGCCTGCCGTCTCCAGTACTGCCCAGGTGGCCGTCCAGGCTCCAAATCTGCCCCTCCGGCCAGCACTCTCACCCCAGCGCTTTGCTGGGCCCTCCCAAACGGACACTCATCAGCTGCATTCTGGAGCCAGTCACTCTGTAAAGAGACCTACACCTGTCTCTCCGGAGAGCACCAATAGGATTCCAACTAGTGCAAGTACTGCCCATGCCAGATTTGCAACCTCGCCCATCCAACCTCCCAAGGAGTATCCAAGCGTTTCCACTTGTCCCAGAGGTGCTCCAATCCCTCAGGCTCCTCCTCTTCCACACTCACATGTCTACCAGACCCCTGCTCTTGGCCATCCAGCCACACTATTTGGGACACCACCTCGATTCTCTTTTCATCATCCCTACTTCCTGCCTGGACCTCATTACTTCCCATCAAGGTAAATGACCTTTTATTTCTTTTCACCTACAAATACATCTAATGAATTTTCACTTCTGAAGGCATCTCTTTTTTACTGAAAAAGGGACTTCCTCAATTCTGCTTGGAATCTAATTTAGATTAGAGGCTGAATAGGGGCCAAGCAGTTAACATAAATACATGAAGGGGGCTAAATAAGGACTGGGGGAGCCAAAGAGAGTATATGCCCCATCTAATGCGGCAATTGCTTCAGCTCTAGCCAACTATTGCCACATGAAATATGGGTGCAAGTGTTGCCAGATCTGATTTTCCATGAGAAAATAGTTATAATGGACCTTAAGATTATTTAGTCATCCCCCTTACTGTATAGACCTGGGTTTCTCAAATATTATATGTATATGAGTAATATGTGATCTTGTTAAAATGCAGATTCTAAGGTGGTAGGTCTGGTGTATTTCGTTTAAGAATGTCAAAGCAGTAGGTCAGCTATAAACATTAAACTGCATATAGTTTTCCAAAAGAGAAGACCAGCCTTGTAAATTATAACATTGTTTGCTTTTCTAACTTCTACATGTATGTATGTATCTGATGATAATTTCCCCAAGGAAATAGATAATCTTACTAATATTTGTTTAGATAGCATATTTCAGTAAAATCCAGCCTGCCTAAATAACAAATTTAATTGAGTCCCCCTCAATTTTCTTATTGTCTCTGCTCCCAACTGATAACAAAATCTTCTATAAAGAATATTCTCCTCTAATCTATTCATGTGTGGAATTATTCAATCATTTCAATACCATAATTGAAATGACATTTGCTATACATATCAATTATATAAATATATATCACATATAAATATTTTCCAGAAGTCCATTCTGTCCTGTATATCTAAAGTAAAAATCTAAGAGGTTAGCCAATATAATCAAGGAGTTATTTTATAAAACACAAGGACTTAGAAGTTCTGATCCCTAGCTCTGAGAGCTAACATTTTTCTCCCTTCAAATATTAACAAATCTTAACCATCTTTATGCTGTGCTTATTGAAACAATCTCTTCCTGTACTACATTAATTTCTCAATTAATAAAAAAAAATTTAGTTCTTTTTTTATCCCCTCACCCTTTCACCACTTCTTTCTCCTCCTTATAGTATTTATAGTTTTATATAAAAAAAAAAGACATCTAAGATATTTTCTTGTTCGCCATTGAGTAAATAAGTTTAAAAGTTTATTGAAATTATGTATATAAAAAGGATATAAAAGACAAATGGGAACTTGTTAGTTTAAAATATATAGAAAATATTATCATATATATTTATGCATATATATCATATTCACATACATACATACATACATACATATAAATGTATGAGAAGGTAAGTCCAAAGAATTCCCAGGTTTATGAGAATATATAGAATCTTTACTGTAAATTTCAAAACAACATATCAAGATTAAAAGCAATTATCCTCTACCTTTGTTTGGGTTATAAGTCTATTTAAGAATTTGATTGAAGTTGTGGGCCATTTCCCATAATAATGCACATCTACAGATATATACAATGTTTTGCATAAATCTTATGGAGGAGGTAACTTAAAGGCTCCAAACAAATATGTTAGACTTAGCTAACATGGAATACCTTCTGCTGTAACTATCTAGAAATATGAAACTTAAATGTTAACAATGTAATACCTACCTGAACTTATCATTTCTTTTGCTGTATGGAAGTTTTTTAGTTTGATGTAGGGACATGTGCTTATTTTTGCTTTTGGTGTAAAATTCAAAATATCATTGCCAAGGCCAATGTGAAGGAGCTTACTGCCTCTGTTTTCTTCTTAGAATTTTATGTTCTTACTAGAGGCCTGGTGCACGAATTCGTGTACCAGTGGGGTCCCTCCACCTGGCCTGCAGGATTGGGCCGAAACCGGCTCTCTGACATCCCCCAAGGGGTCCTTGATTGTGAGAGGGCACAGACCAGGCCAAGGGACCTCACTGGTGCACGATGGGGGGTTGGGGGAGAGAGCGATGTGGGAAGTTGGCCAGCTGGAGAGGGACCGTGGGAGGACTCCAGGGCATGTCTGGCCCATTTGACTCAGTCCTGATTGGCCAGACCCCAGGAGCAAGCTAACCTACCAGTTGGAGCATCTGTCCCCTGGTGGTCAGTGCACATCATAGCAAGCGGTTGAGCAGCTTTAGCATATCATTAGCATATTATGCTTCGATTGGTTGAATGGATGATCAGACAACCAGGCACTTAGCATATTAGGCTTTTATTATATAGGATGTTTAAGTCTTTAATCCATTTTGAGTTGATTTTTGTGTTGTGATATAATAGAGGGGTCCAGTTTCATTCTTTTGCATGTGGTAATCTTCCACTTATTGAAGACATTATTTCCCCCATATATTCTTGGTTTCTTTGTCATAAGTTAACTGATCATATACATGTGGGCTTATATCTGGGCTCTCTATTTTATTCCATTGACCTGTGTATCTATTTAATGATAATAACATACTGTTTTGATTATGTCCATTGACCTATGTATTAATTTAATGATAATAGCATACTGTTTTGATTATGTAGCTTTGTAATATAATTTTAAACTAGGGAGTATAATGCCTCCATATTTGTTGTTCTTTGTCAAGATTGCTTTGGCTATTTGGAGTCTTTTTTGATTCCATACAAATTTTAGAATTGTTTGCTCTGTGTGTCTAAAAAAAAAAAATGCCATTGGAAGTTTGATAGTCATTGCATTGAATCTGTAGGTTGCTTTGGATAGTGTGGAAATTTTAATTACTATTTATTCCAGTCTATGAACATGGAATATTATCCCATTTATTTGTGTTTTCTTTAATCTCGTTATTAGTATCTCATAGATTTCAGTGTTTTAGTCTTTTACCTCCTTGGTTAAATTTATTCTTAGGTATTTTATCCTTTTTGATGCACTTATAGATGGGATTATTTTCTTAAATTTTTTGAGATTTTGTTATTTGTGTATAGAAACACAACTGGTTTTTGTTTATTGATTATCCTGCAAATTTATTGAATTAATTGATTAGTTCCAACAGTTTTTTGTGTGGAATCTTTAGAGGTTTCTATATATAATGTCATAAACTAATAGAGACAGTTTTATGGTTTTTTCTTGCCTAATTGCTCTTGCTATAACTTCTAATACTATGTTGAAAAAAAGTGGCAAGAGTTGTATCTTTGTCTTATTTCAGCTTTTCAATGTTTTCTGTGAATACTTAAGTTTAAATAATGGATAGAAAACTATACATCCAAAAATGGGATGAAAATCAGTAATGAACTAGAAGACTGTACAATACTTTGAACCAAGTATATATATATATAAATACTTCATCTAATAATAAAATATATAATTTTCTCAAGTGCACATGACATATTCTATAGGATAGACCATATGTTAGATCACACGATAAGTCTCAAAAACTTTAAAATATTGAAATCATACATAGTTTCTTTCCCATTTTTGATGGAATAAAACTAATAATCAATAACAGAAAGAAAACTAGAAAATTTACAAGTATATGGAAATTAAACAACACATTCTTAAACAACCAGTGGTCAAATAAGCCATCATGAAGGAAATTTAAAAATTCTTTGAGAAGTATGAAAATGAAAATACAGCATACGAAAACGTAAGGGATTTTATAGTGAAAGCAGTGCTGATAGAAAAGTTTATAACTGCAATGACATATTTAAAAAGAAAGATCTCGCCCAACAGGTGTGATTCAGTGGTTGAGCTTCAACTTATGAACCAGGAGGCCACACTTGGATTCCCAGTCAGGGCACATGCCTGGGTTATGGCCTCAATCCCCAGTGGGTGGCATGCAGGAGGCAGCCAATCAATGATTCTCTTTCATCATTGATGTTTCTCTCTCTCTCTTTGTCTCCCTTTCTCTCTCTCTAAAATCAATAAAAACATTTTTTTAAAAAAAAGATCTTAAATCAACAACCTAACTTTATACTTTAAGGAAGTGAAAAGGGAAGAGCAAAGAAAACCCAAAGCTAGCCCTGACCGGTTTGGCTCAGTGGATAGAGCGTTGGCCTGTGGACTGAAGGGTCCCAGATTCGATTCTAGTCAAGGGCATGTACCTTGGTTGCAGGCATATCCCCAGTAGGGGGTGTGCAAGAGGCAGCTGATCGATGTTTCTCTCTCATCGATGTTTCTAACTCTCCCTCTCTCAGTAAAAAATCAATATATTAAAAAAGAAAAGAAAAAGAAAACCCAAAGCTAGCAGAAGGAAGGAAATAATAATGATTTGAGAGAAATGAAAGGAAGGATAGAAAAACAATAGAGAATTCCATGAAATAGGGAAAAATCAATAAAAGTTGATTTTGAAAAGATCAATAAAATTGACAAAATCTTTAGCTAGGCTAAGATAAAAAAGAAAGAGCCAAAACAGGTTTGGCTCAGTGGATAGGGTGTCGGCCTGCGAACTGAAGGGTACCAGGTTCGATTCTAGTTAAGGGCATGTACCTTGGTTGCGGGCAAATTCCCAGTGTGGGGTGTGCAAGAGGCAGCTGAATGGTGATTCTCTCTCATCGATGTTTCTAACTCTCCCTCTCTCTTCCTCTCTGTAAAAAATCAATAATATATATATATATATATATATATATATATATATATATATATATATATATATTTTTTTTTTTTTTTAAAGAAAGAAAACATATATCCCTGACCAAGTAGCTCAGTTGGTTAGAGTGTCATTCCTATATGCCAAGGTGTTGTGGGTTTGATCTCAGGTCAGGGCACATGCAGGGGTCAACCAATGAATGCATACTAGTAAATAAATGAAACAATAAATTGATATTTTTTCTCTCTCTTCTCCCCTCCCTCCCTCATTTTTCTTTCTCCCTCTCTCCCTTCCTCTCTCTCTCAAATCAATGCATAAAATTTTTTTTAAAAGAAAGAAGACATAAATTATGAAAATCAGACATGAAATTGGTTACATTACTTCTTACTTTAGAGATATAAAAATAATTATAGAATAATACAGGAATAATTGTACATCAGCTAGTTAGGCAACAAAGATGAAATGGACAAATACATGAATTACCAAAACTGACTTAAGGAGAAACAGAAAACCTGATCAGACTTGTATCAAGATATTGAATCAGAAATCAGAAACCTCCCAACAGAGAAAAGCCCTGGACTAGATTGCTTCACTAGTGAATTCTATCAAACATTTAAAGAGGAATTAATATCAATTGCTATCAAACTCTTATAGAAAGTGTAAGAGGGAACACTTCTAAGGCCAATATTACTCTGTTACCAAAGCCAAAGATCTCACAAGAAAGAAAATTACAGACCAATGTATCTTATGAATATAGATGTAAAATATATACTAAAAAATACTAGCACCTTGAATCTAGCAGCATAGTAAAAGGATTGAAAACCAGGAACAAGTGGGATTTACCCCAGGAATGTATGTGGTTCAACATTTGAAAATAACTTATTACAACAGACTTCATTAAGAGAGCAAAGGAACAAAACCACCTGGTAATTTTAATTGATGCAGAAAAAAAACATTTGATAAAATCTAACACCTTTTTATGACAAAAATCAGTTCCTAATTTCAAACTTATTCAGCAAACTAGTAATATAAGGGAACTTCCTCAACATAATAAAGGACATTTATCAAAAGCCCACACTTAAATTTATATTCAATGATGGAGGACTATGATTGGGAACAAGATAAGGATGCCCACTTGTATTTCTATAAACTAGAAATGAACAATGAACAAAATCCAAAAAGGATATTAAGAAAATAATTTCATTCATAATAGCATCAAAAAGAATACTTAGAAATAAATCTAACCAAGTAGGTACAAGACTTGTAGACTGAAAAATATAAAACATTGCTGAAAGAAATTAAAGAACACTTAAATAAATGAAAAGATGTCTGAGTTCATGCATTGTAAGACTTAATATTTTTATGATGGCAATATTTCCCAAAGTGACTTACAGAATCAGTACAATCTCTCTTAAATCCCAATGGCTTTTTTGTAGAAAAGGAAAAGTGGATTCTAAATCGTATGGAATTTTAAGTGACCTACAATCTTGAAAAAGGAGAATAAAATTGGAGCACTGAGCTTACTACGAAGCTACAGTATCAAACAATGTGGTATCACAGCCATAGTCAGGGAGAAAATATCTGTGGAAGATATAACTGATCATGGACTGTTACCCAAAATATGCAAGGAACTCTTAAGAAAATGAACAGTCTTTTTTAAAATGTATAAAATACCTGAATGGACACCTCATCAAAGAAGATATACAGAAGGGAACTTAAGCATATGAAAAGGTGCTTCACATCATCATATATCATTAGGGAATTGCAAATTTAAACACACAAATATCAGAATTACCAAAATCCAAAACACTGATGACAAGAATGCTGGTGAGGATGTAGAGCAAAAGAAACTCTTAATTCATTGCTGGTGGGAATGTACAACCACTTTGGAAGACAGTTTGGCAGTTTTTTACAAAACTAAAAAATACTCTTACCATGTGATCAGCAATCAACTTCTTAGTATTTATCCAAATTAACTGGAAACATCCTATCTAATAAAAGAGTAATATGCAAATTGACCATCACTCCAACACACAAGATGGCTGCCCCATGTGGACACAACCGCCAAAGGGTGGCCAATAGGGGAGGGCAGTTGGGAGGGACCGGGCTTGCAAAGGAGGGCAGTTGGGGATGATCAAGCCTGCAGGGGAGGACAGTTAGGGGTGACCAAGCCAACAGAGGAGGGAAGTTGGGGGCGACCAGGCCTGCAGGGAAGGGTAGTTGGGGGCAAACAGGCTGGCAGGGGAGCAGTAAGGCATCAATCAGGCTGGCAGGCAGAAGCAGTTAGGGGCAATCAGGAAGGAAGGCAGGCGAACTGTTGGGAGCCAGCAGTCCTGGATTGTGAGAGGGATGTCCCAGATTGGAGAAGGTGCAGGCTGGGCTGAGGGAACCCTTCCTCCCCCCAACCCCCCTTGCAAGAATATGAGTGTTTATAGCAGCTTTATTCATAAGGTGAGTAGATAAACTGTGGTGCATCTAAACAATGGAATAATTCTTTAGCACTAAAAAGAAATTAACTGACAAGCCATGAAAAGACATAGAGGAACTTTACATGTATATTTCCAAGTCAGAGAAACCATGAAAAATATTTTATTTTTGCCATATTTACCATTTTGTTATAGACATTTTTATATGCAAAACAGATGGAATAATCTTCATGTACCCAACATCCAACCTCAACAATTATCAACATTTTAGCTCCTTCATTTATTCATTTCCCCCTACCTTTTGGGGAAAGTGTCTTAAGTATTTTAAAGTGAATTATAGACATCATATAATTTCACCTGTAACTATACCAGTATGTATAATTACTAGTTAAGGATTTTTTAAAATGGCCTATTTTCATACCTAAAAATTAATAATTCCTTATTGTTTAATTTTCCTCCATTGTCTCAGAACTGCCTTTTCACAATTGGTTTGTCTAAAGCAAGATCCAAGCAAAGAATACACATTGGATGTAATTATGGCTCTTAAGCCTCTTCTATGCTACAATAGTACTTACCATTTTTTTTAATACCATGTGTTTATTGAAGAAATAAGAAATTACCCACATCCTGAATTTGGCTTATTACATCCTTGGGTATTGTTTAACATGTTTCCCTATCACCCATTTTTCCTATAAAATGATAGTTATATCTTGTAACTGGATTAGATTCGGGTTCAGGTTTTTTATTTGTTTGTTTGTTTGCAATGATACTCATAGGTGGTGTTTTGTATTTTGTATTGTATCACATCAAGAGGTACATAAAGTTTTTATTCATGATGTTAGAATGATCTGTAGGTTCAGGTATTGTCAACCTAATCATAAATTTCCCCACCTAAAGCAGTGTTTCAAATATTCTCTTCTGTACAGTAGTATCACTTGAAAGTCTCAGACCAAATCAGAATCTTTGGGGGTTAAGAACCTGGGCAGCAGTATTCTTTCAAAGTTTCCTTATGTAATTCTAATGGTCACTTAAGGTTGAGAAATAACAATGTAATTATTTTAGTAGCTAAGATGATTGTTACCCTAGACACATGAGATTGCAAAATGATGATTTTCTGATTTCATATTCATTCATTAGCTGGAATTCTTTTATGAAGAAAAACTTTTCCTCATCAACTATTTGATTACTTCAAAATTTGGAAGGACAGGACCAACTCTTGATTCTTTCCACATATCAATGAATCTTGTGTTGTTTTAGGAATATCAATATGAATATTTTCTACATTTGATATGTTTTAATACTTTGCAGTCATTTATTTATATATTTTGATGCTCAAATTTTCCCAATTTTTTGTCCAGTTGGCTTTGTTCCTGTGTCCTTGATCTTTGATTTGATAAATTTTTTGCTCTCTCACACAGTATGTTCCAGATTTACCTTGTCCCTTATTTATACCAGACCTGGAATCAACCGTTTTAACCAAAGTTCCAAGTTTCTTTTACTGAAAGTGATATTTAGAAATAGCAATTTGGCCAATAGGCATGCTTATTGCTACTGAATTAACAGGGTATCTAGGTCTTTTCAGTAAAAATATGTATTTTTGTGAGAAAATTTGAGTTTATATTGATATTTCCAGAATAAATATAATATTGTAGAGTTTCACATGAAGTTCTTTGATTTTATGTGCATAGTATCTTCCTCCTCTAAAAAATCTTGGTTACTAATGATAATAAAATCATTACTTATTTGCTTTATCCTACCAAACATGTTTTTTCTGATATACATATACATATATACATGAAGAGAGTATATTTCAAAATAATATCAATAGTTTCAAAGCAGTGATATCATAATAAAATTACTGAATGCAGTTTAAAATTTATTTGTGTTTCTTTTTCTTCATGGTTATATTTTACCAGGAAGGTACAATGAAAATATTATATCAGATTTACATTATCTTGAAATATTTTTTCTCTGTATATTTAAGACACCTACTACTTGATATAAACTTGGGTATACTTGCTTTCAATTTTAAGGATTATTTTTTAAAAACTAAGTTTGTTGCCAAAACCAGTTTAGCTCAATGGATAGAGTGTTGTCCTGCGGACTGAAAGGTCCCAGGTTCGATTCTGGTCAAGGGCATGTGCCTTGGTTGTGGGCACATCCCCAGTGGGGGGTGTGCAGGAGGCAGCTGATGGCTAATTCTCTGATCGATGTTTCTCTCCGTCCCTCTCTCTTCCTCTCTGTGAAAAATCAATAAAATATAAACAAACAAACAATTACACTCTAAAAATCAGTGCCACTTTAAAAAAAAATAAAAACTAAATTTGTTTAAAATTATATAAAATATTTATATGGTTTAAAAATCAGAATTTTCAGATTTTTTTTTTAAATCATTAGTTTTTTTGCCCTTTAAACCCCATAATAAAAGGTACATTTTAAGAAGTCTGGCTTCCCTTCTTATTTCCTTTCCTCTTTCTTCTCTCCTCCTATAGCTAACTATTTTCATTAGATTTTATCTTTACATTATTTCTTTTTGAAAATAAAAGCAAAATGAAAATGTATGTGTATATTTAGCAATACATTATTAAATGCAACTTCTTTTAAGGCTAATCATACATTGAAAGTGTTTCTGGTTTCCAAAGTACTCAATATACATTGAGTTACTCTCAAGTTCCTTATGACAGACCTTTTAAATTAGAAAAAGAGGCAATATTATCCCTATTTTATATAAGGAGGCCCTACGGCCCAGATAACTTAAGATTTAAGATTACCAGGTGTGTAAGTGGCACAGCTAGAACTAGTGCCCAGGTAGTGTGCTGTGGTAGTTAGGATAACAAGTTCTGGTGTCAGGTTGCCTGATTCTATTTTACTGCTTACTAATTATATGACTTTGAGAAAGTTGCTTAATCTCTTTAAAACTCCATTCCCTAATCTGTAAAGTGGAGATATTATAGTATCTATATCATAGAGTGGTTCCAAGGAATATTTAAGATACATATATACACTCCTTAGCCACTGTCTAGAAAACATAATAAATGCTTATTAGATGCTGACTAATATTATTATTCTGATAATTCTGTTTGATGCTTTTCTCGCTATACCATGATGCTTCTAGTTAATCATTTTCATCTATATGACTTTATCTTAATATTTTTTATTCTCTGAATATAACACTAACTTTTTTAAAAACATACCAATATAGCCATGTGATGTTTGCATTTTAAACTTCAGCACATGCCTAGTACACACCTAGATTTTAGCCTAAACAAATTCTCCATCAAGCCTTACATAGTATCTTGCCTATATTTAGTCCAGAAAAAAAAAGTAGTGGTTGAATTGTTTCTAGCTGATGTGATGCTTGGTGGAGGAGATAGCTTTGAGCACCCCCTGAAGCATCATGGACGGAGGGACCTAAAGGTAGAATGGGTACAGGAGCTAAGTCATAGTAGCTGGAAGCACAATTGTTCAGGACGACATATGCATTGAATTAAAAATGCCCGAATAAGGATGTGGCAGTAGGAATGGAAATCTGAAGCATTTTAGAAACTTGGCCTCATATTTGTGATATTTAATAAGGTCTCTGGCACTTGGAGATTTGGAGGGTGAGACACCAAACCACTGAATATAACCATATTTTCCCAGAGTTTGAGATGTTCTAGTATGTTCTAGATGAGTCTAGTATGTTCATCATAGTTAGGCTTTTAAAGGGAAGGAAACAAAGTTGACTTCTTTTTTTTTTAATGTGGGAGCATGAAATAAAACACCCACCTTATTATAGGTTTTTCTGAGATCATTATGTTTATATTATCTGTCACTAGATGGAGTCCATGAGCCCAGGGAAGTTTTGGTTGGACTTTTCTATATACCTCTTTCTGCAATTGCTCTCTATTCCTGTTCTGTGCCTTTGAAAGGGAGAAAAGATACTTTAAAAAAAAAGAAAAAAAGAAAAGTATTTTTTTTGACAAATGGATTTGAATAGTAGAATTTTTAGACTTGCCTTTTAAAAATTATCATTGTTTTTGCCTTTTTAAAAAAATCATCAAAATAGTTTTTTCCAATTCTTCGCATTCCTGCCCTCCAAAAAAAAAAAAAAAAAAAAAATATATATATATATATATATATATATATATATATATATATATTTTGGAAAAGATCTTTAAAACCACAATTTAATATCAGTTCTAAATCTTTCTGGTGTTAACTGTTCTTTTTTTAAGAATATAGCCGGAACCAGTTTGGCTCAGTGGTAGAGCGTCGGTCTGCGGACTGAAAGGTCCCAGGTTCGATTCCGGTCAGGGGCATGTACGTTGGTTGCGGGCACATCCCCGGTAGGGGGTGTGCAAGAGGCAGCTGATCAATGTTTCTCTCTCATCGACGTTTCTAGCTCTCTATCTCTCTCCCTTCCTCTCTGTAAAAAATCAATAAAATATATATTTTTTTAAAAAAGAATATATTTGTATTGATTTCAGAGAAGCAGGGAGAGGAAGAGACAGAAACATCAATGATGAGAGACAGTCATTGATCTGCTGCCTCCTGCATGCCCTACACCAGGGATTGAGCCCTCAACCAGGGCATGTGCCCTGACCGGGAATCGAATTGTGACCTTCTGGTTCATAGTTTGATGCTCAATCACTGAGTTTTGTTTCAAATATTCATAAGACATTGAAACTTGCAACAGACTAATGTATTTCAGAGGGAAGGGAGCAGGGCAGGACTCTATCAACCAAAGAAGTTATATGCATATATAAATAGCCCATGGACAGACAATAGTGTGGAGAAGGCCTGGGGAGAGGGTGGGAATAGGGAGGAGAGGATCAATGGGGGGAGGGGGGAACATCTGTAATATTTTCAACAATAAAGATATATTTTATAAAATATTAATAAGAACAATTATTACATTGCTTACTGTCAGTTTTTAAAACAGCACAGCACATGCCTGTATTTCCAAAACCTTACATGGTGCCAGGCAACATGAGAGAAAGGACCAGATAAGTAATTTTTCTTTATCAAGGCTGTCAAAAAGAAGCCGAAGGCTGATGATAGATAATAGTCTAGTGAGTCACCTGATTATTACTTCGACATTTGTTTTCTGTTAGGGCTAAGCAGTAGTAAAAGAGCAAATGAATACATGACCTGGTAGCAGAAAGTTATCTTGGGAACCTTCCAGAGGATGCAGTTAAACTTGATCAATTAGTCTGTAAGCCAGACAACATGTAGGCAAGGCATGATCTAACTCCTTTTTTGTCTTTCTGCTGCAGCACGTGTCCCTATAGTCGGCCTCCCTTTGGCTATGGAAATTTTCCAAGTTCAATGCCTGAATGCCTTGGTTATTATGAAGACAGGTACCAAAAACATGAGGCTATGTTTTCAGCTTTAAATAGAGACTATCCTTTCAGAGACTACCCAGAGGAACGCACACACAGTGAAGATTCTCGGAGTTGTGAGAGCATGGATGGGACCTCTTACTATAATAGTCACAGCCACAGTGGGGAAGAATTCCTAAATCCCATGCCTCAGCTGGACATCGGAGTCTTGGAGAATGTCTTAACAGCTCCTACATCAACTCCCTCTGGCATCCAGCAAGTCAATGTCACTGATAGTGATGAGGAGAAAGAAGAAAAAGTGCTCAGGAATTTATAATTTTAAAACAAATATGCACAGAAAATAAACATTTCTTAAAATATATTCTGGGTCAGTTGGTGTGAGAAAAAAAAGCCTACAATGCTTTGTTGAGAGTTTTCAGCCATGCTTTGAGGAGTCAAACCAAATGCAATGTATGCCTTCATAACATTTTTATTAGTGAAACTGAAGTCCTGATTCATCATAGGAATATTTAAGATACAAAATAATTTATTTTTATGGAAGAAATTTGCATCAACATATATTTTCATCATTTTATCTTGGAATGTGCAGAATACCAAATCTTCACAATTATATGTGAGGGAAAAAGGAGTATGACATGACAAGTGTGATTTGTATTTTATTTCAGAATACATTATTTATTTTTCTTATATGATTTTTTGTTTGGTCTTTATATAATATTTATGGATGTAACATTTTGAAAATATTTTGATAACTTTTATTAGTGAATTGGGACTCAGTTACTAAATTTAATTTATACTGATCACCAATTATAACTTGCAAATGTGTTTTAATGTCATCTGGGTAATTCCTTCAGCTTGATTAGTCATTTCTGTTTCTAAACATTTGCATCATCTTTTTTGGATATCTTTTTCCATTTGGTATTCATTGTTCTACTTTTGTTATAATTAAATAAATGTAGATGAAATTGTTCTTGTTGGATGTTTTCTGTTTGGGGGTTAGAAATAAGCAAAATGAATATTCTTCAAAATGAGGATGGTTCCCACACCATATAGATACTTACTTTAACTTAATAGTCTCCAGAATTACAGATTCTATTAGTTCACATGAGATCTAAAACTCTATTAACAAAGATGCTGTGCACATATTCCAATGCCATTTCCAAACTCTTTACACACATATGCATATGTCTTAATCACTCCTCAAGATGGAAGGGCTCTTCCAGATGTGGTTCAAGCAGCTGTCTTTAAAACCATGGCATTCATGTAGAAGCATGTTGGCATTTGTTTAATTCACAAAGAGCAAAAACATCCTACTTGCAATGTGACTTCTTGGTAAGTGCCCACTTATGGATGGAGAGAACCTTTTTAGAAGAAGATCAGGATCACCAGAGATCATCTACACGACACAGTGAATTGATGAACCAGAAATAAACATAAAGCAATAGCTTTTCCCTCAATGATCTGTACAACATGCAAATTGGGATCTTGTTACTTAAACCTGCTTAGAAATTGTGTATGGAAACCTGTTCTAAGCTTTTAACTTCTCCCTTGCAAAATCTGTGGTATTTGTTCATTATTGTAATACATTTCATCAGCTCTATACCTAATTGTATGTAAGATTTCCTCTTCCCAATAAAAATTTTATTTTTATACCTTATATTCTTAAATTACTCTGTGCAGTGTCATTTCAATGTGGTTAAAGAGTAAACTTGAATATTTTGCTGGAAAGTGAATGTAATTTCACATCAGAACTAAAACAATGTTTGTCTTCACACTTGATGTCTACACCATAAAGGAAAAATGTGTTTAACAATTTGACCCCATCTCATTTTAATAGCACTTTAGTGACTAAATTGGCTTTTGATCACAGACCTATTAAGATAGTTTGGTTAGGGGCATCCCTGTATAAGGAATGATGTAGAGCATGGTTCAGTGTTTCCTAACTACTTGTCTTCAGGCTAGTCCTGCGCCACCAATTCCAAACCCAGCTTTTTTTTTTAATGGCTGTGATGGCTTAGCAACTCTTTATTCTTCCTCCTCTTCCTCAGTGCTAGAGTCAGAAGTTTCAATTCTTTACAGATCCACTGTATAATTTGGGCTGGGAAATATGGGCAGATCTTATGTTGAAAAGCATCCCATTGCAGATAAGCAAGCCTAACTACATATCTGCTCATCTATAGTTCCTCAAACCACTGTTGGCTCTGATTAGAGATCCTCAATATAAACAAAGCTCTGCCCCATTGGCACTAATTCATCTGCCTCTCCAAGTCATCGAAGTGAAATTCTCTAACCTTAAAGCCACAATCACGTTCTAATAGGTCTCATTGCCTTGTTTGTTCTTTTTTAAATTTTAAATTTTTATTATTTTAAAAAATCTTTATTGTTGAGATTATTACAGATGTCCCTCTTTTTTTCTCCCCATTTCCCCCCTCCACCTAGTTCCCACCCCACCCCAGGCCTTCACCATCCTATTGTCTGTTTCCATAGGTAATGCATATATGCATATAAGATCTCTGTTTAACCTCTTCCCACCTCCTCACCCCTCTACCCTCTGAGAATCATCAGTCTCTTCCATTTCCATGCCTCTGATTCCATTTTATTCACCGGTTTATTCTGTTCATTAGATTTTTATTTGTTTATTTTTATTTTTAGATTTAATTGTAGATAGGTATGTATTTGTTATCATTTTGTTGTTCATATTTTTTTAAATCTTTTTCTTCTTCTTTCTCTTCTTAAAGAATACACTTCAACAATATTTCATATAATACAGGTTTGGTGGTGATGGACTCCTTTAGCTTTTTCTTGTCTGTGAAGCTCTTTATGTGACCTTCAATTCTAAATGATAGGTTTGCTAGGTAGAGTAATCTTTGTTGTAGGTCCTTGCTATTCATTGCTTTGACTATTTCTTGCTACTCTTTTCTGGCCTGCATAGTTTCTACTGAGAAATCAGCTGACAGTCATATGGGCATTCCCTTGTAGGAAACTAATTGCTTTTCTCTTGCTGCTTTTAAGATTTTTCTCTTTGTCTTTAGCCCTTGGCATTTAAATTATGTTATGTCTTGGTGTGGCCCTCTTTGGGTTCCCCTTGTTTGGGACTCTCTGTGCTTCCTGGAGTTGTAAGTCCATTTCTTTCACCAGGTTGGGGAAGTTTCTGTTATTATTTCTTCAAATAGGTTTTCAATATGTTGCTCTCTCTCTTCTTCTGGCACCCTCATAATGTGAATGTTGGTACACTAGAAGTTGTCCCAGGGTCTCCTTACCTATCTTAATATTTTTGGATTCTTTTTTCTTTTTGCTCTTTTGGTTGGGTGTTTTTTGCTTCCTCATATTTCAATCTTTGATTTGATTTTCAGAATCCTTTACTGTTGAATTCCTGTATATTATTCTTTATTTCAGTCAGTGTATGCTTAATTTCTGAATGGTCTCCATTTTTTGGAGGTTTCTAGAAGATTATTGAGTAATCTTATAACCTTAAAACATTAATTAAAACTGTGTTTCTATGTATTGGTAGAGCTGTTATGTCTCGTTGAGTTGGTAGAGTGGCCTTGTATAGTAGGTGTTCTATAGGGCCCAGTGGCTCAGCCTCCCCAGTCATTTGAGCTGGAAGCTCTAGGTACATCCCTTTGTGGGCTTTGAGCACAGTCTTATTGTGTTGAGACTTGATTGCTGTTGGTGTTACTGGGAGGAATTGACCTCCAGGACAATTGGCTGTGAGGACCAGCTGTGACTACAGTGGGAGAGCTGCTGTGCAGGAGATACCCTTATGGAGCAGGACTTTGCTTCAGTGGGGCTTTGGTGCTCACTGAGTCTGCCCCCTGAGTGTGTTGCTTATGGATGTGTAGAGTTGTAATCTGGTATGGCCTGACACTGACCACTGGATACACTGGCTCTTGGGTCTCCAGAAAGGTGCAAAGTGAACCACTGCCTGGGGCCACCCAGCAGGAGCTACAAAGAGATCTTCATATTCATCCTCTTTGTTTTGGGTTTGGAAGTGCTCAGATGGGGTCCATCTCTGAAGCAAAGCAGGCTGTAGCTGATGCTGGGTCTTGGACCTTTTATTGATAGGTTTGAAGCTCCCTGACCCAGCTGCACCTTGTTTGAGGGATTTAAGCCTGATAAAGGACAGTTCATTAATTTTCAAAAGCCTGTGCACACAGCTTGGTTAGGGTTGTAAATTGGATGAGGCGGGGTCTTAGGGAATCACCAAGGCAGAGCAAACAGAAATGGCTACCAGCTGAAACTGGTTTGGCTCAGTGGATAGAGCGTCAGTCTGCAGACTGAAAGGTCCCAGGTTCGATTCTGTTCAAGGGCATGTACATTGGTTGCAGGCACATTCCCAGTGGGGGGTGTGCAGAAGGCAGCTGATTGATGTCTCTCTCATCGATGTTTCTAACTCTGTCCCTCCCCCTTCCTCTCTGTAAAAGATCAATAAGATATATTTTTTTAAAAATTAAAAAAAAAAAGAAAAGAAAAAGAAATGGCTCCCAGTAAGCTGTGAGGTCTTAGCACAGGAACAATTTTCCCTATGAGTTCCTCTGTCTGGGAGAAAGTCGCCCCTGAGTTCCTGCCCTGATGCCAAATAATACAGTTCCTCTTTGTATGTGTCTGTGACCCCCCAGAGCCTCACCCTGTTGCTGGAGCTCAGAGGAAGCAGGACCTTGTAAGTTCAGTTTCTTTTGTTCAGGACCTTGTAAGTTCAGGTGCTGGCCTTTTAAGAGGAACAGCTGGGTCTCCAGCAGCCTCTGTGTCACTAAAAATCTGCACTGATTTTTACAGCCCATAGTTCTTACTTCTCTTCTAGCTCTGGGAACCTGGGCTTGGGGCTGGTGTGGGTCTGGGTCCTTTTGCTCCTCTGGGCCACCTTTGCAGAAATGATTAAAGCAGCAGTGCACATGGGTGCTAGACCAGCCCGTTCAGCACCTCTGCACTCTGTACCTCCTACCAACATCAGTGGGCTTTTTTTACTTCTCTAGTTGTAGGTCTTCCCTTAAGCCAGCTTTCTAGTGGCTCTGAATGATGGTTGATATGTATTGTAGTTGTAATTTTGATGTGGTTGTGGGAGGTGGCAAATACAGGAGTTTACCTATGCCATCATCTTCAAGATCTGCCTTGTTTGTTCTTATTATTAATTGGAAGCTAATGATGTTTGTAATAAGACTAGCCTTCTTTAAATGTGTGTTTAAATGACGTGTTTAGAGTGTCAAACTAATCTATTGCTCTGGCTATTTGCAAATAAAAACTGTTTTCACTGCAATAGACTGGAAATAAATTCAGTACCAACTTTTGCATAGAGTAGCTGGCTTATCAGATTTAACAGAGAGAGCAGTGTTTCTCTAAGTGTATTAGTTGGAACCAAAGCTTTTTAGGTATTCTGACAATATTTGGTCAAATAAGCTCAGGAAACACATGCCAGGCCCATCTGGAACAGTGTCATTTATCCCTCTGAAGGTTCTCAAAAGTCTCAGGCTAGAGAAACATAGCAAACTCTGCATATCACAGCACTCCCCAAACTTATTTAGCTGGAGACACCACCCCCCCCCCTTTTTTTTTTTTGCACATAATGTCTACTAACATCTCCTGGGTCCACTTTGGCAAATACTGATTACTATTCGATCTTGTGGCTTTGCTTTTTAGCTGTTAACTTCACACATGGTTTTATGTATTGATCTTCTTAAATCTTTTACTGAGAGCCCTAATCGGTTTAGCTCAGTGAATAAAGCATCGGCCTGTAGACTCAAGGGTCCCAGGTTCAATTTCGGTCAAGGGCAGGTACCTTAGTTGCAGGCACATCCCCAGTAGGGAGTGTGCAGGAGGCAGCTGATTGATGTTTCTAACTCTCTATCCCTTTCCTTTCCTCTCTGTAAAAAATAAATAAATAAATAAATAAATAAATAAATATATGTTTTTTAAAAAATATTTTACTGAGAGAAGCTGGTAGCCAAATATAATGTTTTCTGCACTAACCATTTGATGGTGTGGAAAAAATGCAGAGCTGAAACGAATAGTTGTGAATGATCATTGTTTACTAAATTGACTTTTTCATAAAAGTTGACACTGCACCCCAGATTTTAAGTGGGCAAATGTGCTAAGTTCCCTAGCAAGCATATTTTTCACAGTGTAAACCAGCTGTCAGTACAATTACCCCTGAGTAAAAAATATAAGCTACTTTTGAAAGTTGAACTGATTTTGAAACGGAATTCTGGGGAATTTGAATTGCAATATTTTAAAGAAGTATAATTTTAATGTGGGCAGGGTAATTCTGAATTTTTTTGTTCTACTTTGTGGAACAGACTGCTGAGGCACATCCTTTTTTAGCTTTCTGAATCATCTTTTCAGGATTTTAGAAAAATTCCAAAGGCTTTACAACAAAGCTAAAATTAAATGTAGAAGGGAGTTACTTTCTATCCAATTGTACTTGATGAAAAAATCCTTATCTTCTAGCAGATTTAATCTTTATTTCTAGGTTCTCCTTTCTAATTGCCTGGTCCAAACCTACATGTCTCCTTTCTGATGTTGAAACCCACGCAAATCTTAATAAACTCACTAAATGAGAAAGCTTGTAGGAAACACGGGAAGACGGAGAGTGCTATTTGCTACACCTTGGTGTCTCTGAGCCTTATTTGAAACCCTTGAGGGAAATGTTTTCTAAAAATAATGAACAGCATCTTATATATGTTCTTTTTCAGAGGAAGATCTTTAAAAAGCTAAGTGTTTGCCTGTGTTCCCTGAGACACTGTCTGAGAGGCTAACAACTATTTCTAGAGAATGTCTTTTCTTCTAAGCTATATGTTATTACGTAAGTCCTAGGCTGCCCCAGTTTGCCCGGTACTGAGGGACAGTGTGTCTAGGGACATGGGACTTTTCAGTGCTGAAACAGGGATACTCCCGGGTAAACTGAGATAAGCTAGTCACTTTATTCAATGAATAAAATGAGTGTAAAGTCATCCAGAGGGCTGGCTTACGTGGATTGTGCTATCCAAATGTAGAGTTTTAAATCGCCGTGCTTCATTCAAAAAGGCAGAGTTTAGCTAAATTTGTGTCAGGTCTATTACAGAGGCATGGGGTATGGTACAGGATGTATGGGGTCTGTAGGAGAACTGGAGATATGTTAACTGTGAATACCAAGGATGCTTTTATCAGCTTCATGTTTACTTGGGAGACTAAAAGAAAAAGATCAAAGTGGTACCTTTTGAGGGGTGCTGGAAGAGATTGGACAAAAATCTTACACTTATGGATGAAGACAGTGGTAGGGGGTAAGGGCATGGGGTGGGGTGGGGAATCAGGTGAAGGGGAGCTATGGGGGGGGGGGAGGAACACCTGTAATAATCTGAACAATAAAGATTTATTTTAAAAAATAAAGTGGTACATTTTAGTGATATTTTATTTTATAAACCAGGGAAAGAGAGAGAGACATGATGATGATGAGGGTGTTTTTTTGTTTTTGTTTTGGTTTTTTAATTTTTTAAACTTTTTTTTTTTTTTCAGAGAGGAAGAGAGAGGAAAGAGAGAGAGAAACATCAATGATGAGAGAGAATCACTGATTGGCTGCATCCTGCACATCCCCTACTGGGATCAAGCCTGCAACCTAGACACGTGCGCTTGAGCAGAATTGAACCTGGGACCCTTCAGTCCGAAGGCTTACACTCTATCCACTGAGCCAAATCAGCTAGGGCCATAGTCGGCAAACTGCGACTAGCGAGCCACATTCGGCTCTTTGGCCCCTAGAGTGTGGCTCTTTCACAAAATACCACAACCTGGGCGAGTCTATTTTGAAGAAGTGGCATTAGAAGTTTAAGTTTAAAAAATTTGGCTCTCAAAAGAAATTTCAATCGTTGTACTGTTATATTTGGCTCTGTTGACTAATGAGTTTGCCGACCACTGAGCAAGACATGATGAGTTTTGATGTCATTTGAGAGGTCATTTTAGATCTGAGCACTGATTGGCTAGGAAGGTAGGCCCATTCTAGATGGAATTTAGGGTCACAATATGAAGAATGAGGAATTGAGCATGTGGGAAGAAAAGTCTCTTCTGAAGGAAGGGACTGTCCACTTTCTGGACAGTCTTTTCTTTGTAACTTCCCTTGCCTATTGCTGCTCATTCTTCATATCTCAGCTCAGACTCTGCCAGAGTCTCCCAATGACTGCTTTCCTTTTCTGTTTTCAGTGATAGAACCCTATATTTTTAGCTGTGCTTCATTTGAAGCAAGGTGTGGCCAAGTACCCATGTTCCAGACTATAAGATGTCAAGGGAAGATTCATGTGCAACTTCCAGAAAATGGCCTTTATGGGAGAAATTGTTTCCTTCGCTCTTTTGTCCTTCCAGCTGGTAGGAATATGGGAGTGAGGGCTGGAATCTGAGCAACCATCTTGGACCACATAAGCCCATACCTAGGGTAGAAGAAAACCAAAAAGGAATCTAAAGCACAATACCAGCATGGGTTAGTTTCCTTAAGGCCTTTATATGAGAAAAATTAATTTCTATCTGGTTTAAACCAATTTTGTGTTTTCTATCACATGCTGCTGAGTCAAATTCTAACCTATCCAGAATTCTTCCCCTCCAGAAAGTTTTCTCTTAAACTCAGGCTAAGTTAGTTGTTCCTGCTTTATATTCCACATCATTTTCATTTGTATCGCCTGCTAGGTTCTAAGTTCCTGGAGGGCCAGCTAGGCCAAATATCCTAGAAACTAAAAAACTAAACATATGGCGACCAGCAAGTTAGAAAGAATAACAGGCACAGCCCTGCGGTCTCAGCCTCAGTGATTGACAGCCTCCGAGGAATTCAGAGGCTGGCTGACAAGCAGTGCTTATCATATCTGGTAGCCCATCAGAGTTACCAGGGAACTTACAAAACATTCTGGACCTCCAGATGTCAAATATTTAAGGATGGGAGCTGGGAGTCTGTGTCTTTTAAGGCTCCCCAGGTGATACTGAAGCCCACTAGACAATGATTCACAAAATGGCATTTGGGAGTTATGGCACAGTGCTGAGATTTTCTTCTCACCAACCCCCACATTTTATTCTCATTCTCTCTCCCTCGCTCTCGCTCTCACTCTAGCTCTCGCTCCCCTCCACATCACTTTAAGAGCCAGTAGTGTAATGCTTTTTCAAACTCATTCTTAATGCAATTGTTAAACTCTCTTTAACTCAAAAGTGGCTGCCAATCCATAGATAAAGGGGTGGAGAGGGCTTGAATGGGAGGTTTTTTACACTAATATAAACATAAGCACAGAAATAACTTCATTTTTCAAAGCACTTATCACCATCTGTAATTACCTTGTTTGCTTCCTCCTCACCAACCCCCACTGCTTGAAGCTCCTATAGAGTAGAAACATTGCCATATATATATATATATATATATATATATATATATATATATATATATATATTATTGATTTCTTTACAGAGAGGAAGGTAGAGGGATAGAGTTAGAAACATCGATGAGAGAGAAACATCGATCAGCTGCCTCCTGCACATCCCCTACTGGGGATGTGCCGGCAACCAAGGTACATGCCCTTGACTGGAATCGAACCTGGGACCTTTCAGTCCAAAGGCCAATGCTCTATCCACTGAGTCAAACCAGTTTTGGCCCATTGTCTTTCTTGCTCTATGCATTATCCTTGACACCTAGCACTGTGCCTGCAATATATTTAATAATATTTGTTGGATTAACTAATAGGATTTACACTTTATTGAGCACCTACTATGTACCACTGTATCTGGTATTATATCTGAGAGACAGGGGTACAGACTCCCTTTGGCCTGGGGAGACAGTCCAGAGCACTGACAAATCTAGAAGCACTTGCACAGTGTCTTACTGAGAAGGCAGCAGCACAAGCAGGCGACTCTGTGGAGCTGGGTAGAAGCAACGTAAGCACACCACCTCTGCTCCTGATGCCCCCACCTTGGGCAGGGCCACACCTTGTCACAAATAGATAGATGTCAGAGAAGACCCGGAAGTAAGTAAAGATGCCAAATATAAACAAGGCGATAATAGATGCTACTGATTCAGGACACAATTCAGCTGCCCGGAGAGGAACTCTGGAGTCAGCCTTTGTAAATGTCCAGCTATGGTTGGCTCATCAAACATGGATGGAGCTAAAGCCTTAGGATCCACCCCTCCACCCAAAACAAGTCTGAACAAGCCGGGCACTGTCCGTCAGATACCCAGGCATTTTTGACGGTTCAGTTCTGAGCACCAGCCAAATGTAAATTGAGAACTCCAAGTCATCCATCATGCTTTAGCCACGCGTGAGGTTAATGCCTCATCTTTTAGAGGCACACAAAGGGCCATTTGAGTAGGAAAGTCCCACCAAATCCCGCTGAAACACACAGCCCACATTCGGATCATCTTTCTGAACAGCGTCTTGGTTTGGAAGGCACAGCTGCTGCTGAGATCCCTGAATGCAGCCTGCTGTTCTCTGTGGAAGCTGGGGTAGATTAGGGTGGTGAACTTGATATACAGGAAAGCCCTCCAGACTGCCCCTTCCTCCAAATAGCCAGGCTGCTTAGAGCCAAAGTGTTTGCCAAAGTATCCCTGTCTGCTTGCCAGTGGGCAAAGCTGGGTGGTAGTTGAACTCGTATGACTTTAGGAAAGTCAGCACCCCTCTCCGGGGGCCTCACCCCATCGAATCAAGAATAGAAAGAACGCTACTTCATACTGGAAAGGCCCCTTGGGAACGGATGCCCAGACTCTCTGCTTCCTGGGAGCGTGATAATTAGAAGAAGTGCCCTTCTCTCACTCAAACCTCAGAAGTGTGGTTTATAGAGACTTCCATGAAACATGAGACATGGACCAAGAACAAAACTGAAATCAGGTTTAGGCCTCTAACAGCTGTGGTGTTTACATGGTTTCAGAATGAAGAAATTGAGTAACAGCTGAAGATTTACTTGTTCTTGGGACGGGAGGTGATGGGTGAAAATACAATGGAGACACAACTGCAGGGCTATTTTCTCCTTCAGTAAATCCCAAGTGATGTCTTAAGTTCTGTGAAGTCAGATGGAAAATTAGTGATCTGCTACAGCCTAACCAAAATGAATACAACCCCTGTACCTCCACAAATTCAGGTTAATATTTTTGCTTAAAGATTTCCCAGACTCTGAGTTCTAAGCGATTGTAGAGTTATCTAGTCTACACATGGAAATGACATGGTCCTCCTATGTCATTCCGCATTCTGATGCCCATGGCAGGCATTGCTAGTCACAGAGCTCTTGTTTTCTTTCAGACCTTCCTTCTCATCACAGTGGTCCAGGTAGTCCCTAGCAATGCTATGGAGTTGACATTCAAGATAAAAGTGCATTCCTGACGTAGCCCAACACGCGCATTTTACAGTGGAAAATGCCAGGGAGGGGAAGAACCCACCAAAGTTATGCAGTGAATCAGTGACTTTGTAGGAAGTGAAAGGAAGGGCCCAGAATTTTTAGAAATGTCAAGTAAAAAATAGGTCACTATTTAACATTTATTCTCTCAGTTTTCAAGATTAATCAAACTTTTTTCTATTTTTTTCAATATAAAAGCAATACATCTCTGTAGAAATATAAATGAGTGAAACAAAGAAAAACACTTAAAAGCACCACCCACACATGAAACTATTAAGCCAAGGTCCATAGACTATAGATATAGATATATAGGTATAATATATTGATATGTATTGATATGTATCTGTATTTTTATATGGGAGTAATCAAGCTTAATTATTAGTGTTCCTGGTTACAAGAAATTCTTCATGTCGTACCCTCAATATGGACCCATATTTTACATATTATTTTGTGACCTGGTTTGTGTAAATGATCTTAATAATAATGTCTACATTTGACTTCTGTTAGACATTTAGACTGTTATCAAATTTTTGCTACTCTCAAGTTAACTCTTAGCTCACAAGTTTTATTGTTTTCTTAAGGGTAAGCACATTTTAAAGGCTTTTGACACATATTGACAAATTGCTCTCCAATAAATCTCAAAGCAGGGGCCCATCTGTGCCTGAAAACTAAAGTGCATGGTTTTTTTCCCAATTTCATCAACTCAAAAATCCCATCATTTCTGTTGTTCTTTTATTTTCCTGTCTGTATGTGTAACAATAGAACATAGAATTCCCAAAGGCAAAGCCAGACTTTTGCAGTCCCCATGGTGAGAGCAAACCAATAATGGATGAACACTTACTGAAGTATACCACGTGCCAGACAAGACATCAGGCATTAGCTCCTAAGCTTCACAGCAACCATTTTGCAGGGGAAGCTCAGAAGGGTTGAGCGACTTGCCCAGTGCCACATAGAGACCAAGCTTAGGTAAGTCTGACAAGAGCCTGCATGCCAATCCCTTTGCCATGCTGCCTCCATATAGTCCCAACAAATATAGATATTTGTACACAGTTTGAATAATTGCTTGTTTACCTCTGGAAGGACAGACCTGAGCAACTTAGGAGGGAACAGCCATAAAAATGCAGCCTGCATTCTCCCAGTCAGTCCTGACTCAAACAGTCCCAATGGATTTCAGCAATGTTAAGCTGGCTTTGAGGGTTTGACCCGAGGTAGTATTTTTATTAAGGATTTCTTATGACTGGGAACTCTAAGAAGGCAGCTTGAATTATCCCATACAAAAACACAGCCATCTAAGATTATCAGTGGCCTTTCCTTTTTATAGTGTTTGGTGCTAATAATAGCCTCAAACTCCTCAACCCAACTTTCCAGATTTTTAAAAGAATAGTACTTATGAGAATGGATGCCTGTGACTGGATTTTATCCAGTGCTTCCTGTGGTTGCCCTGAAGGGGAAGGCGGAAGCCTCGGGAGCTGATGGCTATCACAGTCTCTGCGCTGCCCAGGGACCTGGTGAAGGGCCGCCCACATCCCACCCCCAGCCGCTGAGTGGGAGCCAGAGAGACAGACATTCCAAGGAAGCGAGTTGGGCATGCGAGGCAGAAGGAGGAGGGAAGCCATGAGGGTTTTTCTGAAGGACTCAGAAATAAGTCAGGTTCTCTGTCCTAGATTCCAGTGAGCTGAGTGGAGAAAATGGGACCCTTTCTCCAAATTTCCCTTCGGCAAACTGCTCCTGCAAGGCCAGCATGCCCTGTCTCCAAAGCAGAGAGAGATTTTATAAACGAATATGTTCCCTGAAGGTTTCTAGCCTTGCCTATCGCCATTTTTCCACCGCATTGTACACATGGAGGCTGCTCCCTGCCGCAGGGCCTGGGAACAATCACCACGTCTCAAAGGCTCTTTTGTAAAAAATCACTTTTTGGAGGTATGATAATAGGCACCCATTTTAAATGAACATGCAAATGTGCTGACAAATGTGTTCGCAAGATTGAGAACGTTTTCATCATCTCAAGAAATCCTTACCTGCCCCTCTGGCCAATCCTCTCCCCTTCCCTCCCCCTTCCTCAGCCACCACCCATCTGCTCTTTGTCACTACAGCTTAATTTTGCTTTTCCCAGAATTTCATGGAAATTGAATCCTAAAGGACATACAGTGGTGCCTCACACAACGAACTTAATTCGTTCCAGGAGCAAGTTTGTTATGCGAAAACTTCGTTATGTGAAACGTGTTTTCCCATAACAATACATGTTAAAAAAATAATTCGTTCTGTAGCATAAAATATGCTAAGATGACATAAAAAAGATAAATTTTTTGTTATTATTTTTATTTAGATACATCTAAAAACATAATTTTTTTTAAAAAAAACACACATTTTTTTAATTTTAAGACAGACTAAGTAGAGTCTACCGAATCTTGCACATCTTCATCCATTTTCTGCTTTTTGGCCGATGGTTTCATGAAAAACCTGTCCAAAGTCGTTTGTTTTTCTCTTTTCTCCAACATCTGCCGGAAATAACGGACAAGAGTATCGGAGTAAAGATCGTTGATCCTGCTTGCTTCAGCTGAATCCGGATACAGTATATTGAGTTTAACTTAAAAGGACGACTGCCGTGATACGTGCGTGATTTAATTCGTAATGAAGAATGATTGCCGCGATACGTGCTTAAGTTAAGCGCAGTGACTAACGACGGCCTGCAGTGCCTGCGCGGAAGGATGCAATACATCGGCAGCGATCGTGGAAGCTCGGGCGAAGCAGTCGTGGAAGCTCGGGCAAAGCGGTCGTGGAAGCTCGGGCGACTTCGTTGTGTGAAACGAAGTTCGTTGTATGAATCATGAAATGAAGTTCGTTGTGTGCAGCGTTCGCTGTGCGAGGCGTTCTTTATGTGAGGCACCACTGTAGTATTTTTGTTTCCGACTTCCTTTACTCAGCAAAGATGTTTTTGAGACTCATCAGTGTTGTATATTAATAGTTTTTTAAAAAATATTTTTTCATCTTTATTGTTGAGATTATTACAGATGTCCCTCTTTCCCCACCCCCCATAGTCCCCTCTGCTCCCTTCCTGCCCCACCACAGGCCTTTGCCATCCTGTTGTTTGTGTCCATAGGTAAAGCATATATGCATATAAGATCTTTGTTTAACCTCTTTCCACCTCCCCCATGCCTCTTCCCTCTGAGAATCATCAGTCTCTTCCATTTCCATGCCTCTGATTCCATTTTTAAAAAATATATTTTATTGATTATTTTAGAGAGGAAGGGATAGGGATAGAGAGCTAGAAACATCGATGAGAGAGAAACATTGATCAGCTGCCTCCTGCACACCCTCCACTGGGTATGTGCCCACAACCAAGGTACATGCCCTTGACCAGATTCAAACCTGGGACCCTTGAGTCTGCAGGCCGACGTTCTATTCACTGAGCCAAACCGGCTAGGGCACCTCTGATTTCATTTTATTCACCAGTTTATTCTGTTCATTAGATTTCTTATTTGTTTATTTTGATTTTTAGATTCAATTGTAGATAGGCATGTATTTGTTGTCATTTTGTTGTTCATATTTTTTATCTTTTTCTTCTTCTTAAAGAATACCTTTCAGCATTTCATATAATACTGGTTTGGTGGTGATGGACTCCTTTAGCTTTTTCTTGTCTGTGAAGCTCTTTATCTGACCTTCAATTCTAAATGATAGGTTTGCTGGGTAGAGTAATTTTGGTTGTAGATCCTTGCTATTCATTGCTTTGAATATTTCTTTCCACTCATTTCTGGCATGCAGAGTTTCTATTGAGAAATCAGCTGACAGTTGTATAGGCATTCCTTTGTAGATAACTAACTGCTTTTCTCTTGCTGCTTTTAAGATTTTCTCCTTGTCTTTAGCTCTTGGCATTTTAATTATGTTGTGTCTTGGTGTGGCCTTTTTTGGGTTCCTCTTGTTTGGGACTCTCTGTGCTTCCTGGACTTGTAAGTCCATTTCTTTCACCAGGTTGGGGAAGTTTCTGTCACTATTTATTCAAATAGGTTTTCACTATGTTGCTCTCTCTCTTCTTCTGGCACCCCCATAATGTGAATGTTGGTACACTTGAAGTTGTCCCAAAGTCTCCTTACATTATCTTCACATTTTTAGATTCTTTTTTCTTTTTGCTCTTCTGGTTGGATGTTTTTTGCTTCCCCATATTTCAAATCACTGATTTGATTTTCAGAATCCTTTACTCTATTGTTGAATCCCTGTATATTATTCTTTATTTCAGTCAGTGTATGCTTAACCTATGACTGGTCCTTTCCATTTTTTGGATGTTTCTAGAAGATTCTTGAGTATCCTTATAACTGTGGTTTTGAACTCTTTATCCAGTAGTTTGTTTTCCTTCATTTCTTTTATTAGTGATATGTTTCTTTGTCTTCACATTTTGGCTGCTTCATTGTGTTTGTTTCTATATATTGGGTAGAGTTGCTATGTCTCCTTGAGTTGGTAGTGGCCTTGTGTCTAAAGGGCCCAATGGCTCAGCTTCCCCAATCATCTGAGCTGGGCACTCTAGGTGCACCCCTTTGTGGGCTGTGAGCACAGTCATCTTGTAGTTGAGACGTGATTGCTCTTGGTATCACTGGGAGCAATTAACCTCCAATTGGCTATGAGGACAGCTGCAACTACAACGTGACACTTCATGGAGCAGGAATTGCTTCAGTGGGGCTTTTGTGCTCACTGAATCTGCCCCTGGAGTGTGTCGCTTATTAATGTGTAGATTGTAATTTGGTATGGTCTGACACTGACCATTGGGTACACTGGCTCTTGGGTCTCCAGGGAGGTACAAAGTCAGTCACTGTCTGGGACCACCCATCAGGAGTGACAGAGAGATCTGCAGATTCCTCTCTTTGTATCAGGTTTGGAAGTGCCCAGATGAGGCCCAGCTATGAAGCAAAACAGGTTGGTGCTGGTGCCAAGTCTTGGGGCCTTTTATTGATAGGTTTAGAGCTCCTTGACCCAGCTTCAGCTTATTTGAGATTTTAGCTTAAGCAAGGATAGGGCATTCATATACAAAAGCCTGTGCACACACTTTGGTTGGGTTGTAAATTGAATGATGTAGGCGGCTTGGGGAGTCATCAGGGTGGAGCAATCAGAAATGGCTGCCAGTCAGCCCTGTGACCGGGGAGTCTCCCTTGAGTTCCTGCCCTGATGCCACACAATCCAGTTCTTCCTCATATATGACTGTGTTCCCCAGAGCCTCACCCTGGCACTAGAGCTTAGAGTAAACTGGATTGTGTAAGTTCAGTTCCTGGTGCCAGCCTTTTAAGAGAAACAGCTGGGTCTCCAGCAGCCTCTGTGTCACTGAGCCCCAATCTGCACTTATTTTTATAGCCCATAGTTCTTACTTCATTTCCCAGCTCTGGGACCTTGGGTTGGGGGTCTGATGTGGGGCTGGGACCCCTGGCTCCTGATCTCCCTCCTGATTAAAAATGCAGCATATGTGGGTTCCAAACCAGCCCATTCTAGGCCTCTGTACCTCCTACCAATCTCAGTGTGCTTTCTTCTTTACTTCTCTAGTTGTAGGACTTTCATTCAACCTGCTTTCTAGTAATTCTGGGTGATTGTTGTTCTCTATTTTAATTGTAATTTTGATGTGGTTGTGGGAGGTGGTGAGTACAGGCATATACCTATGCTGGTGGTTGGCAAATTCATTAGTCAACAGAGCCAAATATCAACAGTATAACGATTGAAATTTCTTTTGAGAGTCAATTTTTTTAAACTTAAACTTCTTCTAACGCCACTTCTTCAAAATTGACTCACCCAGGCTGTGGTATTTTGTAGAAGAGCTACACTCAAGGGGCCAAAGAGCTGCATGTGGCTCGCTAGACACAGTTTACCAACCACAAACCTATGCCATCAGTAGTTTTTTTTTTTCACTGCTGAGTAATATACTAATATATGGTTGTGTCACAATCTGTCTAGCCATTTGTTTGCCAGTTTTGTGGGGGGTTTTTTTGTTTTGTTTTTTAAGTATTTTATTGTTGAGAGTATTACAGATGTCTCCCATTTCCCTTTGTCCCCCTCTACCCATATTCCCCTCCCAGGTCTTCTCCTGTGTATAGTCTGTATCCATGGACTATGCATATATGCTTATAAGTCCTTTGGTTAGTCTAATCCCCATCCTCCTTCCCACTTTCCCTCTGAGATCTGTCAGTCTGTTTCATGCTTCCATGACTCTGGTCCTATCTTGTTAGTCAGTTTAGTTTTTCTGAGTTTGCCAGTTTTTTATAATTATGAATCAAGTTGCTGTGCATTTTTCTGTAAAAATCTTTTTGTGGGCAATACATTCATTTCTCTTGTGAGAATACCTAGGTGTGGAATTGTTGAGTCATAGTGAGTGTATGTTTAACTCATTAGGAAACTGCCAAACTGTTTGCCACAGTATAATATTACCTGGAAGTTCAGTTCTTTCCCATCACCACCAATACCTGGTATTGTCAGTCATTGCACACTCCATACTGGGGACCGAGCCTGAAACCCATGCATGTGCCCTGACCGGGAATTGAACTGTGACCTCCCGTTTTATGGGTCGATGCTCAACCACTGAGCCACACCTACCTGGCTATATGTATCTTTTTTGAATGGTTTGTTCAAATCTTTTAAAAAATATACATATATTTTATTGATTTTTTACAGAGTGGAAGAGAGAGGGACAGAGAGCTAGAAACCGATGAGAGAGAATCATCGACCAGCTGCCTCTTGCACACCCCCTACTGAGGATGTGCCCGCAACCAAGGTACATGCCCTTGACCAGAATTGAACCCGAGACCTTTCAGTCCGCAGGCCGATGCTCTATTCATTGAGCCAAACCGGTTTCGGAGGTTTGTTCAAATCTTATGTACATTTTATTTGAGTTACCTTCTTTATATTGAAATTTCAGAGTTCCTTATATACTCTAGTTAAAAGTCCTTTATCTGGTATTTGCATTGCAAAGATTTTCTTCCAGATGTGGCTTGCTGTTTGGGTTTCTTAATAGTGTCTTGTAAAATGCTTGCTTGTTGAATGAAAAAGGCTCTTTGTCATTGGAATTGGAAATTTCCCCCCAGTCACCTAAAACTACTCCACTGTTAGTGCAGTCCTGAACTAAAGATCTTTTTTAAAAAAATATATATTTTATTGATTTTTTTTACAGAGATGAAGAGAGAGGGATAGAGAGTTAGAAACATCGATGAGAGAGAATCATGGATCAGCTGCCTCACATGCTGCCTTGACTGGAATTGAACGTGGGACCTTTCAGTTCACAGGCCGACGCTCTATCCATTGAACCAAACCGGTTTTGGCATGAACTAAAGATCCTTAATGATGATTTCGTCCATCACCAGGCTTTCTGGCTCTGAAAAAGACAATTATTTCTTCTGACAAGCCCTGCTTCAAATGGGATCTTAATTCTTAAACCTGTAGGAATATTGACACAAGGAGTAAGTTATTGCTCAGCCCCGGTTAGCATTTCTAACCTTTGGGCAAACCTCTCCGTTTTAAGTTGGTTCCTTGGCTTGGCTTTTTACTTAGAGAATTCTGGTTACAACTCATAGGAGGGGCTTTGCAATTGATACTGACAGAGGCTGGGAGGAAATGATGCAATTAAGTGTTCCCCCAGGGCCAAATGAATTTTCAAGATAGCTACAACCGGTGTTTTTTTCAAACCCAGGACCCTGTTGAGAGAAGAAGGTTACTCTGCGTATTTGTTGAATATTTTTGAGATATAATCTTTGGGCCTTAAAAGAAAACCCTGTCATCTCCTGTCTCTAATACTCCCCGTATACTACAGGATTACTCATGGTCTGTAAAAGAGGAAGTGGGGTTATGGAGAAAAACCTTGCCCCAATTTACTCAAATTGTAAAAGATTTTTCTTACTGAGGATCCTGGTCAAAACATGGACAACACACTGTAGAGGCTATTGTGAAAGATTCCTTAAACTATCCTCCTCCCTGCCACTGGAGAGCTCATGGAGTCTAGCACAGGAGACAAAAAATATCATTCCTGTTCCTGCTTGTAATAGCACTCTTCGGTGAGTGTGCCTCTCAGGGGAAGCCAAGGTGGTCAAGCATATCAGTCCCGACCTTTGATCCTCTTAGGTCTTCCTGTTCCCCTCAGGACACAGGCTCAACCACCTTTGCCTAGTACGGAAGCCATTTGTGGACGGTCTGGTCTCTATCTGTCTCTCATCTCCCTTCGCTGCAGTTGATACTACTTGCTCCCTCCTCCTCAGATGCCCTTCTCATCTCACACTGGAAACAGAATCCATTCAGATAGCGTGTACATCTAAATGTAAAATGAAAACAGTAAAACTTTTAGATAACAACATAGAACATTTTTCTGATTCTGGGGCAGGGCACAATTTCTTGAATAGGACTAAAAAAGTACTAACCATAAAAAAATGGATAAATGTGACTATATTAAGAATTTATTTTAATTAAACTGAGTGAAAAGTGGAAGATGTTTGCATACATGTATCTGACCAAGGGCCTGTAGCCAGGATGTTTAAAGAGCTACAAACCAGTAAGAACAAAATAGACCAATCAGTAAAAAAAAAAAAAAAAAAAAAAAAAAAGGGAAGTAGACTTGAACAGATTCTTCAGAAAAGAGATTATCCAATGCCCAATAGTCATATGAAGAAGTTTTCAACCTCATTAATCATTAAGGAAATGAAAATTAAAGCACAATTTTATCAACACACCCACCAGATGTCTCAAAATTTTAAAAATCTGGAAATACCAGTGTTAGCAAGGATGTGAAGAAAAGACAACTCTCTTAGAAAGCTGGTGGGGGTGTAATTGGTGGAAACATTTTGTTAAATTTTTTAGCAATACCTGCTAAAGTGGATCATATACCATGACCCAGCATTTTATGACCAGCAGTGGCACCTCTAGGTATACCCCAAAGAAATGCCAATATATGTTAACCCAAAGAATATTTACAACAGCACTATTTATAATAGCCTGGAAACTATCTAAATGTCTATAATTTTCAGATTAGATAAATAGCTTGTGGTATATACCACTAATAGAATACCCTACAGAATAATCAATCGATAACTACATGCACAATATAGTGAAATCTCACAACCATAATATTAAGCAAAAGAAATTAAGGCATCTCAACTTCCTCAGTCCCCATCTCCATAAACCATATACTGTGTGATTTATTCTATACAAAGTACAAACAGAGGCAAAATTAATCAATACCGTTAGAAGCCAGGCTAACAGTTACTCTTGGTGGGAGGGGGGTTTATGACCAGAAGGAGGAAAAGGTAGCTTCTGGTCATGTTCTCTTTCTTGATCTGGGTATCAATCATATTGGCATATTCAGGTTGTGAAGATGATTGCACTGTATACTTACAATATGTGCACTCAATGCGTGTTAATGCATGGTGGGTTTCAGTACAAAGTTAAAAATATAAATACTATTAATGCTGCAGTGAACACCCTTGTAGCTGTATCTTTGCAGATTTCCCTCTTTGTTTGTTTTTCTCTGGACTAAATTCCTAGAAGTGGAATTGCGGAGTCAAATGCTGTGAACATTTTATGGCTTTCGGTGCATTTTGCCAAGTTGTCAGGACTGCTTTTATTTATCTTTGTCTCCCTGTGCCTTTCCCCGCCAGTGCCTAAAAGACGTTTGGTTCAGAGATGAATGATGCATAAACGAAGGCCTTCTTTCAGTTCCTTGAAAGAACCAGGCCCTTTCAAGTCTAAGAGCGGTTTCTGTTTGCTCTGCCTGGAACTCTCTCTCTCCTGTTCTTTATACCGCTGACTCTCAGCTTAGAAGACACTCAGCTGAGAGCCTTTCCCCACCAGACCATCTAAAGTAGTCCTTATTTTCTTTCTTAGCTCCTCTTATTTACAAATCCCAATGCTTAATTGTTATATTTTATTTATTTGTGGAGTTAGTTGCTTGCTTATTGCCATCTCCCCCACTGGATTCTTAAGTACCATGAAGATAGGAGTGAAATACGTCTTGCCCACTAATCCCAGAACCTAGCACAGTGCCTAGGATAAAGAAGCTCCTTATGTTAGTGAGAAAGTTTCAGCAACAAGAAACAGATCCCTATTCCAGACCAGTTTAAGCAAATAAAATAAAATAAAATAAAATAAAATAAAATAAAATAAAAAGACTGGGGGCTCATGTAATTGAGAAGTTCAAGTAATTGCTTCTCTTCTGACATGGCTAGATTGATAGGCTCAGATAATATTAGTAGATTCCCTCTCTCTCTCTCTCTCTCTCACCACTATTTGACTTCATTTTCAGACAGGTTCTTTCTTGCAATGGTATCAAAGGACAATTCACAGCCCCAAATTTTCACGGTTTACCATCTCTTAGGAAAGAAAGCAACTTTTGATAGGACTGTCAGAGTCTTGGAGAGGATGTTCATCGGTCTGTCTTAGGGCCACATATTCATCCCTGAGCCAAACACAGCAGTTACGGGGATGGAGTTCTATGCCCAGGCCATGGTTCCTTGACTATCTCTGAGGGGGTGCGTGGGTGGGAGAGGACGCTCCATCCCACCCAAACCACAAGCACAGCTGTGAACAGGTGCAAGGCCACCTGGGGTTGACTTATTTGTCTAGCTTCTAGTCCAACTTACTACTCAACCAGCTGCAGGAACTCAGCTCTCTCACTGGGTATTTGCAGCCATTAACTTAAAACCAGCAACTGAGACCTACAAATAATTGAGTTATTTTCCAGCTAACTGAGGCTGAAATTAGGGGCTTCCTTGAACCTTGACTGCCATTTTTAATCAGGCAATACATTGTCATTCCCTGAATGACTTTGGCTTTTGCAGTTTATTTGGGGTTTAGGTGGAGGCCTGCCTTTTGTAACAAACAAAGGGGTGGAGTTCATACCTGACCTTTTCCTCCCTCACAATCCTTATCCTAAACTGGACCTTTGTACGGTTGTCTTGACCTGTTCAAAGATTACCCCCTTCCTCCTTCCATTGTATTCACATCAGATCAACCACAGTTGACTGAGCTAAGTGACAAAGGGGAATTTTCTCATTGGTATGCGGAGATACACCAGATACATAAACTCACCACGGCCTTAGCATTCACTGCCTTGCAGACTCATCACTTTAGCGTTCCAATTTGGCTCCTTTTTCAGGATTTGTGCATGACCTTGAGGAAATCAATTCTCCTTTTCTGAACTTTGGAAGCTCTCGCTGTAAAATTAAATCATTGCCTTGTCTGCTGAACAAGATGGTTTCTGAAGTGCCCCCCAGATCTCTGATTCTGGGATTGTCTTTCCTCTCCTCAGTAATCTAGTGATAAGAAAGTGACCATTAAGTGTGGGGCAGCTGCAAGACAAGCCACAGGATTTGTCGGTCTCCAAACACAATGAGAATGTGCTGCTCTCGCTCAAAAAGTATTAAGAATGCCAGGACAGCAACAACAGAGCATTAAGCAGAGTGTGGGCCTTCCTAAGAGTGGGGTCCCGTGCCCCTGCCTGGGCTGCACTTTTGTGAAGCCAGCCCCAGGTGCCTGAACAAATCAGACAGGAGGAGCAGCTATGCTCACGCCCCTCCTCAAATTCTGTATTATGTCCCCACATCCTTTACAGGGACAGCAAAGTGAAATGCCTAGAAAATAACCAAGTGATGTGAACTGTGGTTGGTGACTGTGACAAAACGAACAAATGCTCTACCTAAAAGGATCATCTTATACTGAAATCTAGCCAATTGTCACCATGGGAAAATTTAGGCGTTCTATTTTTCAGGGAAAAAAACAGAATAAGGATTTCTTTAAAAATACAAAATTTCCTGATTTTTAAAATGTTGGTGACTGTTGAGAAAAATTAGCCAAAGTTTGAAAAATGAGGCAAAGGATGACTGCAATTCCTGTCAATGGCATCCAAGAGCCATGGTTCTGCAAATATGCTCCCTTGTCAACAGCATCAGTATCACCCGAGAACAAAGCATCAGCATTTTACACATGTGTACATATATGTGTGTGCATATACAGGGTGTCCAAAAATGTATACATACTTCGAATGATTATAAAGTCACTATATCGGTTAAACCTAAAAGGAGTGAAAATTAAAAGTTAGTTGTCAGCTGTTAAAGTATGTATACATTTAAAAATATTTTTTTTATTGATTTTTTTTTTTTTTTTTTACAGAGAGGAAGGTAGAGGGAGAGAGAGCTAGAAACATCAATGAGAGAGAAACATCGATCAGCTGCCTCCTACACACCCCCCACTGGGGATGTGCCCTCAACCAAGGTACATACATGCCCTTGACCTGAATGGAACTTGGGACCCCTCAGTCCACAGGCCAATGCTCTATTCACTGAGCCAAACCGGTCTCGGCTAAAGTATGTATACATTTTTTGAGACATCCTATATTTAACCATAAGATGTAGCAAACCCACTCTTAATTTTTTTTACCTTAGAGAAATGAAAAGTTATGTTCACATAAAACTTGAGTATTTATTGTATAATGACTTTATTCATAATTGTCAAAAACTGGAAAGATCCACATGTTCTTCACTGGTGAATGGATAAACTAACTATGGTACATCCACATAGTAGAATACTACTGAACAATAAAAAGGAACCATTGACACATTGGGCAACATGGGTGAATCTTTAGTGCATTACGCTGAATGAAAGAAGCCAGACTCACAAGGCTACATTTTTTATGGTTCCTTATATATGACATTATGTTAAACGCAACACTGTAAGAACATGAAGCAGATCAGTGATCGCCAGGTTCTGAGAGTGACAGGAGAGAGGAGGGAAATTTTTGGGGTGATCTTGATTGTGGAAGAGGTTATTTGGGCATATGCATTTGCCAAAACTCAGAGCCGTGTATACTAAAAAAAGAAAGAAAAAAAAAGGAGAATGTTAATGTATGTAAATTATACTTGAATAAAATGAACTTTTAAAAAATGCTGGTTGCTGGGAAAACGATAGCAAAATATCACAGGGCCAACATTATTCTCAAAGTATGGGCCAATGAAGACAATGTTCCCATGAGTAACTTGAAAGTTTGTGCAGAACCAAAATGAAATAGCTATCATTAATCACTTAATCAATTATTTAATTAAACATGTATTGTGCCTTCCAAATGCTAGGAGGATGAGACTAGAACAAGGTCCAGCTCCTTCCTATTCACAAAGGGCTAACGTGCAGTGAGGGGTGGGGTAAGAAAAAGACAATTGCAGTATAACCTGATCATTATCTTTGATAATCACGAAAGAATCAGTATATAATTAGCCTCTTCGCATGTTACACAACTAAAAGCACAAACTAAGCATTATAAATATGTTCCCTACCCCCATGCTTATTAGCAGTAGAACGAAGGTCATAAAAGCTAGTATTTGACTGCTTACTACGTGAGAGGTATTACATAAAAGACCCGTTTAAGCTTCACGAAAACTCAATGAGCTAAGTTGAGTGAACTTAAAAAGTGGGGATGCTTTGCTACCGTGTTTCTCTGAAAATAAGACATCCTTCGAAAATAAGACCTACTTACTGGTTTCCTTCTGAGTGAAATATAAGGCATCCCCCCGAAAATAAGGCCCCCTATACTAAACATGAGAGATTTGGTCCACTGATTCTGAAAAAAATGGACCAGGAAATTCAGGAATTGGATTGTTATGATAATGTTCCAGAAGATGATGACATGGTTGTCATTGAATAAACGAGTAAATTCAGCCGGTTTCGGCTGAACCAAAAACTTTCATTCATCCAAAGTTTCACCACCCAGAGGTAACCACTATAAAGTGGTAGGAGTCATAGTTTGTCTGGTTTGTGTTGACAACTACCGTACTATCGTACTGTATACAGGTAATAAATTTCCTTTATTTTCATTTAACAATAAATGTGTACCGTATTCTTCTTCATGGAAAAATAAGACATCCCCTGAAAATAAGACCTAGCACATCTTTGGGAGCAAAAATTAATATAAGACACTGTCTTATTTTCAGGGAAACGGTAGAAATAAATGATAAAGATTTACTCAAGGGTCTTGGAGTTTGCAAACTGGGAGCACAGCTAGGCAAAACCCCAGAAGTGTTCCAAAGGAGAAAGGAAAGTTAAAAGTTATTCTAGTAAAAAGTAGGAAATAAGTGAGAGAGAAAAAAAAAAAAAAAACTCCCACAAAAATAAACAACCAACCCCCTCCCCCCCAAAAAATCAAGCTGAACCAAAAACTTACTTTTTTTAAATTTTTTACAGAGAGGAAGAGAGAGGGACAGAGAGTTAGAAACATCAATGAGAGAAAAACATCGACCAGCTGCCTCCTGCACACCCCCCACTGGGGATGTGACCGCAACCAAGGTACATGCCCTTGTCTGGAATCGAACCCGGGACCCTTCAGTCTGCAGGCTATCCACTGAGCCAAACCGGTTTCGGCTGAACCAAAAACTTTCATTCATCCAAAGTTTCACCACCCAGAGGTAACCACTACAAACATTTTTAGCACATTTCCTCTTAGTCTTTTTAAAAAAATGTCTTATTTATATAGCTGAGGTCATACCTAAATGTAATTTTGGACCTGGTGCTTTTTTTCATTTAACATCAGAGCATAAACTCTTTGTAAAAGTTATTTTAAATGCCTTCATAGTAATCCATCATATGGATATTCTGTAATTTATTAACTGTTCCTTCACAATTTGATGTTTAGGTTGTTGCCAGTATTTTCGTTACTATAAATAGCACCACTATGAACATTCTAGTCCATAAATCTTTGTGTGCATTGCAGATTACTTTATTTTTAGGATAGTTTCCCAGAAATGTAATTAGTAGGTTAAATGTCATGAAGATTTTTAAAAATTACGTAGAGATGTAGTATTTTCTTTTTTAAACAACAAATACATTCCTTACAAATAAATGGGAAGGCTTCCAAGAGGGTCAAAAGTTCTGTATATGTTTGTGCCTGTGTATAAGTGTGAATAAGAAACAGAATAGAAACGTTATCAGTCCTTGGTCAAAGTTCCATAACCACTGGACTTTTTCTCTTGTGAGCCACTTCCCAATGTTCAATGGCACATGCTGATTAAATACTGGTCAACTGAGTGCCAGCAAATGGAAACAAATGTCAAGTATGGAGTTTGCATGCCTCTTGCAAATAGATGGTCCATAGAATTGGCATTTCAGCATTTGTTGCCTGGTACAGCACTTTCACCACCATTATCGGAACAGCTTCTCATAGCTCTTGGGTGAGATGGATTGGGATAGCCATTCCCATTCCCAGGTCATTGGTCAGACATTCAGGCCCAGAAAGAAGTGACTTATCCAAAGGCACAGAGCTGGTTGGAGAGAGCTGGGACTAGAATCCTAGTCTCATGGCTCTAGAGGGAAAGCCCCTGTTATGGACTGAATTATGTCCCCTACCCCCATCCATATGTTGAAGCAACTGTATTTGGAGATAGGACCTATAGGATACCAAAATTGTTGCAATAAAATGACCAATGCAGTTAATCAGCCATTTTAATAGAAGCCAGGTATAGAGATGCGAGTCTACCAGCTGAGAACCAGTTTGGACCAAAGGGAACAGAGTCAGGACGAACTAAAGAAAGGCGTTTGGACTTCTATGATTCTACAGGACAGAACAATGGAGTTACTGGCCATGTTTTATCCTGAAGGTAATTCAGAGGTCATCAGGGCTGCCCTTCCTTCTCACTATAGGCATAGAGCATACAGGCCTAGAGGACAAGGCTCTTTCTTTCTTGGTTTCAGAGGGTGAGTTCCCCTCCAGGTTTCTGGGAGCCAGGCTGCCCAGGCCTAGTGCCTCCAGGGGCAGGGTTGCAGCAAATAGCCACAGGGCAGGGCTACTGCTTAGGGCCACTGACGCCCCAGCTACCTGGAAGGCAGAGCATCCAGCCAGAGGACTAGTCTAGAGCTTTAAGATTTAGTGGATCAACCAAAGAACTGATATGCAAATATGCATAACCCTGGGGTTAAGTGTAGGCTGGGAGGAGGGGGAGAAAAGGAAAGGGCATCTATAATACTGTCAACAATAAAAAAATAAAAAATAAAAAGATTCAGTGGAATTTGCCTTGCTAGGTTTTGGACTTCCTCTGAACCATCACCCTTCTTCCTCATCTCTCTCTTTTGGAATGATACTGTCTATCCTATACCTCTAATTTGGAAGCAGTAACTTGCCTGGTTTTACAGGTTCACTGATGCAGGGAAATTTGGCCTCAGGGTGAATCATACCTAGAGCCTCACCATATCTAATTAGGTATTTAGATGGGACACTAGACTTGGAGTTGATGGTGGAATGTTAAGACTTTGGGGGCTATTGGGATGGCATGGATGTATTTTGCATGTAAGAAGGACATGCATTTTGGGGAGCAGAGGATGGAATATTATGGACTGAACTATGTTACCAACCCCCCCCCTCCCCCAATTCCTATGTAGAAGCTCTAACCCCCAGTATGACTCTTTGGAGAAAGAACCTTTAGAGAGGTAATGACCTTGGGCAAATTAGCTTCTTAGGGCTGGTTTTCTCATCTGTAAAACAGGATACTCTTAGTACCTGCTCTAGGAAAATTATGGGGCTAATGAAAAGAAATGATGTATGCAGAGTTCCTGGAACATATTGAAAGGCAATTAAAAGGGTAATTTTTTTTCCCCCTCTCCCTAGATTAATTAATTAAATAAGTGAATAAATGTAACGTGCTGAGGACAGTGTCTGGTACTCAGTAAGGATGATGCCAGCTTCAGTTATAGTTCTTTTCTGATTCCCGCAGAAAGTTAAGCCCTGCACAGTCTTGAATCCTAACGATCCCAACTTCCAACTTCCCCTCAATACAGCTTCAGGTCTTTCCCGCCCTCACACGTTTCTCTGGGCCACTTTCTCTGCCTGGAGCTCCAGTCCTCCCTCCTCCCTAGCTCAGCTGTCTTCTCTCCTGGGAATCCTCTCTGCTCCATCGCCCTCCTCCCAGTCTGAGGGAATGGCTCCTTGATTTGTGTTTTAGCTCTTAGTGCCCGGGGGTTCCATTAACCTGCTGGGTGAGTGGCCTCGGTGTCCCCCGAGGCGTCTGGAATAGTGCGGGGCCGAGGAACGGGTCCAGTTTAACCCCTGCAAGCCCAAGCCCGGGACCCTGTCCAGGCCGCGCCCACCCCGAGCGAATCCTCACCCCCTGAGGGTCTGGGCTCTGCTTCCGCCGCCCCGGGGTCATTCCCCAGGGGTCTCGCCGGCCCCTCCCCGGCGCCCCTCCCACCCCCTCCGGGCGGGGCGTCCCCTCCTCCGCCGGCGGAGCCCCGCGGAGCGGAGGGCGGAGCATCTCGATGGCTAGGAGCCGGCGGGAGGCCGGGGCGGTCAGTGGGCTGCAGACGCGCCGCCGCCGGGCCGGGGTGCGGGCATGGCCGCGGGCCTGTGAGCGCGGGGCGCAGGAGCGGCCGCTGCCACCATGCCCGGGGGAGTGGGCGCCGCCCGGCGCTGCCTGCTGGCGCTCGCCCTGCTGGCATGGACCAGAAGTAAGTGGCGGGGCGAGGGGCCGGGGTGGAGATGGAGGTGGGTGAGCGAGGTGGTCCGGGGAGCTGGCAGTTGCTATCCCCCGCAACTCCGCGGGGCTGCACCCTGCTGCCCCAGCCCGGGAGCCCCCCACCCCGGGAGCCCGGCTTTGTTCCCACGTTGTCCGCCGTGGGAGGTGGGAGAGGTCCTGAGCGTGCAGAAAGCGGCCGTCCCCTCCCTGGCTTCCTTCCCTTCCTCCCTCTCTTGCTTTTTCCTCTGTGTTTTTTTTTTCTCCTTTTTTCCCCTTTCCATTCTTTCCCTGCTTTTGGCTTCTCTTTCCGCTGCTTTCCTAGTCTCTCCTCTTTTCTCCAGTCAGTCTTTGTGTGTGTGTGTGTGTGTGTGTGTGTGTGTGTGTGTTGTTCCTATAAATACATACTGATAAAATTGGAACCATACCGTATGTACAGTTTGGTGCCTTGCATTTTCTGCTTCACGTAATGAGCATTTCTTTTCCTACGTTGTTAAATTCTCCAAAACATGATTTTAATGACTCTACATTCCACCAAGAAATCGCAGAACTATAATCTTAAAAAAAGTTAAAAATATGACTCCCATGCACATACAGGGTAAATGTGGCGAAGGTTCGTTGGGTTCATTCTTGAGGCAGTGAATGGAATGGTGAGGCCAGTGCAGGAACAGGGGTGGTGCAGGCATCGGAGGAAGAGTGTGGAAATCTTGTTCTGGGACAGATGCAAACTTGGTCAGCGCCCCATGGGGCCAGACAACCAGATTTCTTAGTTATCTCTCTACTACGGTGAAATCGTTTGCATCTCTGAGGACCAGAAATCTAACAGTTAACACGTACAGTCTTTTAATGAATAGTCAGTAAAAGCAAGTCAGACAGAGGTCCATTCCCCTAGATAAGTTAGTGATCCTGGAAGGGCCCTTAAACAATGCCCCAATGTGACATTGAGAAGACTTCCTGCTTTCTCTTCGCCTTGTTTCCAAGTTTTGAGCAATTTTTTTTAAAGATCCTGTAATCCTGAGCCTTTAGATTGCTTTCAGTATTTTTTTTCATCATAAAGATCATTTCATTTTTAAAATATACCATTAAATATCATGTAATTCCTTTATTTTTTTTGCAAAGAGTCTGGACTTAATCAGAGATACAGAATATCAAGCACTTAGCATAGTGCTCAGAAAACAGGTAATGGGTAAATGAATGCATTGCTTCAGATTTTTAGCAAAATGATGAATCTGATGCCAGGCTAATGAGATTATTTTTAGGATCTATTTTGATTGAGAACACATTATAACAGTAATCTAAAGGAAAGTTAATCCCACAACTCTAATGAAACAACTAGGGGCCATCTTTCCTCTCATTCACTACATTCTATGTGATGGATGTGGTTGGTTTAGACAGAATTGATTTTGGAGACCTCACCCTCATCCCCAGGGGTCCTATGGAGATTTTAGCCTGTTTTTATGGAGACTGATTTGCCTAGGTTTGGGGAAATGACCACTTGATTAAGACTGTCTGCAACCAGTGTTTGAGGTTGCCTCTGCCTAGAACAAGTCTCTCCTCAAACAAGTTACAATTCGCCATTCTTAAAATATAGGATTCCTGCAACCTACCTCCCAGGGTTGTCCTGAATATGAAGGAGAGCTGGGTGGTGAGATTGATTTGGAAGGTAGGGCGTGTCATCCAGATGCAGACTTCCCCCTGGGAAGCTCACGTTTATGCTGTGATGCTCTGTGGATTGAGAAGCAGTTTCACAGGGACCCTTTCCCAGTAATTCTGTGAGATGGGAAGGCAGGTATCGTTATTTTCACCTTACAGATGAGAAAACTGAAGCACAATTGAAATATACTGCCCATGCCCTTGACTCTAGAATATGCCCAGATCCAACCACTTCATTCCTCTCCACTGATGTAATTCCATTCTGAGGCACCCCGTCATCTCTCACCAGGGCTCCTGCAAAGTCTCCAGCCTTGCCTTCTGCTTTTACTCTCCCTTCCTCCCCTCTCCCCCACCCAGCAAGCCGAACAATCTTTTAAAAACTGCACACAGATCATATTGCTCTGTATTTAAACCCTCCAGTACTTTCCAAGTCTATTTATAATAAAATCCAGACACTTTCCGTGGCCTCTGTGATACCAGACCCATGGCTGTCCTGCTGACCACGTCTCCTACCAAACTCTCCCTCATTTGCTAGACTCCAGCTTCCTCTATCCTCTGCTGCTTCCTTGAACAGGCCAAGGAAGTAACATTTTATCCACGTCTGCCCACGCAGGGCCATTGCGCCAGGTCTTTGCATGACTGCCTTTTTCTGGTCCCTGGGATCTAAATTAAATGCCATATTTGCTGACCACCCTTGTCTAAAATAGGGACCCCTCCTCCAGTGTCTCTTTATTCCACAACCCTGTTGTACCATATGAGAATACTTGCGTGTTGTCCATTTCCCACCTTTAGAAGATAAACAAATGGTGAGGAGTACAGAGCCCTGGCTACCCCTGTTGAGCACCCATAGTAAATGCTAAGAGCCTAGAATCCAACAGGTCTTCTAATGAGCCAGTACGGGGTTCTTCTCAGTCACAGTGCATGTGGCTCAGCTGGGGTGCAGAGGGCTGGGATTCCAATGGTTGTGCATCCTGTGTTGGCAGGAGGAAGAGGGGAAGGCAGCCCCCAGCCACAGCATGAACTAATAATACCTCAGTGGAAGGCTGCAGGAGGCCCTTTGGGAGAAAAGGTAAGACCAAAAGCTCTCCTTCTCGGAGGCAAGAGTTGACAACATCATTCTGAGAGGGTGGGGGCCACCTGCTCGACTTTCCTGGAGGCCCTGTCATCACCGTTAGTTCTGTTTCTGACCCACTCTATTCTGTCTATTTGTCACTTTTGAAATCCCAGATTGGACTTCCCCTTCATTGTGTGACACACTTCTAGAACTCTTTCAAATGCTATTACTTGAGGAAATGAAAATTAATGCTGACACAAGCTAAGTGCAAATATGTGTCATAAAAATCACTGGCTGGATTGGACTTAATTGAGTATTGCCATTGGTATTTTTTCTCTGCATAATATATGCTTCGTTTTATTAATGAGGTATGTACATGGAGAGAAAATGCTAATCTAAGTCCTTCCATATTTATAAAAGCCTAATCGACCATTATGACTGGCCATTAGCTATGATGCTCACTGACCACCAGGGGGCAGATGCTCAACACAGGAGTTGCCCCCTGGTGGTCAGTGCGCTCCCACAGCCAACCTGCGGTTCCTCTGCTCGGCACACCCCCCCCCCCCCCCCAGCCACACACACACACACACACACACACACACACACACACACCAGCAGGCCCCAATTGCTGGCCAGGCCAAGGGACCTCACCATGCACATTTTCATGCACTGCTCCTCTAATTTTTTTAATAAGATGTCAGGTAGGGACCCAGGACTCACTGGGGAATTTATATCTTAAAATTCAGTAGGCATCTTGGCCCACAACACCAGCAAATACACAGGCTTTATCAAGGAGCTTGGGAATACTTCAGGAAACTATCCTGCAGAGAAGGCCTGTGCATCTAGGATATTCTTTATGGCTCTGGCTTCACATGGGAGAGCTAGATAGAAAGATGTGATTGCTGACCTCCCACTTTGTGAACTTTGTTTCCTCATTTATAAAATAGGGCTGAGGGAATAAGAAGGAAGAGGGGTGGGGAGCTGGGTTCAAAGGATCAGCGATTTATTGGGCAACATCTTGAGCGCAAGATTATAGTAGCAGAGAGAGGAGAGAGCTATGTCAGATAAGACTTCAGACTTTGTGGCTTTTGAGGCTAGAGAGGTAAATAAAGAGGAACAATGCCTAGAATCCGTACAGTTATGTTTAGAGTAATACAGACATGTCCAAAAAAAAAAAATGCTCCAATTTGTATTTACTAAGAAAACTTAAAGAGAAAATTTTAGGATAAATCAAAGCAAGTAACATTTTACCCTAAAGACAATGAGTGCATGGAATCCATTTCATCAAAAAGTAAGAAAGGCTGAAAATAGCTTCAGGAAAAGTCTAGACAAATTAATGGATGGCCAGCCTTGAGCAGGTTATTTTTAAAAATTAGTTCAGCCTACCCATTATTACCGAGCACTGTCTCTGATGGTCTTTTTAGAGGCTTCTCTGTTCTTTCCAGATGTGGGATGGCTGGCATCCTCAGGAAGGGTTTGAGAAACAAAGTGGAGCGCCAGATCCTGTCTTTGTTCCCAGCCATTGTCTGACCAGATTCTGGGTCATTGCCTTTTGTACGGACAGTCAGCACAGTGCCTGGCACCATAAGTATTTTTTGAATGAACAAATGAAGGGATGGGGAGAGAGAGAGAGAGAGAGAGAGAGAGAGAGAGAGAGAGAGAGAGACACACGCAGGGAAGGTGGGTTCACTCATGTCTCTTATTCTCATTTACATAATTAATTTAGCCATCAAACATCAATTGAACACTCACTGTATAGTAAATATCATATTAGATCTTAACGAGGACCTAATTATTACATAGGACAGATTGCCAATACCCTGTGGAACCGAAGACCTATTTAATCCAGCACTAAAGTGAAAGGAATTTTAACCCTTCTCTGGGGTCAATATGCTAGTGGGTCAGCTCCCTAGGAGAGGTGATGTCGCCCATTCCACGCACACAGTGGAGCTGCAAGAGAAAAGCTGAGGAAAGCTGGACAGGGAAGCTGTGTAGATCCTCGCAATGCTGCTTCATTGTTTTGCTTGACATGTCTCCTGGAAACAAGGAGCATCATCTTTTAAAAATATCAGTGTCTGAGCATCTTCCAGATCAGAAAGAAATATATTTGGATGACTCACTTAAAAAAATAAATATTTACCCTCACGTTGCAGCTTGTGCCTCTGTTGGGGAGGGGTGACAGTGCTTTACTTTCTATCAGCTTTCCTTTTTTGTGTGGGCTGTCACATGGCCACCTGCCTCTTGGATAAGAGAATTGCTGCAGCCCAGTCACCATATGCGTATTCTCAGATAACCACTTGGGACTGTGTCCCTGAAGCCTCATGTGATTGCACAGGGCCCTTGCTCCAGAACTCCCCAGAGTAACGTGGCAAAGGACCAGCAACCAGAATAGACACGTGTTGGCAGAGCTGAAGCAGGGCATCAGGAACAGAGAAGTGAATCCCTTAACAGAAAGCTATTGGGCAAGCATGCATCTAACTTCCTTTCCCCATCGTTTTGAAATGTACTTCTTAAGAGAAGTTAATAGGACACAATAGCCAAGAAGAAAGCCAAGGACAGGTTGCTCAAGCATCCTGGGCCAGAAAGTTCAGGTCTTATCACAGCCCTCAAAGGGGTTGCCCAGAACTCTAATGGGAAGTGGGTTTTGAGGCAAAGAAGAGGAGGAAATGTGCGTGGAAGAGGCAGAGCCCCAAGGAGAAGTGGCTGATCTACCTTCTCCTTTCTCAGACACACCAAGACGAAGGTTCTCAGTCCACCTTTGAAGTGGCAGAGACTTCACTCCAGTAGGGCTTCTGTGGATGGAAAGAGGCTTCAAGAGTTTATCAGTGTCGTGGTATCAAGTTAGAGAGCATATATTTAAAATACCCCAGAGAATTGGTGCTGTTTTAAACAGGCTTAAGTATGTAAATACCCTGATTTAAATAAGCTTTCCTTCAAAAATAGTTTCCCCACCCTATGTTGAATTGTTGAAGCATGGAAGTTAGTTTTGACTTTGGTTTTTAATTTCTTTGAAAGTGTCCACAATAATAAGGTTAAAAAGAGAAAAGCCTATTTCTTAAGCAATGATAAAAACATAGAAAATTACACAAAGGAGAATAAAATTAACCAATAATCCATTGCCTGGCGGTAACTATGGTAACTTACTGGTTTCGTTTTTTTTCTCTCTCTACTTTTTCCTTTTATAAAAGTATATTTAAACAAAATATATAGTGTTCTATTTTGAGTGTTTGTGCCTAATCATGATCATGTATAGCTTTTAATAATTTAGAAATTATTTAAATGATTGTCTATTTACCCATTCTCCTATTTGGACATTTAGGTTACATTTCATTATTCAGGGTTGTAATTAATGAACATCCTTCTATATAATAAACCTTTGCCCATTCTTCCATCTGTTCCTGTCAGACATAGTCTTATATTACTGGTCAGAAGGTCTAAACACTTAAAACTCTTAGTCCATATTGTCAGATATTTTCCCGAGTTGGTGGTGTCAGTTTGAATTCTCACTGGTAGGGTATGAGAGTGCCCACTTTATAGTGTGCTCTGTTGCACTACGATTCATGGTTTTAAAAAAAATCTGTCACTTTGATTTCTTTTAAAGGTATTTAAAAAAAATTGGAGGTGAGTAATGACTAGTGACGTTGAACATACTTTCTTGTCTGATAACTTAAATGACCTATGCTGGACGTATACCAACTTTGAGCATCAGCAGATTTGCTCTAGTATGTAAAATGTATCTTCTTTTGGACTTCCAAAACCTCAGTTTGAAGTGTTCCTAGTTGCCTCCTCTGAGATGACTGGGGTATTTCTTTAAACTGGGAGCAAAACAAAATAATGTAAAATGAGAACGCATTATGAAGGGGTTCTTCCTGGTATCCTAGATAATAGCCACCATGTACTGGGGCTTCCCACAGGCAGACAGATTCTTTGCATTCACTATGCCACTTAATCCTCCTGAGAGCCCCGCAGGTTTGGCTAGGGAGGTTTAGGAACATGCCCAAGTTCACATCATGGCAAGTGCCACAGTCAGCACTTGAATCCAGATCTGACTCCACACATAATTTGCTGCTGAAGATCGCGTTTTCCAGCATTTGCCTTTACCAGATCTGCATGCAAGCACTTCGCAGCACACCACATTTCAGCTCCCAGCTTCTTTCCTTTGTCTTTTAGGCGAAGGCAGGTGGGGGAGGGGAATTGATCCTTCTGGGATTGCAGCTATTTTATGTTTGGGCTGGGAATGCAGTTGACCCTTCCCCGTTCACTTCCTGTGGATCAATGTCAGAGGGCTGCGCTAGATCCTGTGTGTGTGCCTGGGAGCCTCCACCCTGCTTTTAAGAACTGACATTCTTTTTGTTGTTGCTTTTAGCATCCACTCAAAGCTGAGCTCAGGGTAATGGCCGAGGGGCGAGAGCTGATCATGGACCTGGAAAAGAATGAGTAAGTGGACTCCTCCTTTGTCTCAAATAAAACAATCCACTTCCATGTCAGTGCCGGACGCAGGTGCTGCTGTTTTGTAAGGAAGCAGTTGGTGAAGTGACCCAGGCCCTCAGTCCGTGGTTTCTTTGTGCAGAGCCTCTTGCAAAGACAGTGTTTCCACAATCCCTTGACTTGCTGTGCAATTGCTGGACTGTTTAATGGGCTGTATTTCCGGGCTGCTTCTTAGAGTTCACTGTGTGTGTGTGTGTGTGTGTGTGTGTGTGGACTCTAGCAGCTGTCTCACTAGCTGCAGCACAGGGCATGGCAGGAAGCAAAGGAGATTAGAGGAAAACAGCAGAGAGGAGAGAGGCGAGGCGAAGTGTTGTGGGATTTGCACCTTCAACCCTGGCTGCTCTGTCTGTTTGGGGTCAGCTACATCTGAGATTCTGCCAATAGGGCCATGGTCAGCAGTCTCCTGCCTTCTTTGGGCTGGTTCTTCCATCTTTCTAACCGCAGTCATCTTGGGTGGTGGCCTGAGTCAGAAATATTTCCACATTGATTTGCCATCAAGCACAGTTATATCTTGATTCATGTTATGGACAGGTGAATAGATAATGCATAGCCCTGTCTGTTGCCTGTTCTTGGGCCGTTCCCAATCTGCTTGGCCCCTGGAGTGCTCTCCTCCATTGGCCTGGAGACCGTGGAGCCTTTGGTATTTGCCCTCCAACAGTCCCCCTTTGGTTCTGCCACGCAGACCTTGCAGATAAGGCTGCCTGGCTCGGACAACTGCCCATCTCTTCTTGGCAACCTCCCTGGAAGCAGATGAGTAATCAAGCACATCACTGCCAAGAAAGGGATGGATGGGGCCTTCCCATAAGCAGAGGTTGGGAAGGGCTGCTGAGCTTGGGTGGAAAGCGAGAACATAAATTATTCCAAATTTGGGCTTTTGGACCCTGGTGAAAGGAGGGCGTGGTAGAAGAGAGACTTGAGCATGTGCAGTAACGCGGCTTCATGCACACCTTTCCTCAGCCTGCAGAACATTAGACATCTCAGTCCTTTTTGCTTGACTGAGATTATGTTCTAGATGATGAACTAGAATGTGTTCTTTTTGTCCCATTTCCCTGGAACAGACCTGGCTGCCTCTGTCCCAGAGGGTGCGGCTCTGCATGCCTGGGATTTCTCCTCACATAGTCTTCCCTTTGTCCTGCAGGAAAACAAACTATCTGTTCTTTACAGTCTCTCTCAGGGGTCCGCTTCACTTTCCCATGGTCCCAGCCCCCCAGCTCTGGTCTAAATGTTCCCTGTTGCCACTCAGTCTAATCTGCTCCATTCTGCCCCCAACTGGAGTATTTGACCCTCCAGCTTCCTCCAGCAATCCCAAGTGGCGGGGTTGCAGTCCTGGGCAAATCCTTAGGAGTTGGACTTGCCAAGGAGGGATCCCAGTGCTCACCCTTCCCTCCTCTTCTGGAGCCTTTGTAAGAGGTCACAGGAAGCTGCAGTGGGAAGACACTTCAAAAAAATATTTAGTGCAACTGACTTATGTGTGGATGTAGAAACTTCAACTCAGAGGGGGTAGACACTTATCTAAGGCCATGCAGGAGGTGAGTGGGAGAGGTGAGAGTAGGATTCTTTGTGTTCTTGGCTTGGATCTGAAGTTAAGGAGAGTGTGTAGATGTGGTTCTATTGTGTATTGCCCTGGGCAGCTCTCTGGCTTCCATGTAAGCGGCAGGGGCCTGGATGTGGTTCCTGGTCTCCTTGAGTTGGCAGGAGGCAGAAGACTTGACAAAAATGGAAACAGCAGCATCAAGCACTATGACCTCATCAGGTATCCCTGGGGAACAGCTTCCTGCTATTTTCGTCTAAATTGAGCTTTTTGTTTTTGAACATGTGTTAGTGAGCGGAACTCCAACTGCACACGACTTCCTATTGTGTTTATTTCCCAAAGCCTTCTCATTCATGGTGCGTGCGAGGCCAGATGCAAAACAGCTTGGGGGTGGGAGGTGGGGATGATACTTTTCTGATTTTTCAAATCTCTCTGTTCAAGTTTTTATAATCATGATATTTGAGGGGAAACTGGGCCATGTGCTAAGCGACTCCTCAGTCTGTTTTTTAAGTTCCTCAATTGATGCATTCATTTTTTATTTTATTTTATTCCTATGCATCCATAGCAGTGCAGGCACCCGTGTCGGTACTGGGGTATAGCTGTGAATAAAAACAGTTCAGCCCTTATGGGGCTTATAGTCTGCTGGTGAGAACAGTAAACAAACAACAAGTGAATGTGTAGTATGTCTGGTGACAAGTGCTATGGAAACAAAGGAACATACTGGCTCAGAGAGCAGGGACTGGGAGGGAGGTGCCATTTCAGAATGATGGTCAAAGAAGGGCTTGCTGGTGAATTGGTATTTAAGTCAAGACCTGAAGGAAATGAGAAAATGAGCCATGTGGTTGGCTAGGAGATGGCTATTCCAAGAAGCAGGAACAGGCAAGTTCAAGGCCCTAATAGGTAGTGAAGATTTCTTCTCTCCCCAACCCCTATACCTTTCCCCCTACATTGGATTCTCTAGCGCTTTGGGAGCTATGGGCAAGAGCTTCTAGCACTCTGAGGGGAGAGAAGACATTTCTAATTTCTTTTTCATCATCCTGAGGTGTCTGGATTTCTCCCATCAAATCAAAGCACCACATGCTAATGCATGGCCCAAAATAGCAGTGAGCAGGCCTTTAATGGAATTCGCACATGGAGAGATTGCCAAGAATGGTGAGGATGGAGGAGCATGGGGGGTGGGCCAAGAGAGAGGGAGGGGCCTTTAGCTCAGGCAGCAGATACCCAAGGTGCCTCATTCATTAGCATGGCAGCTGGCAGTCTTTTTCTGCTGTGAAGCAACTCAGAATATAAACAATGATGTTTATCTACTCAGTGCACAAGCATCACAGAGATAATCTGCATTTGGCTTTCATGTCAGATAGTCCTGAGTTCAGGTCCCAGTTCTCCCACCTCCAGGCTGGATGTCCTCTGTAAGCCTCAGACGTCCTATCTGGGGTATAATGAAAGTCACACGTTCGAGAGCCAGGAAGATGAAATGAGATGGTTCATGTAAAGGACCCAGCACAGTGCCTTGCTCATATTATATACTCAGTAGATGGCAGCTACTGTGATTTCTCACGAGTGTCTTTTTTAAACAATTTTTTCTCACTCGTGTCTTTTTTCATTGCAACATGCTCACTGTAAAACATTTAGCAATACCCAAGAATAATAAGTAAAAGAATGAAAGCCTTCTACCCACAAAAAGAATCCACTGTTAACAATTTTGGTGGACATACCTTGAACCTTTTCTATGGATGAGGGAACCACACAGAAGCACATACACAGCCTGCTGTTTTAGTTGGGAAAGGAAGAGCAGAAAGAGATTATGCTATACATATTGGTCCGCACATGTTTTTTTAAGACTCAACCATATATCATGAAGGTAGCACACTGCTCTACTAGAGTATGTATTACATTGTTTTATATTTATACACATATACACATAATTTGCAAATATTGGTGCGTAGCTGTTCTGAGAACCTTACTTGTGGTTAGGGCAGTGTGATGCAGTCCTGAACTCCGAGACAGACACGAGGTATTGGTCAAGAAGCCATTGGGCCCTTCTGGGCCTCAACTTTCTCATCTTTCAAATGGGTGTTTTTCCCCAGTTGGGCTCTTAGAGCTTCTCCTGTACCACTTATTTAAAGGATAGCATGCAATATCACTTGTTTAAAGGATACCATGCAGGTGGAAAAATGGAAGAGAAGCAAAGAGTTTGCTCTCCATTCATGGAGACATCCCTGAAAAGAGGGGGCAGTGGGTTAAAGGAAAACCGCCTCCAAACCATGGACCTTGAAGCTGAGGATGAACAACTAGTTTAGGTAACATAAACACCAGAAGGGAAATTACAGAGAAGAAATGATGGTGCTGCTTCCACAAGCCACAGTTTGGAGGCATACATCCGTAATGCCTTTTCTCCATGTAATTTTCCCTATGCTCTGAGGACTGGCTCATCATCCCAGAGACCATATTGGACATACAACAACAACAACAACAACAACAAAAACTTGTTTGCCGAAATGAAATGGAACCTTGCTGAGCTGTCGGCATTGGGGAGAGGCATACCTCAGGGAGTATAGGCCTTGTCTTCCTTCCCTTCTCCTTTCTCCACTTTTTCCCAAGACACTGAACTCTGGAACCAGCTTGCAGGATGCTCATTGGGCTGCATTATTAGAGGTCAGGGTTACTACATTAACTACATTGTAAGGTCACCTTCAAAGGCCAATAAACAGCTCAACTAGTGGGCACTGAGCCCAGAGGACCTCTGGCTGTATGCTTCTCTGCTGTCCTTACACACATGTTGGAACTCTCATCTCTTCACTCTATTGCCCTCCCTTGGAGTCCAAATGATGATAAGATTTGGGTTTTGGCATGGAAAAGGGACAGCTGTCCTTTGGTCTTGCCCCATTCATTGTGCTTCAGCCCTGGCTAAAGACAGGTCCTGTTTGCATCCGTCTAGCCAGTAAGAATGGATATTTATTTTCCTCTCTGTGTATCTACCTCCAGACCTTCTGGGGAACAGTAATTGTCAAAGCAGAATGGGGGCGTTTCGAGGTCTGCTGATCATAGTACTCACCATTACTTCTGACTTGAATCTCTCTTCACATCTCTGACTTTTTATCAGTCCCTCAGAGGTACCCTAGGGAAGGAGACTGCTTTTGTTGGCTTGGAAGTCAGGCTACCACCTGGAAAATTAAGTCATTCGTAATTTAGCTCCCTCGTTTTCTCCTCCCCCCCTTCCCCCCAATCCTGTTTGAGTAGTACAGATCTGGAGGGCCAGAGAAGGGGAGAGCTAGCAGGCAGGAGAGGCGTTTCTCAGCACTAGACAGGATGGATTAGCTATCACCTCTTCGGCTGCACTTCTCTTCCAAGTAGGCCTGGCGGAAACATGAAGCCGATCCCGATCCCGAGCAAAAAACCCTGCATACCGCCCAGGCCTCAGAGCTCTCCCCGCCCCCATCCTCCCGGCTTCCCCTTGGATCAGGAGAACACTTTAACCCCTATCTAGGACTAGGAAAAAGGAACCACTCCCTTTGTCCCTGTCTTGTCAGGAGCTTCATTTGTTGTTGGCAAAATTCAGTGTCCTGGATCAAAGAGAAGCTTAAGAAAGGCTCAGGACAGTATCCCAATGCTTTGGGGAAACCATGTTTCCCCGAGTTGCATTTCAATGAGTCGCACACATATGGATTACATTTCACTTAAAATACACATGGCTTAAGAAATTAGAGGATATCATTCTCTAACCAAGTACTTGGCAGATCTCAAGTATTCATAATGTTTTTCCAAACTCAGCACGCAGCTGGGCTCTCCCCACTCCCTGCAGCTGAGATTGTCCAACCCAGGGAGACCGGTGCCAAGGAAACAGTTGGATGGATGGGTGGGGACACCAGGATTTGATGGGAGCTGCCTGGGAGTGTTGGAAGCTTTTGTCAAATACTGTTTTTTGAAGTATCAGCAACTGAATTAACCCTGCCGCATCGACTCAGGGGCAGGGAGTTGCGTGAGTGGATTTGAATTCTAAGTGCTGTGCTTGGCTGGCACCTTGCCCCTGAGAGACCCCGTGGTCCTGTTTGAGATGCCATTCCCAGTGCTGGCTTTCGCAGAGGTTAATCCCAGTTCTCTTAATGCCCAGAACCTCTGAAGTCATAGACCATGTGGATTGCCAGCCGATCTGATGTGATCTCTGTACAGGCCAAGTTCTCAGCCCTCCTGCTGCAGAAGCAGAATCCCCATTGTTTCTAAATCATTGAAAAAATGATGTTACTGTCATAGGGTCCGTTGTATAAACTCGGTCTTAGTAATTAGGGCTGGTGATTGGCAGGGGTGCAGCACTACAGGTGCTGGAAAAGGGGATCAAGGAGCATCCGGAATTGAGATAACCTAGGTGTGTTGATTCTGAAGGCTGTGAGCACATAAACCTCAAACCCCATAATCCATAGAGCGAAACAGGTTTGGGCTTTGGTGCCAGAGTGACCCAGATTAAATTCGAGCACTGGCACTTCCCGGTTCGTTGGCCTTCAGCCAATCACTTGCCTTCCAAATGTTATTTCTTCACCTGTGTTCATGATAATACTCCTCAGGCAGCATTTACTGAGAGCTGTCACCGTGCAGAGGCAGTTCACACTCTGTCTTATTTAATTTCCACTGCAACCTTTCCAAGGAGGTATTATTGTTTCTCACATCCTATAATAAAAGGGTAATAGGCAAATAGACCGAAGAGAACAACTGAACAACCTATCAAAGTGTAATATGCTAATGATATCCTAAGGCTGTTCAACCGCTCACTATGATGTGTACTGACTACCAGGAGGCAGACAGTCAACTGGTTAACCAGTCGCTATGACATGCACTGGACCACCAGGGGGCAGATGCACTGACCGGTAGGTTAGCTTGCTACTGGGGTCCGGTTAATTGGAACTGATTGGGACTGAGTGAAATGGGCTGGACATGCCCTGGAGCCCTCCTGCAGTTCCTCCCCAGCCCAGTCATGCACTGGTGGGGTCCCTCAGCCTGGCCTGGACCCTCTCAAAATCCAGGACCCTTTGGGGGATGTCAGAAAGCCAATTTCAGCCTGATCCCACAGGCCACTCAACAGGTAGGAGCTTCAGGTGGCATTGCACTGCAGGTTTCTGCTGGATCCCTGCAAGCCATCCAGAGGGACCCCACCTGTGCACAAATTCGTGCACCGGGCCTCTAGTTTTATAAATATAGACACTTAAGTGTGAAGAATTCAGGTAATTTGCCCAGTGTTAGCCAGAGCCAAGAGTTCAACTCAGGTCTACCCGCCACTTATTATATTCTATTGCCTCATAGGAAATAGACATTAATACCTTCATGCAGGGTGGGGTAGGCTGAAAAAATACACCTCCCCCCAATACTATCCTAAGATAGTCACATTCTAATCCCTGAGGCCGTGTTACCTTATATGGCAAAAAGGAGACTTTGTCAGTGTGACTAAACTAAGAATCTCGAGAAGGGAAGATTATCCTGGATTGTCTGGGTGGCCTCTATATGAGTGGACACAGGAGGATTTGCCCATGGTTGAAGAGAAGAAGGCAGCTGGCCTTGGGTGCAGAGATTGGAGTGTTAAAACCACAAGCCAAGGAATGCTGGGAGTCACCGGAAACTGGAAGAGGCAAGGAATGGAGTCACCCACCGGGAGATTTCAGCTCAGTAACACTGATTGCATTCTTTTGGTCTCCGGAACTGAGCGAGAATACCATTCTGTTGTTTTAAACCACCAAACGTGTGTAATTTGTTACACAGCAGCCACAGGAAACGAATTCATGGGTGTGTGAGGTTTAGAGATAATGTAGTACAGTACCTGGCAAATAACAAGCAGTGTTTCAGAAGGTGCTAACATTCATTAATGCAAAGTTAAGATCGTGTTTTCTTTCTTTCTTTTTTTTTTTTTATATATTTTTTTATTTTTTATTTTTATATTTTATTGATTTTGTACAGAGAGGAAGGGAGAGAGATAGAGAGTTAGAAACATCGATGAGAGAGAGTCATCGATCAGCTGTCTCTTGCACACCCCCTACTGGGGACATGCCCGCAACCAAGGTACATGCCCTTGACCGGAATCGAACCCGGGACCCTTCAGTCCCCAAGCCGACGCTCTATCCATTGAGCCAAACCGGTCCCGGCAAGATCGTGTTTTCTGAAGTGTCTTGCTGATGCAAAACATTGCGTGTGTCCCCTGTGACTGTCTTCAAATAGGAAAGTGACCACAGAAAAACATATTGACAAATAGTACGTGTAGTTTTCGTTCATCAGCATTTCCTAAGTTCCGGGTCATGCACTCTGATGCTCTGTCTGCCTTCGAATTCTGGCTGAGGAATAGGGATCAGGAGTGAATAAGGATGTCATCGATCATGGTGATAGCCGTAGTGTAGGAGATGCCTCTCCAGCAGGCCCTGTTCTGAAGTGCGAGTGCCTCTGTTAGCCCTATTTGGCAGATGGGGACCCTGAGGCATGGAGCCACGTGACTTGCTCAAGGTCACCTGGATGGGAAGGGCAGAGCCAGGCTCTTTAGCCATGGCCTTATATTGCCTTTCAGATGCCCTGTCCTTGCTGTTCTTCCGTTAGCGCTAGCGTTACTTCTCAGTTATTCTGCCCTCCCTCTTGTCTTTCCTTCTTCCTGCCCTGGGCCCTGGTTAGAATTTGGCTTTCAGTGTCTTGTAATGGTGTAATCCAGGCAGGCTGGATCCAGAGCCTGGCGCCCACTGGTGTTATACGCTTTGGCAACTTGCTTCATCTTTGCATGTCTCAGTTTCCTCATCAACCTGATGGGGCTAATAATAGTGGCCCATGTCAGATGTTGTGTGAATTTGCTAATGCAATGCTCTTAAAGAACCTATACCATGTGCGGTACACTCTGAAAGCCCAATAAAATAGTCACTATTACTCGTATTTTGTGGGGTTGGAAAAACATGTAAGAATGAAGTAAGAGGGAATTCCCCTGAGTTGGTTTCCAAATGTGATTAAGAAGACCTTAAAACCCATTGCCCCCGGGAGGAAGCTCACTTCTGCTCTGCAGCCAGTGCCCAGGTTGACCCTATTGTATCTCAAGAATACAGCATTGCAGGGTCCCCCGGGCCAAACTGTATCTCTTCTCTGTGCCTGCGGAATCAGTGCCCGGGCCCGCCCTTGGCAAGTCCCTGAACTGTACGATAAGGAGTCAGGATCTGTTCCCCGGTTCCGGCTCTCTCTCCTTCCAGGGACCCACAGCCAGGGCTGCCTTTGTAGCCAGGAAGGATGTCCATGGTTTTCTTTTGTCTCCAGCTTATTTCTCCTGGCGGCCCTACAGCAGGAGCGCGGGGTGAAATGAATGGGAGGAAGCTGTCAGCTGGCCTGTCCGCCTTAGATGGGCCCTTGTCAGAATGCAGGGAAGCTGTGCACTCTGGAGGAAGTCGGGAGTTTATTCTTGAGTCTGAGGATTCATTTAGCGTTAGACTGTGCACCTTCAGGGAACGAGAGCAGGCGTCCAGTGAGTGAGCATTTACCATGAGCATACTATTTTACATAGATTTTTTTTAACCCTACGTATATTTACCCAAATAGGGATATATGATATCCTCAGTTTTTTTCACTTGGAAATATGGCATGAACAATCCCAAATCATTAAAAATTTTTTTTACATGAGAACTTTTGGGACTGTTTCAAAACTTTGATAATAAAATTCTAGAAAAAAAAAATTTACACAAATAATAGAGTTTTAAAATAAATCAGCCCCTATTTTATATATTATTCTGTAACTTGCTTTTTCATTATTTAACTTTAATATCTTTTTTTGTAGCACATTTATAGGCCTCCTGTTTTAATGGCAACATAGGATTCTATTGAATGGATGAGCCAAAATTTATTAATTTCTTTTTCATGGACAGTTAGGCTCCCAACTTCTTGCTATTACAAATAATGCTGCAGCAATAGGCTTATCATTAATCTGTAAGCACATTTGCAAGTATTTCTGTAGGATTGAGAGAAGTAGTGTAGCAAGGCCAAATAGCATATGTGTTCCCTTTTTCCCCTTCACTTTCAGAAACAGTGCTGGAGTGAACACTTGTATTCTTTGGAAGGTTTTACCCATAGTGTAGGAGATGCCTGCTATAGCGGCATCTGCTAGATGTGACTCATTGGGGCAATGGAAATTTACGTGAACACATAGATGGATTAAGACATTCTGCCTTTGGTTTCTCTCAAAATTACATCTCATCACCTTTGTTTAGATAACTTGCTTCACATGCTATTGCCCAGTGGTTAACTGTGGAGTTTGGGCCGACTCTTTAAACACAAGCTCTTCTGCATTAAAAAAACAAAAACAAAAACAAAAAAACACACCAAAAAAACCATCACAAACAGCTTTATTGAGTTATAACTTAGATACAGTTTGCTTCATCCACTTAAAGTACACAACTCAATGTATTTTCAGTATATTTGCAGAGCTGTGCAACCCCCCCAAATGTTTTTGAACATTTTCATCACTCTGAAAAGAAGTCATCAGCAATTATGGGTTGAATGTGTCCCCCCAAATTCATATGTCAAAGTCCTAACCACGAAGTGCCTCAGAGTGACCTTATTTGGACATAGAGTTATTGTGGACATAATTAGTTAAGATGAGCTCATCCTGGAGAAAGGTGGTCCCTAGTTCAGTATGATTGATGTTCTTATAAAAAGGGGGAATTTAGACACAAACATGCACACAGGGCGAACTCCATGTGAAGATTAGAGTTATGCTGACACAGCCAAGGCACCACCAGCAGCTGGGAGAGGAGCCCAGAACAGATCCTCCCTGAGAGCCTTCAGAGACAGCATGGCTGTGCCAACACCTTGATCTTGCTTCTGGCCTCCAGAACTGTAAGACAATAAATTTGTCTTTTTAAACAACACAGTTTGTGATACTTTGGGCAGCCCCAGCAAACTCATATAAGTAGTTACTTTCCACTTACCCCATTCAGCCCTAGGAAACCACTAACCTGATTCTTGTCTCTATGGATTTGCTTATTCTGGATATTTCCTATAAAAGGAATATTCAATATGTGGTCCTTCGGGACTGGCTTCTTTCACTTAATGTGTTGTTTGTGAGTTTTATCCATGTTGAACAGCATGTATCAGTACTTCAGTCCTTGTTGTTGTTATTCCATTTATGAAATTACCAGTTTTTGTTTATCCATCCATCCATTGATGGATCTCCTGCCTTCTCAGCCACAGCTAACTTAACCTCATTCTACAAGGTTGATTTTAGCAAATACTGATTTAGCACCTATGTGTACTAGTAAAACCCTATGCTAGGAGCAAACACATTATCTTTGCCCTCTGGCTGTGTACTCTTTGAGAGAGAAAACTTGGACAGCCAAATCCAAGGCATATTACAGTTTTACATAAGAGAGTGGAAAGTTCACTGCTGAGGAGACAGGAGAGAAGAGAGAATTTCTGACTCAGAGAGAGAAAGCTTCTCTAAGGAGGACAGCATGGAGCTCTATCTTGCAGGAGTAAGGAGGAGAGTCTTTGGATGAGGGAGGGAGGGAAGAGAGGTGAATGGAAGCATGAAAAGGAATTCAGACTGAGAAATTAATATATAAATATTTGGTCTGGATCAAGAGGAATCAAAGCTGTGGTGCTAATAATCTCTTAGGAATTCAGTGTTCCAACCAGCCAAATCATTTTAATTCCAAAGAGTGGACATGCTGTGATGGAGGAGGATGAGATGCTGTGGGAGCATGGGGAAGGGGAACTACCCTGCACTGAGGGTCAGCTTCTAGGTGGAAGTGCTGCCTTTAAGATTCTTTGTCTTTAATGTTTGCCACTTTAATTATGACGCGTCTAGGTGTGGGTTTCTTTAGGTTCATCTCAATTGGGACTTTCTGTGCCTCCTGAACTTGTGTGACATTTTTCTTTACCATGTTGGAGAAGTTTTCTGTCATTATTTCTTTAAACAGGTTCTCTGTTCCTTGCACACCCTCTTTCCCTGCTGGTATTCCTATAATGTGGATGTTGTTATGGTTCATGTTGTCCCAGAGCTCCTTTAAGCCATCTTCCTGCTTTTTAATTCATTTTTCTATTTGCTACTGTAATTGGGTATTTATTTCTATCTTGTCTTCCAAATTGGAGATTTGATTTCTGCTTCATCCAATCTACTTTTAATTCCTTCCAGTGTATTCTTGATGTCATATGTTATTCTTCATTTCTGTATAGTTTTGGTTAATGCTTTCTATTTCCTTTTTCATGCTGCTATAGTTCCCACTGAGTTCCTTGTAATTTTCACTAAGCTCCTTAAGCACCTTTATAACCATTACTTTGAACTCTATGTCTGATAGATTGCTTATCTCCATTTCATTTACTTCTTTTTTTGGAGATTCATTCTTTTCTTTCATTTGGGGGTTGTTTCTTTGACTCCCCATTTTAGCTGTCTCTTTGTTTTGTCTCTATTATTAGATAGAACTGTTATGCCTCCGAGGCTTTGTGGGATGGCCTTATGTAGAAAATGTCTCGAGGGATCATTGGTGTGGTTTCTTTGTTCACCTGAGCTGGATGCTCAAGGAATGTGCCTTGGTTGTGTTATTTAGGCTCTCCTGTTGTAATTAGGACTTGATTGTTGATGTCCCATTTGTGGGAGGGATCCTCCCTCTGACTGGTGAGGTTTAACCCCAACATCATGGTGTCAGATATTATACAGGTGTTGATAGAACAGAATAAGAGATAACAGGACCAAACCAAAAACCACAAAAATCAAGCTACTTAGTGTAACAACAACAGGAAAGACAAAGAAGAGAAAGAAAAGAAAAAAAACATAAAAAGAATACTGAAAGACTAAAGAAAAAGGGAAAAAATAAGAAGATGAAAGAATGGCTATATGGAAGCAAAGAGGAAGCTAAAAGAACTAGTGTAGGAGAAAAAAAAGAGAAAATAAATGAAATAATAATAATGAATTTAAAAAATAGTAATAATGGGTATTCTAAGATATAGATAGGAAAAGTAAAATGGGAAAAAATGAGGAAAAAGATAAAAACAAAATAAATTAAGAAAAATTAATAACAGTAAGAATAGACTAATAGAATCAAAATTAGAGAAATATAATAAATTAGAGATATATAGGAAAAAAGAGAAGAAAAAAAGAGGAAAAAACAAACAACAAAACAAACACACACACACACACACACACACACACACACACACCAACGAACAAAACCACACACACTCACATACTCAAAAACCTTTGGGTCTGCTATTTGTGGAGCTCACTGGATTTTGCTCTGATGCTGTTGAATCTTGTCTCTTGGTGTGTCTATCCTGGGCCTCTTGGGAGCTTCTCTGGTGCAGGTCACTGTGAGTCACTGTCCCTTTCTGGCCTTGGGCAACCTGATTGAGGTCTAAGAGGTCGAAGCCCCTAGTAGTCCAACAGGTGGGGAATTCTTAGCTCAGAAGCTGAGTCTGCTGTACTCCCTTTCCCCATGGAGCAGGTCCTGGAGGTGTCAGCTGCAGGTGCTCAGAGTCCTGCTGGTGTTCACTTAGTTGTGAAGTCTGGGTGCTGTCTACCGCAGGTGTGCACAGGTTCTGGGTTGTGTCTTATGAAGAATATTTTAAAAGCCAGATAGTGACAGCACCCAAAAAACATTTGAACAGGACTACTTCCAATGAAGTGTGGTGAATGGATTGGAAGAGGCAAGACCAGCACTAGTAACAAAATCCATTCAAAAGCTTTATTATAATCTGAGTGAGAAATTATGGTGATCTAACTTAAAGAAGAGGTAGCTGATATGGAGAGAAGGAGATGGATTTCAAAGATATTTATATGGTGGAGTCACGGAGACTGGAGATGGATTGAATAGGACTGAGGGAAAGGATGGATTCAAGAACCAGTCTGAGGTTCCTGCCTCAGGAAGAAGTAGGACAGTGGTATCAATTTCTGGGTTTGTCCTTAGTTTGTGGTGGGACCTGGGACAAGCCACTTCTTTCCTCAGGTCTTCAGGTTTCTCGTTAGATCAAGGTAGTAATCCCCAGTCACCAACTTTGCAGGATTGTAGTGGGGGGCCAATGGTGAAATCTATGTGAAAAGTAGCCTCCTGTATCTTTTCCATGACCCCCAAAGGAAGGGCTGTCCTTGTCCTGTTAGTCTCTATAATTTGTGCTCTGACATAGTCTTTCCTCCTTATCTACAATTCTAAGCACTTGATATTCTAGGAACTGGTTAGACCTCTGCCCATTCTAGCAGCTGAGGCCTCACTGGGGACCTCTCTGAGGGTTCTCAAACCAGCTTTTGTTGAAAACAATGATATCATTGAATGGGTGGACTGGGACAGGCTTCCCTCAGCCAGTTAAAGGAGAAATAGGGTCTTTATGACTTCTGTACTGATGGCTCTTTTCCAGTCTCTTCCATAGTTCCCAAGGGCCCCACTACCCCCTTTTTCTTCTTCTTTTCCCCCTGAGGTTATGGGTTTGCAGAAAACTGGCAGCCTCCACATTTTCTTCTATTGCATCAGTCTCCCTAGAGAGAGGTCCAGATGGGCCAAGGGGCTATAATGGCTGCATTATATCAGGCATGGTTTCTTTTTCCAAGCCCAGTCCCCCCTTTCTGGGGAAAGGAAGAGAAAGTCACAGAAAGGGATTCCTTTGGAGGGAGGTGAGTGCTAGCAAAAGAGGTGATTCTAAGTGTTAACAAAGATGACAGGCTCTTGGTATTCTAGAAATTCTTTATATCTTGATTTATTTTACTTTATTTTTCAATTATAGTTCACATTCAGTAATATTTTATATTAAGTTTCAAGTTCAGCTTTACAAAATGCACCCCCCCCCCCGATATTTTCAGTATCAACCTGACACCATACATAGTTATTACAATACTAGTGGCCTAGTACACAAATTCATGCACATTGAAAGGAAATTAATTAGAAGAAATATTTTAATATCGCTATTCACCCTTTTTCTATTATAGAAGTGTCAACCAAATTCATGATCGACAATGACAGATGGAAACACACATGTGCGATTGACACCAGTGAGAACTTTATATGTATCGGGCATGCGCCAGTCAACTTAGCCTTTTATAGATATAGATAAACTTGCTTAAATAAACCTGCTTTCTGATTTAGCTAAACTTTTCCAGCCCAGTGAAGCACCCCAACTTCTCTTTCAGGTAATTGTCAGCAAGACCAAGCAGATTATTGTAGAATATGCAGGGAGAACAAAGGGTAAAATATTTATCTGCAGCAGTGTTTGACTATATTCTGCGCAGTGAGAAAACCTGAAGTCATTTTCAAGGTCCACTATTTCTTTTTTTCAGTTGGGTCAAGTTTCTGAGCTTTCTAAATCTCCGTTTTCCGGCTAATGAAAAGAAAATAGGATTCCATTGAGTCCTCTATCTACCTACTCCAGGACTTCTGTGAGAATCAAATGAGATGAGGCATGGGAAAATGTCTCACAGACATTTGGTTACAGTGTAAAATGTTTGCACCTGTGAAGCAAGTTGTGTTCCTGGGCTGGATAAACTCCAATAAGGAAAGTTGCTAGGTAGAGGAAGCCAGGAGTTGCTACGTGATATCATTAACCAGACAGACACTTAGCATATTAGCCTTTTATATATATATTGACTATATTCCCTGTGCTGTACTTTATATCCCTGTGACTGTTTTGTAACTACCAATTTGTACTTCTCAATTCCTTCACCTTTTTCATCCAGTCCCCCAACCTCCTTTCCCTCTGACACCCATCGTTCAGTTCTTTGTGATCTCTTGACTTCTTGATGTTAGATTTGCGGTTTGGATAAACTGGCTTTCAGTTGTGAGGTGATAGGAGATCAGCAATGTTCAGTGAGCATTCTGAGTACCTGATCTGTTGGCTATTTTTCTTCTCTGCCTTACCCGTGTGCATGCATGCACACATGCACACATGCACACATATGCACCCCTGCTCTATACCTGTCTACATGTAGAAAGCTTGTTAGGGAAGTTAGGAAATTAGTTGCAGCACTGGTTTGCAGCAATTCTAGGAAGGCAGGAAGATGAGCCTTGAAACAGTGACTTGGGTTCTGAGAACCAGATAGTGATATCTATCTTTTGTGTGGCCTGTTTGTGTTTGCAGTTTGTGTTTGCAGAAGACTTTCACAGATGACCTTATAGGGAAGAAAAACATAATTTTCCCTCTAGCTGTCTAAGTTCTCAGTTGGTTAGCAGGAGGGATTAGCAAGAGGAAAACAAACAGAAGTCAACGTATCTACATGGAAGATACCCAGGGAAAAAGGAGCAACTCACTTAGAATTCAGGATTCTATAGCATCCTCAACAAAGAACAATACATGTGAAGAGAAATGACAGGATAAAGGAAAGAGCTGTTAGGCCTCTTGAGGCAATAAGCTGTGGATAAATATATGGTAAATAAATGGTGGATAAAGGCTAGTCAAGTTTGTTTTGCAAATTCCTTTGGTGCCTTCTCCAAGCTAATAGGGTCTAAAGTTGTCTCTGGTAATTAACTTCTGTCCTTGAGAGAGAGAGGGGCAGAGGGAGGCCTTTGAAATTTGATGTCCTGCTTCTAGGCAAATAGGGGAAGGCCAAGGTGCTTTGGTTGTAGTATCTGCTTCTTCTCCATTGTCTTCAGCTCAAAATAATCCTGTGCTAAAGTGGTATATTTGGAAAGGCATATTCTGCCACCATTCAGCCTCCTCTAATCCTCATGATGGGAGATGTAGGTGCAGGAAAACTGTGCATGATGCTTAGCACACCACTGGCCTCAGTAAGTGTTTGTGTCTATGAGTGAGTGGGCTTGCAAATAGAGAGCTTAGGGCTCAGAAAAGGTACTGCTGCTTGGCCCAAGACCCAGAGCAAATAGGTGATGGATTCAAGCCAGGAGGAACTTGGTCTTCCTGATGCCATGTGCCCCATAGATTGTACACTATTATGCTGCTTAATAAGCAATTATTGATCAGATTGCATGTACATCCTTCCTCTCTGCCCTCTGGGAGTGTCTGGATGGCTGCCTTTTGATTATTTATCACTGACATTTAGCTTATCTTACTTTGGTTTATTTAGACTGATGGGTGTAGAAGTGAAATCTGTGTGATGGTAGATATATTGCTTTTGCTCATTTTCAAGTTCTTCATCTGTAAAAGTGAAATAGGGTAAGCATTGGACAGAGAGGGTGGCATATAGGTTCTTTTTTTTTGTGGTAAATTCTGTAATTTCTGCACTAATACCCCTCCCCTCAAAAAACCCTTCATGGAAAGGATACGGGACAGCACGTTGAATGAGGGAGGAGGTGTAGGACTGGGAAGGATAGGATCGAGGAATTCATAGACTGTCTCCTCGGGTGCCACCCCAGGGTTGACTCAGCTGCAGCCATTTTCACGAGGTGTCGCTCAGCTTGAAATTCAGCTGAATGAGACCTGATTGTCCTGGCTTGTCCTGACTGACTCTGGGTGCTCCCAGCCAGTAGGTAGCAAAAGGGGAACATTTCTCTAAATGCAAATCCGGGGACTGTTATCCCAAGGAGGCTGTAGGGATGCTGGAGGCCAGGACAACAGATGTTCTTGACGACTTAGACGGCCTTTCCAAGTTCTAACCTTCTTGGCTTGTGCTTTGGCTGTGGTTTGTGCTTTAGGATGCAAACACCTGGCAATATTTATCAAAGTTATGGGATGTTTAATCAGAGCCTAAAAGGGACCAGGCAATCCACCTGTAGGGCAAGTTGGATTGTGGTCTTCACCCACCTGCTTTTTGTTTGTTTTTCATGGGATGGTCCACCTATTCCCTTCTTTCTAAGCATATTCTCAAAGGTCCTGTGATCTCAGAGGTTCATTTTCTTCATTTCCTCTGTCTCATCCACAAAGTTTATCTCTACAATATGTCTGGTTACCTCCCTCACATTGGTCCTTCCTTTTAGGTTAATCTGATAGGCAAGCACTTGTGGTTATTTATCAAAGACTGGTTGTTAAGAGGCTACTGTCAAGCAATGCTTCACTTTATCTTCCTCTGAAATATAAAATAGTACCTCATTTATCTTATCTGCTCTTATCCACTTCCAGTAAATACCCATAGTTGGCTATGCAGGATTGAAACAGAGCTGTAACCTCTGTGTGGGTGAGCCATTTTTATTGCTCCACAGGTCCCTGCCAGTTAAGCTCCCTGATCCCAAGAAGTTGACCCTATCTGCTCAGAGAGCTTGCTCATCTTTGTGGAGGCAGCCAAAAGGGAGGCCTGAAGAGGATTAAATAAAAACCCTGCTGTCCGAAGGAGTAAACAGCGCTTATCCAAACATCCTTTGGTATTTAACATAAAAGCAAAACACGGGAGCGGGAGCTGGCCAGAAGGGTACCCGGTCTTGTGGGGACTGGGAGCCGATGTAAGGGGAAGTGGTTGGTGAAAAGGAGTGTTGATTTAACGCATTGTTGGGAAACTTCCTTAATAGAAGGTTAAAAAAACACACATGCCAAGTAGCTTTGGCTTTGGGCCATGCTTGCGGGTGGTGCCATCTTGCTCTCCAGTGCGGCTGCTGGATCTGGTCCCCGGGCAGCGGGGAGGCTTGCTCCAGGGAGGCCTTGGGGCAGGAGGAGATTCCTGCTTTTTCACGTCCCCCCTTCCATGGCCTTTCCGTTCCCTCAGAAAGGAACGTGGGCCCTTGGACTTGTCAGTCCCTTATTTGGCTTTGGGGCTTGCCTTGGCATGTTTATTTCCATTCCTTTGGAATCAGGAATGGAATGAGCACTGGTTAGGAAATCTTGATTCTAAAACAGCTCGAGCCATCTCTTCTCCCCTCGTCTTTCTTCTTCGAAAACAAAAGAAAACAAAGCAATATTTACTGAATTTGACTGTCCCAAATATGGCAGGCCTAGTCCGCTCTTTGAGATTAGCGCTCTGCTTTTCTCCAACCCGTCCCAGAACCTGCCCATCCTGGGCCTCACTGCTTGTGACTTGTATAGTATCTCCTTGCTCATTAAAAAAATATTAATATAAAAATTTCCAAACATCCCTGAGGGGACAGAAACTAGATTATGAACCCTCACAAACTCATTATCTTTATGTAACAATGATTAAAGGTTCATAGATAGTTCTGGAAAAAATGTTACCAACTATATTTACAAAACAAATATTTTACACTGTTCAAGGAGTCTTTAATTTTTTTTTTTTTTTTTTTTTTTTTTACATTTCTTCATTTTATTTAAGCACATATTTTATTTTTTAAATTTCTTTATTGATTAAGGTATTACATATGTGTCCTCCCCCCCCCCCCCCCATTACCGCCTCCCCCAAACCCCCAACTCATGCCCTCACCCCCTTGGTGTCTGTGTCCATTGGTTAGGCTTATGTGCATGCATACACATAAAACATGGTTGATTTCTCCCCCTCTCTTACTTTCCCTCTAAGGTTTGACTGTCTGATCGATGTTTCTCTGTCTCTGGATCTGTTCTTGTTCATCACTTTATGTTGTTCATTATATTCCACAAATGAGTGAGATCATGTTATATTTATCTTTCTCTGACTGGCTTATTTTACTAAGCATAACGCTCTCCAGTTCCATCCATGCTGTTGCAAATGGTAAGAACTCCTTTTTTACAGCAATGTAGTATTTCATTGTGTAGATGTACCACAGTTTTTTAATCTACTCATCTGCTGATGGGCACTTAGGCTGTTTCCAAATCTTAGCTATCGTGACTTGTGCTGCTATTAATATAGGGGTGCATTAAGCACATATTTTAAATTAGCTAGTCTTCTAACATTCTACAGCAACCATATGAAGTAGATTGTCTTTCCCCTCATTTTATTGATGAGAAAACTGAGGCACAGACTCACAGAACTAATAAGCATCAGAGCTAGTATTTGAATGTATTTCCCCATTCGATCCTCTCCAGGAAGCTGCGAGGTAGTAATTATTCCTGTTCACTTGCCATCTAGGAAATGGGGGGCTCAAGTAAGTGAAGCACTTCTCATACAAATGCACCTCTTAGTCTTATTCACTGACAAATGGGGGGGGGGTGGGGGGAAGGTCGCGCGCGCACGCTCAACCAGCAAGATGATAAATTGGTTAAAAAAAAAAAAAAAAACTAGAAAAAAGGAATGTTGAAATAGAGTGCTTAAATTAGATACAAAGCTTGTTAATTAATATCCTCGGGGCAGTAAAGCCCTGCATAACCTTTGGCGTTCTCTCTTCCACGGGATGGAAATCATTTGCATCTCTTATTAGGTTTTTACAAGTTACAAGTTACAGTCTCATTTTTTTTAAAAAGCTGTCCTAATTGTGAATAGTCTTTTCCAGTTTAAGGAAACTGGCCTCTCACAGTCTCTGACCTGACAGTGTCCTTGTTGTGACATTGAGAGGGACTTCAGGCATCTTGACTCATTTCCAGGGTTTGAAAGGTCAGTCGTCTAGAGAGTAGTGTGGCCGGTACTCAAACCAAAGCTTTCCGAGCCCTAGATTTTCCCTATACCTTGTGCTGGTATCGTTTTTTAGGTTTTGGGAGGTTAGAAACGGGAAACAGAATTTAAAACGTTAAACTTGATCCAGTGGAGCAGGAGAATTCTCAGAGCCTGGAAAGGTATCACCTGGAAAAACTATTAAAAATACAGACTTCTGAGTCCTTCTCTAGGGAATAAAATTCTCTTTGGGTCTGGGATGTGGCCTGGGATATACATTTTTTTTCTCCACAGTATTTCCGGGTGTAGTGCAGCTACTGGACTAAGTCCCATAATGATGGCTGTAAGAGCATGAGCAAGAAATGAAAGAGGCTTACATCATCACCAACACAGGAAGGCAGGGGAAAGGTCCTCCAGGGAAAATAAGAGGGACCAGCCAGGCTGCATACACCTCCCAAGCATCACCAGTGTCTAAGTGCCCGGATACTCTTGGAAAAGCAAGATGGGACCAAAAGCTGGGGCAAGAAGCTGTCCGTAAAAATAGCCCCTGGGATAGCGGAGCAATGTTTGCTTCCGCTGAGCTTGTCTGCATAGGTTTTCCGAGGTAGTTTGGAAATTGTTAGCACTCTGTCTTCTCCTGTTTGCTTATCTGAAGCGGCAGGAAGGAGAGCTGATCTGAGAGATATTTTGCAACTTGGCTTTGAGTTGAAGTTTAGAGAGGCATTTCAACTTTGGCTGACAGTAAATAGCCCTTAAGAGGATGGTGCTGGGTTTGAAGGCCTTAGGAAGGTGGGGTCAGGGGAGTGTGCCTTTGGGATCAGACTACACGAACAAAAAGGTTCAGGGTGCCACGGCAGTTCACTTGTCCTTATGTTTTATGTCTGATATTTGGGAGCTTATTTTCCCAGGTGGCATTCAGAAGACGCAGGTCTTGCTCAAGGACTTTGGGGTCTGGGGCAGCCTGGGTCTCGCCAGGTGGACATTCCAGTGCTGGCTGCCGTTAGCCTTGGACAGGATGTGGACCTGCCTGCGGGCTTGTGAGCCTGGATGGACCCACAGGGGGCTCTGACAGAGGGCAGGAGGGTGCACAGAAACTGCTTTTCCATCAAAGGCAGAAAAAGGAGGGGGCGGGGTGGGAAATCTTAGATAGCCCTTCTCTCTTCCTGGACACACATCACTCACAACTTGTTTCCTGAAAATCCTAATACACTCCAGTGCTGAGAGACGGCTTCCTGCCGATCTGCTGAGCCAGCTCCTTGTCAGGGAGGAGATGAGAACAAGATGTGGTCAGAGAAGGGGCGGGTGGGCCCAGCTGGGCTGCTCAGTGGCCCCATGGCCACTGGGCGAGGGGACAGCAGTGTCTGCAGGTCCTGAGAGCAGTGCCAGGGCACTGCCTGGGCACAGATGGGCCCAGCGCGGGGCAGTGGGAAGTATTTGAAAGCAGTGTCTCATCTATCAGTAACATTGCACAGATGGTGGTGATGAAACATGACCCTTCCTTTTGCTTCAAGAAGAAAGGACCTTCCTGGCCAACATCTGCAACCCCATTTGGGTTACTGCAAAAAAAAAACACCAACCAAACAAACAAAAAAACTCCACAAAGAAACAAAACACTGGCCCTGAAGTTCTCATATGTCCATCCTCTTCTTCCTGCCCCATGCTTTGCTTACGCCTCTTGCTCCTCTCTGCACCCAGTCGCACTGAAGAGCTGAGTCTCCTTTGTGTGACAGCACATGTGTCCTCAAGGCCAACTGGCATCACCATCAAACTGTGGTTTGGACTGCTGGTTCCTGGCAGTGCTGTAGTTTTATGCTTCCACCTTCTAAGAGAGACAGAACAGAAAACTGCTTTAAAAGTGTGGCCAGGACCAGCAGACCTGGTTTGAAACCCGGCTCTGACACGGTACCGTGAGAGCCTGGACAGTTACACGTCCCCGTTCCCAGTGTCCCCAGTTACAACACAGGAAAGGGGTTAGTACCTTGTAGGTGAAGTAATTGAACACTTACATACACCTGAACGATTCTGATTGCAACTTTTCCGGGTTTCCCAACCTCAGAAGGATCGAGCGTGCGGTGGAGGTAGGAAGGTGACCCGAGCTTCTTTGGTATTTCTAAGATTGCCTTCCATAGAAGTATGTTGAAATCTTGTGGTCTAGAGTGTTAGTTTTGATCCCAACCCCAGAGTTCTGTCTGCTTCAGTGTACCCGATAGGCTGATTCCGCTGGTCCCAGGAGGGCAGTTAGGTAGAAGAGGAAGCAGATTGTTCCTTAGAGATTCAGAAGACAGAAGGGAAGGCCAAGTAGGTGCCGGTCAGAGAGAGGTAGTTTCTGGTTCAGTGTAAGGACTTTCTTTAACTACTAGATTCGATCTCAGGAGCTCCCTGTTGCTGGATATGTCCAGAGATGAATGGCCATCTGGCAGATTCCTGTACAAGGTTGAATGTTCATTCATTTATTCATTCGTCCACTTATTCACCAAATAAACATGGGCCTCCTGCCTGGTAGCAGCTGGAAGCTGGGGAGAAGCCTCGAACAAGACAGCCGTGCTCTTAGTGAGCCCATAGTCCAGTGAGTTTGGCTGATTCCTAAAGTTCCTTTCAATGTGGAGGCCCGGAGAGTCCTGTGAGTGTGGTCCTGGCAAGAATGTGGTCACTCTGGATGGCTTTCTTTAGAGCATCTTAATGTCGCTGGATGAATAATCCTCCCCCTAAGACGGAGAAGAGGTTGATAATGTACTTATCAGGAGTGCATTTTCATTGAGAACATTTACATCCCACTGGCGCCTGGATAGACCATTAAACTCTGAACTCCTGCCTGGCTGTCCATTACGCATTCTCCGAAACCAGACCTAGGAAATGGGGCTGCAGGAATGAGCTAATTGCTTTTTTTTTTTTTTTTTGCCACTCCCAAGTGATCTACTGGAGAGTTGCTGGCTGGGAGATTTAAAGGGAAATAGGTAATTCCATCAGTTTTGCTGGTTCCTTCCATTGTACTTCCCATTGAAAGCAATAGTGGTAAACGCTAACCTTCACTGAGCTCCACTCTGTACCTACTTGGAGGTAACCCCTTTTCATGCATTTTGTCAGTTTACTCCTATGGCAATGCTGTCAAGTAAGAATCTTATCTTCATTTTTGAAGAAGAGAAAACAGATATGTATTCAGAGGGAAAAAGTAAGTCGCTTATGGCCATTAGAGACAGTAAATGTCAGAACTGGTATTGAAACCCTTCTCTCGCCGACTCCAGACCATGTTCTCAGCTCCTAGCATGCCAGTCGACTCACTCATGTACTTGTTCCTTCATTTATCCATTCCTTCATCCAGTAATTAGTTAAATTGTTCTTTCATTGAGTAAATGTTAAACAGGGATATATACTGGTGAGCAGAGCTTCAGGCTGTCTGTAGTAAGAGAGAAACAAATGTCTAATTTTAGAAAAGAAAAGAATTTATTAGAAGGGTAACACACAGAAGTACCAGGTCTCAGGAAATCTAAACCACTAGGTCTCAGAAAGGACAGGCCAAGGCAGACTCAGGAATCTATACGGCAGGAACAAAGGCACAGATGAATTGCTCCCATCTGTTCAGCTCTTGCGGCATTATTCCATTGGCTTAGCTTGGATCATGGCCACCCTTGGCTAGGCTAGGGAGGACACCTGGATTGACAGTCTCACCAAAACATACAACAGGGGATAGGTATTTCCTTAAAGAAAAATTGGTGTGCTGATCCTTCCTTGGATGCAGTGGTAGAAAAATCAATCCAGGTAAATGTTGAGTTATGTGTATGCATGTGTGTTCGCAGGACCCAGAAAAAGTTGAAGATCACTGCTTTAGTCTGATGACTCCATCTGGTTTGTCTGAACTCAATGATGACCCCCACGAATACAAAATTCATAGCAAACTCTCCCTCCTGGTTTTCTTTTAGTTTCTTAGGCCCTATGGCCACCCCATTTCTCCTGCACTAAGATGTGGAGGGTAGTTCTGCCTGCTTCAGTTAGAATGGCTAGCCATCGTTCCCAGGAGGGTGAAGTCCATCACCTCAGGAGACTAATGCCTTTTCTTATTCTTCACAGATACCTTTTTGCTCCAACCTACACAGAAACGCATTATACTCCGAGTGGCAACCCTCGAACCTCCACGCTGAAATCCGAGGTAAGTTCCACTCAACAAATAGCTACCAAACAGCTGCTCTCCCTGGTCCCACCCCTGGAAAGTGAGGAGTTGGACTCTCTGGAGATGTCCCTCCTCCAAAGCCATTGTTTCTCCTGACTGAAGACCAAGGGAACCAGCCGGAGAGGCCAAGTGTGAACCTCTTGTTTCCTACATGTGCCCTCTCCTTTGATGGCTAAAATGGTCAACTTTAGGATAATTGCATCTGATTAAAATTAATATAAATCACCATGAAGCATACATTTTCCTTGCTTTATGTTAATTACTCACATATTAACAGAAGGTTAAGCAAGAGGAGTAATTTCCTGGTAATCCTGTCATCTCACCCAATCTGATGTCTAAATTGTTCCCTTTTCATTTGGATCTGTAAGGTTTTGTAGTCTGCTAAGATTTTTGTAGTCTGTAAGGTTTTTAAAAATGTGACTTTAGGTTATGAAGATTTTCTTATTTTACTTCTATATTCATATTGGCTATTTTCCCCCTCAAAGTGGTTTTTCAGTATAGATGTTTGCATAAAGATTTGTCATTTAAAAAATGGTTTTTCAGTAGGATACATTTTTACTTGGCTTCACCACAACCCACTGGTGGACATTGAAGGCAGAGAATCATGCACAATTCATGGTTTGCCTGCTCTTCCTACCAGGGGACCCATTAAAGTCATAGGCTCAGAGACGTGGTTCTCAATCAGGAGGGATTTTGTTTTAAATCATCCATTTACTTAAACTTTTGTTGATATGCGGGTAACTAATGTAAAGCAAAAAAAAAAAAAAAAAATACGCTTCACGATGATTTAAACCAATTTTAATTCAATGTAATTATCATAAAATATACTATTTGTTTGTTTGACCATTTGAGCCAGCAAAGGAGGGGGGCACTTGGCAATGTCTGGAGACATTTTTGATTGTCATGGCCGAGAGGTGGATGCTATTGGCACTTAAAAGGTAGAGGCTGCTGCTAACCTACAACATAGGACAACCCCCTTTTCCCCCAGGGAATTATCTGGCCCCGAGTGTCCCTATTGCTCATGTTGAGACACTGGGTGGCAGTGATCCTTCTCAGACGCTGGGTTGATGGGATGGGCTGAAGGAGAAAAGAAGATGGTCTCTGGCAGGGGACATAAGGGACTTGAGTGGCATTTACATAGAGATGGGAGACATGGTGTGGAGACAGCAGCACACACAGGTCACTGTCAGTCATTACCAACTCGGATTACTTTATCAGATTACCCTTCAATAATGAAAGAGACACTAGATGTTTGGTAGCAAGTAGCAGGCAAGTTGGCTGTGTCCTTTTATCTTTGGGGAGGCTGTCCAGCTGTGGTATGTCCACACATATTCTTCAGTGCCCCTTGGCCAAAACTCTTTCCTTCCTTGAGATTTCTGTTCCTCCTTGGGGGAGGTAGGGAAGGGATAGGCGTGCCTCGAATGCCCTCTGTCTCGAAAGCCCTAGCCATGACAGCCTCACAAAGCACCCTCCTCTGAGTTGGGCTCTGCATTGGTATACCAGCAGCTCAAGAATGGGTCTTAGTGCACAAGTGTGCTGTGACCTCATGCTTCCTGCCATGAAAGCCTCTCAGGGTGGGCCCCTCAGGCCAAGGAGCTGAGAAGGCATGAGATGACTTCATGACTGTTCATTTACTTGCTCTTTGTGCTCTCAGAATTAGGCAGAGAACCAGTCCTCTATCCCAGAATGCCCCTCCTTCCTGAAGGTCTTGCTGACCCAAGTATGGCAGAAGTTATTGTTTTCTTACATCCCCTGCTACAGCAAAGCCCCCACCCTGCCTCATGGGGCTCCCAGTCAGCTTTCTCATTTGGGAGCTGAAGACTCAAAGAGAAGTGGGAACAGAATGAACCATTTAGCTACATTTGACCCAAAAGTTGAGGACCACACTCTACTATCAAACTTGGCCTGGGACAGTGGGAGTTCTGGGAACCTTATCAAATTCATGGGCTGGGCCCTGGGCCGCTAGGCTGTAGGCTACAGCCCTAATCTAGGTCAGATCGCTGGGGGAATGGGTCTGTGAATGTGTTCCAATAGAAAGAGTTCCAGTGTTTGGGGTCTGAAGCCAGGGTTTTAGTCTTGGCTTTAGCTATTTGACCTTAAACAACCCTTTTGACTACACTAGTGTTGAGTTTCTTCTTCTGAAAATTGAATATGCTAAGATCTGACTCTCAGGGCTGTGGAAGGGTAAAATGAAGCACTCATTTTATGGGAATTTATAAACATCTCTTGCAACGCCACATTTTACACATGAGGAAATTGAGAGAAAAGAAAAAGTAACATGCTTCAGTTCAGATAACCAGCAAATGGCAAGGCTGAGAGACTAGACCTCAAGTTTCCATTGGTGCTAGAAGATCATAGTTTTGACAAGTTAATTGGTATGCACTTCGCTGGGAGAGGCAGAGCATGGAGTCTGAAGTCAGCCTGCTGGGGTTTTAATCTCCATTCTGCTGTGTGGCCTGTGAATGACGAAACCTCCCCAACCTTTAGTTTCCCTTTAAAAAAAAAAAATGGGAATACTATATCTATCTCATAAGGCTTTGGTCAAAATTAAAAAAAAAAAAAATCTGTGTAAGTTGTTTATCTAGTAGAAAAAGCTGGATGGATGTTATCCCTTGTTACTAACGCTGAATGGCAGGCATTATTACAGTATACTTGCAACGTCGTGTGTGAAAGCCCTTTGGAAATTTAAGGCATGCTGCAAAAGTCAGCAGGGATGCTGTTTCAGGGAGCTACAGGCAGTGAGCACGGCAGCGCCAGCCCAGTGGGAGGAGGTACCAGGACTCTTCATGCCCATCCCTGGCTCTGAATTCTCTTTACTTTTGTGTACTCCTTGACTCTCCATCACTCCAATATCTGTGAGCCCCTTTTACCCCATATAGGCTCAGTCCCCTCTTCTACCCACAAATGATCCTGGGTCGTGGAGCCCATGGCCTTGTTGCTGAGTTCTAAGGACCATGTTTAGAACTTAAACACCGACAATGTGCCTCCAGGTTCCACAAGAGCTGGGGGCGGGGATTGGGGAGTGGAGTAGGGGGAGATCAGTGGAGAAGCCATGTGGCAGGCTGGCATTTGAGAGTAGATGGACTCCTGGCTGGAAAGAGAGTCATGCCCACCACCCCTCTTTCACTGGTGCTGCAGGATGTCCCTGGCACAGTGACTTTTCTTTGTGCCTCACTAAAGGTCAGGATTTGACTTGTTTCAAATCCTTAACTGCCTCCTCCTGACTGCCTGGACAGGAATCGGGGAGGAGCCACCCTGTGTGTAGCAGATTGTGTCTGAGCAGGTGAAAGAGCACTGGACTGAGATTGACCCTGAGTGGAGTGCCAGCCTGGCCTGTCCACTGAGACCTGGCTGCCTGGCTCAGCTGGGCAGGGCATAGAATTGGCACAGCACAGGCCAAAGATTCAGCCCCTTGATGGGCTTGCCGCTCCCTGGAGGCCACATTCTGCCTTGGACAAAAAATCACTAATGTTTATTGCCAGCTGCCCCAGGCCAGTAACCTTGCATTCACCTCTTTAGTTAGCACTTGAGGTCAGATAGAGGTTGTGCAATTGTTCACATAACTGGTCGGTATGGAGCTTGCATTTAAACCTGGCCTGGGCATGCCAGAACGCTCAAGTTTCATTATTAGGCTATTAATTAAATAGTCCTGGGCAGGAGATGGAGCCAGAGAAGATAGTCGAATGGGTGCTGTCACCTAGGTCACATTTCTGTCTGCTGGGTACCAAGGAACATCCTGCTGGTGGATCGCTGGGACTGCGCAGCCTCAGGGTGTTGTGGTGGGTGGGGGAGGAAGCTTCCAGCAGCTATGTAGCTTATATCCTTCCTATAACACCTACCTGTTCAGGATCTGGCTCTGCCCTGGGGTTATCTTCTCTCTCTTCTGACCAGCTTCTCTCTCTCAACCATCTGGGAAGGAGCTTGTAGCGATGGCCCTTGTTACCACCCCTCACTGGGCCCAGGACAGCCCCGGTTTGCACCCTCTGTAGCCCTCTCAGCATTGTCGTGGTTTGCCTCCTACATGCTCTGGTTGCCCTACTTGTACACCCCTCTGCTGGCACCTCCAACCTTTATTTCTAGCCACTCTTCATGCTTTGTAATTATACCTCTGTAGGGCTTTTTCGTTAAGATTGGTTCTCACCAGACCGTGAGTCCCGCTGAAGCTGGAGCTCTGTTTGTTCATTGTGTCTCTGGGGCCTCTCCCGGGGCCTGGCACACGCAGTGCTCCGCAGATGTTCGTAGTCACGGAGGAATCCAGCCGGGCTGCGAGGCCACATGGCCCTGAGACACACTGACTAGAGAGCAGCATCGGGCCTCTGGCGTCCGCAGATGTAGGTGCCAAGTTCAGGCACACAGGGATTCAGGGAGGTACAGAAAAGTTGGGTCTCTCCATTTCCAAGGGCTGCTGTAACAAAGCACCATGAATTTGGAAGTTTAAAACAACAGAAATGGATTTCGTCATAGTTCTGAAGGCTAGAAGTCCAAAATCAAGGTGTCGGCTGGGCCATGCTCCCTCTGTAGTCTAGGGAAGATTCCTTCCTGGCCTCTTCCTAGCTTCTGCTGGCCCCTGGCCATCCTTGGTGCTCCTTGGCCTGTAGCTTCATCACTCCAATCTCTGCCTCTTCTTAAAAGCACACCCGTCTAGTATCACTTCATCTTAACTTAATTACATCTACAAAGTTCCTATTCCAAATATGACCACATTCTGAGGTTCTGGGTAGACATGAATTTGGGGGAACACTCTTCAACCCTATAGAGCAGGGGTGGGGAACCTTTTTTCTGCCAAGGACCATTTGGATATTTATAGCATCATTTGTGGGCCATACAAATTAACAACTTAAAAATTAGCTTGTTTTATTTGGTTAAACATTTCATTAACTCACCCCTAATGACTTGGCAGGGCCAGTCCAAATGATTTCCTGGGCCTTATATGGCCCGTGGGCCTGATGCCTTTAGTGGGGAGGCAGGCTCTTCAGAAGCCAGTGTTCCTGTGGCCAGTATCATGGAAAGAACTCTGCACTGGCTCTGAAATCCTGGTCCTGCACTAGCAGAAGGACCTGCGACAAACCTCTGTGCTCCTCTGAGCCTCAGCTTCTTAGTCTGTTCATTGGGGACGATGACATCTGTCCCGTCCCACCTCTCAGGGCTGTGATGAGGATCAGGTAAAGTGGAGGCTTGGAAAGCTGTCCGCTGGTTGTCAGGTTAGGCTGCAAATATGATCACCCGTGACCTTCACGGGACGTTAACATTGCTGGGCCTGACCTCCCCTTTCTCCTGACTAGGATCACTGCTTTTACCATGGGACGGTGCGGAAGGCGGAAGAGTCCAGTGTCACGCTCAGCACCTGCCGGGGAATGAGGTAAGAGGCCCTGACAGTGCTGGAGACACCTGGAGTGGGATTCTCAGGACAGCAGAGCTGGCCTTGGGCAGGGGCCTTGAGAAGCCGTCCATTGGGTGTGTATGCAAGCCAGTTCTGAGAAGGGCCAAGCTTGGGAATGAACTTGAGGCTCTTGAGTTTCCGTGATACTCAGGTATGGTGAAGCATCGGAGCAGGAGAGGGATGACTGCCCCTGAAGACACAGTTGGCTGTACTCAAGATCCAAAGAGGGGCTTGCTGTGTGTGCGTGCATGCATGCATGTATGAGGGGGAGGGGGTAATACTGAAAGCACAGAGGTCAGTCAGGAGGAAGAGGGGGAAAGGAAGATATGGCAAGAGTCTTCATTGCGGCTTCTGCAGGAAGGAACAGGCAAGGCTTGGGATTAGTTTCAATAAGTTCTGTGGGATCTGGGGCTCAGGGGCTGTCCCTAGTTGTCTGGTACCTGGCCTGGGGTGAACAGGGCAGGGGGATAGTGGCCCAGAGGGTGAAAGCCACATTTGAAATGCATGCTCACTGGCGAGTAGTTTACTGTCTCAAGGAATTGGCTAACCCTGGGAGCAGATGTCAAAGCATCAGAATGTAGAATATAAACGTTGGGGTCCACACACTTGAAACTGATGAATTGGAGTATTTATTCCCACTTCCCCTTTGCTCTTCTCTGGTAGAAGTACTTAGAGGTGGCAAAAAAAAAAAAAAAAAAAAGAAGAAGAAAAAGGAAAAGAAATAGGCAGCAGTGAAGAGAGAGGGCGGGAAGAGAAAGGAGAAGCAAGGATAATGTTCAAGACCAAAAGTCAACGGAAAAGTTCCGCCTAGGAGGCACGTGGGAGAGAGAGTGACTCTTCATTCTCTGGGCCAGGCTACCTGGGTGTGAGCCAGTGGCCCTTGACCTGCTGGGCGACCTTGGGTCTCGATGGTCTGTCTCATTTATAAAACGTGGATAAAGGGACTACTAGTGTTGTGAGGATTGGATGGGTTAATAGATACCTAATGTGTACAACTGGCTGTCACATAGGAACACCCAGTCACCTCCTCCGACCCTTGCTTCCTGGGTGTGGCATGCAGAGGGCCAGTGTCTCCTAAGAGCATGCTCAGTATGCAGTGCCTCTGGCCCCACCTAGACCTACGGGTTATAATCTGCATTTTACCAAGATCCCCCAGTGTGCCCGGTACAGTTTGTCCCTGAGAATGTATGCTCCTTGACAGTATAAATTCCGTCTCCAATATCTGTTTCTCCAGCCTATCTGAGTGCTTTGGATTTAGTAGGACCAATACGTGTATATTGAATTAGTAAATACCACTTGTTTAGACTCTCTCCACACTCCCTTTCTTTTGGAAAAGAGATGATCTGAAAACTCCCTATTTTAATTGCCTGTTGTTTTCTTTTTGTTGTTTGTTTTGTTTTTGTTTTAATATATTTTTATTGATTTCATAGAGAAAGGGAGAGGGAAAGATATAGAACTATCGGTAATAAGAGAGAATCAGTGATTGGCTGCCTTATGTACACTCCCTACTAGGGATTGACCAGGAATTGAACAGTGACCTCTTGGTTCACAGGTTAATGCTCAACCACTGGAGCTACACCAATCAGGCTAATTTCCTGGGTTTTATTGTGATGCCTAGACCTAATGTGTTGATCCATTGTCTCTGTGAAAAAAGAAAAAGCTCTGATGTGTAGCATCTGCCAATGTGCTGGTAAAGCTATTCCCACCATGAGCAATGGAAAGTAGATAGCATGATGGTACTGCAGGCAGAACTGGGAAGATATGCACATGACTGCCTCTTATGACACAGTAGGTCTTTCCACTGTGTACCCTTATTCTCTGTCAGCTGATTCATTCAATAATTGTTCCTTTCATTCAGCATATTAATAGTGAGTGCTTGCTCTCTGCCCATGCCCTACACAGATGGAGGAAAGACAGGCATTGAAAAGTACTTTTCTGGGCCCTCAGTTTCCTCGCCTGTAAAATGGGCATCAGTGACAGGCATGGTAGAGAATGAGATGTGCTATGTTAACTGCACAAGCATATGCAATTATTGTCGTCTTACGCCATTTTATAACGTGTAAACTGCTCAGATTTACCTAGGTTCACATGCAAATGCTAGGCTGCAGATCCCGCGTGTTTGTTTATAAATCGGGCCATGTCTCCTCTGTAGGGCTTCACGGTGAGTCAGCCAGAGGGAATTAGGCAGGAAACAAGCTCTGGCTGGGCCATAACAGTGGCCTCCAGTCCCCCTACTCAAGTGTCTTGGTTGAGCCAAGCCAACTGGCCTCCCGGTGGTGTTTACAGGCCCATCCAAGGCCACCTGCAGTCTTTAAGTAAACAACCATCTTTCCCAAGAAGCAGGAAAGGGAGCATGCAGGTGTGACTTGCATCTCTCCGCCCCTTCCTCTGTCCCCTTGGTCTGGAGCGGTGGGAAGTTGGCTTGGCCTCTTGTAAATCATTCCCGCAGCCGAGCTGACAGGGGGAAACCGGGTGAGCCGCCCATGTGTTTCTGTTTTGCATGCTTCCCTCTGGTGGGGCCCACCCGCCTTCCTTTCCCAGCCCTCTCACTGCACACCTTAAGCAACCAAGGGTGTCTGTAGACTCGGCTGATTTAAGAGCTGGAGACTCATGCCAGATGGCTCCATTCGGACTCGGGAAGGAGCAGCTGCGGCAGCTGCAGCCTTCAGACCCGTGTCCCCCACCCCCACCCCGGCTCATAAAGCGATGTCGCAATGGAAAATCTTTTAGCAATTGAGCTTGTCCTGGAAACATGCTCCTGTGATTGGAGAGAAAGTAGGTAGGACTTATACCAAGTGGATTCTTCAGATACAGAGGTATTCAGCTGCGTTTCTAGATGGTTGCTAGGCCCCCACTTCCCTCCAAACCAGTTCTTTATCTACTTCAACTGAAGAAGTAATACATGATCATAGAAAAAAAAATTTAGATAGTACAAGGGTGTACAATGAAAGGTAGGTCTCTTACCCTGAATTTACAGAATCTTCCCTTTTAAGAGGTGGGCATTGTTATCAGTGTCCTGTGTGTCCCGTTAGAAATATTCCTTGCAAGAAAAAAACATAGGTATGTAATGAAGTGCTTTTGTCATCTTATTTGGGCCACTGACCCCTTTGAGAACTGAGTGGAAGCTATGGATACTTATAAACTATACCAGTAAAAAGATGTGCTACAGCATTTTGTTAGGGATGTCGGGTGTCCATACCCATCAAGTCTGTCTCCAATGAAGAACTCTGAATGTCTACAGGACTTCTCATCTGCACAGATGCATGGCAGAGTAGATATGTAAGGAGCGAGGATTATTTGTGAAGAAGTCTAGGCAGCACTGGGTGGAAATGTTCTTGATTGAACCTGTGGGTTGTGGGAGACACTGTGTGTGTGTGAGTGTGTGTGTCCCTAGCCCACTGTCTGTCAGCAGGAGAGATATTGATTGCAGTAAAAATATTTTTAAAAATCTGATTGGTCAACTTATTTTTAAAGAAACTGCTTATTAAGAATTGTCATTACATATATAATTAGTGTGTCAAGTATTCAAATAATATAGAAGTGTAAAATGAAAACAGTGAAAGTTCTCTGGGCTTTGTCCTCTCACCTGATATAGGAGGGTAGACCGGAAGTTCTACTCTGCAGATCGAGTGGGCAGATGTCAGGGAGGTGGCACCGGGACAGGAGGTGGCCCATAAACACACAGCCAGTCCATGCCTGCCTGTCTCTGCCAATAAGTGGCAAAGCCCGCCCTCCTCTGAATACCTGGCCTTCCTTATGCAGAATGGATGACAAGTGCTACCTCTGAGTCAGGCGCAGAGTAAGCCCTCATAGGAAGTACCATTAAACTGTGACCTGTGTAGACTGGTATCAGACAATTCCTAGTTCAAAACCTGACAGTTTGCTTCGGTTCCCCAGCCTCAAATTTTCTCACCTCTAAAATGAGAACAGTAGTGACATCATTGGGTGATGGGTGCAACCTCCTTGAGAACAGGGTCCTTTTTTCCCATCGTGCTGCACCCCCCAGTACCTGGAATAGTTCCTGACGATTGTGGGTTCTCAAAACACATGCTTCGAAAGGCTGTCAAATAAAATGCTCTGTACCTTCCCTGATGTGTAATATACGCTATTCTTTTTAATGTTACTTTGGATGTAAACATTGCTATTATCACAGCAACCTTGGGAGACGGGCAGCGTGGCTGAGTGACTTATCACACAGCTAGGAGACAGCAGTGCCAGGGTTGGAATCCAGATGTGCCTCACCCCAGGCCATGCTCTTCACATGTGCCACCCCTGGGGGAGCACATCACCTGTCTGTCTCTTTCCTCCCTTCTAGGCACCTTCTAAGCTCCTCCTAACTCCTTCTCACTTGTATGCAAATTGGGGTTAAGGAAGAGGAAGGAAGTGTAACAAGGTGATCACCTCCTAGGGCCTCTGTGGATATAGGGAGGCAGGATGTGTTTAGCTCTGAATGGACAAATTCCCAGGAAGCAGTCTTGCTTAGTTCCTTGAACGATGCTAGTGGACCAGCCCTGCAGTCACTCAGGGGTCAAACCAGATGGGCTGCTGTCAGCCTGCCCTGCCCTGTCCTGCCCTGTCCTGCCCTGCCAGGGTTCCTCTGTGCAGTTTCATTTGTATCAAGCTCTTAACAATGAGGGATAGGATGGAGAGCGGAATGGAGAATAGCTTGTGAGGTCCCAGCCGCCGGGCCCCCCTCCCATGCCCCTGGTGAAACTTGGCCATGCTTATATTTAGCAAATTAGATCAACCGAGGCTGCTAGAAGGATAAACAGTTGGTGAGTGTTCACAGGAGGGCAGCCAGCAGGACCTGAGGGTGGTGATGGGGGAGGGCTCCAGGAACCAGATTCTTAGAAATCCCCACTGTCAAAGCTGGTGGTTGCTGTGAGGTGCTGGGACTTGTGCCAGCCTCTCCCCCGACCCCAGGCAGTCTGGGAGGATTGCAACTGTGACATGGAGTGAGTCACCAGGGGCCACAACCGGGGTGCGGGGGGTGGCGAGGAGGACAAGGGGAGGGCCACAGAGTCCTGTTGTTGAGAGGACTTCCAGTGTCCTTCTGAGCCTGTGTTTCTCAAACGGTCATCTGCCCTCTCCCTGAAACAGAATCGTAGGGGCTTTGTGCGAGCTGCCCCTCTGCTGCAGGTCCGAGTGTGGCTGTGCAAGGAATGGCTGTGTAACTTAAGTGCCAATACCAAGGCTTGTAGAATCCAAGATTCCTACATTTGTATTTATAATGCACTCTGTAGAATGTTCTAGGACAGAGCTCTGCGAGCTCTGATGCTAGCAGACTCTGACCCATATGTTTGGAATTCACTGATGGAGACAGCATAGAGGTTACGGGCATGGTGTCAAGAATCTACCAGAACTTAACTCTTTGGCCCCAATCTCACGAGAGCTTGTTATTTAATCTCTCTTTGAGCTCAGTCTCCTCGTCTGTAAAATGGGACCTCGTAGTGCTGATGAAATAAGAAAGATGGTGTCTTACTTCAGCTAGGCTGGTTGGGTAATGGCCCCTCAGAGGGGGTGCTGGTGCCCGACATTTGTAGCCATCTGTAACTTGGGGATACCTTTCTGATCCACTGCACAGTGCTATTGTGACAGAAGCAAGTGAGGTCATGGTTAAGGTCGTGGGACCTGGCACCTGACTGCTTAGGTCCTTGCTACCTGTGTAAGTTTGAGTTGGTTATTTAACCTCGCTGAGTTTTCTCATTTGCACAACGGGGATAATGTTTGCAAGGATCATGGAAGCTGGTGTGAAGAGTAAAATGCTCAGTGTAAAGAGTAAAATAAGTGCCTGGTCCTTAGCAAAGGCTCATTCATTTATAACCACAGTGATTATTAATATTCACCGTGCACTAAACTTTGGCATTGTGTCTGTCCACTTGGCCCAGAGGTCTGTTCAAATGATGCCCCGTCAGCTACTCTGGAACTTGCCCCAATCCCTACCTGGAACTTTCCATTCACTGGGTGTTGTCTCCACAGCCCAACCTGGCCTACACAATAGCATTAGCTGGTCTGTGGACCAGCCCTCTGTGTTTGCAAAGTTCATCGCCATCGGGAGAAACTGAGGTGACGGGAAGGGCCTTGGTCAGCCGAGATGAGAGATCGTTTGGGAACAGGATGCCTGTAGCAGCTCTGCCCTGTGCCCTTTCCTGTCTGGATTTGGGAGCGGCTGTGACCCTTGCTCTTTGCCCCATTTCCACCCCTAGCTGTCCAGGGAGCACCTTGGGTGTCCCACCGACAGGCAGCGGCAGGATAGCTCTGGGATTGCTGTGTCAGCCTGGGCGAGGCCGCCTGGAAGCCGCCAGGCTCCGCACCGGAATGAGGTCAGGCAGGGATGGTTCCAGGAAGGGCTGCTGCTGGTCAGTCTGGCGTGTGTCTCCTGAGAGCATCCCAGGCTGTCCCCAAAGGGCAGGACCTGGGTGGGGGTCCTGAGGAGCTCGGGTGGGGCTGGAAGTCAACACAGCTGACAAGAGCAGAGCGGTCCTTTGAATTTGGAGTGGCAAGGAGATAATTTAACTGAGTTTTCTGGGTGGATGAGAGCCTGCGGTTTTGGAGTACATGAAATGCTGTGGGGCCCTTGGAGCTCAATGCTGGGCTTCTTCCTCCCCCTTTGTAGTCACGTCACTGCATCAAGGAAGGCAAATGGGCTTCTCCTCACCCTTCCATTGATTAAGTTCTTTTAATCCTCACCCGAGGATATGTTTTCATTGATTTTAGAGAGACAGGGAGGGGGAGGGAGAGAGAGAAACATCATTGGTTGCTGCCCCTACATACCCCGACTAAGGATGGAACCCGAAACCTGGGTATGTGCCTGGACTTGGAATTGAACCCGTGACCTTTGGGTGTATGGGATGCTGCTCCAGTCACAATGGCCAGGGTTACTCACCCTTCCACTGATTATTTGCAATAGTGATCAATAATAAGTTGTAGCACTCTTTTCTCACCTCACTGATGCAACCCTTCATCAGTGTTGGGTGATGAAACCTTCTTGCTATCTCTGTTTGTACTAAGTGATTTACTACCATGTCTATACCCCAGGCTCTGTGAGGGCAGGCACTTTGTTTTGTTCGCTATACCATCTTCAGCAACAACAGGATGCCTGGCCGATAGCAGGGGTTTGGGAAATATTTGTGGAATGAATGTCTGTCCTCTAGCGGGCTTTGAATTACTCGAGGACAGCGATTATGTCTAGATTATATCTGGTACAGAGTAAGGGCTCAGTGAGTAAATATAATGAACAACTATATCTTTATTCTGCATTCAAAGCTAGTGTCTAGATACAGGGGTCCTCAAACTTTTTAAAGTGGGGGCCAGATCACGGTCCCTCAGAGAGCTGGAGTGCCGGACTAAATGAACTGCTAATTCCTACTGTAACACCTCGGCTGCGCTCACTGCCCAAAAAACCTGGTGGGCCGGATCAGACTCCTCTGCAGGCCACATGTGGCCCGAGGGACGTAGTTTGAAGACCCCTGGCCTAGAATCAAGAGAAAGAGTAGTCGCACATGCTTGGTTGTGGATGTCACTTTACCAAAGAGCTGGCTTGCTAACATGGGGAAGTTGGGGCTAGGAGGAATGCCATTTGGTGATGCCTCCAACTCTGGTTTCCAAGGACAAAGATACTTGTCATCCCATTTAATCATCCCAAGAGTCCCATGAGTTAGTAAATTTGCATTTACGCCTGGAAAAACCGAGGTTCAGAATTATTTAAGAGCGTCTGTTGAAGAGCATTGACACTTTCACGTTGAAGCTAAGGCCAGGACTTGGGTCTCCTCACCTCCAGGCCAGTGTTCTTCCTCTGGTCAGCATACCATCTTTTTCTGTGTCTGTAAAGTTTTGACCTGTGACTTACCATATGCCATGTTTGGGTTTGGGAAGCTTTTTGGAATCCTGGTCCTACCACATTTGTAACTATTAACTGTGCCTGTACCTGCCTTTTTAGAACTTTTGAGCTTCTCTGTGATAAGCTGTAGTACCTGAAAGTGTGTACCACATTTACACACGTGCATGATTCTCTGGAGAGGAAGTCTGAGCTTGCCTCAGCTTTTCGCCAAAGGGTGCGTGACTCCATAATAAGGTTAAGAACCAATGATTAGCCCTGGCCCTTGTGCATAGTGGCTAGAGCGTTGGTTCATGCACTGAAGAGTCTTGGGTTCCATTCCCAGTCAAGGACATGTACTTGGGTTGCAGGTTTGATGGGCAGGACACTGTGGGAGGCAACCAATCAATGTGTCTCTCTCACATTTATCTCTCTCTCTCTCTCTCTCTCTCTCTCTCTCTCTCTCTCTCTCTCTTTCCCTCCTTCCCTCCCCTTTTACTTTCTCTAAAAATCAGTGGAAAATGTACCCTCAGGTGAGGACTAACAAACAAACAAAGAGAACCAGTGATCACAACCAACTGTGCCATTTTGCATGTGGGGAAACTGAGTCCTGAGCAGGGGACTTTTCCAGGGCCTCAATCATTAACCAGAGATTCTATTTATCCTATTGACAGAGGCCTGATTGTGGTGAACAGTAACCTCAGCTACATCATCGAGCCCCTCCCCGACGGTGGGAGCCACCACCTTATTTACAGATCTGAACATCTCAAGCTGCCCCCCGGGAACTGTGGGTTCGAGCACTCTGGAAACACCAGCAGGGACTGGGGCTTTCAGTTTACAAACCAGATCAAGAAACGACCTCACCGGGTGAGTTCTCAGTGCTGGAATCACCTCTGGATGGGCTTGTCCCCTCTGAGGACCCTTACTTTGGATCCAGGGGTTATTCTGAAGTAAAGGGAGATGGGTAAAAGGAACAAATAGCTTTTTCTTTCATTCCAAATCATTGAGTGTGGGTTACCCTTGTATTTGATAGAATAGTGCTTTGGGGCAAAACACTAGTACGTCTAAAATACTCTTGAGATGCTAATTTCAGAAACTTCAAAATCTGAGGTGGAAAGAATGCATACTTCCCCGTTTTTGAATGGCCTCTTAACCTTATGCCCAAAGTGTTTGTTTACTTACACCCACAATAGAGGTATGTGTTTTAAATGGTTTGGGGGAACTTGATGTCAGCATGTCCCCCACACCGTGTGTTGGCCTCTGACCTTCCTGGACTAGGCAGCTGGGACTAGAGGACAGGACCCAGTGTCCCAGCGCAGCTGCTGGTGGTACCCAACAAGGCAGGCGGAGGGGGTGCTGAGGGGGGTGGCGATCAAGGCTGGAGCTTGCCCACGTGCCCACATAGAAAATCAAACTAGCACCACTGCTTTGAAATGAGGCCAAGTCACCATTTCTCCAGGCTCTGATCCGCTTGTGTCTCCTTCTTAGATGAAAAGGGAAGACTTGAACTACATGAAGTACGTGGAGCTCTACATCGTGGCTGATGCTGCGGAGGTAAGGGGGAGGTGGGGGCTTTTAGCAGAACTGCTCTCTTAATAGCTTCCATCCCACATTTCCAACTGCTCTGGGGGAACGCTGAGGCACTTGTCTTCCTCCCATTCATCATAGGATTTTGACCTTAACTCTGAGCAAGGGCTCTTTTGGCTGTTTTAAACATGGTTAGAAGAGAAAAACAAGGAAAGTCTTCTAGTCCTGATACATTACTCAGATTTAAAAAAAAAAATCAGTGCAATTGCATTGGCGGGATTACCATTTCTTAGCCTGGGTCTGAAGACTTCTAGATTTCGGTGCTTGTTCTTGGGGAATCTGAATTCTCTATAGAAATTTAAAAAACATTTTTTTCTTTTTGCACAGATAATAGGTGTATTCTGAGTCATCTGACTTAATGCAATTTCTTGCCCATGTATGGGTCCATTTTTATACTCAGGTTGGCACTAAATGAAAACCCGAAGCTGTGGTTTCCAAAATGTGGTCCCTGGATCTGTAGTATCTGTAGCACCTGGAACTTGTGAAAATGCCAGTTCCTGGGCTGTACCCCAGAACTACTGAACCCTGAGCTGTGGGGCTGGGGTCCAGCAATCTTAAGTTTTGACAAGCCCTCTGGGTGGTTCTGACACACAAGCAAGTTGGAGAACTGCTGACGCAAAGGAATAGCTGTTTGGCCTTCATTTCCATATGCCTCAAATTAGACAGGCTCCCGCAGGCCTTGGCTTCTAAGATTGGGTGAACACTCATCTCTCTCTTTCATTTCATTTATTCATCCGTGATTTCTCGATTCTCTCTTATGTGCCAAGCTCAGTACTCACAGAACTTGGCCCCAAGAGATATAGACAGACCTGCCCCCTAGTCACAGAGCTGACAACCGCAGCAGGGAACTGCATACTGGTTCCCAGTGTGGTAACTGCTAGGATGTTCCTTACAGAGGATTAGAAATGCAGACAATGAGGGAGCCACATGGTGGCTTTGGAGACTGGCAAAGCTTCTCCAAAGTGGTGAGGTTGAAGGTGACCCCGGAAGAATGGGTTCAAGCCCCAGAGCCCATATTTGCCTAAATTAGCCATATTTTACCCCCAATTCTCATGTAACGACTCGACCACAAAGCTAAGCACATCTAGGCACGGACAACATGAGCAGCTGAGCACTCATGGGACTCTTCTCTCGCTGCATGCTCGCCTGGGCGCCCTGAGGCCGAGGCTTACCCAGCTCCAGTGCGTCTCACACCCCATCCCCAGGGGGCCTCCTCTCAAGGCCGCTCTACCTGGTCCGCAGTCCCGAAGCTCGGGTCTCAGAGGCAGTGCAGGGTGGTTGGAAGGACACTGGATTCCAGGCCGGAAGGCCTGCCTTCGTGGGTCATTGGCAGGAGGAGGTGGCCTTGAGCTGCCCTAAAGGACAGGATGTTAGCTGACAGAGAGGTGGTGGTGAAGGGCACCCCAGGCCTGGGAAACATCGTGTTCTGCTTTAAGAAGAGTTTTGCTTTTTAACTGATGTTGGTATTGGTTTTCAGCAGCCTCTTTCCCCCTTTTGTTTTCCTTTCTGAAGACTGGTGTGTAGGTGTGTGTGTGTGTGTGTGTGTGTGTGTGTGTGTGTGTATGTGTGTGTAGGCTAGGGAGCAGGGTGGGGTCAGGATCCAAAGCTGATACAAAGGCCAAGGCCCCAGGGTCTTGGGAGGCGGTAACCCTCACTGGCCCCTAGGGGGAGGGTTGCTGGAAGAGCTGAGCTCTTCTGACTCCAGGCCGTGTTTTCATTTTAACTTCGCATCTCAGATCATCCAATGCAGTTGTTCATGAACCAGTTTTTTTTCAGCCACAGAATCCTTTGTTCAGAGGAAAGCTCCTGGGACCCAGGAGTTAAGCACACAGAAACACAGCCTCTCTGTTGTAAAGGTGGGGGGCCCTCCCCTTCAGCCCTGCACTCTCCCCACTGGAATCTTGGGGTAGGGTTTTAAAACCCACTGCATGTGAGTCTGTGCAAATCAGGGCACAGGAGGGATTGGGCATCTTTAGTCTCTTGACCTCCAGGGTCGCAGAAAACGCCCGCAAGGAAAACTGGCCGCTCAGGATGCCTTCAGGACTAAGGAGTCGCCTGGGCCACCATCCTTTTTCAGAGGGGCTGCCTTCAGCGGCAGCCGGGCAGGCGTTCCTGACAGACAGGCACAGGCTAGCTCATGCTGCCTGGGGACCAGCTCATGCTGCCTGGGGACGGGAACTGGTTTATTTCTCAGGTCCTGGGCTTTGAATGAGTCATGGGGATCGCGAGGGGATATACAATAGGCCAGGCTGGTTCTCAGGCTCACAAATCCCTCCCCCACTCCCTCTTCCAGCGGCCTCTTGGCCTCGGCCTCTGCAGGCAGAAATGTATTCCTGACAATTAATCTGAAAGGATGGGAAGGCAGCTAGGGGGAGGGCAGCCTTATCTGTGATTTATAACCTGGTGCTTAGACAGGCCAAGCTCCTCCTCTGGGCTGCACCGGGAGCAGAGACAGATAGTGCTGCTGCTGCTGAGGGTGAGGGAGAGGGAAAGGAAAAGGGAGTGAGAGAGGAAGAGGGAGAGGGAGAGGGAGAGGGAGTATTGTCAGCAGTAAAACTGGCCAAGCAGCTGCTCACTGCCGGGGTCTAGGTGGGGCCACCTGGGTGGGTCTCAGCTTATTTCCTCAGGCAAAATGGGGAATCCAGGAGCGGGAAGAGCAAGATGGGGTGTTGCGGAAGGGGGCCGGACAGCTGTAAGAGCAGGAATGCCAAGAACTTGCACATCAAATCCAGCCCACACGTTTTTGTAGGCAGGGTTTTACTTCCATGCCTACTGCGGCGCGTATTGTCCATGGCTGAGCTATGGCAGAGTTGAGTAGATGCAACAGAGTCAATATGGCTGCAGAGCCTGAAATATTTACAATCTGCCCATTTAGGAAAAGGTTTGCTGGCTCTGCTTGAGACTCTTCTGGATGACGCAGTGCATTCCTTCAATGGACAATTGCTTAAAGATAGGAGCAGTATATTAGAAAGGCAATAAAACATGACTATGATTTTATAACAAATATTCACTATATCCTGCCACACTTTTTACACAGTGAGACCAATTTAGAAATGGGATGGCTGTATAGTGAGAAACTCCAGGATTCACACCTTGTAAAGTCTGAGTCATAATGCCTGATAACTGACTTGAACTCTTAGAAAACACTAGCGAAAGTGGGATGAGTGACAGTTCCAAGGAAGCCCAGGAATGTCATCAGGAAACGCTGGTTTTCTCCCTCATGGCAGAGACACACCATCACAACCAATGTCCCTGAGAGTTTTATCTGGATGGTCTTTATTTCCTGTTTGGTTATCCTTGCTGAAGGAGGTGGAGGAAGGGCGTGGAGGTTTGGCATGGAAGTGGCATAGATAGTTGTGTGCCCCAGGTAAATGACATAGGTACCCAGATTCTGTGTAACACTGATAGCAGACAGGAAATGCCCATCACTGGCAAATGTAGGTCAGTTGTGGCAGATTTTATCTTTACACGGGACGCTTCCCTTCATCATTGCAGCTGAAAGAGGGCAATCCTTTTAAAGCTGGAAGGATAAATGTGAGGCTGCATCATGAAATGTCTTCTTCCTGGTACCCATGGCGGACATTTCCAATTGGGCCCAGCACTCTTTCCTGCAGAGCCCCGGGCAGTCTCAGAGTTCTTCTCGCCGTAGAAGGCACTGCCAGTCCGTCTGACGAGCGGCGTGCCAGACAAACCCGGGTCTTAGGATCCTCGATGCCAGCACCCGCTCTGTATCACTCCTGTGGCCTTCTGCGGCCATGATCTCTGTCCATGTTTTCTCAGTCCATTTCAGTAATATGCCCCTTCAGTACAGAACCTGCCCTTACAGTTGTTTCTGGCCCTCTCTCTGTTGCAACTGAAGCTCCTCTGGGCTACGACCAGGATCTCACACCGAGTGCCAAGCCCAGGGCCTTGTGTAGAGCAGGCGGTCAGCAACAATTTGACCACTGCTGACTGACCACATGAAAGGAGCCCTGCAGAAACCCCTGGGATGGTGGCTTTATGTTGGATGATGCCCGGGGCAGGGATCAGATCGGTCCCCCTTCTAAGACCTAGTGGGTTTGTGGGAGGCCTTCTCATTTGGAGGACAGGAGAACAAGGTTGACTTTAAGGGCTGGAGAAATAGAATTCAATTCACTGTACAATCATGGCACGCCTACTCCGTGCTGGGCATTGGTGGGTGGGGATACCAGGATGGATGTGATCCAGCTCTGCTCTCCCTCAGATGACACTGTGTGTGTGTATGCGTGTGTGTGTGTGTGTGTGTGTGTGTGTGGTGAGGAGACAGCTATGTAAAAATGACTGCTTACAGAAGATGGGAGAAAGTAAAAACTAATCCAGAGACAAGTAATGGGCATGGGAGGGGTTTTGAGAGAGTCCCCGGTGTCTTACCTAGTTCTGTTTGTCCCATTTAGTTTACCAAGAATGGACGAGACCTGGAAGCCACCAAAAACAAGCTCATTGAGATCGCCAATTATGTTGATAAGGTGAGACCAGGTGTGTACTTTGTGGGAACGGTGCCAGCACTCAGAGGACAGGAGCTCACACAGCCCCTGAGCTGCCTCGTGTGTGATGGACTGGTCGGCCTAGCCAGCCTCTGAGAGGGAACGGCAATGCCTCAGAGGCGCAGGTGAACTTGCGAAGCTCAACTATGTGACCTGAGCCAAGTGACTCATCTTCTTTGGCTTGAAGTTTTGTTTTGTTTTGAATTTATAAAATAGAGGGGTTGGCCTAAATCAATGGTTTTAGATAATTTTTCTTTTTGTGGTGGCTTCCTTTTTTTGTGGTTGTTTAAATATATATACTTTTTATTGATTTCAGAGAGGGGGAGATAGAAACATCAATGATGACAGAGAATCATTGATTGGCTGCTTCCTGTACGCCCCCTACTGGGGATCGAGCCTGCAACCTGGGCATGTGCCCTGACCGGAAATGGACCTTTGACCTCCTGGTTCATAGGTTGGCACTCAGCCACTGAGCCACACCAGCCAGACAGGTGACATCTTTTTTAAAATGAAATCTTGTGTCACTGTCTAAGCATTATAAGCCCTGGCATTGTTTGCTTATTTTGTTTTTGTAACGCACGTGCCTGGCTTAAGCTTTGGGCGCCCAGGCCTTCATTACCAAGAGGCATCCTCTTCGAAGTGGGCTTTCCCGGCCTCTACAGGATGGGGGAGAACCAGGCCCCCTCCCTCCACTGAGGCTCTTCCGTCTTAGAGACTGTGGTTGATTTTAATAAGAGGCCATTTGGGTACTTGTATGGTTTTTCTCTCACCCCAATAAAAACTGAACCCAGGCCCTTTCCCTTCACTTCTCCCCTCACCTCCTCCACCCCCACTGGCCACCTCTCAGGTTGTGCTGTGTGATTTCCAGATCTTGTGAGTAATAAGCCTGTATCTGTTCAGTTTTCTGGTGGCTGTTGCTGAAGGGAGTCTTGCCATCATAGTAAGAATCACAAGGGTGGTTCAGCTCTCTAACGCTGGTTATTAACAGGCTGAGACCAGTTCAAAACTATCCGATATAAAAGTCAGATAAACGGGCTGCTCCAGGCTGAAGCAGGGTGAGGCCTAGAGCTCTGACCTCTCACCCCTTCTCTCCATCCCTACAGTGGCTCCCAGGAGACCGAGGACGTGAGGAGCTCGGTTGAAGAATGCTTTAAGGTTCTTTAAGGCTTTAAGGTTCCTTCCAGGCACAGAGCTCAGGAGCTCTCCGACCGAGGAGAGAATTGAGCTAGGTCAGCAAGGGGAAAGGACAGAATGTTAAACGAGGAGTGGCTTGTTTCAGGAACAATCTGTGTAGGCTGTGTCTGTGAACGGTTCTAAAGTGATTTCCTGTCCCAGAGAGACCATGCCCATGGCTGACTTTCCCAGGGCAAGCCTTTCAAGCATGCTCTTAGGGAATGCCCAAATTCTCGACTTTTATTAGTACAAGCTGGTCTGGGACATGGTCTTTCAAATATTTTTTAAAATATTTGTTATAGTGCAAAACATAGTATCGATAGAACAGGTAATCTAGCCTCTTCCTAGGCCAGCAGCCGTTTTAAAATGTAGATTCTAACATGTTTGGGGTCACAGGTCTCTTTGAGACTCTGACAACATTGTACAAGTTCAGGCTACTCACAGAACTCCTGCAGCTTTAACTCTGGGCTGGCTAGGGAGTCATGGGTCCCAGATCCAAAGGAGAAATCATTTTTTCCTAAACACTAGAGTATAAAGGAGAGAACTTAAACATTTTCTAGACATTTAACAAGCAGATTCGGTAGTATTCTGATGTCATCAGGTAGTCAAGTCTATGCCAAAAATAGCTCTGGAAATTCCAGAAAGCCCGTGGTCAGTGACTGGTGAAAGTCAAACACTGGCATTTCCTGGAAGGAAGGGTTCCAGGAGCGCAGTCCAGTCTCTCTAGCTCTCCACTCGCTCAACAATAAACATCTAAATGGTCCTCCAAACACTAACATCTGGGAAAACAAGAAAAGCCTGATTCCCTGCGGGGTATACAGGAGGCCGGCTCTGTTATCACCCACATGACATCTATTGTTCTGCAGACATGGCAGGTGGCAGGCTTGGCTGGGTCTCCCCTTTGTGACCTGTCCGGCTGGGTTTCCCCTGTGTGACCTGTCCGGCTGGCCTGGGTGAGGGGACCAGCCAAGGGTGCTGAAGAAAGGCGGAAGGAGAGGAGAGCCCTCAGAGCCTGGTCCCTTCTGTGGAGCAGTCTCAGTTCTGTCCTCAACATTCCTGGCCAGAAGGCTAGCCCGCTTCTCTGAGGCTGCTGACCCAGCTACTTGAACTGAACTGTTGTTGAACTAAAACCTGGAATGAACCGCGCTAATTTGCTGAATCATGAACCCAATCCAGAATGCTTTCCTTTAGCTGAGAAAAAGCCAAGTTTAAGTCCTTAAAAAGCTCCCTTAGTGGAAGCAAGTTCAGATTGGAATTCAAACCTTTTATTTGCTGTAATGGTTGGCCTGGCACAAAACAGGAAAATCAAAATTTCCGTTGAGATCAACGGATGTTTTGCTGAATCTGGAGCCCATCTTACACCACAGCGTCTTGGAGGCAGTGGATGGTGTGGTTGTAAAACCGCCCACGCTTAAGCAGTGTGGGGCCATGCAGGGGCTCTGAGATCTGATCATTTTGGCTCAAATCCTGGCTCCACCATTTTTCTGCTGAGACTTGGGACATGGAAGGTTTTAACTCCAAGCCTCAGTACATAGTGCACAGAAAGTGCTCTAGTTGCTGCTTTTAGCTGGGGCAGTACCTACCCAAAGTCATCCAGTGATTTTGTTTTTTAAAATATATTTTTATTTATGAGAGAGAGAGAGAGAGAGAGAGAGAGAGAGAGAGAGAAACATCAATGATGAGAGAGAATTATTGATTGGCTGTCTCCTGCCCACCCCACACTGGGGATCGAGTCTGCAACCTGGGCATGTACCCTGACCAGGAATCGAATCCTGACCTCCTGGTTCATAGGCCAATGCTCAACCACTGAGCCACGCCAGTCGGGAAAATCATTCAGTTTTGGATTAAATGCTATCTTCTTGTTCATATGATCTAGATTTACATGCAACTTTTTTTTTTTTTTTGTAAGTCACTGCCTCAGTAGTCTCTTGGGCATGCCAGTCAAAGAACTGCTTATACCTACACCTTCCAATAGTCATCTTGTTTTATTTATACATGACATAAAAGATACAGTATATCATAAAGGTTAGGTAGAGCTGTAGCTTTAAGGTCCCAAGTGTCAGGTCTCATGTACAGAATTTCCAAATCTTTGGGTTGAATGGAACCCTGACAATTATCTGGGACCTTTGCAGTCTAATGCTTGTAGCCTTGACAAAAGCTGGACCCCTCCAGTGATGGGACAGGAAACTTCTGAGAATAAGCATGTCTATCTACTTATAAACACATGTACGTCCTAAACAAGTAGAGACATCTGACCATGAAATGTCCATCTACAGTTGTGTGCGTCCATCCGATGGCCTGCTGTTTAGCCACCTGAGATGTTTCAGCTCCTCCCTAGCATTGGCGGATGAAGGTGATGCTGTAGCTTTTCTCTTTCACCCAACAGTTTTACCGGCCCTACAACATCCGGATTGCTCTCGTGGGCTTGGAAGTGTGGACTCACGGGGATCAGTGTGAAATTTCGACAAACCCATACACCACCCTCTGGTCATTTCTTCGTTGGAGGCGCAAGCTGGTCTTTCGGAAGAAGCACGACAACGCACAGTTAATCACGTACGCAGCCTTTCCCCACGGGCATTGCTTTGGCCTTGGCCGCAGAGCCCCTGCCCACAGTGCTGTGCTGGCTGCCCCTTCGTTTCCTGGTGCCGAGTGTCGGTCGCCCTGGGCCACCTTGACTCACGGCCCCAGGGAGTCGGGTATTTCTCAGACATGTGCTCATTATCCAGCACACGCTGGAAAAGACTTAAAAAGAGTCATAACAGTCCCAAGAAGTATATACAACCTAGATGAGAAAAATTAGACCTGATGCTTAAATACTTTTCTGAATCAACAATCATCTAATCCTTTGTTTACTCGTTTTAAAAGGCCTGGTACGTCCCATTGGTTTTAAAATATAGCACTCCAGTGTCCTTGCTAATTGTCACTTCAGTTTTGTCTTCCTTTTTAAGCCACAAGTTATTTAGAAATTATTAGACGTTATTTGGAAGTTTTCCACAAAAAGTTTATTTAAAAAATTTTTTTTAAAATTTAAAAAATAATAAAGACCCAGGAAATAGCTGTATCAAAAGCCTGGCCAATGAGTACAGTCTGGTTACCAAGACTTTTGGCCTGAATCTAGGTTTCCAGGTGGATTTCCTCAGAGCCATTGTCTAAGTTTATAAAATAACCAGTGGGATCTTGTGTACATTGGCACGTATTTTGTGTATTCCTTTGCATCTTGTTTCTCCGAAGAAGAGTCTGCCTGGACTTCAACGAACATTTCTTTTTAAATGTATTTTTATTGATTTCAGAGAGGAAGGGAGAGGGATAGAGAAATAGAAACATCAATAATGAGAATCATTGATCGGCTGCCTCCTGCACGCCCCCTACTGGAGATTGAACCCACAACCCTGGCATGTGCCCTGCCTGAGAATCGAACCGTAACCTCCGGCTCATAGTTCAACGTTCAACCACTGAGCCACTCTGTCCAGGCTCATCAAACAGTTATTAAGCATCCACCATGTTTCAGAGTCTATGCTAGCTTCTAGTGACCCCAATGAGATAGTCTCAGCTCTCAAAGATAACAGGGTGTAGATAAGAAGACAGCATGGAGATAGAGAAGTACCGCACACCGAATTTTTTAATAGATCCTTTAAACAAATTACAATCTGTGGCATGCATGAAAACACTGGGTTTTAGTTATTCCTTGGCCCCTGCCCTGGGGGAGGGATGGATTAAACTGACTGGGGGACTGGAGCGTGGCTGTTGGCAGATTAGGATCACAATTGTGAAACAGAGGCAGAAACAGGTCATTCTCGCACCCTGCTGCACTTCGAGAGGCTTCCGATGGGACACATCTGTTTCCTTGGCCCCCGGGCGATGTGGCAATGAAGCATCAGCCCTCTGGCAGCTGTTTACCCCATATCGCCCACCCCTCCTTTCCCCCGTTTCCCCCCCATCTGTCCCAGACACATACCCCAGAGCCAGGATGTGGCATGCGACCCCAGCAGCTGGAGGAAGTGGGCATGATTCACTTCAGCATCAGCACCTGTGCCATTCTTCCCTCACCTCACCCCTCCCTGTGACCTTTTCCTGTGCTGCAGGGATGGGATGCAACTTTGCAAGCCCTGCCCATTTCCTTCCAGGGAATGGGGCGGTGGGCATATGTGAGACAAAGGGACCTTTCACTCTCTCTTTATGTGTTTTTTAGAGCGGTGAGAGGGTAGGTGAGAGGAAATGAAAGGCGTGCCAGCTGGCCTGGAAAACCAGGGCCTTGCCCCTTGGGAATCATTTGGGAGTGTCAGAGGGGCCAGGGGACACCATGACGGCCACCTGCATGGGCACATTGAAACAGCCCACTCGGTCCCCTCCCTAGTCACCCTCTCCTTCCCTTCTGCAGGGGCGTGCGTTTCCAGGGCGTCACCATCGGCCTGGCCCCCCTCAACGTCATGTGTTCGGTGTACCAGTCTGGGGGAGTGAACATGGTGAGTATCAGCTGATACATCGTGTCTCAGAAGGCAGAAGACCATCTCACAGGACAGGAGGTCATCTGGTCAAAAACAATTAGTGGGGGGCATGCGGGGGGTTCAGCTAATAGTGATTCTCTCATCATTGGTATTTCTGTCTCTCCCTCTTCCTTCCTCTCTGAAATCAAGAAAAATATTTTTTTTTAAAACCCACAGCCCCTCCCCAAACCCACAATTTCATGTGTAGTATTGCAGAAAAAAGAAAAGCATTTGTTTAAGAGGAAGTCAGTCAGTGATCAGAGATGGAGATACCAAGGGTGGATTTTCATGGGGTGTAGCTTATCCCCAATTGTCAAGCCCAGGAAAACCCAGAAGCCGTCACATTAATACATCGCTAGGTCCTTCATATATTCCAAACCAGGGGAGTAGTAAGACAACGGATGGAGGTTTTTTTAGTTCTAGGTTTTAAGTTATGTATATCATTATGAAACAAGAGCCTGTCTCAAAGTCATGGTTAGGAACTTCTTGCCTCCTTTAGAAATTCTCTCTGACTTGGTGAGTACTTATTAAATGACTTTGTTCATTTCTGACCCGTGAAGTGGTTATCACGGAGCCTGCTAGCATCTACCTGTCCATCCTCGATCCAGCCCTTAGGATTGGCAGTGCAGCCGTAGTTAAGAGCACAGGTTTCTATCAAGCTGCCGGGCGTGGCCAAAGGAGGGGCAAGTTTGGGGTCGGGGCTGTCTTCCTGACCTGCACTCTCTCCCTGAGCAGGACCACTCTGAGAATTCCATTGGCGTGGCTGCCACCATGGCCCATGAGATGGGCCACAACTTCGGCATGACCCACGATCTGAAAGGCTGTTGCCACGCCAGCGCGGCTGACGGGGGGTGCATCATGGCAGCCGCCACCGGGTGAGTCACGTAGGAAGGGGAGGGCAGGGCAGAAGGCAGAAGCACAGGGAGGCCAGTGCAACCCCGTGCTCCTCCCAGCCGGCCCCAGGGAGCCTCTGTTAGCCCTTGGAGAGAAATGCGATTTTGACAACTAAGAAATGGGGAGAGGACAAAGGGAGCAAACGCATGCAAGGAGCACCAGGTGACTAGCAGGAGGTTTGCTGTCCTAGGTCTTCAGCTGCCAAATTCGCCCGACGACCTGTGTCCCTTTTCAGGAATTTTTTATGAGGATCCATTTTAATAACAATCCCAATTCTTAGTCCCTCCATCCCAAGAGGGTTCGATGAGTGCTCTCACTTCCCAGGCTTGGTTGTCAGGGCTGATGTAGGCTCCAGAACAAGGGAAAGAAAGAGGAGCATCTGTAGAGCCCACAGGGGATTTGCAGGCCACGTTTACCCAGAACAGGGGCAAGGCAACCCCATCTCCCTGTAGCTGTGAGGGCTTTTAAGCCCAGAGCCTTTAAAAGGGAATTCCGGTGTTTACTCAGAGGCTGATAGTGCCTGGTCTCACTCAGCAGAGAGCACTGGGCTCTCCCAGGACCTGGCTCACCCTTTGGAAGCCTGTGTTCCTCCCACCCCAAACCATTAGGACCTGCTTATGCTTCTTAGAGAAATGGTGTCAGTGTCTCCAGGAGCAAATTGGAGCCCCAGGGACCAGTGCTGTTTCCATTTATTCTCTTCCCATCCCTTCCCCGCTGTGACACACAGAGGAGGGTGTTGCCATGCAGGATGCAAGTCCATGGGCCATGCCCACAACCCATTAGCTCCTGGTTAAGTCCTCCTCTTTCTTCCCCAATCTAAAGAGCATATTAGTAGACAAGCAGCTGAGAGTTCTATTCATTACTGCTGCAGTTTGTTTTTAAACTAGTTATCAATTTCAGTAGTTTAACAAATTCCATGTGACGTATCTGATAACTGAGGAAAACCCTCTAGTGTCTAACCTGTAGTTGGCTTTGAGAATTGGGATCAGGATGACTTCTTTTATAGACCTAAATGGTAATACTGACCTGCTACCAGGGAATGGATGACTTTTAATGCTTTTTCCCCATAGTGGGCCCCAGGCCCTTTCATACCCTTGTGATAAAGAACTGGCCCAAAAAAAAAAACACACCATGATCTTGGCTCTTTATTGGCCCGGTTCTCTGTCCTGAGAAAATCTTGATCTAATATCAGCTTCACAAACGTTTGGGTTGGCTGATATTTTATTCAGCTCTAAGGCTCTGGAGACCTGTTGTAACACTCACATCCCTTTATTTATTTCAACCCCTTCATGCAAAGGGCAGGAATTGCTGCTTCTGATTCGCAGATACTTCCTCTGGGCAGGAGGACAGGAAAAACATGATGGGGTGGTTACTATTTCTTCATTCTTAGAAAGAATTGTACGTTAATATGTCGCTGAACTTCTAAAACGGCAAAAGGTATGTGCATGGTACTAGTGGGGGTTTGAGTCCATCAGCCCGATGGGCAGAAGGATTGACCGCTGTTCTGGCTGCTTGGTGTGCAGACTCACAACTAACTCCAACCTCATTCTCTTCTAGGCATCCTTTCCCCAAAGTGTTCAATGGATGCAACAGGAGGGAGCTGGAAAGATATTTGCAGTCAGGTGGTGGGATGTGTCTCTCGAACATGCCAGACATCAAGATGCTGTACGGAGGCCGGAGATGCGGAAATGGGTACCTGGAAGAAGGGGAAGAGTGTGACTGTGGGGAGGAAGAGGTAAGGTGTCATGGCAGCACAGGCAGGAGAGAAAGAATTTGCGTTCGTTTCAAATCTCAAGATCAAAGAGAAAGCAATGGGAAATTTTTTTATTCATGAATATTTCCTATGACATCATCACAAATAAGACGTGGAGGGCCAGGTTTCACTGTGGACCACCTCTGCAGACTCCCCGTTGAGCTTGGCACTGCTGATGTCCAAGTTTGGGTGGAGTTCTTCCTAAGAGTGTCTGATCTAACCACAAACCACAGTCCACACCAGTGCAGCCACAGGTGCCCTTCTTGGCCTTCCAGCTGCACCAAATTTATTCTGGGGGGCATGCAGCTGGACATCTGAACTTGACCCTGGGCCTTTGGAGGATGCTGAAAGTAATAAACTGGCCTGCATAGCCTGGAGATGAGATGGTGGAAAGGGGAAGTGGTCATGTCTGAAAGGGCTGCCAGGAGGAAGAAGAAGTAAGCTGTTTTGATCTTCAAAATGAGTGGCAGGCATACAGCATAGCTGTGTCACTTTAGCGGATGCATATGGACCTGCAAAATGCAGAACTGTGTAGTTTCATCTCTATTTTTTGAAATATGGAAACATATACATTAATAAATGAAAACAACTTGGGGGGAAATATGAGAAGCAGCTATGGTGGTGAGATTTCAAGTCTGTGTATGTGGGAAAAGTATTTGATTTTATAACCTTCTCTATAGCTTGATATCCACCCCCCCCCCCACTGTCAGCATGTAAATATTATAATAAACTAGTGACCCAGTGCATGAATTTGTGCACAGTTAGGGTCCAGCCAGCCCGATTAGGCTGGCCAGCGGTAGGGGACACAGAAGGTTGGCCGTCTGGCCCTGCTCCCTGGTTGACTCCCCACTGAACTCCTGGTTGAAGGAGAAATTTGCAAATTAGCCTTTTATTATATAGGATAGGACAAGACCTAGTTAAGGCTCTGCCATGAGTTCAGCACAGTCAGCTCAGATGCTTCAGAAAGGAGATGGGGTTGAGGAACACCCCTTAGGGGCTCAGCCTGTTGGCTTATATTTGGAGCAGCTGCTGATCCTACAGCTTTTTACTAAGTGGAGGGTTCTATGCTGGTGCGAGGGCTAGGATAAATACAGCAAAAATAGATGTGGTCCCTGTCCATATGAAGCATATAATACAGCGGGGGAAACATTTAACCAAATAGCTGCAAAGGCCTCTAAATACAATCCATGCTAAATGCTCAGAGGGCCAATGACAAGATGCTATGAGTATTTGTAGGATGAGGGGAGCTGCCCTCCTGAGTGTGGGTGTGACCTCTGACCCATACCTGAAGGCTATGAGGAGTTAGTGAGGAGTACAAGGCGAGAAGACACACTGTGCCTAGTGGTGGGGAGAGATATGATATGGTAGAAGGGAGGGAATGGGTCTGCTTGGAGCCCAGGGTGGTGAGGGATGGATGGAAGAGAAGTGTTCTAATTCCCTCTCTTAGGGAGGATGGGTGGGCATCTATAGTCAGGCAGTGATGTCTCCAAAATACTTGACCTGGACAAATATGGTTATTTTATGGTTGATAAGCATGCAGTGGGCCCCCGATAGACATGGCTTGAATTTTGCTCCAACACGTGCCAGGTGTGTGTGCCTCGACTTGTTTCGGCCCCAATTTCCCCATCTGTGAAATGGAAATGGTCTTAACTCACAGTCTGTGTTGGTCCTATGCACGGAGACCGGCGCATTGTCAAGAAATGTTTGTGGCCAGGCCTGTGACTGTAGTTGGAGTGTTATAAGGACACTCACAGCCACTGGCCATCTCGTCATCCTTTAAAATCTCTTGCTGTCAGCAAATGGGGAGCAGTAGGGCAGGAAGGAAGCGAGGAGAGCGTGGAAGCCCTAGAGACCTGTCCCGGAAAGGCCCGGGCCGGCGAGGCCTGAGGAAGAGCAGCAGATGGTGAGAGAAGTCTGAGGAAGCAGGCCAGGAGCTGACGTAAACTGTGTGCAAGGTTGCTGCAGGATGCCCTGGCTCCTGAGGGCCTCTTTTTGTGGGATAGGAAGGCCCGGGGGTGGGGGGATGAGAGAGAGAGGCAGGGAGGGCAGTGTAGAAAAGCACAGAAGACAGAGTCTAGGGGAATTTTATTGGGGATGAGGAAAAAAAAAAATCCATATAGTGGGATACTATTCTGAAAATCAGGTTTTGGAAGGATACATGATTATAAGGAGGTGTGTGCATATTACATTGTGTGAAAAAGCAGTGTGGATACTTTGATTTTATAAACTTAGTGTATGTGTATAGGAAAATGCCTGGAAAAATATCCACACTCAAAATGTAGTTGTGTCTAAGCTGATGATTGTGTGTGTCTGTAATATAAATATAAACAATGTATATTCCCCCACCCCTAGGATAAATATACATTACCTTAGCAATTAAGCTGTAAAGTGTTTTTTTTTGTTTGTTTGTTTGTTTTTATTTTTTATTTTTTATTTTTATATAAAGGATTCCTATGGAGCCAGGCTCCGGGCATGGTGGCAGGGGTGGGGAGATGGGAGAGGCAGGTGAAGGCCCTGACCCCTCTCTGAGGCTGTCTCCCTGTCCTGCTGCCCCTGAGGCTCACCCCACTCCCTCTGCCTCCCCCCAGGAATGTGACAATCCCTGCTGCAATGCCTCCAATTGCACCCTGAAGGAAGGGGCAGAGTGTGCCCACGGCTCCTGCTGTCACCGCTGTAAGGTGAGTGGCCCTTTCCCTGACCTAACAGAACTGCTGTGGGGTGAGGGACAGGACACAGCCTCCTTCTGGGGGGAAAGAGGGCCTCGAAGTTTCAGTAACATGGAGCCTGGATGCCCTTGGACACGTAATGAGCACATGTGAGTATACATGTAGGTGTTCGGGGGAAATGTGCATGTATATAATTTGGATGTATATGTGTGAATGGATCTATATATTTGCATATGTGAGTTGTGTGTGTGTGTGTGTGTGTGTCCGTGTATATATTAGTGGGCCTGGTTCCTTTGCCATTTATTCACCATGAGGCTTTGGATACATTGCTTAACCTCTTCGGCCTCAGGTTTCATCATCTGTAAAATAGGGATAATTATATTACATAAAACTGTCATGAAAATTAAATGAAGTCATGGTTGTACTGGGCACCTAAGCGGGAGCACCATAAAAGTAGCTGTTATTACTGAAGTGCTTAGTCAGCTGTAAGTTGTTGCATACATATGACCCCTGCCCGACCTCCTCTGGAGAGGAAGTGAGTTACGTTTGTGAAAACACCTGGAAAACTCTAAGGCACTGCTCCCATTAGAGCCTGAACCGCTGAGGGCCTGTGAAATAACGGGAGCGGGAATTCCGTCCCACAGAGGGATGCTCGCGGCCCTCTCTGGGAGGCTGGAGGGAGACTGATGTTTTCCCCCCTTTCCCCTGCCCAGCTGGTGGCCCCTGGCACGCTGTGCCGCCCACAGGCCCGGCAGTGCGACCTGCCAGAGTTCTGCACGGGCAAGTCTCCCCACTGCCCCACCAACTTCTACCAGATGGACGGCACCTCCTGCGAGGGCGGCCAGGCCTACTGCTACAACGGCATGTGCCTCACCTACCAGGCCCAGTGTGAGCAGCTGTGGGGACCCGGTAAGTGAGCCGGGGTGAGCCCTCATCCCACCCACCTCTGTTGAGCGTGGCATCTTGGCTTCAACGCAGCATCTCAGAATGCTTGCCCTTGGGTCAGGATCGACTTTTAGGGAGAGGCAGCGGACTGTGTTCCTCCCAGTCCCTCGATGCTGTCAGTGCTCAGAGCGAGTAAATGGATAAGAATCATCCAAAAGACAAATGGGCAGAGGATGGAGACGGAACAGGAAGATGCTTACCCGCACTCATATGAAGTGAAGGCAGATGATAACTACTATAAGATAGGATTGTTCATGCATCAGATTGGCAGCGACTGAAGAGTTAATGTGATGTAGTAGTAATAATAACGATAACTCTCACTACCACACGAGCAATGAAAATATAGTGATGTGGTGAGTGAGGGGACCACAGATCGGTACAGCCCCTACGGAGAGCAATTTGGAGATGTGGACATTTTAATGCACTAGTCATTGGGCCCATCCATTCTACTACTTAGGCATATATCTTCCACTGTACTTGAACATGTATGTGAAGGTGCAGTTTACAGGGATACTTATTGCAGCATTCTTATTTGTAGCAATAACAGCCTATGCATCCTTCATAGAGGCCAATTAAATTAATTCTGGTACATCCATACAGTGGAACACAATGCAGCTGAATAAAGGGAGCAGCTCAGTGTCTACTGGCTAAAATCTTCTCCCACAGTGAATTGAGAGAACAGTGCAAGATGCAGAATGGTGAATACAACAGGCTGTCATTCTTGATTAGATAAATTATCTCCAGAAGATACACAAGAGTTGTATCTAGAAGACACATAGTTCTCTGCAGAAGATGCATCATTAATTGTGATTCCTTACCCAGGGTGTAGGGAAGTAAGAAATGAAATGGCTAGTCCCAAGAAAATTCCAAAGACATGCTTTATCTCTTTAAACATTTTGCACTTTTAAAAATCCCTGAAAGGACAAGGTTTCTTTACTAGAGAAAAGAGGGCTTAACATACAAGCCCACAGCTGATACAAAACCCCAGGAAAGTACAAAGAGCTGATATGAAAGCTTTTGCTATGAGAAGGAATGGAGTTAGCTGGTGGGGGTACAGGAAAGAAACATTATCTCCCCAAAAGCTTTCTTCACCTTGACTCTTTACCAAGGACTGGCTTTGCCCATTGCCGGTTTCTGACGTCTCCTCACGTTGCCTAGGGTACTGACAAATGTTCCTTGCCCACTCAGGAGCCCGGCTTGCTCACGACCTCTGCTTCGAGAGGGTGAATGTGGCGGGGGACACCTATGGGAACTGTGGGAAGGACATGAATGGGAAACACAAGAAGTGCAGCATCAGGTAATGACCGCTGGGTGGACCCCGTGGGATGAGGGGGTAACAAAGCAGTTCCTTCTATGTCCTCCTCACTCCTCCCTCCCACCGGCTCAGCAGCTTGGCAGCCCCAGAGTTGGGCCTGAAATAAGTTGTTCAGTCGGTTGTTGGACAATGCCCCATTCAGCCTGAGGAAGTCCGAGGGAGGGTGCGGATGGCAGTGCTTCCTAGAAAACCCATCAGACTTCCTTTTAGGACTTTCTTACAAGAGGGCAGGGAATAAGCCTTCTTGGGTCATTTCTGTAGGGTGCTAATCATCCCTCATCTGATTAACCCATCATTCACTCGCTCAGTCACTCATTAAATCATTTATTCATTCATTTCAACCACCCATCCACCTGCTCACCTATCCACTCTCTGTGGAGGGTGGACCATGTGCCAGATACTCTCCTGAGTACATGGAACTTTTAATGAACAGTGTAGCGTGATAATGGACATGATCTTAGTGGGTTCATGTGATTTCCCAAAGGAAGTTATGCCTAAGTGGAGATCTGGACAAATTATCTCGTTGAATAGAGTGGGGAATGGTGCTGGTCCCTGGGAGGAGTGTTCCAGGCAGAGATGATAAGAGAAAAATCGGCGGTCAGTAGAACTGATTTGATATAAAGTATAATGTTTTGGTCAGTAGAACAATTTGATATAAAGTATAAGTTGGGGTGCAATGGAGAAGAGGTTGCTGAGAAATGAGACTGGGTAGTGAGGCAGGGACCAGATCATGAATTCCTTGAAGACATGCTGACAGAGCGTGGACTTTGGCTTGAGTGCAATTTAGAAATTGGATTCTAATTCGGCAGGACTGGAGGCAGAAAGATGAGTTTCCTGAGGTCCAGATGAGAGAGGACGATGATGTGGTTGCAGCATCTGGGTACATGGAGTGCAGGGACCATAGGAGCAGGTTGCTCAGTTCCGGCTGTTGTCCTGGCAGGAAAGTGGACACCCTAAGGCCAGTGCTCCGGCCTGGATCTGCTTGGGGACAAGGATCCTATTTCTTTCTCCTTGTCTAAGTCCACGTGGGGTCTCTCTTGGTGGGTCCCGAGAGCATGCCCGTTGCTCCTTTGCCCTTTCCCCAGGCTTGCAAGCCTGCTGTCCTGGTCAAGAAAAACTAAGCTCTTCTGTGCCCAGCTCTTCCCCAGCCTCTGATTCCACCTCCTTCTCTCTTGGGCCCAGAGATGCCAAGTGTGGGAAGATCCAGTGTCAGGCTTCTCAGTCCCGGCCCCTGGAGTACAACGCCGTGGCCATCGACACCACCATCACCATAAACGGGAGGGAAGTCCAGTGCAGGGGCATCCACGTCTACCAAAGTACCGAGGAGGAGAATGACATGCTGGACCCAGGCCTGGTGCTGACGGGGACCAAGTGTGGCTACAACCATGTGAGTCTTTGGGCTGCAGAGGACAGTGACTGAGGAGCATGAACTCAGGAGGGAGGATGCCTGAGCTCAAATCCCAGCCAGCCTAATATGACTGTGCTTCCACAGGCTGGCTTCTGTCAGCATCACTGTAGTCCTCATCATTAATATCATATGAGTTAAGACTAGGAGTCAGGAAAGCCTGGGGGAAATAGTGGCACCATCTCAGCATTAACTATGAGAATGCAATTATTTTTTTAAAAACACGGAATGCGTTTTGTATAGCACCTGGCACAAAGTAGACTGCTGTCACCATCATTATTTTAAAATTTAATATTAAAATTAGTGCCTATTAGCATACAATTAAGAAACTAACATATACCAGCATATAATAATACAGGATGTAATAACACATATTTATTATATTATTAGATATTTATGTTATTGTTTTAACAGTATAATATTTGTTGTTTTCTCGCTAATCACAGAAGTAAAACTTACTTAACTGCTATCCATCCCTTTGCTTTTTTTTTTGGTTTTCGAATTTTCACTGTAATGCATAACCTGATGCCGGCTGCCTTTTTGAGTCCCATAGGTCCTAGGTGCAAAGCTCCAGTCTTCTGATTGTCGAGCAGTGTCCCTTTGCTTGTTCTGACGGTTCGGTCTCCTCCTCACTGCAGATTTGCTTCGAGGGGGAGTGCAGGAACACCTCCTTCTTTGAAACCGAAGGCTGCGGAAAGAAGTGCAATGGCCACGGGGTACGTGTGCCTGGGGTTCAGGGGCTCCTCTGCTAGTGTCCCTGCTGCAGGCCCCGTGGGAGGTGGGAACTCTCCAGGGTGCTGACGCCTCTGCCCGGTCCTCGCTCCAGGTCTGCAACAACAACCAGAACTGCCACTGCAGCCCGGGCTGGGCCCCACCCTACTGCAACACGCCTGGCTTTGGGGGCAGCATCGACAGCGGGCCCATGCCCCCCGAGGGTGAGTGCCTGGCCTGCCCACCTTTGTGAGGGGATGTTGGCACCATGGGGACAGGTGGCATATTCCAAAGGGATAATGCATCAGCCATATAATCCTGATTTTGTAGATGAGGGAACAAGAAAAAGAGGGGCTGAGGGGGAGGGACAACTGAGGCTGGCAGCCCGGTGTGGGGCTCAGCTCAGTTGCTCTTCTGTCTTTTCTATTGAGGAGAGTGAACCCTCTGGAGAGAGAGGGAGATTAAGACAGACCATAGGTTACTGAATGATCTTATCCTTTTGGGGGTGGGTGTCCACCAGTCCTCCTCAGCCACTTAAAAATAATCAGGAACCTGAGGCACATTCTAGTGCTTTAGATTCCCTTGTATGAACAAAACGTAAAATGGAGAACCAGACACTCAGAAGAATGTACAGTGTTTTCCTGGAAACCTCAAAGATTCCAGCCCTTTGGTTTCCAAGCTTTTTAAAACAAATATGTATGTATGCCAAAACCGGTTTGGCTCAGTGGATAGAGCGTCGTCGATCTGTGGACTGAAGGGTCCCAGGTTCGATTCCGGTCAAGGGCATGTACCTTGGTTGCGGGCACATCCCCAGTAGGGAGTGTGCAGGAGGCAGCTGGTCGATGATTCTCTCTCATCGATGATTCTAGCTTTCTATCCCTCTCCCTTCCTCTCTGTAAAAAATCAATAATATATATATTTTTTTAATAAAATAAAATAAATTTGTATGAATTTAAATTAAATAATACGTTCACTGCAAATCAGATATCTACAAATCAAATATCTGAGGAAGAATCAGGATATGTTGCTTGGAAGCCACTGTGGTGGCCCAGGCAGCGTCTGCATCTCTCACCGGGTCTGTTCTGCCAGGCGTAGGTCCCGTGCTGGCCGGCGTGTTCTCGGCCCTCTTCGTGCTGGCGGTGCTCGGGCTGATATACTACTGCTGCAAGCAGGACAGCAGGCTGGGCCAGCTCAAGGCCTTTGCCCTTCCCTCCAAGTTGAGGCAACAGTTCAGGTATGATGGGGTGCCACGAAGGCCTTGGGGTTCCTGTGGGTCATAGCGCTTTCTGTGGTGGTGGGTCTAATTCAGGGAAGGTCAATGCAAGGTGCGTGCCACCCTGTCCCCTTGGCCATGCTCCAAGACCAGATCAGTCAGTGCTCGTCGACCTTACTCTATGTATTCTCTGCGGAGCTTGGTAATCACTCAGAATCCTTCTTAGCAGAATGCCCCCAACCAGTTAAATTTGAAGAGCTCTATTTTCCACCCTCCACCTAATTGATTTGCTCCCCATTTTAAATAGCAGGAAACTGAGGCAACAGAGAAAGAATGACTAGCCCAGGACACTCACAGGGGCGGCTGGGTATCAACTCAAGACAGACACTAATTTTGTTTAAGCAGTTCATCCCTTGGGATATTGACGATGTCTAGTCTCTGAGTCCCGTATTATATGACACTTGTGCTGCAGGGGATTTTAAAGCCCTGGTCCCTCTGAATCGATGCCCTAGGGGGATTAGTTGATGGTTGATGACATCCTTGAGTCTTTTTGGGGGAGAAAGGTCTTAAATGGGTGAAGAGAAGGTGCTGAGGAAAACTCTGATTTGAATAAGGCCAACTCTTCCCTGGGGATTCTCCGTTGGCCACATGTCTTCATACCCAGGGAGCTGGGGTCCAGGGGGACCATTCCCACTTCCTCCAGAGCAGACTTGGGGGAGGATTTAGCTGTTTACTGGCCATGCTCAGGTGAGAGGGAACTCAGGCGCTGACCCTCGATGATCACCCCCATTCCTTCTTCCCCCAATCCTTGTTGCTAGTTGTCCCTTCAGGGTGTCTCAGAACAGTGGAACTGGACATGCCAACCCAACATTCAAGTTGCAGACCCCCCAGGGCAAGCGAAAGGTAAGGACTCTGCACCTTGAACTTTGCTACTTTTCCTTTATCATCAGGACCCTACTGGGTTTTCCCAATAGCCTCTGTGGTTTGTGAAATTGATAATAAAAACCCCATCTGACTTCTGGGATCCCAGGGATTTAAGAAGTCACTCAGATCTCCCTCTGCCTCTGGTCTCACAAGGGCTCCCCTGAGTTTTTAAGTGCACTGAGAGTTCCTTTGTCTTAGACGTTCCTTGTCTTGTGCATACAGGTGATCAACACCCCTGAACCCCCACGGAAGCCTCCTGTGCCCCCTCCGGACTATCTGCAGGGCAGCTCCCCACCTGTGCCATTGCCGGCACACCTCCTCAGGCCTCCTAGGAACCCCCCTGGGGCTGGGCCCCAAGTAGAGAGGAAAGAGTCAGCCCGGAGGCCTCCCCCAACCCGGCCAATGCCCCCCGCACCAAACTGCATCCTCTCCCAGGTAAGCCGGTGCTCAGCAAAAAGCCGGGGACATTGCTTTGAAGGGCACTGGCATGGAGGGTGACTGAGGCTGGGAAGGGGGAACTCGCTAAGTCCGACTGCCTTTTCTGCGTTCTGGTAACTATAGGGTAAGAGTGAAAAGTCTGGGGAAATATGCTCCCAGGCAGCCCCTCACCTACAGAGGATTTCTTCCCTGGATGGCCTATTTTGTGACAAGTCACTACCCACCATCTTCCACCCCAAAGTAACTTCTCCCAATTCCCTGCAGTCGCCTTCTCTCTTCTAGGACTTTGCAAAGGCTGTTTCCTCTGCTGAATGCCCAGCTCCTCTTCATCCTCAGGTCCCCCCTCAGGTGCCACCTCTCCCAGGAAGCCTCCTCTGACCCCGGGAACCTGGATGTGGCAGCCCCAGACTTCCCTCATCTTCGTAATTACCCCATCAAATGGCACCGACGGGTGCCGTCCCCCAGTCAGGAAGCCTGAGGAGGGGTGTGCTGTGACGCCTGGCTCCTGGGGGGCCTGCAGGGGGTGAGTGGGCCCCGGCCGTACTCCCATGGGTGCCCTTCGGAAGCCGAGCAGCCCCGCCCGGCTGCCTGTTTACCCGGCGCCTGGGCTCTGCAGCCACAACTGTACCTCCTGGCAGAGGTCCCCGCAGGCAGACCCAGATGTTTCCAGGGCGGCGGCCGGCCTTCCCGAGCCAAACTGTATTTTGGGTGTGACCCCACCGTGGAGCGGGGGATTTGCTTATTTTCCTCCCGGGACTGCTTTTCTTGGGCACGGTCCAGAGGGCGTCACGGGGGCCCAGCCTTTCTCTGAACCTGGGACTGGGGTTGGCACCAGGTCTCAGGGGGCCCCTGGGACACAGGCAGTGTCACCTTTTGGCAGAGATCAGAGCGCCGGGTTTGGTTCTCTGATAAACTGAAACTGGGGTGGGGGTGGGGCGGAGGGGAGAAGCTGTGTGGACAGGGAGGCAGGGGAAAGACTGGCAGAGAGGGGAGGGGAGGAGATGGGAGCGCATTAGTCTGCTGGGGCAGCCGTAGCAAACATCACAGGCCAGTGACCTAAACAACAGGAATCTATTTTGTCACCGTCTAGAGACTACAAGTCCATGATCAAGGTATAGTAGATTTGGTTTCATCTAAGGCCTCTCTCCTGGGCTTCTCCCATGTCCTTCCTTCGTGCATGTGTGCCCCACACATCCCTGTGTCCGATGGCCTCTGCTGAGGCCATCAGGGGGATTGAATTAGGGCCTCGTTTTTAACTTAATTGCCCCTTTAAATGCGCGCTCTCCATAGACAGCTCTGTTCTGAGGTACTGGGGGTTAGGGCTGCATCATACGGATGTGAAGGGGCACCGTTTAGCCCATAACAGAGGGGGTGCAGGAGAGAAGAGGAGCAAGAAGAGAGAAAGCAGGGCAAGCGGCAGGGTGTGGAGGGGAGTACAGAGGTGCGGGAGGAGAGTCGGAGGGAGCAGTCTGATGAGACAGCTGTCCCTGTGACCCCCACACTGGAGGCTTGTTGAATAAAGATGGTGTCAGCCTCACGCCAAGGCACTGACTAGGAGGGGTGGGGAGTTAATTTTAAATAAGATGGTCTGGAATGGCCTTATGGAGAAGGTGATAAAACATGAAGATAACATAAAAGCAGAGAGAAAAGAATTCCTGTTCACTTCCCCTCATAGCCAACTGGTCATTTTCCCACTTTATTTGCACAAATGATGCGCATACATGGGCTTGCGGAAAAAATTACATGTTCTCCTGGTTGAATGCCCTCCGCGCTCACACCCCATCCCTAACCTCAGTTATCAGTGAGGCCTGTGTCCTTTCTGACTTCCTTCCGTACAGTTGTGTTTACGCCGGGGACGGGGAGAGGCCGTGGTGGCAGATTTTACGTGAACTCGCTGCTGCAGCTTATAGGTCGGCTCACAGTGACTCTTGGTCATCTTCTCACGTTAGCACATCTCAGCCTACTTCATTCACCTTTTAAAGGCTGCCTCCTCAGTCACTGTATACATGCAGTCATTTGTCTACCGGTGGAAATTATGGCCATCTACAGTTTTTTTGGCTGTCACCAACAGTGCTGGAGGGACCGTCCTCGTCATCTCACTTTTGTGCATCTGTGCAGCGGGTTCTCTAACCTGAGTCATACGAAGTGGGAGGGCTCGATAGGAGAATGGTTCTTTCTCGTGTTCCTGGGTGCTGCCAACGTGCTCTCCAAGGCTTTTTCCTGAGTGTTAACACACAGCTGCACACAGCTTTTTACATGGCAGCGTATAGGAGAGCATGTCCACTCTCTCACCTGACCCTGCTCCGGCATAATGGGAAAACCTTTAGAACAGGCCCCCCTCCCCGGGCCGTGAGTGAGGCTGTGGCTTTCTCCCCAGGACATCTCCAGGCCTCGGCCGCCTCAGAAGGCGCTCCCGGCAAACCCCGTGCCAGGCCGCAAGAACGGTGTCTCCAGGCCCGGCGGGGCCGCCATCCTGCCACCCACCGCCGCGGGCCGCCCTCAGCAGTCCTGGCCTCTGTTAGCGCCTGCCTCAAAGGTGAGTCTGCAGAAGCCTTCAAGGTCAAGCTGAAGTCAGAGGATCCGGGGGCCAAGACGGTGATTGAGAAAACACACGGAGTTCACGCTTCCTGTTGGAGGGCTGAGCTTCTGAACCAAGGCCAAGGACAGAAGCGTAGTGTTTCTCGGTGCCTGTGTGACCGTCCCTTAAGCAGGGGATAGGAGTCTTTTTGTTTCATGTGGAAAGTGATGCTTAGGAGCCTGAGCTCTGATGGCTCCACAACCTGGATCTGCACCCGACTGTCTGGGTGGCTCTGAGCCTGATTCCTTTCCTGGAAAGAGGCAACAAGAAGCAGCCCCGCCCCGCCCCCCCCCCCCCCCTCAGTTCTGCCATGAAGGCCAAGGCCGTTCACGGATGCAGATTGCCGGCCTCTGATCGGATGTGCACAGTGACTCCTCCTCCCCCTTCCCCGGACTGACCTGCTCTCCGGCTGCCAGGCCTGGGAGTCGGAGCACAGGGGAGGGGAGGAAGCTGGCTGACTCCCCGTGTTCCCAGGGGGCCCCGGGAAATCTGTGGACTGAGCTGCAGCTTCGCGGGGAGGAAGGGAGGTGGCTTGTCAGCTCGGGGTGGGGCACCCCCATGCGGAGTTATGTCACGGGAAGCCATTCGTCTGTCATGCGTCTGACCTGTCCACGCCCCAGGGGACACCACCAGTCGCAGGTAGCTGATGCCTGTCTCTCCCCCACTCCCTCTCTTTCCACAGTTCCCTGACTACACAGCGCAGAGGGCCGGGTGGATGACTAACTCAAGAATCTAGACCTGTCTAAGGGGCTGCTCCCTTTCCCGGGACTCTGAACACCACAGCCTGGAAGAAGCCGCCTCCGAGCCCCTCCTCCCAGACACCGCATCTCCGAAAATCTCCTTGACTCGTTGCCTCCCCAGCCTCCTCGGAGGCCCGGAGGCCCCATCCTCCAACGGCATCCAAGTGTTGTTTTGTGCAATATGCAGCCCGGTGAGGAGAGGGCACCCGGGAGAGGATGAATGGTAGCTTCTTCAACCTCCCTTCTGCTGGCCCCTCACCGCAGCGGTGCCCAGGCCCAGGCTGTCTGGGCTGAGGAGCCCGGCTGGGAAAAGTCTCCTTAGCCCTTCAGGTCAGGACTTAGCGTGGAGGAGCCATCCATCCTCGGCCCGTGGTGGGAGGTATGCACGGGAGCCTCCCAGTGCTTGTCTCCCTGAAGGTCCCCGGCTGGACGGAGGCTGGGCACTTACCCATCCTTCGTAGCTCCGAGACTGAGGGTCACACCGGCCGCTGCTGTGTCCCTGCCCTGGGCTCGGTGGGCGTCACAGCTTCTGGCTCTGCATCCACACGGGGAACAAATCTAGTTCCCTCCTCAGCCCTCCCGCATCCCACATCCCCTTATTTCTCGGGTCTCTCCGACTCAGACAGGTACTAGTTGTAGGCAATGTCGACAGCAGGGGGAGCACCAGGCCTCCCCTGAGCCGTAATGCCAAAGGTTTCCACTCCCGACTCTTGATCATTCTTGATTGCCATTGTCTTCTGCACTTGTTTTTCCCCTGCTTGGACCCGCCCTGTGTGAGGTGCTGCGGGGAGTGCACCCACAGCCATCCTGACTTCCTGGGAACCTGGTGCTTGTGTCCTGCCCGAGGGTTCGCTCCATCGGTTCTCACGGGTGTTGACCAAAGTGGACTCGAGCCCTGGCTGTGGGGGCGTGGCTTCATTTTCCATTGTGTTTTGTGACCTCAGAAGGGTGAGTGTCTCCCCCTTACTCCCTAACCTGAACCTAAGCAAGGTCCCTAGGGGCAGGGACAGCAGCGGGGCAGTGACCTAGGAGCAGACATACTAGGAACCCCAGTCTGTGCCCAGAGCAGCCCTCTCTCTAGAGGATCTGTACCCTAAGAAGCAGCAATCGGCGTTCTCGAAGGAAGAGTGTCTGAGCTGGCGCCAACCAGGCTGTTTAGGCTCTACTTCCTTGCGTTCTCTCTGGTCACTGCCTTACCTGCCCTCACAGAGAGAACTCGGAGCAGCCTCAGACGCTGCTCAAAGGGTCCTGCCCTCCCCAGAGCAGGGAGGGAGGGCTGTGTGGTGCTCTGCACAGTCAGACCACTTGTTGCTGGAATGTTCTCTGGGAACTGCCACCCCAGGAAGGTGCTCTTGGAAACCTCAGTGCATGGAAGAGACTTGAGCTCTCGCCCCTGACCCCTTACAGTTCTCTGCACACAACAGGTGCTCAATAGCTTGGGTTTGTAGGCAAGCGGGAGATTTGGGATCTGTACCTGGGGTCACACATCGGTGAGTTTAGAAGGTCTCAGGGAAATGGGGTCTCTTCCCTCAGGTAGTCATGATGTTCACACCCCGTCTCCCTGACATGGGCCCTGGTGGCCTCCCCCATAGCCAATTTCTGCCTTCCTTGCTGTCAATTAAGTCAGGGTCACCTGTCATTGAAGTGTGGTACTGCAAATGTCCAGGCCTCAATGCTGGATCCCAGAAATGTAAAGAACAACCCCCTGCAAAAAAAATCACCCTGAAAGTCACCCCTTGGCTCACAGATTCTCCTGTGGCGTGTCCAGCTTTTCTCCCTCGCGCCTGGGCAGATAGCCCTGCAGGGGCAATGCCACAGCCCTGTGACTGCTTGAGCCTTTTGAACCTGAAGTCCACTCTCCCTGGAACTGTAGCCCAAAGAGATCTGGGTTGTTGCTTTCTTGTTTTTGTTTTGCTTTGTTTTTGTTTTCCATTATTACCACCTGCATCCCATAAAGTCGTACTGTGAACTGGAAGACGGTAGGATTTTTAAAAATTTGGTAGATTTTTGGCCGCCGGTTCTCTTGGCTGTTTCACTCTGGGCTCTGTGTATGGGGCCAGGAGTCACCACTCTGGCAGGCCACGGGGGCTGCCCAGGAGCAGAACCGGCCATGCTGCGCCCCCTTTGCCACCTGTGCCCATGTGCTGCAAAGATAGATCCGGACTCGAGGAAGGAGGGGCTGTATTTGAAAGGATCACTGCAAGACTGGGAAAGGGAATATTTCAGCCAGGAGAATGCTCGGGCAAACCGCTGCCCGGGCTGCCCGCCTCCCAGAGCTCCAGAAGAAAGGCCTTTGCTTTTGCAGGGAGGAGTGAGAGAGGTGTATTCAGGGACCATCTTGTGCTCGGCCTTTTGGGGCAGGAGCTGTATGTTGGGCTGAGGGTGGGTCCAGGTTCAGAGCCCCTTGGGGAGGAGAGGAGGAGCGTAGCTAAGGTTTCGTGGACTGAGTTAACCAGCGCGTTTTTCAGATGGAGCTGCGTATAAATCTTTTTTAAAAGCCAATTTAGCCTTCTGCCTGTTTTACAGCCTTGGAAATGTTTTCCTTACGAGCCTGGGAGCCATCTCTGAAATGTAAACCTCAGGGGACCTCAGGGAGACAGCGCCTGGCTCCCCGCCTGTCTGGGCGGGAGCGGCAGGCCAGGCCCGGGGCTCCAGGTGGGAACTACCTGCCCGCCTGGGTTCTCTTTGGCCTTGTTTACTTCTCCCTGTAAAAGAAGAGCCCTCTCTGCCCCAGCTCTGAGACGCTTACAGGCCTCGCGGGATCGCAGTAGCCCCTGGCCCCATTGCCCTTGCTGCCTCTCGCAATAATCCTTTTGAATACAGCCTCCTTCCCCTTGCCCATGTCCAAATTCGCATTTGGCAGAGGGGATGGCAGACTTGATTATTTAAATTGGGGACCAGTTCTGCAGTCAGGGACTGTGTGAACTGCGTGTATAGTATCTCTGCTGGACACCCCAGGAAGCCCACGGGTATGCTGACCAGAAAGGTGCTAAGAGGGGTTCTGCAGGATCTAAGCCAGGCGCCCCCAAAGCTCCCCTTCCCCGCATCCTCTTACACCATCCGCTGCGTGTGTGTGTGTGTGTGTGTGTGTGTGTCTGAGATCCAGGGCAATGTGAATTTTCTTTTATATGGGAGATTGTTCATAGGAAACAGATCATCTTCTCTCTCTCGTCCACCTAGTAATTGTTTACAGTATTTGTACATCTATGCAAAATACTTGAATGGGCCATGGTGCCTTTTTCCCGTGTTTGTATTTAATTAAACTAAATTGTCATTTGAAATGTCTGGTCTGGCTATTCTTTGTTTGAACGTCCTGCTGCTCAGCCTGGAGAGGATCTGTTGCCTGAGGACTCCTCAGGAGAGCGCCCACAGAGACCACAGCCCGCAGCCTCAATGGGAGAAGCTGGAGCTGTACACAGGCCTTGGGCTGCCCCAGACCAGTTGAAGGGGCTGTTAGTGTGCACCGGACATAGGCTGGTCTAGTTTAATCAGGTTCTGGGTCAGGAAAAGTGTGAATGATCCTGGTATGAATTTAGGCAGCAGCTGAGACCCTGTTCTCACCTTAATTGCTACGGATCCTACACTTCAAAAGTCAAAGACAGAGGACTTGCCCCTGACTATTGGGCTGGGTGGGCACGTGGGGCTGTGGTGGGGTGGGAGGTGCTTTCAGACTCCAGAGCTCATCCATTAATGCTTCCCAAACCATGCAAGGATCCCACCCTCACTCCCTCATTGGACCCACTTCAAGTTTGAGGCTCTCTCAGACAGACAGGATCCACATAACCGTGATAGCAGGAAGCATTTACTGAGTACTTACCCAGCTGGGCTCCGTATGCTACTTTGCCTCATTTATTCTTCACAGCAGCCCTGGGAGGGTCCTTGATTCCGATCCTACTTTTCTAGTGGTGAGTTTGCCTAAGGACATCAAAGACCTCAAACACTAGGGCCCTGCCTCCTAAGGTGCCTGCTCATGAAAGCCCCCACCAAACAGCCCTGCCTGCCTAACCCCATCATCGAAGCCAACCATTGTTCAGACACGGAGCCATATGCAGGGTCAAGAATAAAGACCTGCCCAGACCTGGGTTCAGATTCTGCCTCCGCTGCTTGCTATTGTAGATGTGTGAGCGGGGGTACGTTCCAGAGACTCCTTTTCATGCAAGTGGGACTAACTCCTGCCTCTGGGAATGCTGTGCTCATTAGCAAAGTGCCCTGCGGGAGCCTGCCCAGCTAGGGCTGGCCCAGGCTAAGTGCTCAGAGATGACATCCGTGTCAGAGCTGAACATGGGGTTCGATTAGATCTTACTCTGGGTTGAGAGCTGGTCCACAAGAGAGTTTGGGCAAAAAAAAAAGACTATTTGGAATGGTATTGTTCCTTCGTTCAATAAAGGTTTTTATGAGTCCCAGCAATGTGCTTAGGACATCCACCTGGGCCTTGGTGGTTGCTCTGTACTCCGAGGCGGTGACAGCACAGATCACAGAAGACATGAGCAGAGTAAGATCAGACTGTCTGGAGATTAAGACCTGCAGACTTGGAGCCAAATATCAACATGGACTCTTCCTGGCTGTGTGGCCTTGGGCGATTTCTTAACCTCTGACTGAGACCCTTTCCTCACATATAAGATGAGGATAGCCGAGACCGGTTTGGCTCAATGGATAGAGCGTCGGCTTGGGGACTGAAGGGTCCCGGGTTCGATTCCGGTCAAGGGCATGTACTTGGTTGCGGGCATATCCCCAGTAGGGGGTGTGCAGGAGGCAGCTGGTCGATGATCTCTCTCTCATCGATGTTTCTAGCTCTCTATCTCTCTCCCTTCCTCTCTGTACAAAATCAATAAAATATATTTTAAAAAAAAATTGGATTAAAAAAAAAAAAAAAAAAGATGAGGATAAAAAAAAATATCTGCCTAGAGGACTTGGGAGGACATAAAAAGAGAATTTACATGAAGCTCTTAGCATGCTGTAAGAGCTCAGGCTGACTGACTGTTCCCTAACCAGCCTTCCGCTGTAGGAACTTCCTTGGAAGCCACAACCCTCCCGAGATCGGGACCGGCTTCCCAGCACTAGAGGGACCACGGTAATTAATTGTTCCGTGTTTAAGGAAGGCTAAGACGCAAGTCTAAAGTAAACGCACCCGAAGGTCTTTATTCTTGACCCTGCAGACCACACTCTCAGGGCCCTCAGATTACCGCTATTCCCAAGATCCAACATGCTGCATTGATTTTAGTTACAGACAGAAATCCACATTCCTTAACAACTGGGGATTTGAGGCTGGAGGTGCAGGAAGCCAGCCTGTTGGTCAGCTGCACCTTGGGAACTCCAAGGTCAGCAAGACACTGGCCTGGGCTTGGCTGCACTGGGGGGTTAAGGTGGGGGGGTTTTGGAGTGAGGGTGGGAGGTGGGGGTGAGGGGGTAGGTGGAAGGTGGTATGTAAACACAGTGCAGCAGGAAGCTCTCAGGGGAGGAGCTGCCCCAGCTCAGAGACTGAGGGTCAGCTCCTCCCTCTTTAAAGACACTTGGCTCCATTCAGTAGTTCTTGTACCAACTCGCACTCTCCTGCAGCTGGAAAGCTTGAAGGGAAGGATATCAGGTATCTCCCTCTCCAGCTGCTCCTGTTTTGTGAATGCCTCTGGCCAAGTGAGGGGACCAACAGCAGTCCCCAAAGCAGGTGGTGTTGGAGCATCATGACACGCTGTTTCCCAGGTGGGCAGCTCATCAGGGAAACTGGGGCTTGGTGGCAATCTGGTCGACAGCCAGATGCTCCTGTGCCAAGCCTACACCCCACTTGGTCTCTGGAGTTCAAGGCTGGTCCCAATGGCCAAGCCTCTAAGGCTGGAGCCCAGAAATTACCCAGAGTCCTCTCTGCCTGAGGAGTTGGTTGGGCACCAAAGTAAACACAAAAGTTAGCTCCTGGTTTCCATGGAGCCAGTGGCTGCCTCCTGCCAAATCCTGACTTTGCTCTTCACTCTCCCCATCTCCCAAATATTTTGTTTCACTCCTCGACGAAAAGAAAAGTGCATCTGCTAATAGCTCAACAGGGCATGTTCTCTGAGGCAGGACACACTGGGTTTGGCCAGCAGAGCTTGGCTGCGAAGCATCTTTTGTTGTGGTTGTCACTTTGCTTTGAGTTCTGAGATAACTGCCTGAACATTGCAATAACGGACTCCTTAAGATGTAAGGACAGAGGAGAAGGTCAGGCATGGGGGAGGAGGCAGTGGGAACGAAGAAGCTGACTTCTGGACTGGAGAGTGGGGCTGGTGAAAATGTTTCCCTGAGACACCAGGTGACTTTCACAGTAAGAAGATCAGTTGAGGTCTTACTTCTGTCTCCAAAGAAAGAGGAAGCAGCAAAAGCAGCAAGACATTTTTCCTTAGCTGTGTCTCTGGACAGGGAGGCATGGCGATGACCCTGAGCCAGTCTTTGGGCTGAGGAATGGCGAGTCAGTCTCAGGAGAATGGCGCTGAGGATTTCCTGTCGACCAACATCTCAGGGAAGTCCTTAGACTGGGCTACATTCAACAGGTCAGATTCTGTCTTCTTCCCACCCACTTACAGATGGCACCCAGGAAACACGTGGGAAGGGAGGTTCAGGGGTCCTCCTGGCAGCAGTATAGGCAGGGCGCTTGGTCACTGAAGTTGTGATCCCAAGAAGTTCTGTCCCCACCACACACTGGGTACGGGTCTTCCTCCTGGAAACGGCGATGAGGTATAAATGAACGTCTCAGCGAAGAGAGCCCATCGGTGACAGCTGTGCCGAATATAACTCCCCACGCCAGGAAGCCAGGCTGCACCACGGGGCTCATCCTCACTCAGGATCCCTGAGCTTTAAGAATGGACGATAAATACTTTGGGCTTCTCTTCTGGCGAGGGGGTCCTGGAGAGTTCTATATTGTCCACGAGAACATTCTTGTCTTCGAGTCTGATGACGGTGGGCTCTGGGGCGGGGGCCGGGGCGGGGGTTTTGTGCATGTGGGGCAAGCGTGTCTGGCTCATGTCCAGGTCTCTGAAAGCATGAAGCATGAACACACCCAGGATGATGGTGACGAAGCCCGAGAGGGTGCCCACGATGTCCACGGCGGACATGCTGTGCCACTCCTTGAAGAGGATGATGGAGGAGGTGACCACGATGGTGGTGAAGAACACGTAGTAGATGGGGAACACCAGGGACGTGTTGAAGATGTCTAGCGCCCTGTTGAGGAAGTTGACCTGAGTGCTGAGCGAGAGGGCAAGGATGAGGGACAGGATGTAGGGGAGTGGGTGCCGCACCACGGGCAGCCCCTGGAAGAAGTTCTTGATGGTGATGCCCAGACCCTTGACGGCAGACACAGAGAAGGCCCCGATCACAGAGCAGATGACGATGTAGACGAGGATGTTCCTTTGTCCGTAGCGTGGGGCGACGACGAAGATGAGGATGAGGCAGAAGACCAGCAGCAGCACAGCAAACACGATGTACCCTTCAGAGGAGAGGGGGACAGAGAAACCCCATGGCTGTGGTTTCCTCATTTGTAAACTAAGGCTAATAATAAGACCTTCCTGAGGAGGGCGGGTGGGAAGAGATCAACCAATGAACTTGTATGCATATATGCATAACCCATGGGCATGGACAATGGGGTGGGGAGGGGGAGGGGGCATGGGAGCTAGAAGAGGCTAATGGGGGTGGAGAGGAGGACCTATGTAATACTTTCAACAATAAAGATTAAAAAAAAAAAAAAGACCTTCCGCAGAAAGCTTTTCTCACAGGATTAGATGAGATAATGTATGCTGTAAGACAGAATGTGTCCCCCCCAAATTTGTATGTTGAAACATAATCCCCAAAGTGATGGTATTTGGGGGTGGGGCCTTTAGTCATGAGGATGGAGCCTTCATGAATGGGATTAGTATCCTTATTAAAGGACCTCAGAGAACTCCCTCGACCCCTCTGCTCATGGGACACAGTAGGAAGATGGCTTCTATGAATCCAGAAGTCAGCTTTCGCCAGACACCTTGATCATGGACATTCCAGCCTCCAGAACCATGGGAAGAAATTGCTGTTGTTTATAAGCCAGCCAGGCTACAGTATTCTGCTATAGCAGCCACAACTGGCTAAGACAATGCCAGGGGTGGGGGAACCTTTTTTCTGCCAAGCGCCATTTGGATATTTATAACATCATTCTCAGGTCATACAAAAGTATCCACTTAATTTAGCCTGCTCTCTTTGGTCAAACATTTCATTAACTCACCCCTAATGCTTTGGCAGGATCAGACCAAATGATTTCATGGGCCTTATATGGCCCATGGGCTGGACGTTCCCCACCCCTGGACAATGCAGATAAAGCATTCAGCACAGTGCCTGGCACATACTAAATAAACACTGAATAAATGGGTGGATAGATATCAGGCTGGGAAACCTATAAGCACCTTTAGCTTGCCTTCGCCTCCAGGTGGCAGCACCTGAGATGCTCCCAACCCAGGTTCATCCCCCAGGGCTTTCCTGATCTGGGTGGGGGGCAGGCGGGGGGGGGGGGGTGGGGGGGTGGGGAGGGGAAGGCTGGAGCCTACCTGTGTCTTTCATCTTGGCAGCCATCTCAATGACAGTGGTGACCTTCTCCTCCTCGGGGGCATGTATCACCATCACTGTGCTGCCGGTCACACAGATCACACAGCCCAGCTTCCCCAGCAGGTTCAGGCTCTCTCCCAGGAAATAGGAGGAAAGGATGGCACTGCGGGTGGGAATGGGAGGGAGCGATGAGGCAGCTGGGCCTGTGCAGCTCCCAGGAGAGAAATGGGGTCTGAGCAGGTGGTCCCCGAGAACAACAGAGGACGCACTCCTCTCTCACAGGGAAGCTTTTCGAGACTCTCCCAAAGCCCTCACTGATTGAGGGTTACGGTGTGTGCTGGTGGGACTGAGGACATGCCTGGGAGTTCCTTTCACTCAGAGACTAGAAGTATTCCACAACAGAAGATGTGGAAGAGTCCTTCAAAGCACACTTGTCTAATTTCCTTCCCGATGAACACGTCTTTGCAAACAGATGGCTTTCAACCTCGGCTTGTATACTTCTGATGGCAAGCAGCTCACCTCTTCACAAGGCAAATGAATCCACTGTAGGCTCATTTTAATTATACACCAAAATTATGGCAATTTGTACTCATTATTCCATTTCTATTCCTTGAGCCATACAGAACAAATCTATTCCTTTTTCCTTTTTGTATGTCAGTCTAAACAACCACAATAACAATTCTAGGCCTGTGTCTCAGGCCTGTGTTACATACTATGTATTACACTAGAAACTTTTTATTTATTATCTCACTAGCATCTCACGACTCCTTGAGAAGTAGCATATGTTCTCCCCGTTATATAGATGAGAAAACTGAGCCTCACAGAAGTTAAAATAACTTGGAGAGGTCATACGACTGGTTAGTAGCTGAGCCAGGATCTGAGCTCCAGTTCTGTCTCATTTTAAAGCCTGTGGGTTTTCCTCTAAACATCACTGCAGAGAATTCTCATGACTCCCCTGAGTCTCCTCTTCCTTTCCTTTTTTTTTTTGTTTTTTTTGTTTTTTCCAGTTCCCTCTCTCTCTCTCTCTCTCTCTCTCTCTCTCTCTCTCTCTCAGTATTACATATAGTAGTACATATATTCCTTTCTTTTTCTGGGCAAAGTACCCCTACTTCCTTGCTGTTCCTAGATTATGTAATTTTCATTCCCCTCACATCTTCCAGATGAGCTAGCAGAGGTGAAGGAAGAAGGGAGAAGGGAGGGAAATCGGGCAAGAATGATATAATTGCTGGGGCATGCTTTTGTTTCTTTACAAAGGATGTGTTTAAAGTAAAAATCTGTTTCTGACCGAGGCCCAGTTGGAGGGGATTAATGTCCAAGTTCCCATCTCTCCTCTCAAAAGACCAAAAACCTTTTATCCACTCGGCCTGTTCAAGAGAGCCTGGTGCCTTTGAGTGAGCAGAGGTCACACACTGGAGGACTTCCGACCCTCCCAACTTCCCAGGGCTGGGAATTTGTAAATGAATCAGATAAGCAGTCGTGGTAACACTGCTACAGCAGCCAACTATGCAAGATGAGTCACAGCTCTAGCTGTTGTTTTTGACTGTAAGTCTTGCAAAGCTTGTCATCAAGGAGTACGAAGCTGCGCAATCATAGATCTGGTGTGGGTGGCTAGGATCCCCCAAGGCTCCAAGGTTAAGCCAATTCAAGGCAGCTTCCAATGGGGCTACAGGACACCCCATCCCCACCCCCAGAAGAATTGTGTTTGTGGATCAGGAGGAAAGGGGCAATGGGAAGCACACACATTGAGTATCAGTTATTTGTTAAACTAGCTAATGTTTGCAAGACAACATAGCACAGTGGCTGAGCACCCAGACTCACATTAGAGTGAAAAACTCAGCTCAGCTGCTGGTGGGAAACTCAGCTCAGCCTCTTAGGACCTGCGTGACCTTGTTCATTGCTTAACCTTTCTGGGCCTCAGGTCTCCCCTACTTTTAGCAGGGATGCTGACAGGATTAAATGAGTTACTACACGAAATTCATTTAGAATATCTAGGATGTAGTAAGCCGTTCATATATGTTAGCCATGGTTCCTTTTCAATGCCAGTCTAACTATGCACTTTCTGCGCACGATCTTATTTAGTCCTTGTGGCCATGCCCTGAAGTAGGTGTTATTAGCATCCTCATTTAGCAGGTGGGGAAACAGAGGCCTAGAGAGGTTAAGTGACTTGCAGATGGTAACATAACTGCAAAGTGGTAGAGCTACGATGAGATCTCAGGGCATGTTCACCTTGGATTCATGCTTTTCACTTGTAAGTTTTTCCTATCGGGGAACCAAAACACTGATGAGAGACGTTTGGGCAGTTGGCAGTGGAAACCCTTCCCATGGGTTTGGACTTGGCCTGCCTCTCCATTGCCCGGTGAGATGAGGAGATGCTAGAGCCACTGGCAGCAAGCAATAACAGGAGCCAGAGCTCTGAACAGCATAATGCCTCCTGTGGGAGCTAGGACCAATCCACGTCCCTCATTGCCAGTGGCAGTTGACTCCACTTGGCAATTCCAGACCTCAACAAACTGAAAATAGGAAAGAGCCGGGGAAAGCAAGAGAGGTGACAATAACCTGATGAGGACACTCAGCGCTCCCAGAGGTGTGATGACTGTCGCAGGAGCGAATGCGTAGGCCCCGAAGTTGGCGATTTCTCCAGCAGCCACTAGGAAATGAAGGGAGAAAAGAGGCTCCAATGCTCCATCTCCAGCCCACATGAATCTGGGTGGAGACGGCTTCATTCAGTGTTGGGCCATTCACAGAACCCCAGACTAGCAGCCTTAAAGTCCTGATCCTCATGCTCTCTCCCTGGAGAATCTGATCAGAAGGTGAGGCCCAGGTCATCCTGATCAAATCTTTCCATGTTAAAGATGGGGAAGCGAGGCCCGGAGTTCAAAGTCATATGACATGGTTGTGAGCAGACATGATCTTATTGTTAAGGTCTCTTGGCTTCTAGTCCAGGCATAGTTAAGTGTGTCTCAAGGACTGCCAATATGTGCTCTGTATCTTAAAGATAAGTTGTTTTTTAAAAAAAATGTATTTTATTGATTTTTTTACAGAGAGGAAGGGAGAGGGACAGAGAGCCAGAAACATCGATGAGAGAGAAACATCGACGAGCTGCCTCCTGTACACCCCCTACTGGGGATGTGCCTGCAACCAATGTACATGCCCTTGACCGGAATCGAACCTCGGACCCTTCAGTCCACAGACCGACACTCTATCCACTGAGCCAAACCGGTTTCAGCAAGATAAGTTTTATAAAGTGTTAATTATCAAGTAAAGAAACAGTTACAGTTATTAATTCTACAGGTACCAACTGGTCCAGAGTCATCTTTCCTAGAGGGACTGTGGGCCGTTTACAACAGAGAGGCGGGTGGTTAGAAAGCCTGACATTCTCAAAGGGCCCCATTCTCCCCCGCTTGCAGACTCCTGCCGTGCCTCTTCTGCCTCTCCGCTGGAAGAGAATGATGGGTCTGCCCTTTGAAAGCAGATGATAAATGGGATAGCTCCGGCTAGGACTGGAATCAAAACGCGACGTGGGGAATTATAAATGGAAAGCTGGCTAATTTCCCATCTGAAAGAATTAGGGCTTAAAAGCCAGAGAGGGTGGGTGGAAACGTGTGAATGTGAAAATCTGGGCAAACCTTAAGTGGCAGGCCAGCCTTGTGCTAAGTGAACCCACAGATTACCTGTGGAATGGAGGAACTGGCTCAGGAGCACCAGCTTCTGTTATAGAGAAGTCCAAGAGACGCCAACAGACAATGATATCCCCCTACATTTTGGGGGAGGTTGAGAAATTGCTCTTTTATCATGACCAGCTCTGTACAAATCTCTCTGGGAACAGATGCTTCATGGATGAAAAATTGACTTAGGGTTGAGAACGTGATCTGAGATGCAGGAAAGCTGTTTTACCTGCAAAGACTCTCAGGCTTCCCCCTGAAAACCTGGGCCTCACATTCAAACTTTGCTCACTGGAGACAGAAGCGTCCCCTCCACCCTTCCTTTCACCTCTGCCTCTGCCCTCAGTAGGTCACTGTCATTGGTAGCAAAGCCCCCACTTACTGGTGAGAAACCCGGCCCACCACATGGAGTCCTTCAGGTAGCCATAGCCTCCGTCCACTGCAGAAAGAAAGGGACACAGAGTTAGAGCTTGGCCACACTTTCTCCGGCAGCGTTTCTATCTCTGCCTTCGCGCCACAATCTGAGGTACAATGTGTGTTAGCTGTGGTTAGTCCTCCAGGCATGCTTCTGGGCCCTTTCCTCGTGAGTTCACCCATTCCCCAAATTTTAAATACTGACTCTGTGCTAGTGTCTCTATTTCATGTACTATGTGCCCCGATCCTTCCTTCGGAGCCCAGATGTATATCCAGTTGCTTATTTGACAACTCTTGGATCTCTCAAAGGCACCTCAAACTCTGACCTAAATGGAACTCTTAATTTTACCTGCTCCCCATCCATCCACCAAATGAAACTCAGTAACTGGCACCTCCATGTACCTAGTTGCTGAAGCCGGAAACCAGGCTTAACCCTTGACTCCTCCCACCCCTCCACCTTCTGCATCCAGTCCATCCTGCTGATTCTGTCTCCAAAAAGCATCTTACATGTGTCCTCTCCATGGCCACCACCCAACTGCAAGGACTATCATCACCTCTGGGCTGGGTTGAGGCAGCAGCCTCTTCTGGTTCTTCTCTTATCCCATTATAATCCATTCCTTTCATCGCAGCCAGTGGTCTATGACTTAGTCTTTCTCAGCTTATAGCTGGCCAATGGCTTCCAAATACTCTTAGGATAAAGACTATGAACAAGTTCATAGTTTTGACCCTGCTCACCTCTCCCAAGGCATCTGCCACTCTTCTTACTACAATCTAGCTGCTCAGGAGCTATTTTAGTTCTTCAAAAATGATGAGTCATTCATATATATATATATATATATATATATATATATATATATATATATATATCTCAGAGAGAAAGGGAGAAGAGATAGAAACATAAATGATGAGAGAGGAGAGAGGATCATTGATCCGCTGCCTCCTGCACACCCCCTACTGGAGACAGAGCCCACAACCCGGGCATGTGCCCTGACCAGGAATCGAATTGCATGATCTCTTAGTTCATAGGTCAAGGCTAAACCACTGAGCCACACCTGCCAGGCTCACCCTTAAGACCTTTGCACATGCTTTTCTGTGTTCAGAATAGTCTCCTTAAGGATATTTGCCTGAATCTACACCCACTCTATAGGTCTCTATAGGCCTCTATAGAGTGGGTGTAGATTCAGGCAAATATCCTGATATAGTGATGCTGCCTCTGAGACCTTTCTCCCTTGGAGCTTTCTATCATCTCACCCAGCTCTTCTTCTTACGTGTATCATCTATAATGTGAATCGATCTATTTATTTCTGGCATTTCTCCCACTAAAATGGAATTGTGTCTGCTTTGCTCACATGGTGGGCACAGAGCCTGATCCATAGTCAATACTCAATAATATTAGCCATGATGATGATAATGGCTGGGTTAAAGATGGTTCTGTGAAGATCCAAAATTGCATGTCACTTTTTGTACATTCCCATTTCTCTAAGGTCTGTAGGTTTCTAAAGGAGTTAAAATCTTTCTCTCTCACACACAAAAAGAGTTAACAGCTCTGAAAGCATTTTACTCTAAGGTTTGAAATCTCAGAAGATATTAAAATAGCAGAAAATTAAATTGAACATGTCCCAACTTGAACACATCATCTTTTCACAAACCTGCTCCTCCTGCATTATTCATCTCTCAAAACAGCACCCTCATCTTCCCAGTTGCTCAAACCATAAAGCTGTGTCATCCTTGACTCGTGTTCTTACATCAAACCCAGTAAGTTCTACCTTCAAAACTGGACTCCACCACTTGTCTCCATTTCCACAGCTCTCTCTCAGGCCCAGACAAAGTTCTGCTGTCTCTCTCCCCTAGTTGGTCTTCCAACTTATCCCTAATTCATTCTCTACCCAGCCACCAGGAATCATCACACATCATAAATTTCAGTCACTTACAATCACGCTCAAATTCTGAAGCCCAGTTTACTCAACCCGTCATGATCTGGCCCCAACACCATCTCTTCCCTGGCCACGCTCCAGCCATCCTGAACTACATTCAGTTTCTAATACCACTCATGCTCTCTCACCTCTGAGCCTTTGCACATGCTGTTCTTTCTGCCTGGAACACTACATCCTCCTCCCTCCCCCTCACCTGGTTATCACCTCATTATTTAGGTCTCAGCTTCTGAATTGCTTCTCCAGAAAACCTCCCCTAACTCCCATAGCCCAGGCTTTACATGTTCCTCCAAAATATTGCCATAGCCTCCTATTTTCCCCACGGCAGCACATCACACACAATGGAACAACTGCCTACTGTCATGCCTGTCTCTCCCACCAGATTCAATGCCCCAGGCACTGCATCCCATGTCCAACGTGGCACCTGGCACACAGCAGGTACACAGCGAATGATGATTAAATAAGGACATGCTTGTACACGTGATGTCATTTCTCAAGAAATGTTTCATGGGTGCATATCTTATTTTCCAAAATAAGCACATCCCTGTGGACAGAGATTCCACAATTTTGTGTAGCCCATAAAGGGGGTCAATATGCTAGCAACTGAGGGCACAGTAGTGTCTGACATTGTTCCAGACAGAGGTACTTGTAGTCTCATTTTGTAGGGAAGTTGTGACTCGTCTATGATGACACAGCTGATAAGAAATAAAACTGGGCCGGGACCGGTTTGGCTCAGTGGATAGAGCGTCGGCCTGCGGACTGAAAGGTCCCGGGTTCGATTCCGGTCAAGGGCACGTACCGTGGTTGCGGGCACATCCCCAGTAGGGGGTGTGCAAGAGGCAGCTGATCGATGATTCTCTCTCATCGATGTTTCTAACTCTCTATCCCTCTCTCTTCCTCTCTGTGAAAAATCAATAAAATATATTAAAAAAAAAAAAAAGAAATAAAACTGGGACTAGACGTGGGGTTTCTGATTCTTGGCCCTGAGACTCTTCCCTCTCTTCACCCCAGTTAAGTGATCATGAGGATGTCAGGATATATTGGACTGGATTCCCACTGGGGTTGACAGTGAGCCTTTTGCACCCTTCCAGGCCAGTCTCTCAAACTGCTGCAGTGAAGGGAGGTTCACGTGGCTGTCTGAGGGTTCAGCTGCTCAGCACCTCATCTCTACCTCCCCTTTCCCCCGCCCCAGGAGCCTACCAGCCCGCGTGGCCCCCGAGGCCACCAGACGCTGGAGGCCTTTCTTCTTGAGGATGACGCTGCTGCCGATGAGGAAGCTGGACAGGAAGGCCAGACCCAGGCCGACATAGAAGCTGTAGTACTTCGTGAACCTCTCATGCCAGCTGATAGAGGTGACATTGCTGGGCGCCAGGGGGTTGAGGTCACCGACGATCTGGCACAGGACTTGCTGGGAGGAGCAATATAGGGTGATCAGGGAGCCTAGGCGGGAAGACCAGGGTGAGAGACATCAGCATGCTTTAAAAATATTAGAATCAGACCCCATGCTTCAACCATGGCAGGACTCCATCCGCACCCTGCCCCCCACACCACCACCACCAACCTAAAAATAGCAGTTAGCATTCACTAGAGCTTACTCCAGGCTTTCATGAACTCATGAGATTCTTTTTTTTTTTTTTTTAATATATTTTATTGATTTTTTACAGAGAGGAGGAGAGAGGGATAGAGAGATAGAAACGTCAATGAGAGAGAAACATCGACCAGCTGCCTCCTGCATACCCCCATTGGGGACATGCCCGCAACCAATGTACATGCCCTTGACCGGAATCGAACCTGGGACCTTTCAGTCCACAGACCAACGCTCTACCACTGAGCCAAACCGGTTTCGGCTCATCAGATTCTTATAACCACCTGTCATGTAAGTGCTGTCTTTCAATCCCATTTCACAGACACGGGTTTCACAGACACCTCGCCTACGACCACAGGTGGACTCCAGAACTCCAGCAGCAGGCCACTCAGCTCTTCTGGACCAAACAACAGGCAGGGTCCCGAGCTCTCCTTGAGTCTGACCTCCCACCTCCACAGGAATCCCCTCCCAGCCTCCGGGCCTCCAACAGCACAGGATCACACGGGGGTTCTCCCTCCGGAGACCTCCTCACTTACATCTCCCCAACAGCCACAATGGAGACCCTGACAGGTAACATGAGGCAGTGAGGTTAGAGATCCCACAGCCCTTTTTAGGCCCGAGGATGATGAAATATAAGCGTTCAGTTTGTTATAACTGACCATTCCCCGGCCTTACTTCTGAGACCTCCCGTGCTTGTGGCAGAGGCTGGGAATTATTTTCAGGCCTCAGAGGGACCAGTGTCTCTCTCAGATTCTGATTGTAATTTGCTTTCTAAGTCCTAGAGTCTGTGAGTCTGAATCTGCCCTCATGCCCCAGAGCCCTCTGCTGGCCCTTCTGGCACAAACACGGAGGACAACAGGACAAACTTGGGCCTGAGGGGGCAGACACTTAGTCAAAAAGCTAAGCCGTCCAAGTTCAAGGAACAGGACAAAGCATAGCCAATGGTCCTCCACGTGGGCCTCTGCTTCCGGGCTTTCCATGGACCTTCCCATCATGAAAATGGCACAGTTATATGTCCAGGGTTTTAGCTGGAGAAATTGGGACCCTGATAAGTTCGGCAACCTGCCTAAGGCTACACTGCTGGAAACTGGTGAAGCCGGAATTGGACCCCAAACCTACCTACCGCCAAAACCCATACTCTCAGCCACCACCAACCCTTAACACAGGGAGCAGGGGGGATGGTGGCGTTTCATTTGGCCTCTGGAGGGTTATTTAAAAATATGAATTTGTTACCAACATTTAAAAACCAGGAGATTTCGCATAAAAATGCAGCTCTTGGTTACCTTATGGGGCAGACCTTCCCACTGTAACAATTGGCTGCCACAGAGCATTGCTGTCCCCCTAAACGGGACATGCTCTTTGCCATGCCCCAGAGTCCATACCAGGCTTCCTACTGTCATTTTTTTTTTTTAAATATTTATTTATTTATTTATTTATTTATTTATTTATTTATTTATTTTTACGTACTCAGCCCTTGTAGGCTTTTGAACTTGTGACCTCTGGTGGCAGGTCTTTTTCTAACTGTGTGTCATAAAGACCCGTATCCTGTGTCAAGGATGTAAGCCTGGACCCAGCTTGCAATAATTCCAAGTCAAGCAGCTCTGGCTGTGGAATACGCAGCCCCCAGAGTGGCCTCTCAGTGGAACTAAACAAGAGCAATGTTGGCCTTTCTTCCTTGGGCCAGCCGAGCTGGAACAGTCCTCAAAAGGCACCTGTCCAGCCCCCTTTCAGCCGGGGAAACTGAGGCCCTGAGAAGGGGAAGTACTAACTTGTGTCACACACCCCGTGGCAGCAGGGTGTGGAACCCACCAGGGGATACCTACGTGTCCTTTACAGTGGGCAACCTGTCTGACATCAGTGTCACAATCGAGAGAAGATGAGACCATTAGAAGTCATCTCTCTGCCCCTAATCAAACTCGTTCTGATTGCTCACTCCTGTTCCTCAAGAGTCAAGCCTGGGAGTTCCCTGGGCCCAGGAAATGAGCCAGAGCCTGGGAGGATGTGGGCCAAGGAAGGTGACTCCCAAGGGGAAGGACAAGCCCATCCCCACGCCAGCCCCTGCCCTCCTGACGGTGCACCGCCAGCAGGTGGAACCAAAGGGCCCGCTGTGGGTTTGGCTGTTTTGGAGAGGCCTGAAGCCCCCAGGGGCACAGCACCCTACACATGGAGTCAAGTCCTCCCGTAGGGACAACAGGAAAAAGCGAGAGGGCTGAGGGCCAAAGGCAACCAGTTCTGGGAAGGATGCCATCGGACAGGCAGGTGTTGGGCCCCAGCATTCCTGCTTCTCTTCCAGCGCACACCGGGGCTGGGAACGTGTTCTTCCCCAGGGGAAGGAGAGGCTGAAAACGAACGACCTGGTTGGTCAGGAAACCAGCCAACACCCAACAGGCCGGTTTTGACAGCTTCACTGGAGAGAGAAGTTAGGACAACAGGGGAATCCCACAGCTCAGACAGGTGAGAAAGCAGAGACATAGCAACAACGATTTGAGCACAGTGGTGGGAGTATGGGTTTCAGAATCCAAGAGCCCTCGTTCTATATTCTATTCTCCATTGTATTACCCGGAGTTTTCAGACTTTCCAGAGCAGCGGAATCTCTGTCTCCAGACAGTAAGGCAACCCTATCTACCTGTCTTCCAGGGTTGTGTTAAGAGTTAAGCAGTAAGAAGTCGATGTAAAGCCAAGGGTCTTGCCTTATGGCTTGTTCTTTCCCCCCTTTTCCTAAAAGGTGTGTGTGGGTTTCGGGGGGTGCCCTCACCTGTTTTTAATGGGCTCCAGGGAGACAGCCAGACGCGGGCAGGTACTAAAGTCTGAAGCAGGTATTACATGAAAAGAAACCTGGGATCCCACACCTCTAGATCGACCTATCGCAATCAGTGCCTGCTTCCCCCTCCTCCCTACCCCATTTGTCCCCCTTTCTCCCCTTGTCCCTTCAGCTACCCAGCTCCCAAGATGGGGGAAGCCAGCCAGAACCCCAGCTCCTTCCCAAGGTAGGTCTGAGAACTGGGTGGGAGACAACTCGTACTGACCTCCCCCATCCCAATCCCCTCCCCATGCCCACCCTACCCCCACCCATATCACCCCTCGGTTTTGGGCGCCCCTGGCAGGAGAGGGTGTGAAGGAAAGGAGCGCGGAATGGAAGGCGCGCAGTCCCCTGGGTTCCCCCTATCCCGCCACCCCGCCCCTTCTTGGTGCTGTACCCACCGTTCTCGCAGCTGGCATAGCTGGCATTGCCGGCGGGCGGCTCCATGGGCGCCGGGCGCCCGGGCTCCGGAGCAGGTGGCTGAGACTCGTCCCGGGCGGGCGTGCGAGAAGCCGAGAAGCCGCCCGGGTCGGACCCGGGGGCAGGGAGAATGACGCGCCCCAGAAGGGGAGGGTCCCCGGGGAGGCGTCACCCAGGGGCTTGGGCAACTCTAAGGCCCCCCGCCTCCTGCACTCGAGCGGCCACAGAGGGGCGCACGCCCTCTGGGGGGGCGGACGAGAGGGAGTCACCGCCCCTCGCCCAGAGCAGGCGGCCGGGGGCGGGTCCCCGGGCGCCTCCACCCTCCGAAGCTGGGGCGGGCACCCAGCTCCCTCTCCGGGGACAGCGCTGATGGGCCCCAGGACGGTGGCGGGAGAGAGGGCAGTTTTCCTGCCACGGTGGAAGTGGGGGATGGGAGGGGACACGGGTGCCAGCTGGGGCCCTCTCGGGCCACCCCCCAGAACCCTGATTTTTTCCCTTCCTGCCCGCCTTCCTGACTTCCTACCTCTCCACCTTGCTCATTCATTCAGCGGAGGTCTGGTAGTGCTGGGCACATAAAGGGTCGGTAACACGTGGAATGAATGGTGATAGAAGCTTGGTAAATTGAATGAAAGAAGGAAGGGATGTGACTGGAGGCCACAATTGATCCCATTGTGTTTCCCCCCATAATACATAAAGTTCTCTGGGGACAGGGACCATACTTGGTCCCTGTCCCCAGAGAACTTTATGTATTATGGGGGGAAACACAATGGGATCAATTATCTAAATCACCATTAAAAAATAGGGTGAGGGAAAGACTTGATGCGGTTATGTAACAATAAAAACAGAGGACAAGAGAGGTGGAGTAGGTCCCTGTGGCCTGGCCTTTTTATTTTTATTTAATTAAATTAATTAATTTATTTATTTATTTATTTATTTTTATGCACGCACTAACCTGGTGACTGACTATGCCATAGGGGACCACAGCCAGTGAATACGGGTAGCAGTTGCTCTTCGAGGACCCTCGCACACTAAGGCAATAGCAAATACCCAAGCGTGACTCTAGCTTCGATTGGCCTGGCCTTTTTAAATCACGGGGGAGCCCGTTGAGGTTACAGTGCATTGTGCAGCCCAGATCCTGAGATACAGACGCCCACGTGTTGTTAATACACTTATTTTGGTACGTGCTTGTGACTGGTGGAGCCACTACGTTTCAGGGTGCAGGGCTGGGCCCCCTTGCCCGGAGGTAAGGGCAGTCCTGAGTTCATCCTGTGCTTGGAGACGGGGCCTTTCAGAGTTAGGCGAATTTCCTGTCTCAGTACAGTGGGCTCAACTGGAAGGAGCTGGGATCTGCTAGAGAGCCCTCCACACCCCTCTGGGCCCAGGGTTCTGCTTGTTCTAGGAGGGGGCGGGGCCTCGCCGGGCTGCCATCCTGGGAACACGGGCATAAAGGGCCCCATTGAACTGCAGGCTCCTCTCTGCTTCCCTACAAAGCCCTTTTCTCCTGGAGCCACAATAGCCCTGTCAGGCAGGTAGCAGGGCCTGCAGCGTTGTCTCCCCAGAAGAGAACAATGGGGTGCACTGTCTGTCCCGGGCTCAGTCCCCCAGGGAGGGCGGGTGGCTTTGGGAAGAGTCTGACCAGCCTGGGACAGATGGGCTCTGCCCTTAGCCAGCCAGGCCCTGGGAGCCAGCCACATCTCATTTGGCCAATACTTTTGGGATGAGTAGAAAAACAAACGTACCAAAACCCCAATTCCTAAAAAACGTGGCTTCTCCAAGTGCATGACTAAATGTTTTCTGTTACAGAGCCATCGTGTCCGATATGGCAGCCATCAGCTCCATGTGACGTTGGCTGATCTGCACTGAGCTAGACTGTGCGGTATAACAGGCACTGTTTGTGCTTTGTCGTGGGGGGCTGCCCTGTGCATGGAGGGTAGTTAGCAGCATCCGGGTCTCTGCCCTCTAGATGCCAGTAGCACACACGGCTGCCCTCCCTGCCCCTCCCCTTGTGACAACCAAAATCATCCTACACAATTGCCAAAATTGCCCAAATTGAAAATCATTCAGATTTCAAAGTAAGAAGAAAAAAAAAAAGAACAAAATAACTAATTATTTTTTTTTTTTTTTTAGTATTGATGACTTGCTGAAATGATATATTGGCTACATGGGTTAAGAAAATTATATTATTAAAATTAATTTGCTTTACTCCTACTAAACAATTTAAAAATTTTTTTAAATATATTTTATTGATTTTTTTTACAAAGAGGAAGAGAGAGGGATAGAGAGTTAGAAACATCGATTAAAGAGAATCACCGATCAGCTGCCTCCTGCACACCCTCCACTGGGGTGTGCCCACAACCAAGGTACGTACATGCCCTTGACCGGAATCGAACTCAGGACCTTTCAGTCCACAGGCCAATGCTCTATCCACTGAGCCAAACTGGTTTTGGCCCTACTAAGCAATTTAAAATGATATATGTGGCTCACAGTGTATTTCTCTTGGACGGCGTTTTCTAGACGAAGAAGCTGCGGGCCAGAGAGGGAAGGTGACCAGTAAAAGGTTCCAGAACACCAGAGAGGCAGAGGAGGGCTTCAGTCAGGTTTCCAGACTGGAAGCCCAGGTCCACTCTACTAACCCAGACAGCTCTGCAGCTGAAAGTAAAACCCCCAAATCAATGCCCTGTGTGTTTCCAGTGTGGTATGGAGGGGGGATAGAGAGCAGAGACATGAGTAATATGAATGCTATTTACAGAGCGCTAGCTATATGTTACACATATATTCATGTAGTCTTTGCATACCCCTGAGAAGTAGGCTCTATTAGTAAGTATCTCATTTCTCAAATGAGGAAACTGAGGTCCAGCGAGGGCACTCAGCCTGTAATCCAACACAGAAGCCAAGAATCCAGCACAGGCTTTTTGATGCTACCAGCTGCCTTGTGGTCCTTGGTCTAGAAACTTGCCATTAGACTCAGATAGGTCACTTCTCCTCCTGCATTCCTACCCAGGTAAAGGGCTGAGCAACAAGCAGCATGGAGTCCTCCTCCCCAGCCCCGCAGAGCTGGTCCTCTGGGCAGGCAGGGATGGACCAATGGCTGTCATCATCTTCAGGCTGACCTGGCATCATGGGAATCTGGACGGTTGACATGCAGAGGCCAGCCACCCTTCTCCAGGCGGATGGGTCCCCAGGAGGCCGCTGTCCTCATACCGAGCTTTATTGTCAATAGAAGTAATGTTCAGAATGGACTCACGTGCACTCAGACTGGCTCTAAGAAAGCACCTTGCCCAGCAGTGGGGTCCACACCAATGGGCACCGACAACGGTATAAAGGACACACTGGTATAGTCCTGGCTTCTTCCTCTGTGTGCTAAGCCCTTTGAAGGCATTGGCTCCTGCGGTCATTGCTCTGGGTACCATTTTAGGTCCCATTTTACAGATGAAGGAACTGGGGCTCAGGGGGGTGAAGTGATGTTTCCAAGATCACACCCAGCAGTAGAAACAGAACTCCAACCTGGGCTGGTGAGTTCCCAGAGCAGCTCTCTTGGCCAAGGTGCTGGCTGAGGAGGCCAGAACCTTTTTCCCAGTCCTTGAATTGGTTCTGCTCGGCATGGAGTGGCTGGGAACACTGGGCCCATCCAGAAGCCACACGGGGCAGACAAACAACTTTTCCTCAGCCGTCCTTCAGAGTGAGAGCTGGAAGGCCTCCACTAAGCCAACCTCTTTGGTTTGCAGATGGGGAAACTGAGGCACAGAGAAAACAAGTTCAGGCCCACAACACCCTGCTAATCAGTGACACTTAAGAAACTGGTTTGGCTCAGTGGATAGAGCGTCGGCTTGCGAACTGAAGGGTCCCGGGTTTGACTCCGATCAAGGGCATGTGCATTGGTTTTGGGCACATCCCCAGTGGGGGGTGTGCAGGAGGCAGCTGATCAATGTTTCTCTCTCATCGATGTTTCTAACTCTCTATCTCTCTTCCTTCCTCTCTGTGAAAAATCAATAAAATATATTTTTAAAAAAAGAATGCTAGTCCAGCACTTTTATCTCCAACTATGTGTTTGTTCTGGGCAGAAAGGGCTGGCCTTGGGGCAAATAAGAAGAGTTATTAATTTTTGACCACTTTTTAAGGATGAGCCAGTGCAGGATTTCACACACATGATCCCATTTACTCTTCACAATGAGCCTCGGAGTGAGGTGTGGCTGGGATTCTGATGTCAGAGATGAGAAAGAGGTTAAGTAACCTGTCTGGAATTAAGCAGTGGAGCCAGGATGAAACCCAGCAGACTAATCACACCGCATTTGTGGGATTCCCTCCTCGGAGCACCTGCCTACAGGTGGAGGACGTTTCAGATTCCTGGGGAGGGCAGAGCTCCCTGCGGGGAATGTATGTGGACGCGCAGTATTGCTCGGCCTTGGAGTGGGCGTGCATGTGGTGTGTGGATGGAAAGGAACTTCAGATCTCAGGAAAAGCAGCCTAGTTAGCATGATACTGAGATGGACGAGGACTTGCTGCACAACTGTCTGTGCTACAGGCTGCTTACTTGTATTCACCTCTGGTCCTTCGTCTCCCGAGGCACAGGAAGTTACCCTCGTTTTGCAGGCGATGACAGTGAGGCTCTGGGAGGTCTAGTGACTTGTTCATGGTCAGGCAGATGATAAAGTAGCTACGCTGGGACCCGAGCAGGTCCTCAAAGCTCTTACTGCGGTCTCTTCCTCGTTCCTTGCCTCCCGCTTGCCTGAGTCCCTCCTCAGGCAGCAGCCTCAGGGTGGTGGGTTGGGGGCACTGGAGGGACCCTTGTCCCTTGCATCTCTTTGCACCTAAAGCATCTGGTATGAGGACAGAGGCACAGTGGACTTTGTGGCCAGGGGAAGACTTTGATTTTAAAGTGGGAAGAGTCAATGAGAAGATGAAGAACAAACTTAGGCTCTGCTTTCCCTCTGAGATTTTTAAAAACAATAAATCCGTTTTAAACATTGATGTCTGAGAGGTTAAAAAGTCAGGGGAGCCCTGGCTGGTTTGGCTCAGTGGATAGAGGGTCGGCCGGAGGACTGAAGGGTCCCAGGTTCGATTCCAGTCAAGGGCACGTGCCTGGGTTGCAGGCTCAATTCCCAGTGTGGAGCATGCATGAGGTAGCCGATCAATAATTCTCTCTCATCACTGATGTTTCTAGCTCTCTCTCCTTCTCCCTTCCTCTCTGAAATAATGGGGGAAAATATTTTTAAAAGTCAGGGGATGTGAGTTCTAGTCCCCATCCTGCCACTAACACACTGGGACCTGAGGCAAACTAACAAACTGAGACTCCTTTTGGGTCTCAGTTTCCCCAATATATGCAATGAAATGAAGTACTCAATCAGTGGTTTTTAAAGGTAGATGTGTGTGTGTGTGTGTGTGTGTGTGTGTGTGTGTGTGTGTGTGATGGGGGTAGGCAGCAAAATCTTTATTCCAAGCAGAAAGTTACACGGCGGAACAACATACAAATCTCCTTAAAGAGCACTTCTTTTGTAGATTCAGGGCAGGAGCCTGAACCTTGTCCCCTCGGCCTCCGTGTCCTGTCCCTGTTGCCCCCTCCTCCCCTTCCCCTGCAGCAGTGCCAAGACATTCCCCACTCATGCTAAGACTTGGAAGTTCCCAGGTCGACAGTGGGGGCCCACGTGCCTCTTAGCACGCAACGTTTGTGTTGCCCATTCTTCCTATGGGATGCTCCCTCAGAGCGGGTTCAGGGTTCAGAGGAATGATCAGGAACTTCCCTGCATGGAGGCTCTTGCAGGGATGTCATGCCTGCAGGATCTTCCTAGTTCTCCAGGCCCATTTGTCAGGTCCCGGGACACGGGCACACTGTTGCCAAGTGGGTCTGAATGCTTCTGTGTGGGCGATCCGATCTGGTCTCGGGGGAAACTCCCACACTCTCCTGAGTGCCATGCCAGCATGAAAGCGAAAGCCCCAGGGGGTGGGAATCCAGAAACCAACCGAAACCCCAACCTCCAAGTCTACCTATCACTTGCCTGTATTGAGTGCTTGGGGGATGTATGCCAGCCTCTGCGCTGCATAAAAGCTTTCCATAAAGGAATGGGCCCTGAACCAGACAGCCTCGGTGTGCATCCCAACTCAGTCACTTCGCAGCTGTGTTGTGAAGTAACAACTAACCTCCTAGGCCAGTTGCTTACTCTCTCTGTGTGCCAGGATCCTCCTCCCAGGTGCAGCCCGCCATCTGCCTCGTTCCAAGGAGAGAGACTGCAGACGGGGCTCCTGGCTCTGCCTGCTTGGGCAAATCCGCTGCAGCTGCTGCCCAGTTCTCCTGGGCGGCTCATTAACTTTCTGCCAGCAGTCACACTGGAAATTCTGGTTTGCGAGCCGGGCCTGCGTGAGGGGCCTCAAAGGAATCCAGAACGTGGGTTAAGGTTTCTTCCCGGTTTTTCAGGTGGGGCAGGGGCCAAAGCTGCTTCTCCAGGTGGACCTCAGGCAGGAGGGAGCGGGGCAGAGGCGCGCCTCGGGATTGGCTGCAGACCAAGGCCCTAGGCCAATGGGAAGCTACATCCCCACCCCCCCCCCCCCCCCCCCCCCCCCCCGCCTCCCACCCCAGTGGAGCCAAAGGGCAACTAGTGATAATTATCTGCATTTTGCTCCCCAAAGAAAAATGTCCTTGCTTGTTTGGCTTGTTTGTCGACTGGCCCAATAAAAATGTTTGAGCCTCTTCATCTCACATTCTGCATTCCCAGAAAGCCTGGTCTGCCCAGGGTGGTCTGACCTTGAGTCAAAGCCAACAGAACCATGAGGGAGAAGTCCTCAGTGTAGAGAAGGGCCTCGCTGGGCCTTCTTAACTCGCTAGGGGCCCCACATCCCTGTAGGCATCTGACCCAAATTGCTAACGCTTGCTCCAGAAAGATGCGCACACACACCTACCTACACAGACCGCTTGGCACTGACTTTCACAGGAATCAGGTTAGTAACTCTAGGCTTTTGGCCAAAGGAAATAGAAATCCTAAGTTTTTGAGTGCAGGTTTTTTGTTGGGGCAGCACTTCATAAAGAACAGTGCACAGATGTTAAAATGATGTGTGGAAATCAATGTATCGTTACATATGTATACACCCTCGTAGCTGCCGTCTTGAGAAGAATATGGACTATCTCCATGACCCAAGGCGTTTTTGAGGTTTTCATAACACCTACTCCTAACCAAGATAGAGATCATTGCCCTCAATGGAGCCACCAGGCCACACACACAAGATGGTTACACTCACTCTCTCTCTCACCACCGAAGCCCAGTGGTACCACGCTGATCCTCACAACCCGATGCTGTTGACAGGAGGTACCACGGCACTCAAGATGTGTGCACCGAGCTAAACCAAAGTTCCTTCTCTGGATCTCACCGCCTTCTCTGAGTTAGTCTTATTCAGAAAAACACCTGCAAGTCATTTAGTCTTAAGCCTTGTGCTAGACTCAACATATCTAACTTTAGTGCTCGCATCAACCCTATGTACTAAGTGGTATTATTACCTGTTCACACTGAGGTTTTGCTGAGATTAAGAGTCTAGCCTAAGACCACAAAGCTGGTCTTGGTGGTAGAACTTGGATGCAAGCCCAGGTCTGTGTGAATCTTCACATTTGCATACTAACCCCTCTTTCCTTAGCTTCTTCAGCCGGAGGGGTCTGGGGAGCTGGAGAGGGGTGGTGACTGAAGTTACAGGAAGAGGACACTGGTCCTCAGGCATCCTGATCCCAGCTTTCTAAAGATGACCTCAGAGTATTTGGTCAAAGTGCTAAATTTCAGCGGGGACATATGGTTTTTGAATTGTAAAAGTCATACACACTTTCAGCAAAAATGAATGAATAAATTGCTTTTCAGAAGAGCATATAATGAAGGCTAAAAATCCCCTGGCTGCCGCCAAGAGGCAGTCACCACCACTAACAGATTGTTTGGCAGCCATCCAGAAGTCACACACACACACACACACACACACACACACACACGAAGGTGTATATTCTTTTAAAAAACGGGACCACATTATACAGATTGTATTTCATTCTTCTCTTTTCACTTTATAGTGTTTCCTGCCGACTTTTTTTTTTCATATTAGGACGTATACATGCACTTCATTATACTTTAGAACAATGCACTTTTTAGAATATTCTAGGATATGAACATCCCACAAATTATTTAACTACATTTCTACTGATTACCGACAGGACAGGCTGTTTTCAGGCTTCAGTATTATAAACTCGGCTGTAAGAGACATTCCTGAACATACACCTTAATGCTTGCTTAATCCAAGTTATGCCTGTGGGAGAGACCCTGCAAGTGAAATAGCTGGATCAAAGGTTTTTATTGTTTAAAATGGTGATTCCTCCCAAGGACTGTGGTAGACTGAATATTAGCCCCCACTCCTGCAAAACAAAACAAAACAAAATAAAACAAAACCAAACCACATTCTAATCCCTGGAACCTGTGAATATGTTACCTTACATTGTAAAATACAGGACTTTGTCGATGTGATTATATTAAGAATCTTGCGATGGGGAGATTATCCTGGGATATCTGGGTGGGCCTGCATGGGTCCTTATAAGAGGGCACAGGAGGGTCAGAGTCAGAGGAGGCCCCCAAGGAGGGAAGCAGAGATGGATGGAGGTCCCATGGCCCCGAGCGGCAGCCTAGGCTGCAGAGGCCAGGGGCAGAGTGTTCCCTGGAGCCTTCAGAAGGAAGCAGCCCTGCTGACACTTTGATTTTAACCTGGAGACTAAGTAGAATTTGGTCTTCTTGTGGCCATTACTGTAAGATAATAAACGTGTGTTGCTTTAAGCCACTCAATTGGTGGCAATTAGTACAAGCAGCTGTAGGAGACAAACATGCTCTCAGTTGTACCCAGAGTGAGAGGGTGCTTGATCCCCCAAATCATTCCCAACAGTGGAAATACAGTCTAAATTTCACCAGGTCAGGGCAGAAGTTGTGAATTTGTTTGGATTCCTTTGAGAATCTGGGGCTATCTATGAACCTCTCTAAAGAAGAAAAAAATGCATATCTATATGCACACCTACTATTTCACAGAGACTGCAGACCCCTGAAGCTTGTCCCTGGCCTTGTGAGGTCTTGAGCCTTTTAAGACTTCAGTTCCTTTCCCTTTCTATTGTAGTTGCCCCAAGACTGGCCGAGATCCACAGCCGTGGTCTCAGTGTGAAAATCTCAGACTGTCAGGGCAGGAAGCGTCCTTGGAGGTCATCTGGGCACCGCACTCATTTTAATGATGGAGAAAAGGAGGCCGATCTAGTAAAACTAGCACCAGACCCAGGTCTCATGACTTCCTTGCTCTTTGTCTGCAGGCTCTGTCTGGCCAGTTTTCTCTCTCTTTCTTTCTTTCTTTCTTTCTTTCTTTCTTTCTTTCTTTCTTTCTTTCTTTCTCTCTCTCTCTCTCTCTCTCTCTCTCTCTCTCTCTCTCTCTCTCTCTCTCCCTCCCTCCCTCCCTCCCTCCCTCCCTCCCTCCCTCCCTTCCTTCCTTTTTTGTTTAAATATATTTTATTGATTTTTTTTTTTTTTTTACAGAGAGGAAAGGAGAGGGATAGAGAGCTAGAAATATCGATGAGACAGAAACATCGATCAGCTGCCTCCTGCACACCCCCTACTGGGTGCCCGAAACCAAGATACATGCCCTTGACCAGAATCAAACCTGGGACCTTACAGTCCGCAGGCTGATGCTCTATCCACTGAGCCAAACCTGTTTCAGCTGGCTAGTTTTCTTAACCAATTTTGGCCTTCCCCAGGCGCACCTGCCTTCTCCCCTCTGACCTCCTGGCTGCCTGGGTTCTTGACAGTCCCTTCCACTGGTTCCTTCTTCATCTAGGCTCTTTCAGTTCCTGAATCTGTTGGAAAATAGCTTTGGACTGAATGGGGAGTGGGGGTGAGTGAGATCTCCATGGGGACCCTGAGTGGAAACCCAGGTTGGAGAGAAGGAAGGGGCACGTGACTGCAGAGGAAAACCCAAGTGGCTGTGGCTGGCGGAGCCCTCTTTCCTGACCCGGTCCCAGTGGTTGAGCACTGACAGTGTGCCAGGTGCCGTGCCGAGGTGGTCCGTGCATGCTATCCTTAGATCCTTGCGGAAACCTGAGAAGTAGGTGAAACCACTGTTAACTCTTCTTATCAATACGGATCACGGATAGGGTGTTCAGAGAGATTGAGAACTTGCTAGTTCCTGGCAGAGCTAGGTTTTCAACAACCGGCTTTTACCCTGTTAACTAGCTTTTGCCCCAATTCTTGGCTGAGGAAGGTCCCAAGAGAGAGAAAATGACCACCACCAGGAACCACTCCCAGGCAGGCTCTGCCTCCACGCTGTTCCCCAAACCTCACGCCCATCCCTTCCTCTGTTCTTTCTTGTATTTGGCCCTGTCCCTTCTGCACGATCCCCCCTCCAGTCCTCCCTACCACCCAGTATAGTACAACCATAGTACTTATAGTCAACACCAGACAACTAGGCCTTTGTTCTCCTCTCTTTTATGACGGCTGCTGGTTTAAGGCAGGCTAACTTGTTAACACCATTACAAGCTTTTCTGAGGGGGCAGGGGGTATATTCATTCAGCACATAGTTGGAGCCCTTCAGACGTGTCACACCCTGTGACAGTCACAGGCACTGTGGTGGCGAGCAAGAAGGATGCAATCCCTCTACCCGTGGCCTGTGTCCAGTAACTGGCCACACAACCTTGAATTATAATTTTGATAAACAGCAAGAAGGTCAGGTATAGAATGAGTGTAGAGTATTTAATAGAGCAAATTCGACTTAGGCTTCAGAAGGAGGGGTGTTTTAGTGGGACTTGAAGGGTAATGGAAGGCTCAGTCTGTGAAGATGGGGAGGGGATGGGGATAGGGGGCATTCCCTGAAGGCAGGTGTAGGGGTGAGTGTCTCCGTGAGCAACGGGGTCCCTGGGATCTCAGGATGAACTGTAAAAGGCCAGTGGTGTGATTGTTCAATCTGTATTGTTTTTTTTAAAAAAATTAAATTTATTGTGGTGGCATTGTTTAATAGGCTCAGATAGGTTTCAGGTGTAGATTTCTATGACACAAGGTCGGTATATTGCACTGTATGCCTGGATCTCAAGTATAAAATGCATGTACTGATGATGGGAGAAGTGGATTAGATGAGACTATGTGGTAGCTATGCATGGGATGACCCCAGGCTGTCCAGCAAGACTCAGCCCCTTGCCCACTGCAACCACCAGAGTCCAGGGAGCTTTCTCCAGCTCAGGGCTGGGCTCCTTGCCAGAAAGTGTTTAAGCCCCAACCAGAGGTTCATTGATTTCCCCTTTTCCTGTTGGTCTGAAACTCCAGAAGGCAGAAATCCCTGCGTTTTATTCTGACTAATGAGGGTGGAGCTTGGGGGCCACATATTTTTAGCTCCGATAGCATCTCACGGCATATTTTCCCAGGGAAACCCTGCGCCTTCCCCATTCTGCCGGAAACTCTGGTCCGGCCAGACGGTGCAGCATCTGGGGATGGCTGGGAACAGGCTGAGAAGGGGGCGCAGACGGAGGAAATCAGAGTAAATCAAACCAGATGGGGAAGGGGGGACTGGCTTTGGGGGCGGGTTACTCTCCTCCTCACCCGGAGGGAAGCAAATGTGTCTGTTTCTTTCCCACCTCCGGCTTTCCTCTCTTTAGGGGAACTGACGGCAGGATCAGAGCCAGCCCCCTCCCACCGTCTGCAAGGTCTGGGGCAAAAGTACCACATACCATATGTCTCTAAATAATCAAAAGTTCTAAATAAATCACACTGTTACAACTGTTATAAAATATGCTCTGTCTTCCTGATGACAAACTATACATTTATAACACAAAATAAAGTCTATGTGATGTCAAGAGTTTTGTATGACTGCAAGTTGGCAAAAATACCAACGACTGCATTTAATTATCACTGCATATTTCTAGGTGTTCTGTTGTTGAGCCAGCCATGTTTGAGTGGATAAAATAAAGACATCTGTAATTCATACATTAATATGTATTTATTCTATGAACTTAATTTCTCTTGCTTTTGTTTTAGCAACATTGTTCTGTTCTTATAGTCAAGATATTCCCTTTATGCCCGGTTTATTGAGATATAATTAAAAAATAAAAATTGGATGTATTTAAGGTGTTCTATGTAATGTTTTTATATACAATTTGAAATGATCACCATAACCAAGTTAATGACTCATCCATCACTTCACATTTACTTTTTCCTTTCTTTCTTTCTTTTTCTTTTCTTCCCCCCCCCCCCGCCCCCGCTTTTTTATTTTTTTTTTGGTATAGGAGAACCTTGGTGGTGGTGTGATCAACCAAAGGACTTATATGCATGCACATAAGCATAACCAATGGACGCAGACAGTAAAGGGATGAGGGCACGTGCTGGGGGGTGGGAGCAGCAGGGGAGAGGTCAATGGAGGGAGGGAATGAGACATATGTAATACTTCAACAATAAAGAATTAAAAAACAAAAATCTCCTTGGCTTATAGGTGTCCATCTTCTCGTTCTGTCTTCACCCAGTAACTGTGTAAACATAAAAACAGTACAGCCTGTCAAAGTGGGATATGACACAGAAAGTGACTGTGCTTGGGTCACAGGAATGAAGAATGGCGTTTAGCACAGTGCCCACACTTACCAGCCTCATTAAATATCAATTCCCATTCTTCCTCTTAAAACTAGGGAGCTAGGGTGCCAGATACACTCAGTGAGACTATGCATTCCCTAAGGGCAGGAAATATCTCCCATATCTTGCCCTGCACAAGTCAATTTGTAAAGAGGTAATTTCCTCAATGAAAAAGCAAAGCAAGCCATTAGTTTAGGGCACGCTGACCTGCTGGCTCTATCTTCTCCCACTCCATTCAGGTTTTTTATTTTTTATTTTATAAACATATTTTTATTGATTTCAGAGAGGAAGGGAAAGGGAGAAAGAGATAAGAAACATCAATGAAGAGAATCATCAATTGAATGCCTCCTGCATGCCCCCCACTGGGTACCAAGGCTATATAACACAGGCATGTGCCCTGACTGGGAATCAGACCAGGACTTCCTGGTTCATAGGTGGATGCTCAACCACTGAGACACACCAGCCGGGCTGGGTTATTTTCTTAGTCATCAGTTGTTGTTTTTTAAAATATATTTTATTGATTTTTTACAGAGAGGAAGGGAGAGAGATAGAGAGAAACATCGATGAGATAGATTCATTGATCAGCTGCCTCCTGCACATCCCCCACTGGGGATGTGCCCACAACCAAGGTACTTGCCCTTGATAGGATTCAAACCTGGAACCTTTCAGTCCACAGGCCGACGCTCTATCCACTGACCCAAACCGATTTTGGCTTAGTCATCAGTTTTAATGTGGCCATCCAAAGGCGACAAGGACTGGAAAATGACCCGGAATCATGACTAAAATGCTGGTTTCACCATTTTGGAAGCAATTTTAATGAAGATGGAATGTTTATCAACTCAACACAGGTACTCCAAAATACAAAGCAAAATATCATCATCAGCTGCATAGCAAATATGACTTAAGAATTTAACATCATTATTTGATCACAAGGGTAGATAGAAGTCACCATAAATAAATGTAAATTCATTGTACAAAAATCCTCAACATCTCTTAATACAAATATGGTACATTTGACAGTTTCTGAAACAGATTTTTTAACTTTTTAAAACCTATGCATGTTGTTTTTGTGTGTGTGTGTGTGTTTTTTTTTTTTTTTTTTTACTTGATTCTTAAGACACACAAAAACCAAAAACACAAAAGGGGGTGGGTATAATATCAAGGTGTAAAGAATTTTAAACCTCTTCAATGCTCATAAATAAATGCTGCTGGCAAGCTGGGGAAATGAGATGTCTCTCCCGAAGGTCAAGACCTCAATTTACTGGGATAGAATCTCCTGAGGATAATGGGATTCTATCCAGAGGGTCAATTTCAGATTCATGAATGCAGGGCCAGGAGGGTGGGTGGTTGAAATTGCAATCTCATCAAATGGATGATCCAAATCTGCACAAAAGCAACAATCAAGGATCTGGAAAGACCTTGAGGACTTAAGAACCGGTCATCTGTCTGCAGAGCGACTGTTCCTGGACTGGAGGTTCAGAAGGCTCTGGAACTTAAAGAGATTTGATGTGGGTTTTGAAGGCATGTTCTGTGTAGTTCAACCATGGGATGTAATGTTTGGGACATATCAATGGTCATCAAGAGGAAAAAATGAAATATTGGAATAGGAAGTGGCACCTCCAGACAAGATCTGCCAGCTTCTACCTTGAACCACTCTCAGTCCCTACAAAGAGCTAGCAGGGGAGGGCACTTCTACAGCAGTGGTCCTCGGGCTTCCATGTGCAACAGAACTCCGATCGCTCCATCTTACTCCCAGGGATGCAAAATCAGTGGGTTTGAGGCAGAGCCCAGAAGTGGGCATTAAATTTTAGGAGGCCCTGGTAGGAGGCCTTTGGACCACAGTTGTTGAGCTCCACCTCCCTCCTGCCTGGTGAGCATCGGTAAATCACATAAGCCTCTTGCTCTGGACTCGTGCTTGCTCTTCCCATGGGGTTAAAATGGGCCATCTGATGAATGGTAACCAATTCCATCCCTCCACCCCGAGGGAGGGGATCATTATTGTTCTATTTTTTCTCTTTTCTTTTCCTCCCGGGGCGGGGAAGTGGGGTGGGTGGTGGTGGGAGATATCAAATACTTTATATTTTCTTACAAGCCCAGGGGCACAGGCCCCCTTTGAAGATGGTGCCCTCTGTAACGAGACATTCACTTCCACAGGCTTCTGTCTTTCCATTCTCCCAGGCCTGGAGAGAGATGCTACTAAGGGACTTTGGGTCAGTCTGGGAAATGAAGTAGTTATGCCCTTGTGGGATACGCCCCATCCCTCAAAACCTAATTTAAGGAAGTTGAGAGCAAAAGATAAAATGTCTCAAGAATTCATTTCTCGGACAATGGAAGTCCTGATTCACAAAAACAACTCCTTTTTTGTGGGTGTGTCTTGGTGTTAAAGGCTCATTGACAAATTTTATTTGAATTCCTCACTTCCTTGACCCTGATATGCTTCTGGCTCCTATTAAAATAACCCCTTAATATTTTCTTGATGACAGCCTGTGCAAAGAATTTTGCTCTAATTTGCTCGCTGACTTGTTCCATGCTATAGTCCCAGAGTCCATCACCCTGTGCAGCTTAGTGATCAGTATTTGCTTACTGAATAAAGAAACCATCTTGCCCGCCATCAAGCTGATGAAATGTTCCAATAGTTTTCTGTTTTGGGCTATGGAATCCTGGCTGTGTTTATAAATGCCTCTTCCGCACGTTCCTACCCAGTTCCATGTATGAGCTCCAGAGAGTGCCCCGAGAGGAGAGTTAGGATGTGGCTTGGAGTCCCTGGAAGGTCAGAGCCAACACCATCTCCCATGGTGCTGACACCTTGTCCTCTTTCGCCAGGGCTCTCGGCGCCCTGGTCCAGAAGTAGTCTTGGCGGTAGAATCCCTGGTGTCCAGAGCAGGAGGAGGTTCCCACCTGGAAAAACTGGGGGAGGGAGCCAGAGGAGGTGAAGAAGCCAGTAAGAGGAGGCCTGACCATCAGGTTAGGCTGATTTCTAGGGCCATGGCCACACTCTTTTCTCCATTTCTGAGACGTCAGCTTGGAAGTCACATGTGGGCACCGGGTAGGAGGTCACCATCTGGGAGCAAGTCTTGGGAAGCAACCACAGATGTGGGATGGGGCTGTGAGATGGAGAAAGGGTGAAACTAGGGCTCTTAACAAGGGCTCTTAACACAGCTGAGGAAAAGAGAGAAGAAAACAAAAGCACATACTGCCCTGTTTTTTTGTGTTTTTTTTTGTTTGTTTTGTTTTGTTTTTTTTTGTGTGTGTTTTCATTTATACTAAGACAAAACCACCATGGAGATGTCGGGGGAGCATGCACAGGCCCAGCCTTGGGAGGCGTAGATGTGTCTGGGGAGGTTCCTATTGGCTTCCAGGTCCATTCCACACGCTGTCCAGTCGGACCCCATTACAGGCTGGCCATGGCTTTCTCTCTCCTGCTGCGTGGTCTCCTCCAGGTTGAGGGCTTGCAGGACCTTCTGCCTAGCAGGTGGTGGCCAGGGACTGGTGGATGGGCGGCTGGAAGCAGCGCACATGCTCCACGGTGGAACTGTCTGTCTCCACGGACTTCATGTATTTGTTCAGGATGGCAAAAACCTCATTGTTCAAGATCTGGTACTTCCTGATCCTGTCTGCCATTTTTTTCAGCGGCTGCAAAGGACACGGCCATTCAGGTTAGGGGTGGGAGGAGGAGACAGAGGAATAAAGGGGTGAGCAAGAGAAAAATTCAGCGAGGTTGGGGTCTAGGGTCCTGATGCTTCAATGATCACATCACTTTCTTGCATAAAGGTCTCCAGAGCTTGGTAATCAAATGTTAACTTGGCCATAAAACACCTTGTGAGTTTCAAAACTTACTACAAAGCAGAGTGGCACTGGCATGAAGGCAGACAGATAGATCAATGGAATGGACAGCCCAGAAATAAATTCTTCCATATACAGTCAAATGATTTCTGACAAGGGTGCCAAGATAAGTCAATGGAGAATGGATAGTCTTTTCAACAAATGGTGCTGAGAAAATTGGATATCCACATGCAAATGAATGAAATTGGATCCTTACCTTATACCATACACAAATAATTAGCTCAGTGGTTCTCAACCTTTCTAATGCCATGACCTTTTAATACAGTTCCTCATGTTGTGGCGACCCCCAACCATAAAATTATTTTCTTTAAAAAAAAATATATTTTATTGATTTTTTACAGAGAGGAAGGGAGAGAGCTAGAGAACTAGAAACGTCGATGAGAGAGAAACATCGACCAGCTGCCTCTTGCACACCCCCTACTGGGAATGTGCCCGCAACCAATGTACATGCCCTTGCCCGGAATCGAACCTGGGACCTTTCAGTCCACAGACCGACGCTCTACCACTGAGCCAAACCGGCTACGGCCATAAAATTATTTTCGTTGCTACTTAATAACTGTAATTTTGCTATTGTTATGAACTGTAATGTAAATACATGTGTTTCCCAATGGATCCTGCTAACAGATCTCAACCCTTGGGACCCACAGGTTGAGAACCACTGAATTAGCTCAAAATGGACCAAAGGCCTACATAAGAGCTAAAGCTAAAAAACTCTTAGAAGATAACAATGAGAAAAAATTCATGACATTGAATTTGGCAATGATTTCTTGGATGTGATACCAAAAGCACAGGTAATAAAAGAAAAAAAATAAACTGGACTACATTAAAAAGCTTGTCTGCATCAAAGGACATTCCAACTGTGTGAGAAGGCAATCCATGGAATAGGAGAAAATACTTGTAAATCATATACCTAATAAAAGATTACTATCCAGAATATATATATAAAAAAAGAAGTGAACAAAAGACTAGAATAGACTCTCAGAAGAAGATAAATAAATAGCCAATAAGAACATAAAAAGATGCTCACATCACTGCACACCCCACACCTGCACAGCTCCCACGTTCAGGGAATGTCTGTGCAGACGAGGAACTGGCATCAGCCGAGCCCAGCTGGCACAGGGAAGGTGTATTTCAGGTCTGGAGCCCGGCCCGGCCCTGCCCTGCAGGGTGACCTGATTCATCCCAGCGGAGCAAATGATTCACGGCTTTCTACGAGAAGGTCCCCTCCACTGAGTGTCTCTGTGCCTCCCCGCCGTGTGGGGAGCTGGCTCCATATTCAGCTCACCCTCCTTTTCAGAGAGAAGCCTGCTTGTCAGGCCTGGCCCATCTCCCGGGCACCAGCTGCTTACCACATTCTTAATGATTTCGTCCTTCCCGTCCTGCCTCTGCACTTTCAGCAGGTGGTAGCAGAAGTCGAACAGGTCAAAGCGACGCTGCTGGCCCAGCAGGACGATGATGGAGCAGCCGGCCCAGTTCAAGCCGTCACCAAAGCACTGCCTGGAAGCAGGAGGGGAAGCAGCTGGCGTGAGAGGCAGGGAGGGGTGGGAAGGGCCCTCGCCTGACACCAGGATCACCGCTTGTGAGTAGCTGGTCTCTGGGACAATTCCTTAATTTGTGAAATGGACACAAGAAAAGCTATAGATTCGCTTGTTCCAGGGACTGTGGTTATATTATAAGCCCTTCTAACCACAAAGAGGTGTCAGTCTGTTGTCCCACAAATGTAAGAAAAATCACCTTTGAAGAAGACAAATTTGCAAGAAAAAAAAAAAGAAAAAAAAAAATGCAACCAGCCCATGAGGTTTACATGGCTGCTATTTTAAGCAAGTCAAAGAAGAACCTGTTTTGGCCCCATCAAGGAGACAGGGAGCACCTGTGAGGGGAAGTGCCCTTTCTGACAGGAGACCAACTGGCCAGGGCAGGCCAGGAGGGCAGGAAGAGGCTCAGGGGCCCATGGGGCGGGGGCTGCAAGTCCTCTTGAGCCGGATACAGCTCAGCCTGCACGCTGCAAGTCTCACCAGCAATTCGGGCAATCTGGGAGGCGGAGGGGTCATCTCTCTGCTCTTTCCTGTTCTCAAGCAGCAGCCGCAACCCACCCGGGGCAGGCTTTCCCTTCCTGCCCGTTCAATCAGCCCAGCTTCCAGCCTCAGAAAGACAAGGGCCCTCCTATGGGTCCGAAGGCCATAATGTGCACACTCGCATGCACACGCTCATCTCTGCCTCTGGCCACGTGTTGCCTTTCCTGGAATGCACCCTTCTCTCCTCTAAGATATAAATCCCAGTGATGTCCAAGGCTCAGTTCTAGTCCATCAGTTAAATTCTAATAACCCACTTCTCTCCCTTTTCACATCTGTCATCCTTCCTGCCCTTGCTGTCTCATTCAATGTGTCTTATGTCTCTCCGTAGGCTCCCTAACCCCCACAAGGCCAGGGACTGTCTAATTTTGCTCAGCACTGGTGTAGGTCCAGTACCTCACACAGTGACTGGCACATAGTATGTGCTCAATAAATAGTCATTGGACAGCCCTGCCCCTGCCCACCACGTTTCTGGCTGTGCTCTGGCAGCTGATGAGGGGGGGACCAGCAGGTTGGAGTGACCCACCTTCCCTAGGGGGTACTCACTCGGCTGTGAACTCGTTGGTCCCCACGGGGATGCAGTAGACGAACTGCATGGCACTCCACAGCCGGTGGAACTCCACACATTCATCCACGTGCATGACGCCATTGGTGGGCGGCGGGCCCCGCCAGATGGGGTCCTGCAGGTAGCTCCGAATGCGGGTCAGGATGACCTCGAACATGGACAGGCCGCAGCACAGCCGCTCCTTGGTCAGCAAGTCACCCTCCCGAGCGATGGCGATTTGCTGGGGACAGAAGCGCATACATGAACCTTCTATCGACATCTCAGATCCCGTCTTCCACCAGAGGTTCCCAGATGCCGGAGCTGGCTATCCCTGGAATCCATTCACTAGAACTGACGTCTTACCCAGAGCAAGGCCTTAACTTTGTAAACCTGAGGGCAGTAGCAGGGAAGTCTGGTGGTAAGTAAAATCCAGGAGCCATGGAGAGAGGAACAGTTTTAAGGAATTTTGACACACCCATGGAATGAGTGAAATGCTAGCTAGACCCTGAAAAAATTGAGACGATCCTACTAAAGGTATGATTGCTACCACAGTGCTATTGACTCCTGGCTCATACTCGCTGAGTGTGTAACACAGCAGGCCCTGTTGTGAGCACTTGGTAAGTACTGACTTCATTTATTCCTTACACCAACCTTGGGTAGTATGTGCCATTATTACCCTCGTTTTACAGATGAAGAAACTGAGGGCCAGCAAGTGATACAGTGAGGCTCTGAATCCTTGTGGGTCTGTGGGTTAAGTTGTTAACTGAATAGAGAAAGTTGCAGGAAAGGACATCTCTATTATAAAAACCCCGTGGCCGTGATGCTGTCATGGCCAAATACCTAAAAGCATCTGCTGAACGTCATATGATTTCTTCATGGGAACAAGTAAGTTTGCTCTGTTCAATTCTCATCTTTCAACAAAGGCTAGTTTTAGTGCTCCTGAGAAGGAAAGGTTAGGGCAGGAAACGAATCCTATCTCCGCCCACAACTGTCTTCAAGGCAGGTGGGGCTGCGTGTGCACCGAGGCCCACGCGGGTGGGTGGGGACTTGACTGCTGGGTCCCTCGCGATTTTGCACAGTGGGCCTCTAGTTTTATTTTTTATTTTATTTTATTTTATTTATTTATTTATTTATTTATTTATTTATAATATATTTTGTTGATTTTTCACATTTATTTATTTATTTATTTATTTATTTATTTATAATATATTTTGTTGATTTTTCACAGAGAGGAAGAGAGAGGGATAGAGAGTTAGAAACATCGATGAGAGAGAATCATCGATCAGCTGCCTCTTGCACATCTAGGGGATGTGCCCGCAACCAAGGTAAATGCCCTTGACCGGAATCGAACCCAGGACCTTTCAGTCCGCAGGCCAACGCTCTATCCACTGAGCCAAACCGGTCCCGGCGGGCCTCTAGTTTTAATGCGATAATCCTATTAAAAGACATCAATAACACACAAGCCCACAGACACACACAACTCTGTGTGGGGTGTGTATAAAACATTCTAGCCGGTTAGAAGGATTAACATCCGTTGTGGGAACAGATGGGCTTGACGAAGTGGGTGAGAGCTTCCCTTTTTACTTTAAATACTTCTGTACAGTTGAATGTGTTACAAGGAGTGTATGTTAGTTACTCTTACAATGTGCCACTGAATTCCCAGAATGACTTCCTCTAGAATCTAGACTAGATAGTCCTCCGGCCACTGTAAATGATCTCTATTAATAACATAAATTGGTTTTCGCCTGGCGTCTGCTTATTGCATCTCTGGCCATCGGCTGTCTAGACCAGCACATCAAAACTCATTGCTGTCCGAGTGCCGAGTCAAAACAGCTAGCGGGACAGGTCTCAAAAGCCACGTGCAAAGTAAGAGAGATGGTAACATCTAAGGTCAAAGTATGGACTCCAAATCTAGGGACAAAGCTAACGAGGGTGGCTTCTAAGACCCAGAGATCCACCGGGTATTTGTGGGATGGCCTGTCCCGGCAGTTGTCTCCCCAAAGAGCTCATTTTACAGGGAGCTTGGTGGGGGTGGGGGCTGCCTGATTTCTTGATGCGAGCTCTAACCCTGGAGCCCCCAGGAAGAAGACAACCTCTCAATTAATCTGTGGAGAGAAATAAATCAGGAAACACCACTGTTGGGTCCCTTTAGGATATTATGGGCCAGGAATGCAGTTGCCATGACAGCTATACGCTGAAAGAAGTCTCCAAATAAACCGTGTATTGGGGAAGAAGAGTTTCACAATATCTGTTTCAAACAGGAAGGAGAGGGAACCCTGATTCAAGGGGACTCGTCTTGATTCTGAGGGCAGAGAAAGATAGCCGCTGAGCGGAGAAGGGAGCACTCGAGTTGCCATGGTGAACTTGGAATAGCTCTTGCAGGACCCTGGGCCTGGGGCTTGATTCCCTTATCACAGGCAAGTCTCTGCCAAGCTGGCATTTGGTTCTTCACTTCAGAAAGGCAGTGCCCGGGACAGTGAAGATGTTCATAAATAAATAAAGGATCTTGACTCAGGCATATTCTCCTTTGTAAGCTAACACAGAGAGTTCTGAATGACTCATTAATCTCTTGTGCGTTTAGTGAGTCTGAATCAATCCTCAAGGACTGACAATTGTGGGGGGATTAAAAAATTAGCAATGGGGTTTATAAATCTGCAGAAAGACTATGAATTCTGGTGACCACCCCACTCCCACCTACTTACAGTCAACCATAGGGGCCTTGACCGAAATGTTTAGGGGCCTTATTCCTTTCCTTAAAAAAGTGTTTAGTCCTACAGTTTTCCTGTGAACTATAAATACATGGATGGTCCTTGGGTAAAATCTAGAAAAAAATTTGAAACGTAAGAAAATAAAAATTTCCCATAGACCCCATTACACAGAGATGAGCTTTCTTAAAACACTGATGCATCATGTTTGTGCTCATGTGACGCTCAACCACTGAGTCAAGCTGGTAGGGCTGATGCTGTTCTTAAAAAAAATAATTCTTTGTGTTTTTAGAAGCCTTTCACTTATTTGTTCATCATAATGATCATGCAAGGCAGCTCAGCTAAAGAGACAAAACAGCTACTAGCCCATTTAATAGATGGGAAAACAAAGACTGAGATATTAAACGTCTAGTGTTAGGTTATGTGACAATGCAGGGGTGAAGCTAGGACGAGGACCCCTGGTCTTTTCACCCTCTGCCAGAGTGTTCCTTCCAGGATAGCACCGGGCTGCAAGTCAGGTCACTTGAACGTGTCCCAGAAACCCATACAAACGATGCCATCATGTGAAAACCTCCTGACTTTGAATATGTAGCAGAATTGTCCTGTCACCGACCTTGATACGGGTGGGGCAAAGGAGGTATGTAGTTGTGAGGAGGCGAAACACAGAGCTTATTCTTGTATTATTACTTATTCGTTATTGTATTGTTTTCCATGTGAAAAACTATGAACCTCCTTTGGCCTCATCCTGTATTACATGAGCCTTCCCCCACCCCAAACCCCAGCCAGCTCAGAAGTTAATATTTAGCTAACCTTTTTTTGGCCCACAGGATGAGCACAGTTTTGGACTCTTTCTTGAGGGCCGGCAGATTTGTAAAACTGGCATTTCCTCTCCTGCAGACTGTCTAGGCTTTTGTTTATAAAATACTCAGCGTTTGACAAATTGCGATTTATATCGGTCCCCAGGAAATGGTGTTGGCCAGAGCAGGGCAGCAGTCCAGCGCTCCGAGTGGAAACGCATGCCACAGCCTGGTGCGAGGGCCCAGATTCTTGCAGGATGACACCAGCTGCGGGGCAGGCACACTGCTATGTTGCCAGCCTGGGGGATTTCTCCCTAAAAGGAAATCGCTAGAAGATCTCCTCTGCTCAGCCCCCAAAGGCCAGGAAAGAAAGTGGGTGCCCTGCACAGTGACTGAACTCTCTGCGGGTGACTCAAAGAGCCTGCCCACGGAACGGTTAGTCACGTTTTCAGGAGGAGGTTGGTGGCATGCAGAAGGTCTGGCTCATCAGAGTGACTCCTGGGCGGGTTTTTTGCAATTTGCCCCAAATGCTTGCTGTGCTTTTCGAGAGAAGAGAGGCCCCAGGGTGTGAGTCTTCAGATACACACAGCACAGAGGACCCCAGGAACGTAAGCCCAAGAGGGAGCTGCATCCTAAACCTTTGACAGTGAGCTTTGGTGACCAAAATGAACCATCTTGGCTTGGCTCCCTCTGGTGCCCGGGGTCTCTCTTCTTCCTGAATTCTGCCCTCTAGCACATGGCTTTCTTGTATCTCTTTCTCCCCATTTTCCTTCTGTCCTGAAGGCAGGGGTTCCTGTCTTACTTGTTTCCAGGTTCAGAGCCACTGGTAGGACTGGTTTGTAAAAATCAGTTGCTGAATTCATGCCATTCACCTTTTTTTTCTTCTTTTTTTTTTTCTCCTTTAAATGAATCTTTATTGTTCATATTATTACAAATGTTCCTCATTCCCCCCCCTTCCCACCCTCCATTGCTCTCCTCCACCAGGTTCCCACCCCACCCTCTGCCCTTTCCCCACACCCATTGTCCTCATCCATAGGTGCACAGTTTATGTTCAGTCTCTTCCCACACGCCCCACTCCCCTTTTCCCCGAGAATCGTCAGTTCACTCCTCTTTCATACCTCTGATTCTATTCTATTCACCAGTTAATATTGTTCATCAGATTTTTTTAATTTCCTTGGTTTTTAGATTCACTTGTTGATAGTTACGTATTTGTTGTTCATAGTTTTTATCTTTATTTACTTTCTCTTCCGAAAGAACCCCCTTCAGCAATTCATATAATTCTGGTTTGGTGGTGATGAACTCCTTTAGCTTTTTTTTATTAGTGAAGCTCTTTATCTGGCCTTCGATTCTGAGTGATAGCTTTGCTGGGTAGATTATTTTTGGCTGTAGGTTCTTGCTATTCATCATCTTGAATATTTCTTGCCATTCCCGTCTGGCCTGCATGGTTTCTGTTGAGAAATCAGCTGACAATCGTATGGGTGCTCCTTTATAGGTAACGACCTGCTTTTCTCTTGCTGCTTTTAATATTCTCTCTTTGTCTTTTGCTCTTGGAATTTTAATTATGATGTGTCTTGGTGTGGTCTTCTTTGGATCCTTTTGTTTGGAGTTCTGTGTGCTTCCTGGACTTGTAAGTCTAATTCCTTCACCAGGTGGGGGAAGTTTTCTGTCACTATTTCTTTCAGTATGTTTTCAATATCTTGCTCTCTCTCATCTTCTGGGACCCCCATAATTCTGATGTTGGTTCGCTTGAAGTTGTCCCAGAGGTTTCTTACATTATCTTCTACTTTCTGGATTCTCTTGCTTTCTTGCTTCTGCAGAGGAGTGTCTTCTGGCTCTTTATGTTCCAAATCTTTGGCTTGATTCTTGCGATCTTCCATTTTGTTTTTAGGACTCTGTATAATATTTTTTATTTCAGACAATATATTCTTTATTTCTTGTTGATCCCTAATTAGTTCTTGTTGATCCCTTATTAGTTCTTGTTGATCCCTTTTCATCTCCTCATAGGTCTTGTCGACCTTTTCTAGGAAATTCTTGAAAAACCTTATAAGCGTGGTTTTGAACTCTATATCCAGTCTCTTCTTTTCCTCCTTTTCTTTTGTTTGTGATCTATTTCCTTTTCTTGGCATTTTCACAGCTTCCCTTAGTTGGTAGGGTGGCTTTGTGTGCTAAGGTGTCCTATATGTTTCAGTGAGTCAGCCTCCCAGTTACCTGAGGTGGACAGTCTTGATGTAACCCTTTGTGGGCTGTGTGTGCAGTCTTGTTGTTAAGCCTTGCTTGTTGTTGGTATCACTGGGAAGCGTTGATCTCCAAGCCAATTGGCTATGAGGATCAGAGGTGCCTCAGCTAGGAGGGTTTCTATATTCTGCTTGGATGGGCACAGTCTTGGGGTGGCACAGCCAAGCTTTGTTGAATCCGGCACAATTGGTTGCAGGTGCGTGCACCTCTTTGGTATAGGCGTAGACAAGCTTTAGATTCCTGTCTGCCCCTCCCTAGGAGAGTCCTATTGGCAGCGAAGAGAAAGCTAGCCACTGGAAGGGCTTCTGTGCTCCGCTTGGGTGGGGCGGAGTTTCGGGTGGTGCAGACAAGCTTTATTCAGCCCCTCCCTACGAGGGTCTGGTTTCTGAGTCCCACAGTAATGGCCGCTGGCTTCACACACCTCCGAGAGATCTCTGCCCACTTCCCGACAGTCTGGCCTCTCCCTATCTGGGGCTGTCTATCAGCGCAATAGGGTGGTTTTGGTTTCCTCCTGAACAAGAAAGCCAGCCGCGCGTTAGCTGTCCGCCCTCTCCACGCAGGGAGTAAGCCGGCAGCGAACTCGGCGTGCCCTCTCGGCGCTCCGCAAGCAAGCTGGCAGCGAACTCTGCAGCCGCCTTTTCACATGCACAGTTTTCCGTACCTTCACAGTTCCTGAGGTTCAGCGTGCCTTCTCTCTCCTTCCCAGATGGTAGAGCCTCCCCTCAGCCAGCCGTCCGGCGCCTCAGGGTGATGTTTCCCCTGTTTTTCAGTTCTAAATTCAAACTTGTTGTGGTAGGCTGCATTCGGGTGTCTGCCCTATGCCGCCATCTTGTTGAGTCTCTCATGCCATTCACCTTTGATAACATTCGAGCATCTCAGAGGAAGCTGGTCTTTGATCCCCACATCTCTATCTCTCATCTTCTTCAGGGATGGCCTAGATGTGTGTCATTTTCTAAGAAAAGTTTTATTTATATGGCTGTGTGTGTGTGTGTGTGTGTGTGTGGGTTTAAAAATATACAAATGGCATCAGACTGTATGAGCTGCGGTATAACAACTTGCTTTATTCATCCATCCATGTGCTTATGATCTACCCACACGGATGCACCCAGATAAATTCAATCTTTTCATGATTACATAATAAGCGCTCCACACTTAGATGATGTCACCTCCTTTTGTTTAGTCAACCCTGCACTGACTGACATTTAGCTCTTGCTTTAATGAACGTGGCAGTAAACACCTGGTTCCTGCAAGCATTTCTCTAGCAAAGAGATGCAGACACAGGCCGCTGGCTCACAGGGTGTGTGGAGTTTTAATTCTGAGAGATGACATAGCAGAACTCTTGAAAGCTACCAGGGCATCATGGGTACTTGTCTGGCTTGGGGGCATAGAGGGTACAGGGGGTGGAAGGAAGAACTCAGGCTTGAGAGCCAGCAAATCTCATTCCAGACCTGCCCTGCCACTAACAGGCTTTGTGGTTAGACAATCTCTTTCTCTCTGGGCCTCAATTCCCCTGTAAGCGGAGGGGTTGGGCCACATGCCCTCCCTCTACAGCTCCTTTTGGTGAAGGGTCTTACCTGAGGGGTCCCCAGCCGCTCTATCAGAGGGACCAGGTGAAGCGGGGCATACTTGGCTTCCAGGCGTTTCATCCGGACTTCCAGACGCTCCCCCTCTGTCAAAGGAGCAGTAGGCAGAGCGTGAGATTCAGGCCACGTCAGGGGGACCTGGGGAAGGGCCACTCCCAGAGGATGCGGTGACCTATCTGTGTTCTAAAACTTGAAATGGAGCCTGTAGAACTCTTCTTGTTTTTGTGAGTGTAATCAGGACTCACTCTAAGGAAAAAGGTCCTATTCTCTCTGTCCAACAATGGAATCATCTACCTCGTGGGATGATGAGTTCCCCATCCCTCGAAGGATTCAAACCCAGACTAGAGAGCAAGAGGCTAGAGATGTTCCAGAAGGACGAAGAAACAAGGCCTGGGGTACCGTGTCCAAGTCTACCATCCTGTGACCATTTCATAGCTTCCCAAAGCTAGAACCTTCTCCTGATCTGACTGCAGATCTGGTTTACTGAGATTAAGTAAGCATGAAGTTCAAAATCAAGTTGGCTATTTAGTGGCTGTTAGTGGTTTCTTACCTTTGATGTAGACTCTCGGCAAGATATTTTGGAAGGGTGCAGCATGGAGCAAATCACAGACTTCCTCCTGAGACTGCAAACAGAGATGGGGGAAATTAAAAAAAAAAATCACTTTAAACCAGGGAGAAATTTCATTCCTAAAAATTTGAGCACTGGAGTCAGCCAGACCTGAGTTCAAATCCTGCCACTTTTACTTGCTAGCTGTGGGCTATTAGTCTCTCTGAGACTATTTATCTGCAAGAGGAAGATGTGAATAGTACCTATTTTAATGGGCTGCTGTGAGGATTAATTGAGAGAATGCATAACTTCATAGCAAAGTCCCTGGCACATGAGTGTGCAACACATTTTCCTTATAATCTTATAAGGAGTTTGCTGAAGAAGGTGAATGAGTGGGATCAAGCAGAGATAATGGGCCCCAGACTGTGTTTGGCTCATTGGCTGTGAGGCCTGTGGATTCAAAGCAGCTAGCTGGGCCGGCCCTCCAACTCACTAATCCAGGATGATGCTAACCCCATCAGATAAGTTGGGAAGAGAGTCCCCTTTTGCATTTTCTGGGAGAGAGTGTGTAGAATCAGTATTACTTCTTCCCTAAGTGTTCGTTAGAATTCACAAGTGAAACCATCTGCATCTGAAGTTTTCTTTGCTGAAAGCTTTTATAAAAAAAACACGAGGTATAGCCCTGCCAGTTGGCTCAGTGGTTGAGCATTGACTTATGAACCAGGAGGTCATGGTTTGATTCCAGGTCAGGGCATACCCTGGTTGAAGCCTAGATCTCCAGTAGAGGGTGTGCAGGAGGCAGTTGATTAATGGTTCTCTCTCATATTGATGATTCTATCTCTCCCTCTCCTTTCTTCTCTGAAATAAATAAAAATATATTAAAAAAAAAACTAGGTATAAAATTTCTTAAGTAATAGGACAATTCAGGTTATCAATATTTCTGAGTGAGTTGGGGGGTTTGTGTGTCTCAAGGACTTGCTCCTTTTATCTAAATTTAATTTGTGGGTTCTATAGTAATCTCCCTATTTAATTCCTGGTATTGGTAATTTGTGTCTTCTCTTTTTTTTCTCTTGGTCAGTCTGGCTAGAGGTTTATCAATTGAACCCCCCCCCCCCCCAACTCCAAAAAACCAGGTTTTAGTTTCATTCATATTTCTCTATAGTTTTTGCTTTTGATGTTACTGATTTTTGTTCTTGTCTTTATTATGTTCTTCCTTCTGCTTGCTTTGGGTTGAATTTGCTTTTCTTTCTCTAGTTCCTTATGATACAAACATAGATACTGGTTTAATAACTTATTTTTTAAGATAACGTTCAGGCTACTTACTCTTCTATACCTCCAGTAATCAATAGCCCAGTAGTTCTGGAGGAAGCCCAATTCATTTTTGAGCCTAGGATATAATAGTTTCTCAATTATTTATTAAGTGAATGAATACCTACCCCTTCTGTTTCTTAGATGAATATGTAAATGATTATACTTATCTACATGACAATCCTCCAAATACAAGAATACATACATTCACCTTACAAATACGTATTGAGCAGTAGGCACTGTTCTAGGTTTTGCAGATATGATGTTGAACAAGTTAGACTAGATCTTTGCACTCACATGGCATTTACAGTCTAGTTCATAGAGATAGATAAACAAAGGTAAATGAATCAGGAAATTTCACATAGTGATAAGATACAATAGGGTAATATGCTGGGGAAGGGACTACTTGAGAGAAGGTAGTTAGGTAAAAATCTTTTTTTGATGCAAACACATTTAAATAAAGAATGGAATGAAGTGAGGGAGCAAGCTATGTAGGTATGAGGTAAGAGCATTCCAGTGCAAAGGGCCTGGGGCAGAAAGTCAAGTGGAGTAAAGTGATGCAGGAATCATAGCCCAGTCTGAGGCCCTGATGGTCGGGAGGGACCAGTTCATGTGTGGCCTCAGAGGCATGGTATGAAGCCTGGATTTTAGTTGAAGAGCAATGAGGAATTGCTAAAGTATCCAGGCAGATACACATAACCCCACTGCCAAGTTTTTGTTTTTTTTTATCTGTCCTGTTTGCTTCCAAAATTTTAGTTGCTCCTAGAAATGTCTTGTTACTAGAAAAGTTGCCCATGGTACAAACTATCAACTTTCTGTTTTGTTAATGTGGGTAAAATTGATCTTGGGAGACCTTTAAGAGATGGGAAAAGAAGCAATGTTGCTGATTTATTCATTTTACATGATGGGTTTCCACTTCAAATTTCTTTAGGGGAGACGAGAGTGTTCCATTTACCTCTCCTCCCCACAGTTCTTGGGGAGGAGGCTTCCTGCTGGCATGCTTCCTGTGTGTTCTCCACCCGGCAATGCCATTTGTTAACGAAGGTGAGGAAAGACACAAGGATGTGATGTCCTGGCAAAGGTGGGAAAGCATTTGCCAAGGAGCTCCCAGAGGAGGCGTTAGGTGGCCATTTGCATGGTGAGGTGGCCGCATACTCTGCAACACCTTCTTGGAAGGTATCTGTTTGCTGAGGCCAAAGCAATGATAAAAATGTCTGGTTCAGTGTGGAGCACACACAACAAGCTTCCATTGTGGGTGCCAATGCTAACGGCTGACTTCCCTCTTGTCCAATCTCAGTCTGAAAGGATCCACACTTGGCCTTCACCTCTGCCCAGGAACCCACCCAGCCACTGGCCTGTGAAGTCCACTGAGAGGGTGTAGAATCAATATTACTGCTTTACTAGAGTATTATGTAAATATATTATCGCTAGTTACAAGAGAAAACAGCAGAAATTCTAAGTAGTATAATGAAATATTGAGAAGAAGAGTGAGGAGAGATGTAAATGAGCTAAAATCTCATCTTTCCATTAGGGAGTCTGTAAGTATTGTCTAAAGTGGCTAAGTAAGAAACAGCGTTGTCATCCTCATATTATTAGGTGTTCTGGAGATAACAAGAAGAAGTTGAATCAGGAATGATGAGAACAGGTTGCCTGGCCCCTGGGATGCAGGTGGGGAGAGGTGCAGTCGAGCTGAGAAGGATGCTTTGCATCAGGAACTCATCTATCTATCTATCTATCTATCTATCTATCTATATATTAATTTGTTCTCAGGTGCGATTAAGAACAATTTAAATGGAACAAAACGAAGAGGTTGGATTAAATGGTGTCTCAGGGTCCTTCCCTAGAACAAAGAGCCAGTAACAACATAATCACTTTGTTCTCCAGGGAACGGGAGGAAACGAGTGTTTACTGAGCACCATGTGCTAGGTGCTTTGTACCCACTATCTACCCTTCACCCCAGAACATCCTGGGAGGCAGCTTATGATCCCATCCTATGGGGGAGGAATGAAGGCTCTCAGGAAGGTGAAGTTCCCAAATACAGTGATAAAGAAGTAGTGTCGTCAGCAAGGCCATAATAGCAGTCAGCAGCTGTGTATCACTGCAGGTTGCCCCGGACCAAACCAGAGAGGGTTGGACCTGCATTACCACCATTTGTCCACCATCCAGGACTGAAATATCATTGCTGACATGTACACACAAGGAACTATTTGACATTGAAATTGGGTCTCAGAAGAACTGTTGGCCCAGAAAGAAACTCACTACAGACTGATTCATATGCCTTTCAGCATAACGATTATAGCATGTCTCATTTTTGATTCTTATAAGTATATTTCCAGTAGGAAATGATCTCACTCATCTAGGGGAAATGGAGAACAACATAAACTGATGAACAAGAACAGACCCAGAGATAAGGAGCCATGGGTCAGACTGTTGGACCTCAAAGGGAGGGTGGGATAAAAGGGAGAGATCAACCAAAGGTCTTGTGTGCATACATCTGAGCCTAACCAGTGGTCAAGGACAATAGGGGGTTGGGGGCGTGAGTGGGGAGGGGTGGGGTATTAGAATGGGGGTTTGAAGACAAATATGTGATATCTTAATAAAGAAATTAAGTAATAATAATATAAAAAAAGCAGTGGGATGGACACTGAGACCCAGGGCCCCTCACTTCCAGACCCACTGCTTTTCCATAGCAGCCCATGCGGCCAAGGCCTTGGAACACTTGAAATATGCTCCCCAACCCCCATTTTACATACATATGATGAAAAAAAAGTAAAATGATCAAAAACAGGAGAAAATTACTTAAAATCTCACCACCTGAGAAACTTTTTAGCCTCACTCAGAGCTGATAGGATCACATCTTTTGTTGCTTTATTTGTTGGGTTTCTGGTCATAGCTACTAACATTTCTTTAAACTTAAAAATACTGTAAAATGTATATGCAGCTTAAAGAATAGATTAATCTTGAGCCATCTTCCAGAAAAAGAAATAGGAAGGTACTGATTCTTGTGTTCTCCACCCCGCAAAGGTAGCCTCTATCCTGAACTTGTGTAAGTCGTTTCTTTGCAGGCAGTAAATTTTGGAAGATCTGCTGGTGGTGTGATTCCAAGGACCACTCAAGTGGTCAAATTTATACCCATAGATTTATACCTATAAATTCCTCCCAAGTCAACGTTCTCCACTCACTCCTACCTATTCCACAAAGACTTATTCAAATTTCACCTTCTGAGAGTCTTCCAAGTCCCCCCCCCCCCCCACCCCAGTCTGCAGTTTTCTTTTTAAAATCTGACCAGCCCGGCCAGTATGGCTCAGTGGCTGAGCATCCACCTATGAACCAAGAGGTCAGGTTCGATTGCCAGTCAGGGCACATGCCCAGGTTGTGGGCTTGATATTCTTGCCTTCTCCTTTGCCTCTTGATGCCTTTTTGGTCTTCTGTGTGATGGTCTCTAGACTTAGAGATACCATTTCTTTAATTGGGAGGCACTGCGAATTTATTAGGATATAAGTAAATATAATAATGCTTCTTATTAAATGAAGAAATGGGTAACAGGGGGGAGCTGAGATCTCCCAGGACTGCCTGGCTTGATCTATAAGTGGCTATGAGCCTACAGGACAATCATCTTTCCTAAAACCACCTTACATTTTTCTCCCTCAGGTTTATGTTATGAAAAATGTTAGACAAACAAAACACTTGAACAATGAACATCCTTATACCTTTGATGCAGCATCGCTGCAAACATTTGCCACATCTGCTTTGACTATATGTTTTACTGAATCACTTGGAAGTAAGTTAAAGCTATTGCATTACTCGGTGTTAAATACTTTAGCACACAACTCCTAAAAGCAAGGACATCCTTAGTACTATGATCTCAACGCTAAAAAAAAAAATTCTTAGCCCTGGCCAGGTATCTCAATTGGTTAAAGCAGTGATCGGCAAACTCATTAGTCAATGGAGCCAACTATCAATAGTACAAAGATTGAAATTTCTTTTGAGAGCCAAAAACCGACTTCTGCACATGGGCCATGAAGTTTCAATAGCACTGTACGTGTGTGCCTGTGCGTGGTATTTTGTGGAAGAGCCACATTCAAGGGGCCAAAGAGCCACATGTGGCTTGTGAGCCGCAGTTTGCCGACCACTGGGTTAAAGCATCATCCAATACACCAAGGTTTCCTGTTTGATTCCTGGCCAGGGCATAAACAAGAAGCAGTCCCCTCCTCCCCCTCAAAATCTACACGAATAAAAAGAGTAAGATGCAAATTGACCATATCTTCCCGATATCCAACAGCCAATCAGAGTGAGTATGCAAATTAACCCAACAAAGATGATGGGTTAATTTGCATACACAGGAGCCGAGCAGCTGGGGGCAGGGCGGGATGCAGGCATTCCACACTGCCCCAGCCACTCCGGGCCTCTGGGCAGCACGGGAAGGCAGAAAGGTGGCCCTGGGGCAGAGCAAAAAGGCGGCTCTAGCTGGAGCAAAGGCAGTGGCAGCAGCCAGGGGAAGGAGGCCCATTCTTGCACAAATCTTCATGCATCGGGCCTCTAGTTAATTAATAAATAAATAAATTTAAAAACTCTTAATATCATATAACACGCAGTCAACAGCAAAACTTGCTCAGTTCTTAAAACGTTTATTTTATAGTTTTTATTTTATTTTTTAACTGGGATCTAACCACGATGAGTTTTCTCAAGTTTCTGCACCTACCAAATGCCACAGTAATGCTTATTATTCCTGTTGCTTAACCACTAAAGTATATGGTTACAAGAGAGGTAATCATTAGAAGATTAATAAGGATCAAGATTGAATGTAAAATTGCTCTTTGCCAACAGTGCAAGTCAAAGCCAAAAGGTTTTTGGTCAGAATGCAAAAATATTTTATTGGTAAGGAACCCACATCAAAATTCTTCAAGGGATGAGTATTTTATTTTGGCACTGCTTTCAGCCTTAAAAATGTCCTTTTCTGTTTCACTTAATTTAAAACTGATAGACCATCAAATACCACAAAAACCCCCTGTTCCCAATGCAGTCCATGAGGTTAATGGGGGACTGCTTTCTCTCGGTTACAGGACACCATGAAAATTCAAAATGCATCTTTTAAAAAACAGGGTCACTGTGATCCCAGGCATGCCGGGCTCATGTAGAACAAGAGCCTCTCCCTTTAGGCTCCGTTTCTGGGTGAGAAACACTGTACCGTTTTAGCAGATTTCCTAAAGGTAGTCATCAGAGCAATCTCGGAACAATATTTTCTCAAATAACAGTTTGCTCTGAGTTTTGAGGCCACAAAAAGACACATAACACTAACATGAATGACATATGTTTTTATCTTTGTCAAGGGAGTGAGGAGAAATGAGCTGGCAAACTGGAGGTCGAGCCCCTGCAGGAATCCCCTGCGGTTTTCTGGCTCAGAAAGGCAGGCAGGGGATGGGGCCTGACCAGAGAGCCCAGCGGTCTGGTTTAAACATTCCCTTATATGGATGCGCATAGATGGTCAGTGTCTGTGCTTCCCGCATACGGATGCTAAGCCCCAAGGATACAGGGCCTGTGGAGCAGGCAAGTAATTAGGCATCCCACATCCACACGACTCTCCTTGGTACAGGACGTACCAGCTGCAGCTTCCGCCCCCTCATCTGGAGCTGCAGGTACCGGGGGAAGCTGAGGTGCGGTCCACGTGCTCCTGCTCAGTGGGCCCCTCCCTTCCAGGAGCCAGCTCTCTGCAGCCCTGGCTACATAAATTAGTCATTTAATCTGATCTGATCCTGGGTGTGGTCTTCCCCACCAATCTGCGCCTCACCTGCATGAATGCTCCATATTGTGATGTCTCACCTCCACCCCTCCTCCCACCCCCCAAATTGTCAAGAGGAAAAACTATTATTATTCTGGATCAGAACCACATGTGGTCAGCTGGGAAAGCTCTACAACCGAGAAACTGGCCTAGAAAGTAACTCACTTCCCCCTCCCTCCCCCACGTGCATGTCATGTCTACTAAGGTGGGCATTTCCCAAAGGGTACGGATTAGGGGTACAGGGAAAGAGCACTTCATAATAACGAGTCATACAGTGAGGAAGTTACTGCCTTTCCCGTTTCCTATCCATCGTTCTGACAATGTTAATGAGAAAGTCTCCATTGGCAGCCTTTCCTAAGAGCAACCCTATAACCTCTTGAAACATGTGCTAAGCTGCTCTGTTTGAGGGAGCAGGCCTCTGGTGCAGAGGCCCGAGCAGGCGGCAGCTGGAATGACAAAGCCTTGCCTTACTCTTTTTTTTTTTTTTTTTTAAATATATTTTATTGATTTTTTAGAGAGAGAAAGAGAGAGGGATAGAGAGTTAGAAACATTGATGAGAGAGAATCATTGATCAGTTGCTCTTGCACACCCCCTACTGGGGATGTGCCCACAACGAAGGTACATGCACTTGACCGGAATCGAACCTGGGACCTTTCAGTACGCAGGCTGATGCTCTATCCACTGAGCCAAACCGGTTTCGGCGCCTTGCCTTATTCTGATGAATTGGTTATTCTGGTTTCTTTCTAAGGGTGATAAGAGATGATGAGTTTTTCATGGAGGTGATATATTGAAAGTAAGTTGAAGTTACGGAGTAAGCGGATTGAAATAAAAATATCATGTAAGGAAAGGACCTGTGATCCACAGGTACAGCAAGAACTGGGACAAGCACGCAGCAGTGACTGAGCTCTAGAAACAGCAGTTCAAGGAGATCCCATCTAGGCCAGGGGCTCTCCATCCTGGCTGCACGCCTCCGCTCAGTGAAGATCACTGTTACAACCACACAGAGTGAAAACATACACATGAGGGAAATCTATATGCTGAGACGTGAAAGCATCTGGAAGGCGTCCTGCGGAATGTGGACAATGGCTACGGCAGCGTGGTCATGTGGCTTTTGTGTTCTTCTTTCTGCTCCTCTGGGTGTTCTAGCCGTGGGTTTATTTCAGTTATGCAACAAGGCAAACCAAATTAAAGGGACTATAAAGTGGGAGCAAGAGATAAAGGAACCAGATGTGAGGCTGGAACTAAAACAAAAAATAAGAAGTAAAACCCAAAACCCACGCAGCGGTCTGCCCAGGGCCACGGATCACCTCTCTGTCCCGAGGGCCAGCCGGAAGGCTCCTGGTTCTCGCCTGACTCCCCCTCTAGCTGAATCCCCGGGAAGGGCGTCTGTCTCCCTCGCAGGGCCTCAGCTTCCATTCTGTGAAACGGGGGATTGCACTGGATCAGTGGTTCTCAACAGGGGAGGTTTTGGGTTTTACTTCTTATTTTTTCCTCCAAAAGAATATCAGACAGTGCCTGGAGACCTTTTCAGTGTCATACTAGGGAGGGTGCTGCTGGCACCGACTGGGTAGACCCCAGAGATGCAGCCCAAGATCCTACAGTGCACAGGACGGGCCCTTACAACAAAGAACAAAGAATTAACTGACCAAAACGTCAGCAGTGCCGAGGCAGAGACATCTACTCTGGATGGTCTCTGATGGCTTCCCCAGATCTGACCTACATTCGAGTCTGTGAGTTTGGACCCAGCGTCTCCTCACCTCCCATAAGAGAAGCAAGGCTCCCATGGCCGGCCAGACTGTGGCTGTGGCCCTCTCAGCTATGAGGGGGAGAGGAGAAATAAACAACGGGTCAAAGGCAGGAAACAGTCTCCAGTCCTCAGCGGGAGGCCCGGCAGTAAAAGGCAGATGTGGGCTGAGGCCTCCCTTCCTCACGTGAACGAACAGGGCCCCCTCCTGGTGCGTGTCCGCATGGCAAGCAATGGGCTGATGGGTGGAAAACCACACAACATTTGAATAAGAACAGAGTGTCCGTGGGCTATTTCCCTAATGACCACCATATGACTTCTCGGGGTAAGAGAGGAAATACTAGTCAATCACAGCAGAATTTCCTTGAAAAACATGGCAGACTTATGAACAGCTACTTAAGAAATGCTGACTCATTTTAGATTAGGCTCAAAATATGGAAGAGCCTGCCACAACCAGACCCTTTGTGGACGCTTGGTAAGTGACAGGTGCGGCACGACCATGCAGAGTGGGGAGGAGAGGTCTTTCCAATCAGCGGTGCTGGGCCACCTTGCAAGAAATGAGATTGGATTCCTACTTCCCAGGAAACACAAGCATCCAGTCCAGATACATAACACACTTAAAGGCCAAACCCTAAAACTTTCAGAAGATAACTTCATGACTTTATAGTAAGGAAGACTTTTTAAATAAGTCAAAGGGCACCAGCCATACAGGAAAAAAAAAAAAAAATACACCACACCTTGGGAACTTCTGTTCCTCAAAAGACAAGCTGTAGGAATATATTTACAATACGTATATCCACAATATATAAACAGCAGCCACAAATCGATAAGAAAAAGGTAACTCAGTGAGAAATAGGTGAAAATGTTGAACAGCATTTCACAAAGAGGGGGTCCAAATGGCAATACCATATAAAGAGACTCGGCCTTATTGGTCATCAGGGAAGTAAAAACCATAATGAGATATCATGACACATCTACCAGAATGCCTATGCTTGTTGAAAAGAGAGAAATAAAGTGTTCATGAGGATGCAAAGAATTAAGACTCCAATACCTCGCTGAATGGGAAAATAAATGGGTACAACCATTTTGTAAAACTGCTTGGCAGTCTCTACTGAAGCTAAACATGTGTTTACACATTGACTCAGCCATGTGTCTACACATTGTACTGCCATGTATTTACCTGATACAAATGAGAGCGTATATTCACTAAAAAATATGTACAAGGGTATTTATACATCTCCTTTCATAACAGTACCAAACTGTAAATATTCAAATGCCCATCCAAAATAAAATGGACAATTCAATTAATCTACGCGGTGAGAATACTGCATATTCTGTATCTTAATGGATGTACAGTGGACCTTAATTAAAAGCACCAAGAAAACAAACACCCCACTCCATAGGTGAATGAGGTTCTGTACTAATATTGTACCCTGAATATTAAGAAAATTTACAAGCACCTAAGTTAAAGAAGAAAATACTTTGTCTAAGTAATCACTTTTCTTTTTAAATATATTTTATTGATTTTTTTTTTTTTTTTACAGAGAGGAACGGAGAGGGATAGAGAGGTAGAAACATAGATGGGAGAGAAACACTGATCAGCTGCCTCCTGCACACCTCCCATTGGGGATCTACCTGCAACCAAGGTACATGCCCCTGACTGGAATTGAACCTGGGACCCTTTAGTCCGCAGGCCGATGCTCTATCCACTGAACCAAAACGGTCAGGGCTAAGTAATCACTTTTCAATTTATATTCCCTCTACCTAAAAAGCAATGAGACACTAATAACCTGTTAAAAACAAAAAGGCAAGCCACAGAATAAGAGAAGGTACTATACACCAATACGGAGCCCACACCAGAAGAAACTGCAAGACTGTTAGAAAAACACAGATGACACCAAAGAAAAATGGGCAAGACTTCTCACTTTGTACTTTTCAGTATCTTTCCAGGGTTTCTACCTTTTTATATTTACTTTCAGTGCAATAATGCTACACGAATATACTTTCCATGTAAGATATTAGACATTCCCCATTGACCTTTAATCCTGGTCCCCTCCAACAATAGAGAAAATGACTAAACTATTATGCTTTTTTTCCTAGCTATTTTTTTTAAATGCAAGTAATCTTTTTTGGGTTTAATGTTTTGTTTGTTTTACATATATGGCATCATACTGATGTGTGTCTTATATTGGTACTAGCTTTTCCCCCACTCAATATTATTACTTTTACCATGTTTTCTGCTGGTATGTACAAAGTTACTGTAGTTATTACCTTACTCTTTTTTAAAAAATATATTTTTTAAATTGATTTCAGAGAGGTAGGAAGAGGGAGGGAGAGAAACATCAATGATGAGAATCATTGATTGGCTGCCTCCTGTACACCCCACAGTAGGGATTGAGCCTGCAACCTGGCCATGTGCCCTGACCAGGAATCCAACCATGACTTCCTGGTTCATAGGTCGACATTCAACCATTGAGCCAATCGGCCAGGCTAGTACCTTATTCTTTTTCATGACTTCAGAGTCCTCCATAGAATGGATCTCCACAGTCACACTCTTTCCTCCTTGCCACTGCCCCCCCACCTCTCCGCCCACCTTATCTTTGCTCCTAGTTCCCCTCTTTAATGAGAACAATTGATATGTTATTTAAATATGTTTGTGATTCTAGCTTCATAAAGTAAAAATCTCCAGAATACTTATGCCTCATTCTAACCTCAGAAAGTGTCATGGCTTTGAGGATTTCCCCAGCTGTCTATGTAGAAAGCAGGGTGTACAGCTTTGGGGAGCCCTGACCTTTGCTATGTGCCCACCCCCCGTCCCCCAGGACTGGGGATGGTACTAAAAACCTATGACATTGTTTTTCTACCTCGGTTGTTGATGTGCTGTGTGACCTTGGGTGAGTGGCTCCCCTCTCTGATTCTTTACTTCCCCACTTATGAATGGGGGTGGGGATGGGTGGGTTGGAACATATACTCTGTTGGGGTCTCTCTCAGCTCTGAAGTGTCCTGTTGTCCTCAGTGATACATGCAAGTGATCACCAAGGCAAGGGATGTCTAAGAAAAATGTTCCCTTTCCTTGTAGCCCTGTCCGTAGTCTGCCTCTCAGGGTTTGTCAGGAGAAGTGTAATCGATGCTCAGGAGGCACGCACAGGAGATACACAGGACCTGAGGCTTTAGGGACCTGCTCTCCCTCCCCCCGCCACCCCCCCCCCCCCCCCCAGCCCCTGGAACATCTCATCTTCCTGAGGCCTTGAGCAGAACAGTGCTGCAGTGCTTCTTACGTATCTCATCCCCGTGACTGCTGAAGGCTAAGTTGCCATGGCAACCCAGGCCCACTGCACCATGTTATAAGCCTGTTTCTATAAAGAGGAACACTTAGCTGTCTGGAGAGCCCTTCTAAAGGGGAGCAGAGAGGCAATGACTCATGGAGGAAGAGCAAACCTGCGTACTTCAGACCTTCCCGTGCGTACATGTCCCTCCCGTGGAGATGGGACCCTGAGGCATGGACTTACAGACAACCGGAAGCAGGAACCTTCCTGGTCTCTTCCTCTGAGCTCTTGCTATCATGGCCTCCTCCACGTCTCTCTCTAATGCCCTGGTTCCCCTCCTTCCTAATGCCTTCCTCTTCCCTCCCTTCTCCAAGTGCCTGCCTACAAGATGACCCATGAGACAGATAACTGCAAAAGCCTCGTCCTTGACTCACCTTCCAGCCAGCCAGCCCTTCTCCGAGTGGCCAAAGGGGCCTTTAAAAAAAGTCAATCCGACTCCCTCACTCTCCACCTCACAAGGGGATGGCCAGGGACTGCGGCCACCTGCTTCTCCCTGCTCAGCCCCGCCCTTGTCCCCTTACCCTCTGCAGTCCAGCTCACTATGGGCTGCATTTTCTTAAAGACATTCAGGCCTCAACCTCTCCTGACACCCATCACTCTCTTTGTGTCCTATTTCCCTCAGCACATGCACCATCTGCATTCGCAATCTCTGCTTATTTACCTCTCCAGAATAAAAATAGCAATAATCTGTCTCTCCTGTTCCTGGCCATTTATCTTCCACCCAAACCTGCACCTGGCCAGGCGCAGGCTGTCAACCCCCTCAGCACCACAGCAGGCTCTCGGATCTGTGTCCCCATTAAACCCCGCACTCTTCTCTCATGGCACTGACTGTGACTGTGACCACATCACTTCTGGGTAAATACTGCTCAAATGGGTCTCCTCGTGACTGCCCAGGACATGAGGCAGGGACTGGCTACTTCTATGTCCACGAGGGCAACGCCTGTCCTACGGCAGCCAAGGAGTCATTATTTGTTTAATAAGTGACGGGAAAATTAAGACTCCCAGATGGCCAAGGTCTGGCCGCTAGTGAAGGTGGGCAGGGTGGGACCTGCGTTCCTCTCTAGCACTCAGATGGTTGAGCTGTCTGACACGGAAAGGAGGGGTGTGGGCCCCACCGGAAGAGCATGGATCTTGCTGCAGGCCCTGGTCAGGTGCGGTGGGGTCTCAGAAGAATGTCGGGGGGAAGGGTTCCTCCCAGCCTGGGACGCTCCCTCTGGGCTCAGGACTCACCAGAGCTTGCTCTATAAGCAGGCAGAACAGGATGGCATTGCCCACTTCCCTCAGGCTCTGGAACACGTCTGTTTTGAGCTCTGCGTACTCAATGATGTCCTTCAGCTGGTGGTGGAAGAACTCCAGGATCCCTGAGGGTGCAGGGGGGGTAGTCAGCGGGGAATTGACAACAGCTCAGCCGGGTTCATGGGACCTGTCAACTGAGCAGCCTGGAGAGTCCTTAGGACTGGACTCAGGGACAGCCAAGAGCCAAACCTGCGGGCCCTGGGGCAAGGCTTCCTTCGGGCTCAGTACTAGAGAAAGATCAGGAGGCAGCTTCCAGTCTTTTATGGAGCAAAACAGAACACACACACATACACACACACACACACACACACACACACACACACACACACTGAGCAGCCCTGGGTCTTTCCCAAGTCCCTCCAAAAACTTACCTGAATTTTCAATAATGACAGGCATTACTATTTATTTAGCAGTGTGAGATGTTATGCTAAGGACATTATCTGCAATCCCTCATTTGATACTCATAGCAACAACTATGAATTAGGCACTATTACTCTCATTTTCAGATGAGGCTCAGAGAGAGTAAGTGGCATGCCCAGAGTCACACAGCTGGGTACATAGGGCAGCTGAGACTGAGCACCTGAGTTTTCGGCCCCAGCCCTTTCCTGTTCTAAATCATACGGACCCAGCAGACATCTTTCTGGACGCCCCAAGCCTGCAATTCAGATTCTACTCCACTGACTACGAGAGAAGGGAAGAACCACTTCTCTGCCCAGATGTCAAATGGCAAAAACTCCTGTTTCCAGACTCACTATAGAAATGCCACCTGGCGCCGATGGAGGATGAAATCCTAGAGATGCTAACGAAGAGTAAACCTTGCTCTCCCGTTTGCATCCTCGTACAGCTTCCCAGCAGGCCTGTGAGGCAGGCCCAGCCACCATCATTTGCCTTCGCTGATAGAAGGATACTACCGCTCAGAGGGGTTAAAAAATGGTTGGAGGCTAGCTGCTAGCTAGTGACAGAGGGAGGATGGAAACACAGAGCTCTGCCAGCGTATGGATATTTTAGAGAAGCAGACCATCCAAAGCAGGTGGCCAGAGTCCCTTCCCCCCACTGGAGGGGTTTGGATTATTTTCCTCTCACCCCCCCCTGCCCCGGTTCCCCATCACCTACCTGGGGAGCCATACTCATGCCGGGGCAAGCGGCATATCTTGGGCATCACTTCGATCAGTGTTTTCACATACTGGAGAATGGTCCCCTGGAGCTGAGAAGACAAGAGTGAAAATGAAATAATCCACTGTTGCTGCTCAGGTGCATCTCTAGGCTGAACGCTGAGCTACAGGGGTGCGCAGAGGTTCTGCTGAAACCAGTGGGTAAGCACGATGCTGAATGTGTCCCTAAATTCATGTGTTGAAATCCTAATTCCCAATGTGATGGTATTTGGAGAGGAGGCCTTCCAGAGGTCATTAATCATGAGGGTAGGGCTCTCACAATGGGATTAGTGCCCTTATAAGAGACAGGCGAGAGATGATGTCTCTCTGTCATGTGAGGACACAGCCAGGAGGCAATGAACTAGGAGAAAGGGTCTCACCAGAATCTGATTATGCTTGCCCTGATCTTGGACCTCCAGCCTCCAGAACTGTGAGAAATAAGCATGCTGTTTAAGCCACCCAGTCTGTGGTATGTTTGTTACAGCAGCTCGAGCTGACTGAGACAGTAAGGCTCTGTTCCCTGATAGGACAGGGCAGGTTCTCCCCTAATGATGGGTGGCAGCCCCAGTGCCCTTTCTAAGGGAAAATGGGCCTTTATAAGGCAGAAGCGGGAGCTTTTTCATTAGCTCCCTGGGCTTATAGACTTCAAGGAGGACAGTTTCTAAGCATACTGTCCTTCCTGGGGTAGAGGGCTTACATGGGACCCAGACTAAGAGCTGCGGAGACTAAGACAGTCTCTTCTTCAAGCAGGGAAAACCCATAGCACATTTATCCCCCATGTCCAAGGCAGACTTCTTTAATCAATTGACATTTTCTGGATTGAGCATCACAGTTCATAATCCATGGGTCCACACAGCTGCTACCAGAGAACTGGGAGTTCGCCAGTCAATCCTTCTTGCCATGTCTGACATGGTTATATGTTACTTTTTTTAAATTTCTCTTTCATCAGCTCAAATTTTCAGGAAAATCTTGTTTCACCCTTGCTTTAATAGTGTTGTGGGGAATTAAATGAAGGTTCAGATGACCATAGGTGGGGCAGAGACAGAATGGTGATAAAGGGATTGGCTTGAGGCCAGTGCAGTATTAGTAGCAGAACTGAGCAAGAAATCCCAAGGGGGAAGAGGCACGGTGATTGATTAGAGATGTCTGCCAGGGCCATGGGAGGCGAAAATGGTAGCATCCGTGCCATAGGTATACCATGCAGAAATTAGATAACATGGCACAGAAGGGGACTACGAGCAACCATTACTAGACCCTGAAGGTCAAAGTTAGGATTGCTGAGTTCAGTCATGCAGCACAGGGAATAAGCTCAGGGTCAGACAATGAGAGGCATAGGCATACGTCAGAAGGATCACAGAAATGTAACAGAGCAACAGGTAAGAGGAACCAAGGGATAAGGGGAAAGAAAGGTCTCTACCTACAGACACAGCTGAAGTGTGCCGATTTCAGAGCCGGGTAAAAAGTGACCTCAGACCTTGTTCCTATCAACCCCGCTGGGGCACATCCCAGGCCTCATGTGGCCCGTCCTTACCAAGCTCTTGACGATCTTCAGCAGCTCCTCCATGACCACGGCGATGCCCTGGTAGCCCAGGAGTCTGCAGATGGTCTTGAAGTGAGGGGGCCCCACAAAGTTCCTGTAGGAGCTGTAGATGTGGCTGTAGGCGATGTTGAGAGGCTAGAGAAGAGAGGACATGCAAGATAAGCAGCTGAGCATGGGATGGACCCCAGCCTGCGTCCTCTCCAGGTGGGAGAAGTAGCGCTGATAGGAAGGATGGAACTGGACGTCACCCGGTGCTCTCACTGGGCACCCCGGGAAATATGTTTGCAAGATACTGGCCACGGAGAGAGGTGTGGTCAGTGGCCACAGGATGGAGCAAAGGCCACTAGATGGAGCAGGGGTTCCCCAGGGAAAGAGGAGAAGGAACTTCCAGGCGAGTATCTTTTTTACAAGACTCTTGCTACTCCAAGTGTCCACACATACACACCCGAAGTTTTCAAACTAAGCTAGGGGGTGGGGGTAAAAAGGATAATTTTAATTTTCTAGAGACATTTTTGGTACTAGAAACTGGCTGGAAGAACCCTATGAAAACACAACAGCAGGTTAACACTGGCTTCTTTCTTCTATTTTAGTTGTCTCCACAGGGCGGGGTCTTGGGAAGGAGCAGGCCTGGGCATCAGGAGACCTCTGCTGAGTGCTTGGGAAAATCAGGTTCCTCATCTAGGAAATGAGGGGGCTGGACCAAACCAGGGCTTTCCTAACGTTCTGAGTAGCTGTCCAAAGGGAAGATGCCACAGGAACTAATATGCGAAACAGACAAAAGCAGAGCTGCTCTGTTTGGGTGTTGGTGGGGGCCTTTGGGCCCCGGCCACTGACTGGCCACCTCCATATTCTCAGAACGCCCACGACACCTTTGGTGAATAGGGGGATCTCTTTGAGATCTCTGTCTGAGAATATGACCAAAATATAGGTCCCTCAATTGCTGTCCTGTGGCTACCAGAGTTGTCACTGACTTGGTTTTGAAATACTGCCACTTACAGAGCACCCCATGCCAGGCTCCGTGAAGCCTTTCCTGTGTCATCTCATTTAACCTACACAACAAACACGTGGATATGGCCAATCCTTAGTCCTACTTCACAGACAAGGGAACTGAGGATCAGGGTGGGTAAATAGCTTGCCCAAGGTCACACAGGTCACAAGTAACTGAGCCCTGATCTGTACCCAGGCAGGTCAGATTCCAAAGCCCACATTCCTAATCTCTGCTTATAATGGCGGACCTTGGAACTGAATTCTATTATAAACCAAACCCATTTTTTAGATAAGGCCTCACTCCAAAGCTTAGTTCTGAGGGTTGTTTTCCTGCCCAGAATTATAAAAATCTTGAGTAATCCTACATGAATGAACCAGGAACTATAAATGATGCGTTTGGAGGACTGTAAGGGTCTCCACTCCCTCCAGAACCATGGTGGGAAGATTTAATTATGTCAGTCTAGGTTTTGGGTTAAGTATGTCTTAGTGTAGATGAATTCTTCTGAGTTTTACAACCTAAGCATCACGATCATCGTGCCCTCTACTATCAAGGACACGTGAACACACCCGGGAAACCCACTGGCAGCGAGGATTCATGAGAAGCAGAACACCCACGCACCCAGCAGGTTGAATGACAGTACTTTGGGAAGCTAATGCCTGCTTGTGGGAGGCTCAGAAAGTGACAGAGAGCAGCTCCCCACTCCATTCAGATGTGCTGTCACAGGAAACTCTGCCCGGACCTGGCAGGTGGATAGCTTGTATGTAGTTCCTAAGGATTTCTAAGTGTTTCGGGGCAGGAATGGATTATGCAGGGCGGGAACTATAACTGACGTAAAGCATGATGTTCACTAAAGCCGATGGTCAGCAAATCCTGGAAGTATAAGAGTTGTTGAGTTTGATTTAGCTGATCATAGGGGCCTGGTCATATCGTTTTCTATGTGAGTTAAACAGGCCATGTAGTCTAATAGAGCTGGGTGTAGGGTGGGGTGAGTGAGGCACTAGAGCACAAAAGGGGTCTCTCTCTCTCTCTCTCTCTCTCTCTCTCTCTCTCTCTCTCTCTCTCTCTCCCAGTTCTGGTTCTGTTCTTAAGAGTCTCATTCTGTATTCTCCTGCTTCCATGGCTAGGGTTGAGGAGTATATAGCAAACACCCAAACCAACCATGGCTTACCTCTGGTAGGGGAAGAATACTGACTAGAAAGGGGCATGAGAGAACTTTCTAGGCGTTGGAAATGTCCTACATGTTGCTTTGGTTGTTGACTACACATTTGTAAAAACTCATGAAACTACATGTACCCTTAATGATTGTGCACTTATGGACGAGTAGTTAAATTTCCCCCAACTTCTTATGTTGAAATCCTAACCTCTATGTGTGGGACTTCTGGGAGGTCATTAAGTCATGAGGGTAGAGCCTTCATGAATGGGATTAGTGCCCTTGTAAGAAGAGATGCCAGAGCTTCCTCCGATGTGGGATACAATGAGAACAAGGCCATCTGCAAACCAGGAAGCTGGCTTTCACCAGAAACCAGATCCACTGGCACCTTGATCTTGGGCTTCCCAGCATTGAGGTAATAAAGAAATTTTAAGCCACCCAGTTGATGGTAATCTTGTTATAGCAGCCAGAACTAAGTGGATTTTACTACATATGATTATGTGTCCATATAAAAGCAAATTAAAAAAACCCACTGGGCTACATCATAGCCTAATTTACTTCCCAACATTTGTTTTCAAAGATTAAAAAACAACAACCTTAATTAAATTTCCTATGGAAGAGGGCTGCAGCTCGAGCTTGCACAGGCATGAGGGAATGGTGACCTGGCTCTGCTCACGCCCCCAAGGGGCACTTGACAGGGTGCATGGGCTACTATAGCTCCCTTTCATTCTCCCCACACACCATGCACTCTGGGCCTCGCCTCTGAACCCAGTCAAGCTCTGGGCACTTTTCCTTCACCCCCTTTCAAATCCTATATAATAAAAGTGTAATATGCAAATCAACCGAACAATGGAACGACGGGTCACTATGACGTGCATTGACCACCAAGGGGCAGGCGCTCAATGCAGGAGCTTCCCCTTGGTGGTCAGTGTACTCCCACAGGGGAGTGCTGCTCAGCCAGAAGCTGCAGTGGTGGGAGCCTCTCCTGTCTCTGAAGGAGGTGGACATCCTCCCCACCCCTCCCCCGCAGTGCTCCTGGACTGTGAGAGGGCACAGGCTGTGCTGAGGAATTCCCCCCACCCCTCTCAGTGCATGAATTTCATGTGCTGGGCCTCTAAATGCCTATAAAAGGCATTTCTGAGCAGCAGGGTGATTTCCAGTGGTTATCCCTGAAGGAGACAAAAAAACAATCAGCTACTTTATTTCTTCTATCTGATTCTATGACTTTTTTTTTTTTTTTTTTTTTGTCTGAGTCTATAGGCATGGGCACAAATGAGTTCAAATCCCAGGTCCAAAAATTTACTTACTAGCTAGATGATCTTGAGCAAATTACTTAACCGCCCTTAGCTTTGGTTTTCCCTAAGTAAAGATAATGCCACTTCCAATAGGGTTATTGGGAGGCTTAAATGAGATAACAGATAGAAAACACTGAGCCCTGTGCCTGACACTCTGCAAGCACTCATTGCAATAGCAGCCATTCCTAATGCTTTGTTTGATAATTTGGTAAGTAAACCAGGGAAATACAGCATCCTGGTCAAAACTCCCCCTCCCCAGCAGTCATGCTGCTCTGAATGTGAAGAGCAGGGTGCGTACATGGGTTACAAGTCTACACCACACAGTGGTTGTCCCACAGAGGACACAGCTTGGAACCAGCTGCTGAAATGCACCCCAAAGTGCAGATTTGGCTTAATATTTACAACATTATAAAAGTGAGAGCTGTGCAACAACAGACAGCACTGGGTAGGAGCTCTCACTGCTGCAATGTTTGGGTGGAGGCTGAGAAACATGGCTCAGGTTGCTGGAAGGGAACCTGCCTGGGATTGAGCACTGGGAGGGATGGGATTAACGCTCCCTTCAGAGGTGCAAGCTCCAGCGAGGTCTTCCTGGATGTGCTCATCCTCCCTGGCAGTCTTCTTAACCCCACCCAAGGAGCTTCCAGTACCAAATCTTCTTTGGCACTTGCTGGCAAACACACACACACACACACACACACACACACACACACACACAAATATATATATATAGGGTTCAACAGCCCTCCCCAGTTCGAGACAGAAGAGAACATTTTGGAATTGCTTTACCACACACAAGGGTTTTTAAAAGTCCCCCTTATAGGGCCTGCTCAATGCACACAGGCAGCCTCTTGTTCTTACATCGGTCTCGTATTTTGGTCAAGACCAGAAGTTTAAGCTTCGGCTGATAACTCCGGCTCAGGAAGGACCAGCATGAATTGAGCAGAATTTAAATCCAAATGAACAAGCACCCCTCACCCCCAAAATACACACCATGTCCATGCAGGAAGACACACACACACACATGCCAAAAAGCACATGCACACACACCCCTGGAGGGCACCCCTCTGACCTGCTGGCTCAGCAGAAGGCTGGGCCCTATTGAGAAAATGTGGGAATATGGGAGCCTGGGCATTTTCTGAGGTTGGCAAAGAAAAACAGAATGCAACATGGCTTGAGACATTGAAAACGGCTCCAAATCTCTTATACTGAGCCAGTCCTGCTAACTGACTCCGGTTACAACCCAGGGTCTACCTTAGAAATGAATTATGATTCAGGATGGCTCACTTTTTAATATCAAGCTAAACAAGCTTGCACCATCCACATGGCACAAAACAATTTTATGAGATCGTAAGAGATAAATTATCTTGATTCAGGAACCAGAGCCATCCTATGAATATGTGACATGGATGTGCATTGTTTTAAAAAGGCAAAACAACCAAAACTGGTTTGGCTCAGTGGATAGAGCATCGGCCTCCGGACTGAAAGGTCCCAGGTTCGATTCTGGTCAAGGGCATGTTCCTTGGTTGCGGGCACATCCCCAGTAGGGGGTGTGTAAGAGGCAGCTGATCGATGATTCTCTCTCATCGATGTTTCTAACTCTCTATCCCTCTCTCTTCCTCTCTGTAAAAAATCAATAAAATATATTTTAAAAAAATAAAAAGGCAAAATAGTATTTTAAGGAGAAAATATGGTGAGCTCGACTTGGTAGATTCTAGGCACTATACTATCTGTACATGGACCTTTTAAAAATTGTGATAAAGCATACATAACACAGAAGCTACCGTTTTAGCCATGTTAAAGTGTGGAATATGGGCTTTTAGTCAGAAGGCCTCTTTCACCAGATAGTAAACAGGGCCAGCCACTTCAAACAATGAGACCTATTTATTCAGCAAACTGAATTTGCAAGCAATTTGTGTCTCCTTTCTGGAATCACAATTGCTGTTTTCCGAGATCCCAAGAGGAATTAAAACTGTTTCTAACTTCCTGTTCTAGTTATAATTTCTCTAATGTTCCTTGAGCAATCTGAATACTATCAGCCCCCGACACAAACACAACTCTCTAATCCGGTTCAGAGAGCGAGCTGCAGCTCAACTCTGAAACGAAGAAAACAGCAACACCAGGGAAGAGGCACGAAGGACTGGTAACTTCTGAGTTACAGGTTCAAATCCATTGCCAGGGCATGGGGAAAACTGTGATGTGTCTGTCTGTCCAACCCTTCTTGGTGTCGAGTGAGCTGTAGGGCTGGATCTCCAACATCTAGGTTCCTTGTTAGTCTTCTCGGCTAACAGGCTGAAAGAGTCAAGGCAGGTGCTATAGAGGTCTCAAGAAATGATGCTCCTCTCCCTTGTCTTACAAAGTAAGTCCTTTGGAGAAGGCAAGAGGCAGAGCAGGAACCAGGCCTTCCTATTCAGAGATACCGTATCAACCCTCTAACACTGAATTTTTAGAGGAATCCAATGTCATCACTTCCCCCCCCCATAATTGAATATAATATGTATATAATGCTTCTCTGTTTATGAATGTTTTCAACTAATAATTTCTTCACACCTATCCAGGTGCATTCTGTGGCTACAGTAGCAAATTACCAAATTGGGGTGGGGTGGGGTGAGGGGGGCAAGAAGGGGCTTACAATGACAGAAATTTGTTCTCTTGTAACTCTAGAATCCATCATCCAAAATCAGTATCCCTGGGCCACAATCAGGTCAGCAGGGCCACACTTCTTCCAGACTCTCTAGAGAAGAATTCGTTCCTTGCTTCTTCCAGCTCTGGTGGCAGCCAGCATTCCTTCGGCTGTGGCTGCATCTCTCTGATCTTCCAATGTCTCTGCTGAGATCTGGTCTTCTCCTCTGTATGTGTGTAATTTCCCTCTTTTTAAAAAAAATATGTATTTTTATTTCAGAAAGGAAGGGAGAGGGAGAGATAGAAACATCAATGATGAGGTGAATCATTGATTGGCTGCCTCCTACACAACTCCACTGGGGATCATGCCCACAACATGGGCATGTGCCCTGACCGGGAATCAAACCCTGACCTCCTGATTCATAGGTCAATGCTCAACCAATGAGCCGGCTGGGCAAACCTCCCTCTTATAAAGACATTTGGGATGGCATTTAGGATTCATCCTAGTAATCCAGGATAATCTTCCTACCATAGGATCCTTCGCTTAATCACCTCTGCAAAGTCTTTTATCCACATCAAGTAACATTCCCAGGTTCCAGGATCAGGACCTGATATCTCTGGAGGCCATTACCAGCCTATGACACCAGGTGAGGCAGGTGCAACCATCCCCATTTAGCAGAAGAGGAATCTAAGGAGCAGGATGAGCCCTGGCCAGGGATTGGGTTTCCACCCCAGGTTCTGCCACAGCCCAAAGAATGCCATCCCTTCTCTCAGAATCCATGAAGCCAGAGGACTTGGAAGACCTCATATTCTCAGCTTCTCAACCTCTCAATAAAATGCTCCATGTTAAAAATGGCAGCCAGAAGCATTCAAAAGAAATTCCCCTTTTCTGTGGCAAAGGCTTGAGTTCTATCTTATCACTCCACAGGCTCCTTAATTGGTATTTTTATTCCCCTCAAAATAGCCTTTTCAAAAAGGCACCTGCAGACTAGCACACTGGCCTTCTGTGGAGAGGACGCCTTCGCGCTCTGTGGGGAGTTACCGTTAGCAGCAGATTGTGACAGGCCCTGGGAGGACCGAAGCCATGGGAAAGCCACAGAGCACGGCTAACCAAGGCCACGGCTAACCAAGAGACGCTGGACATCCCGACTCCACATCTCACAGAGACCATTGGCCCGGGGGTGGGGGATGGGGGTGGTTCTGTGACTCACTAGGCGTGAATCACAAGGAAACCTTCAGGGGTGCTCTTGGCGACTTTTAACAACACATACTTTGTGTAAATAATTCAGGTTTCCATCTATCTGAGCTAGGGGTGCTGTAACACTCGGGCTCAGTGACTTTAAGATGACAGAACTGTATTCTCTATTTCAGCCGTGCCCTCTGATATCTCCAACAGAACAGTGGCAATGCATTCTTTAAAGGCAGAGGGGGAAAGAGGAAAAGAATGGGATGGAAGCTCAGAGGCAGGGAAATGAGAAAGGGGAAGGAAGCAAAGGCAGGATTCTTGAAAGGAACGCTGGGGAACATCTAACCAGGAGTAGCAAACAGTGTCTGGTGTCAACTCTAAGTGATTGACGGATAGCAGTTTTTTGGGGGGATGGGGGAAGGGTTGTGTTAAGACGGACTCTGGGGCTGTTTTTGAGCCCCAGTGGAAGGAGTGCTGTATCAGTTCTGTGGGGCTGCGGTAACAAATTACCACAAATGGAAATCTCACCTCTCTCTCAGTTCTGAAGGCCAGAAGCCTGAAATCAAGGAGTCAGCAGGGCCACGCTGCCTCCGAAGGCTCCTGGCGTTCCCTGGTTTACGGCAGCATCACTCCACTCTCTGCCTCTGTCTTTACATCGCTTCTTCCTGTGGTGTCTCTCTGTGTGTACATCTCCCTCCCCCTTTCCTCCGAAGGACACCAGTCATTGGATTTAGGACTCTCTCTACATCCAGTATAAGATTATTTTGAGATCCTTACCTAATTAATTCCTCAAAGACCCTATTTCCAAACTAGGTCACATTCTGAGGTTCTGTGTGGACCTGAGTTTTGCGGGGTCATACAAACCAGCCCAGGACAAGTACCGCTATGGCTTAGTAAGCCTGACACAGGTTCAGGACTGGACAGGCATAGTACCCATGTCTTCTATCTGCCACCCAGGCAGCCCATGCCCACAGCTTTACAGATGATAGAACTGAGGCCCAGAGAATCAGACTCTTGACCAGTGTCATATGCCTAGGTGATGCTACAAGAGACCAGAAAAAAGAAGAGACTGGGGAGGTGGGATAGGATGTAGGGGTGGGAGTGGAGTGGGGTGGGATGGAGATGAAATACTGTTTTAGTTGTGGGATAATAGAGAAGGGCATCTTTGCATTCGAAACCATTGTTCAAAGAGTAATCTATTGTAGATGTGGAAAACACACATACAAACCCAACCAAATTAAAAAAACAAAAACAATCCTGAGCTAATTAGAAAATTTAGGAGCCTTGGAAGAATTAGCACCACTCTGAGGATCAGATTTTTTTGGCCCCCCCCCCTTTTTCCCCCCAAATAAACAAGAGCACCTCTCATTGGGCAAAAGCCTTTCCAGACTGGTCACGAAAGCATCCTGGTACTTATGCCTGCTGGTTGCCATGGTGAATGATGCTGATCTGAAGAAATGAATAGAGTGAGCGTTGGGGGCGGCAGTGGGATTACTCAGACAGTGGCGAGAGAGACATCAAGCAGAGCCCAGAGCAGAGGGGGGAAAGCACACCATTCCCTTAGCTCGGGTCCATTCTGCCCCTGAAGGCTACGCTTCTAACCAGATCCTCAGCTCACAAGCATCAGGTAAGCGGGAAAACGGCTCTTCTTGGGAATGGAAATGGCTTTTCCCTCCCCACTCTGCTTGGAGGAGGGCCAGGCCATGGGAATATACTAGCTATGCACAGGGGTGGGGGGCTGGGGCGGGGGGAATGTTTCCAAACAGAAGCAGAGAAAGGAAAATAAATAATAAGCGAGACAGATTTGGTTCTAAAAGCTGAGGATGCTGCTAGCTTCGTGACAGAAAGCTCTTAAAAATGTCTGCTGTGGGGGAACTCAGTCTGCAAAGACAGCCAGCTGCGGAGGGGAGGCAAACAGGAGAGAGGATTCACAATAAGAAACCGATTGCTAATCACCCCTGCAGGAAGGGTTTTACGAGGGCCATTGCCTCTGAGTCCTTAGTCATGAATTAAGCTCTTTCACCGTGGTGGAGGGGTATTTATAGGGATGTGTGGGGTGCTGGGTGGCGTGGGTAGGTGTGCAAGAGAGGGAGCGTACATAGTCAGTCTCCTTCGCAATGACCTCCCCTGGAGGGATCCGAGCACACACACCTGTCTTGTTCCTTTCATGCCCCGTTTTCCTGGCAGGAAATTTCCAGCCACCTAGGAAAGAGTGACTCCGCTTCCTGAGCATTTTAATGTTCACTGTCATCCTTAGAGAAGGAAAACATGAACTGCGAAAGCACTAGACGCAGTGTGTCTTTCTGCAGCTCACCCCCTCTAGGAAAACAGAAGGTGGGGTGGGAGGGGGGAGAAAGACAGGGAGGAGGGAGGGAAGCTCCTCGTGGAAGTCTGGCTTAATTTCCAATCCTGATTAAAATCGGATTATTTTTTGACGGCGACACTGCAGTCTAAAACAAAACCTTCGGTATTTCACGGGAGAGGAGGAGCAAAGAACAGGGCAGGGGGAGACCTGTACGTCAACATACGCAGGTTGAATATGGCAGGTTGAATATGGCTGCCCCTGGGTTTTAGAGGAGGGGAGATTCAGGGAGAGGGAAATACACAGAATGAAAAAGCAACAAAAAGGCTTGAGGATGGTGCCCCCTTCCCAAAGCCAGGGGGTTGGCAATCTGAAGACGGCTCGTTGGATTTGTCTGGAAAAACAGCAGCGGGTCCTAGTATCAGCGTCTCCTGTTGCAGTGACATTCTATTCCTAAACCCAGCGGCCTTGCTCTGAGAATCCAGCGGTTACATGGCTTTGAGGCTGGTTCCTATGAGCTGTGTCACCTCGGATTGCTCATCCATAAAACGGAAATGGAGCTCAGAGGGCGTGATGACGAATAAAGGGGATTTGTTACCGTAGGTTGAACAGTTAGCAGGAGCTGCGAGAGGGCAATGGCTTGCTAACTGGTGGTTATCATTATTATTAACATTCCCGGTCCTGGTAGTAATAAAGTGTATCAGCTGTGCTGGTAGTAGGAGCTGATTGTATGGATCTATGAAACGATTTCCTGGGTACGTTTGGCTTTGAAAAAACAAACACAAAGAGCAGAGGCTTTGGGGAGAAATGAGCCGCCAATGAGTGACAAAACAAATCTGCCGCTGTGGGCAACAGAGCTGGGAGGCAAAATGTTCCAGATGGTGGGGCTACCAGCACTCAGAGAAGATGCAAGAGGTGGGGAAGGGGAATCTAGGTGAAGCACCTGCCTGGCGTGCCAGTATCAGACCCGTGGTGACTCACGCAGGGACGCTGAGAGGGTCCTGGTTCCTCCTTCCGTTGCCTTTGTTCTTCCTGTTTTTAAGGCTTGGGAACCTGAACCAGGGCAGGACGGGACTGGGGAATGTGGGCTCCTTTTTTCCCCGGTCTGAAGGCCACCAGCTTTGGCACGAGAGCGCCCGGGTGGGACGTCTGTCGCGCGGTTGTTTAGCTGTGCCTAGCTGAGTAACGTGGCCTCGCGGCCTCCATTTTTGGTCTGTAAAATGGGGGTAACATTAGTCCCCATCTCGAATGCTCCCTAAAGAGTGGCTAGGATGATCACGAATCAATAATTCGGGGGAAGTCACTCTTCACTCTGATCCTGGCTGCAGGATCGGGATGAACATCGAGGTGAGGAACCTTTCTTCCTCGGGAGCCATCGTTTCCTGGACCGCCAATGAGCCCTGCGCGGAGGACCATTACCATGTGATGTACAAGGCCAACTGGAACAACAACATCTTCGCCGGCTACATTCGCAACAGCTTCCACTATGAGGAGAAGGTGCCTAAAACCGTCACCAGGGTGGCCCTCGAGCACCTCGCCCCTTCCACTTTCTACTACCTCTGCGTCAGCTGCAAGAGGATCACCTACCACCAGAATCCTTACTGCAAAATGTTCTACACCCCGGATCAGAACCCGCTGATTCCCAGAGGCTACCTGGTAAACCCCCACGTGTCCCTGTGGGTCATCCTGGCCATTCTGCTGGCCGGCTTCACAGCCGTCCTTGCTTTCGTTGGCCTCCAGTACCTGTGCGTCCACTGCCACGTGCCCCGTTGGTCTTACAGAGGGCCCCACGCAGTGCAAGCCAATGGGTCGGTGCGATGGCCACAGGACGGCCAGGCTCCTGATCAGGACGAGGAAGACCAGCAGGGGCTCCCCCTCATGGAAAGGCCACGCAGAGATTCAGGTGCTGGAGTGGAACCCGAGGCCGAAGCCGCAGCCGCAGCCCCAGCCGCAGCGCCAGCCGCAGTCCCAGACACAGACGACCCAGATGACACAGACACAGACACAGACACAGACATAGACACAGACACGGATGCAGACACGGATGCAGACGCAGGCGAAGATGAAGCCAACGCCGGCGACTCGGATGCCCCCGATGAAGGTGCCCCCCAGAAGGAGGGTGGTGGCCAACCTGGCATCCTGCCTCGTCTTGAGGAGTGAGAGGAGGGGAGGAGGCAGCCCCCAGTCTGTGGCATCAAGCCCTCCACACGGTAGTTCCTTTGTAAAAATGTGTCCATAGTAGACTTCCCATGTCTCCTCCCAAATTCAGTGTTCTTGTGGACCCCCTGGCTCGGCGACCACACTCCTCAAGCCGGAGGACTCACCCCCATGCTGTGCTCCGGGAGAGTTAGGAATACAAACACTTATCTTAACGTGAAAACACACGTGAAGCCCTCCTGAGGATGCAGAAAGTGAAATTTGCATGACTTGACTAAAACACAGGACTTCAGGGGAGCTGTGGAGGTGAAGGCGGGCTCGCTGAGCTCTGCTGCCAGTCAGCTTCAGGCCTCTGCTTTGCGGGGGGCTGTTTTGAAAAAGTGGATGAAGGCTCGCCCCAGCTTGTTTTCCAACTTTCAGGCAATTCCATTCCACCTCGGACATTGTTTTGTGTGTGTGTGTGTGTGTGTGTGGTTTTTAAGCCAGTTACCATCTTTACTATTCTTAGCAAATAGTTTTAAATGGACTCATATTTTAAAACGTAAACTTATTTTAAAACGAAGCTGTACATGAATTCAAACACGAATACCGGCACTCTCCCACCATAAAGAGAAGAGACAGAAGGATCAATAGGACGAAAACAAAATAATACATTTGGCCTAGATACTACTGCCTATGAAAGACTCCAAGTTTAAAGCATGCTTTCTATTCTTTGATAAAAAAGGGAGATTAGTAAGCATTGAAGGACTAAAGACCTGTCTCCTTGATATAAGCAACGAGGTTTACCAGAGAAGTGGGAAGGGAGGTGTTCTTACTTTGTGAATCGCTGGGATTTAAAGCCGTGACTGTGAACCATCGAAAATGCTGTCTCAACGTCACGATGAGAATGTTGCCTTGACCAGACTGGCTGCTCCGGAAAAGACACCTCCCAGCACCACCGCTAGGCCCGTCTGGCGGGAGTGCATCTGGATTCACCTCCCTTTCTAACCTAGGGCTCCCCGGCCAGAGGGCCACCTTTCCCAACATTTATCCAGTTGGTTCCTCTTCTAAGTTCATCGGGAAACGGGGTTGTTGCACCCCTAAGAGAAATGTTGGCTTTTTTGTTGTTGACACACTTCACCGCTTCGGTGGCATCCTTCAGTCCTCCCTCAGCCCCCCGGGGAAGAAGTGAATCTCCTCCTTCGTGACGGGGAGACCGTGCACGGTGCTTCCTGCCGTCGCCAGGAGGTGGAACTGGAACCAGGGCAGTGGTGACGTCTGCTTCAATCTCTATGACACCCTCAGCATGTAAAACCGAGCCCCGTGTCTGACCTATTGTGGGTGTTGACTAAATGTCTGTCCAACGCATCGTGGACAGAAGGTCTACCACTGGTACCACTGGGAATGCGTAGTTAGCGCCAGGATGGGTGCTTGTGAACAAAGCTGCTCAGTTCTAGCCCCAGTCAAAGCTTCCCCTTCCCTACTGCTTCCTGCATGCAGACGCCCTATAACTATAGAACACAAACCCCAGAATCCCAGGATGATGCCGCCTCGAATCAGCCGAGAAACAGGAGGCGAGGGGAAACGCCAAGAAGAGAAACCCCATGCATGCACTGCCCCGCTCCCCTCCCCCAGACCTTCCTGTGCGGGATCCAGCGCCTGGCTGGAATTCACCCCCTCCTTGCTAGTTGTGAACAAATAAAGATGCTAGTTGTGAACAAATAAAGATGAATAAACTCACAGTCGTTTCCGCCTGGACTCACTGCTGTCTCTTTTTCTCCACTCCTTGCTTTCCTCTTTCGGGGAACACGTTTCTGTTTGCTTTTGCTCACTAGCCCCCTTAGAGGTAGGACACGGGCAAGACGACTCACCTTGGACCCATAGAGGTAATAAGGCTGGACGTTGGCGGGTTTATCTCTTTGCGGTTCTTGGGTGAAAGGAATGGCAGTTCGGACAAAACTAGGAGAAGACAGATGGGGCAGGAGTTAACCGAGTCCCGATAGTCTTCAGGGGACGTGAGGCAGTAGGAGCCCTTCCTGACCAGGTACAACCACACCGCTTCCTAGGCAGGTGCCCCTGACATACTCCCTTCCAGCCCCTGCCTCCTCCTTAAAGACAGGAAAGCTGCAGTTCAGACCACAGGCCTGAGGTGGGGGTAGTGGCTGCTCAGACAGGGGGCGGGGCCTGAGAATGGCCTGCTCCAGGCCCCATATCTCCACCTCCCCACCCCCAAGTTGGTTTCCCCAGGGCGGGGTTCTGCAAACCCTTTCTGTAAAGGCCCAGACAGCAAATATTTTCAGCTTCGCCAGCCAGATGGTCTCTGCTGCAAATAAACCAGCTCTGCCGGTCGCATGAAAACACCCGTAAACAAAAGTAAATGAATGAGTGTGGCTGAGTTCCTATGAATTTCAAATACTTTCCACTTGCCAACACATGATGAGTCTTCTTTGGATTCCCCCTCTCCCTCACCATTTAAAAACATCAATCCCATTCTTAGCTCACGGGCTGCTTAAAAACAGCGGGGAACTGGATGTGGCTTGTGGGCCAGGGTGTGCAGACTTCTGCTCAAGAAGATTAAAGGTCCCAAATCTTCAGAGAACAGGAAGTGCGTCTTGCTAAGGGCATGGGTTTAGGAGCATCTCTGGATTCCTCCCAGACCTCCCATTCGCTCAGCACATGCTCACTGAATGCCGGTCCCAAGGATACAGAGAGGACCTGCACACAGCGCTGCTCATCCTTATGTACTGATTTTTACAGTGAACATCTCTCTCCTCTTCCCCCAGGTTTTGAACCTCTGGGGGGATATAGGATTAGGTCTTGTTTCTACCGTGGTGCCTGGCCCAGGGCTGAGTGCACCTGCAGGAGACATGCTCCGCATTGCCTTGCATGTGTGTGCTCTGCACACGTATGCCTGTTTGCACACATGCATTCCCATATGTGGGTGTCCTCACAAAAGTGCCATCTGATCATGTCACTCCCCTTCCTTCAAGGTTGATAAATGCTCGATCCTCATGTGGTCTGCGGAGCAGTCCAGTCTGGTTTTGCTTTCTCCTGCATCCTGCCGCATCTTTCATGGTACCATTCCCTGTACCACCTGCTCCACCCTTACCAGCTTCCTGGCTCCTTAGAAACTTTGCCTGGAATACTCTTCTGCCTTTTTGTTCTATTTATGCCGACTCAGGCATGCCTGCTCAGAGGAGGAAGCCTCTCCCGAGGTCTGCGTGGCTCCCCGGACTGGATCAGGTGGTACTATTTTCTTGTGGCTCCGTGGGCTTTCTCCCATCTCTATGTTCACTGCTTATCACAGCACATTTATCGTTTATGAAACGTGTGCTACATCGTTTCACAGATCGTGTGATCGTTTGATCTAGCCTGAAGGCTCCAAGAAGCAGGAAGGAAGGTGTCTACTTGCCTCCAGCGCAGAGCCTGCACCCAGGAGGGGTCCCGTGAGATGCCTGCAGCAGGGATGAGCTGACCCCTGGGCTGGCCCTAGTTTGGAGGAGGCAGCTGGCTGCTCCCTGGACCCTAAGCCACCTCAACCCCTTCCGACAGGGAGTCCTTACCGGTTGGTGGATCCATTGTAGCAGTAGTTGGGGAGGAAGTCGAAGTTTAGCTCCCAGAAGACGTGCAGGGTGATGCGGCCGTACGGGGCGGACACGTTGTGGTTGGCCTCCCGGAACATGGCGTCGAAGCTGTCCAGGGTCATGTGCTTGCACAGCAGCCGGTGCGTGAGCCGGTTGATCTCCAGCAGCCACTCCAGCTCCTGTCCGAGAGAGAACCTCGGCTGCTGAGCACTCACACAGACCTTACAGGTGGGCACCAGCTGGTCTGACCCATTCTGTCACACAGGAGAGCCCCTCACACAGCCTCCCATCCGCCGGCAGGTGGACCAGGGCCCCATGTGACAATGTTCTCTTGTTCTGAGTGGAAGGAATTGATTGACAGCCTTTGCCCAGGCTGCGTGCCTGTCCCAGGAAGGGGGCCAGGTCATATGCAAATGCCTATCTGCCCCCCTCTGGGTACAAAGCATGCCTGCTTGCTCTCCAGATTTCATCTGTGAGAGAAAGCCTACCTCTCGGGGTCACAGGTAAGGGGTTACAGGTAACGTAAAAGGAAGCTGTGACTGGCTGTCACCAGAGACTAAGTGTCTGCCCTGCTTTAAGCAGGCACACTAGGTGCTTACGATGAGGTCAGATCACACCAAGCAACTGATAGTTTAGGTCAAACACCATCAAATCAGTAATTTCATAGGGTTCAACCTAATATGTGCCAAGCAGTATTTTAAGCACTTTATATGTGTTAACATGTTTAATGCTCAACCCCCCTATGAAGTCAGCATTATTGCTGCCTTCCTTTGCACATGTAGAAACGGAAGCTTTGAGAAGTGAAGTAACTTAGCTTCAAATCTGGGAAGCTGGGCTGCAAAGGCCACATTCCTAACCCTGTGGAATTCTGAAAGCAGCTGGGAGCAGATCGTCCCCACTTTGGGCTGTAGGGACCTCAGTCACGCAGGGGTAGTCACCTGGGCCTAGGTGTGGCTGCAAGCTGTAAACGAGCAACCTGCTGTTGGCCACAGTGACCTGAGAGAGCTGTGGGCCGACGGCTGGAATCCCACCTTCGGGCAGAGAACGGGAGCAGAGGGGATACTGCCCACACACAACAGGGCACTGCATTTGCCGAGGAGCGAAAGGAGAGTGATCCCTTTGGGCTAGTCTAGTCCCTTATCACACTGCCATTGAAAAGCATCAGAGCACAGTCTCGTGCTGAGAGAGAGAGAGAGAGAGAGAGAGAGAGAGAGAGAGAGAGAATGAGAGAGAGAGAGAGAGAGGAGGCAGCCTCCACATGATGCCTCAGGACACTCCTGCATTGTTGTGGCTAAGCTGTCTCTTAAGATGGGAATGACTGCCCCTGTTTCAGAGTGGGGGAACTGAGGCTCGGCGGGTGAAGTAACCTGCCCAAGATCACACAGGACATAGGTAACACGGCTTAAGATGTGAATCCAGGTCTTCAGACTCCGAATCGTGTGTGTTTGGCCCCTGTGACAGATAGCTGCCAGGAGTAGAGACACAATGGCTAAGAAAGCCCTCTGAAAATAAAGACTGTCTTAAAACTTAAAAGCAAAGAGAACCTCAGAAGGGCAGTTCACCAGAGTGCAGCCCAGAGGTGGGATAGTTGGTGCAGCTTAATTGTCTGTGGTCACACGAGGCAGCCCCACACAAGCGACTCTATTTTGTTCTCATCGGCCACAGAGCCTCCAGAACCATGGTCGGGGTCCAGAGTGTAACCTCCGGCCACGCATCCCATCTTGGAGCTTAACCACTCTGAAACTCAGATTCCGTGGCTCTAAACTGGGGGCGCAGAACTGGATCGCAGCTTGCAAGCTTAAATGGCTTCAATGGCCAGAAAGGTCAGGTAAGTGGCACAAGCGGGGCACGCGGGAGCCGTGGGCTGGGTTGTTTGTGGCAAATCGGAGTGCCTGGCCCAGAGAAGGCACAGCTGCTATTAACTCCATCTGATTGTGGCATGGGAAAGGGGCTGAGTGGGAGAGAGAGCAGATGCTGCCATTTCTCAAAAATAGGTCAACATCTGGACTCCAATTCTGGAGTGGCAGCTGGAAGAGTAGGAGTCCAGTCCCCGTGCACCATGAGGTAGAGGAGGGCAGACACACAGACCAGCTCTCTGCTTCTTTCTTTTGGCCCAGCTAGCCATGACCTCCTGGTTCCTGGGTCAATGCTCAATCACTGAGCCACACTGGCACTGGCCACCTTCGGCTTTTCAGAGCTCTCTCGGAGCACCTGTTTACGTGGTTGCGTAGGAGGATGGTGACTGACAGGAAAGGATTGCAGCCTCCCCATCAGATAGGAGCCTCTAAGGCGGAGGGAAGGGCTGAGGGCAGCGCATCCCTGAGTTTGTTTTTCAGAAGATGCTGCAGCCTCTCAGTGGAGGTGAGGGGGGAGCGTCCCTGGGCCTCCTCTTCAAGGGCTTCAGGGGCAGTGGCTGCTCTCCTGGGGGCCATCATCTTCACCTGCTAAGCACCGGCCTTCACTGCTTGTTTCCATTTTATTCTTGGCTCAAAGAGCAGTCAGTGCCTTTCAAGGGTTGGGCACACACACCCACGCACGCCCCAAACCAGTTTTCCCACACGCTAAGCTCATTTATTACCGGGAAACTGGAAGACACAGATAGATTAAAAAAAAAAAAAAAGACAGAAGGTCCTACCGCTTGGAGATAATCACTGCTAACATTTGGGCATCAACAAAGAAAAATCTCTCTCTTAAAATACATGTCCCAGAAGGAGGCGTCCTCCATGACAGTCTCCTCCCGTAAGGGACCTGGGGCTGAGGTGGGCAGCTGGGTTGAGTCCTCTTAGGAAATGTTGTTGAAAATTCACCCTGAGAACATCTCACTGCAGCTCCAGATTCCTATGTTCCTCTCTGTTTCTTTCCCACAGGCTATTATTTATTAAGTGCAATGAACTATGCAAAGCTCTTTCCAGACAGTAGTGCATTTCATCCTTGCAACAACGCCATGAGGGGAAGGCTAATCTTTCCTCCACGGGGTAGGTAGGGAAACAGGCTTACAGAAGATAAATAACTTGCCAAGGTCACCCAGCCAGTAAGAGGCAGGGTCAGGACTGCGTCCGCTGGTCTTTCTGACTCTGAAACCCTACTTTTCAATCCTTTTTTAAAGAAGTTCTTGTCCACTTAAAAAAAAACACCTTTCTATTTGAAAATAATTTTAGACTTACACAAAAGTGAAAACAGCAGCGTTCCGGCCTACCTCTGACCCTGTTTATCCAATGGTAACCTCTTATATAACCATGGCATGATCATCAAAAGTAGGAAATTAAAGTGGGTACGGTGCTATTATTTCAACACAGATCTTATTTGAATTTCACCAGCTTGTCCACAAAGGTACTTTTTGTTGCTTTGGAATTCAATCCAGGACCCACATTGCACTTAGTGGTCTTGTCTTCTAGTCTTTTCCAAATCTAGTAGTTTTCAGTCTTCCTCTGCCTTTTATGATCTGGATGCTTTTGAAAAGTATTGTTCACTGTTTGAGTGTGTGTGTGTTTCTTTTGAGGGACTGCCTTTGATATGGGTTTTTGTACTTTTTCTCACGATTAGATTGAGGTTATGCATTTTGGAAATACCACAGAAAAATACGTATCAGGGGACACATGAATATATCTTATTACTACCTTTGATGCCTGGGTAAGAGGGTCTGCTAGGTCTCCCCATTGTAAATATACTATTTTTCTAATTGGAGAGAATAAATGCCTTGAAGGAGATAATTTGATATTATTTTTCAAGTATTCTGTTTCTTCCCAAAGTTAATTTGGGGGGTAATTTTTTTTTATTGTGGGAAAATATATATAACAGAAAGTTTACCATTTTAACTATTTTTAAATGTACAAGTTCTATGACATTAAGTACCTTCACATTAATGTGCACCCATCACTACCATCCTATCTCCAGAACTTCTTAATCTTCCTCAACAGAAACTCTGTACCCATTAAACACTAACGCTCCTTCCCCACAACTACCCCCTACTTTCTATCTCCATGAATTTGACTACTCTGGGAATCTCCTAATAATTGGAATCATAATATGTTTTTCTTAAAATTCTGTCCACTGCCCTCTGGTGCGGCTCAGTGGGTTGGGTGTTGTCCTGTGCTGGTTTGGTTGCTGGTTTGATTCCAGGTCAGGGCACTTGCCTGGTTGTGAGCTCGATCCCCAGTAGGGTGTGTGCAGGAGGCAGCCAATCAATGTTTGGCATTCTCAAATATAAATCCCAAAAATAAATCGATCAAAAAGTATTTTTAAAAAATTCTGCCCACTAATTTAAGCATCCATGTAGTGATCTAATGGTGACTTCATTCCTTCTACTCATCTGCTTTTGAAAGCATTAAAGCCTTCCTTTGATTCTCACTTAAAGACTATCAATCAAGCTTACTCTAATTCTTGAAAAGAATGAATATAGAGAAGTTCACAAGCTGGAAGTTCACAAGAGGGAAGGTCCATGCTTGTGCAACAGGAATGAAATGAAAACACCCTGGCAGATGAAAATGTGGGGACCTTTGTTAAAAAAAACTATCAAGAATTTTAAGACAGCAAGAGCAGAGCGTTGAACCCAGCACAGAGCCCCTCTGGGCCCTGTACTATGGCACACCCATGAGGCCGGCCCTGTTGTGCAACCTTCCCTGGCTTGCCCAGGTACTTGCCGGGACCTACAGCATCCAAAAGGACAAGCAGTTGTGCCCTCAAGTTGGCCCTCCCAAGAGATTTCAAGACCCTCTCTCTATTCTCCCAGCAATCAGGAGGGTAAGATTATTCTCATTCTTAAGTCTGTTTTTCCTGCTCTATTCAGATAGGAAGGAAACTCGCTGCCCTTTATAACTGGCCCAGTACTAAGCTCACAACGACATCCAGCTAGAATCCCAGATCGTCCCATCTCTTACCACTATGGAGGTCAGGTCCTCACTCTCAAAGCGGCTGATGGCCTGGTCCAAGGATTTGTACATGGCAGCAGAGATGCGCTGAGTAATGAGTCTGTTCAGGTCAATTGATCTACCCAGGAGCTGGATATGAGAGGAGAGAGAGAGCATAGAAGTACTTAGTAGTAAGATTTGCACAGACACAACAGTGAAATGCAATGCACTGAAAGGAACCTGAATTAAAAGTATAAAGGATATAACTGGGGCAAGTGGGGACACTCTGTAGAAAACAGTATTGTCCAATTTCCCGAGTATGACAATTCTATTTTCATTACGAGAGAATGTCCTTGTTCTTAGGAGATAGGTGCTGAGGTGTTCAGGGATAAAATCTCATGATATATGCAACTTATTCTCAAATGGTTAAGAAAAAAAAGATATGTTCTTTTAAAAATATATATATATATATATATTTTTTAAATTTCAGAGAGAGGAAGAAAGAAGGATAAGAGCATCAATGATGAGAGAGAATCATTGATCAGCTGCCTCCTGCATGCCCCCTAACAGGGAATCAAACCTCAACTACTGAGCCACACTGGCTGGGCAAATAGTATATTCTTTAAAATATATATTTCCATATGTTATTTATATTTATACATAAATATATTTTATATATTTGCCACATTTATGGGTGAGAGAAAATATATAGCTGAGAAAGAGAAAGTGGTGAAACATTAGTAATCATGAATCTGTTTATAGAGAATATATGTACTCACTGTACTATTCTTTCAAGTTTCCTGTAGCTTTGAAACATAAAACATTGGGGGGAAATACAATTTATTCAGACTGCAGGAAGAGGCTCAGGATAGGCTCTGGCATCCGTGCAATGCCAACATCCCAAATTAGCCCTGAGCTCCTTCCTGAATCTGCCCTGTGCCCCAATTCACAGTCACCAGGAATAGCCACCCCTCAGCAAGGACCATTGTGTGCCTTTGTGGGGATGAATTTAAAAGCAGGAGCATGAAGGGCTGGTTACAGAACGGAAAATGTGGCTTACAGTCATTTCCACTGGGGAACACAGGGGCAGTACTGCAGGTGCCACAGAGAGAGCAGTAGACATTTACTGGCCACCTGCTCTGTGCCCTGCACTTTGCTAGGTACCCAAGGATTATTCTTAACCGTGTAATTTTTTCTACTTGTCTTCTGGGGTGAATTTTCTACCAACCGATGAGGGCCCCTTAAAACCACAATGTGCACACATAAAGCCCTCAATACTGAACACCCTGTGGCTAATTCTGCTGCATCAGTAAGCGACAGTCATCATTCTCTGTTGTTGACAGAGGAGAGAATGAATGTTCTCTTTCTTGTTATGAGTCTCCATTTCCCTTGCATTTCTCATAGCAACGGGGATGTCAGGGTTTCCAAGGAACCCCTTTCCTCTTCATCGAGAGCATCTCCTCGTGGAGGCTTGGCCCCCTTCACCTCAGTCTTTTCCACAAAGGCCATGGACCACAGGAGAAGCAGGCAGAGGCCACGGCGGAAAGGCCATTTCACCACCGCGTGGCTGCCAGCAGGGCAGCTCTTATTTTGACTGCCTTGTTCCATTAATGTTTGTAAGCAGGAGTATGTGTCTGAGCTCCTGATAGCATTTCCTCTACACCGGGGGTCAAGTGTTCACAGAAACCAACACCTCAAAAATAAACCATAGTTTCTACCCTGGGTTTAGCCTGACATGCTTTGTTTCAAAGGCCCAAAGCTCTCTATCACTTAGGCTAGCATCTGACCTCGCAGGAACACACCTACCCATGGCTGAGCAGCAGTCCCGATGGAAAGAAGTGGGCGGCAGCTTAGGATGGGAAGACAGAGGCTTTGGTGGCCACTGCTCCCAGAGGTGAGTGCAGACGAGCAGAGAGCCGGGAACTTGAACCAGAGGAGGCCTCATGCCTTTGCACTGTTTGTAGACTCGGAGGCTGTGTCACACCTATCTTAGACATCCACATGGACAAGGTGCAGCCAGCACAGTCCTGTTTCTGACCTCCATGCTCACCTCACAGCTACCCTCCCCTGCCTGCTCCAGTTCCACCGGGGGTTCTGTTCCCTGTTACCTGGACGTGTCTCTGTTTCAGCAGCGTTTCGTAGCGGTTGGACGGCGGGTACGGAATGATGACTCCGTAGTTCTTACATTCAGCTCTAAAACGTTTATCCAACAGGACACTGGAAGGGATGAGAGTTAAATGAGGCCAGCCAACGTGACAGCGAATCGTTTTCAACTGCCTCGCCACGTCTGCTTAGACTAGGATCTATCCATAAAGCACTGGTGTAATACATTTTAAGTAAAATTTCTTTTCTGTTTTAGAGCAAAGCCCTTCAAATTTCTTTCCAACCAGAAGAGCTCAACATGTAAACCAGAATGTCTAAGTTAAAAGACTGGCAACACAGAAGTTGACTTTTCTCTTTTATTCACTGACCAAAAAATCAACAACAACAAAACCGAGAGTGTGCCCTTCATATCCCAGATCCTTACTTGGGACAGTTTCCAACAGGAAACATTCTAAGTACTAAGAATACAAAGTTCCTGTCTTCTGGAAGTCCACGTTCTAGTGAGAAGAGACTGAAACTAAAAAAGCAGGCAGAGGAGCCGAGATTGGTTTAGCTCAGTGGATAGAGCGCCGGCTTGGGACTGGAGGGTCCCGGGTTCGATTCTGGTCAAGGGCATGTACCTTGGTTGCGGGCACATCCCCGGTGGGGGGTGTGCAGGAGGCAGCTGATCGATGACTCTCTCTCATCGATGTTTCTAGCTCTCTATCTCTCTCCCTTCCTCTCTGTACAAAATCAATAAAATATATTTTTTTAAAAAAGGCAGAGGAATAAAATAATTTCAAATAGCGTACGTCTGTATGGTATTAGTTATTTATGTGTGCACGTGCATGCTTTTCATCTCACATCTATGAGTTGGATGTACCATTATCATCTTTCACACTGAAACACACTGCAGAGTAATAAGTGCTCTGGAAACAATAAAACAGGACCATCTGGTATGAGGAGGTCAGAGAAAGCCTCTCTGGAGAGGTTTTGTTAGACAGAGACCTACACATGCGAAAAATAGCCAGACCTGGGGGAAGAATCCCTCAGGCACAATGAGCTTGGGATGTCTGAGAAAAGGAAAGATGGCCACCATGGATACAGGGCAGTACCTTGTAGAGAACATGATGCAAAAATGAACTTAGAAAGTTAGTCCAGGGGCCAGGTCACGTGGGACTACCTAATCCACAGGAAAGAGGTTAGATGCTCTCCAGATGTAACTGATTGTCATGGAAAGGAAGTCATGAAGCAGGGCAGTGACCCAATCTAAATGCACATTCTCCAGTACCGAGAGCAGCCACCCACCCCATTGGGCCTGCTGACCACCTGAGTTGCGGTGGGTCCACGTGGAGATGCTCTATGAATATAAACTACATTCTAGATTTTGAAGACTTAGACAAAAAAAGGAAAACTATCTCTAGTACTATTTAATTGTTGACATGCTGAAACTGTAGTACTTTAGATATACTGGATTCCATATTACACAAAATATATTGCTAAGTTAATTTTGCCTCTTTTTCCTTTTATAAATATGGCAACTAAAATTTTAAAAATTACATTTGTGGCTCACATGTATAACTGCATTATATTTCTTCTCTCAAGATTTTTAATTATTTTTTGTTTTTGCTTGTTTTTTTAGAGAGAGAGAGAAGGAGGAAGAGGGAGAGAGAAACATTATGGAGCCGCTGCCTCCTGCAACCTTTTGGTACACAGGATGACACCCAACCAACCTCATGGGCCAGGGCTAATTGCATTATATTTCTAATGGTCAACACTGATCTAGATCATTCCTCCCCTCCTGTGCTTTCTAACTCTTCCAGCCTCTCTCCAGCTTAGTCATGCCTTTTGCTCCCTCTTGTGGTCTGTGGAGATCTTTACATGTACTAATTCACCTTAACCCTCTCAACAGCCTCTCGAACTTTCCAAGTAATGCACACAATATATTAGTTTCAGGTGTACAACATCGTGATCTGACATTTATATACTTTCAGAAATGATCATCATGATAAGTCTAGTAAGTATGTCACCATACAGAGCTGTTACTGTATTACTGATTATATTCCCTGTGCTGCACACTACATCTCCATGGCTTGTTTATTTTATACCTGGAAGTTTGTACCTCTCATTAAGCTTGACCCTTTTCATCTACCCATCCACCTCTCCCCTCTGGCAACCATTACTTTGCTCTCTGTGTCTGTGAATTTGTTTCTCTTTTTGTTTTATTCGTATGCTCTGTTTTTCAGATCCCACATATAAGTGATATATCATGTGGTATCTGGCATGCTATTGTTACTATACTTCTGCCACAGGGACTTTGCACAAATAGTTCCTTTCCCTACATTTTCCTGTCGTCTCCTTCAAAACTACTGTACTCCTATCACCTTCAGAAAAGAACTCAAATGTATGTATCTCAGGGCAGCCGTTCCAGCTCCCCACCCAACGACCAGTTCAGGTTTAACCGTCATACATTCCCATGAACTCTGCCTTCATAGGGAGCAAGTAACTTCCCTTGTCACTGTGCATTCACTAGTTTTTATTAATGTCTGCCTTCCCCAGACATAGATCTGTATATTCTCCTCTCCTACATTCTAGCACCCAGTCCAGACCCATGGAAGCATTTAGGTTTCCTTACATGGGAATGAAGGGAGGTTTTGCGGCAGCAAACCCCAGGCTCTCTTACCTGCCGGCCATGGCTTTGTAGTAAGCGAAGATCTGATCCGCCAGTTTGTAGACAAACTGATCAAAACACAGATTCACCTGGTGAAGAGGAAGCAGAACATGTCAGTGGAGTCTGTCCAGCTTTACCACAGACACTTGGGCAACTCAAAGAGGGCAGTGGGCAGGTCTTCCTGAAGCTGTGGGGCAGAGGCTTTGAGGGTAAAAAGAAAAAAGGCTATATGGCCAAGCTAACTTTGGAAAGCCTGGTTCCTTGTTCTCAAGGTGCTCAGGCACAGAGAAGGCAAAGTTCGAAAAGCTGTGGAGGAACCGCCCTCCTCACTAGTCCCCTCTTCAGTGTCACAGGGGCCTGCCCAAGGTGGACGCCACAGACAGGTCTTCATGTCCTGTAATGACTTGTGTCGGCCTCCCCTGGCCACCTCTCCTGACAGACTTTCTTGTCTTTTCCTTTCACTGTACTTAACCTTGCTTTGCATATAAAGAGGTGAGTTGTCATCAGAAGTTTAAATGCTCAAAAAATATGATGCTTAAAAATCTTTAATTTTCAATGAACAAGGGTCTATCTTGCCAGGCCAATGTTTCATCCCAACGGTAATGCTCGGGAGGGAAGGAAGTTCTCATCAGACACAGAGGATCAAATCCCAATCCTCCAACCCACCAAGAGCAGGAAATGGCTGAGGGTGAAATTTCAAAAGGGAGTGGCAGTGCAATGTCAAAGGAAACAGATCATATTTAGGCGATTCATCTTCGATTCTTTTTTTCTTTTCTTTTTTTTTTTTTTTTTACCACATTCTCAGCTCTATATTCAAAGAGCTTTCATGCCTTTTGTCTTACACCCCAGGTGGCATATACAGTGGGAACTGTATATGGGAACCAGGTTTCCCAAACATATGCAGGTAACCAAGGCATCCAACCTGGACTTGAACTTCAAAGATATTGGTCTTCCTCCAGGCTAAGAGCCTACAGGGTCCAGATGGGAGTGCCCAGTCATATCCCATGATCCTCGTCTTGAACAGCTTTGAGTGTCCTTGCCCAAGTGGCTCAAGCCTCTTCCAGGCCCTGCATGCTCTTTTCCCTGGGTTTAACCTTGAAGATGAACTACACTGCAGGTATATGCACCACCCAGGGCTGGCCAAGAGTTCATTTTTTTTTTTTTTTGTGGCCATGGTGGTAGACAAAGCTTTGGCATTCATGTACTTATACACGAGGTCCTTCAGGGTGGGAAACAGGGTTTGGGGATGGGAAGAGAAAGGGGTCAGAAGACACAAAAGATTGTATTTCAACTCCCATAGAAATTGGAGAATCTTGAAAGAAAGCAGCAGCTCTATTAGCTTTTCTTTGGAATACATAAACTTTCAAACAAATCTGGTGATACTGCATACCCTAAAACATTCAAGTCTTTCCTTTATAAATAAGAATGCCCTATATTTGTGTGACAATTTTACCAAATGGGCCTCGTTCCATGTTTATAGAATCCCACGTGCTTAAGTAGAACAGAGACTATCCTCCAATTTCCAGAAGGTAAAACTAAGTCATTAGCGCCTTTGATCTCATGTTTCTGCCCCTTGCTGGCCCATGGAAGGACTGCACTTCCTTGTTCCTCTTTGAAAGGAGGTACAGCCACGTAACCAATGGCATGTGTCACCTTCAGGTGGAAGCTTTAAGTATCTAAGTATCACCCTAACCCAGTGGTTCTCAACCTTTCTAATGCCTGGACTTTTTAATACAGTTCCTCATGTTGTGGTGACCCCCAACTGTAGGAATCTCCTTCACGGCCCACGTGGAAAGAGTTCCGATTCAGGGCTCGGGTTCTGGAGAAGGGCCAAACACAAATGAAAAGACTTGAGACTTGAAGAAATTCAACTTGGTGATATGGGGAGCCAGGCAGTAGCCCAACTCTAGTGGGAGAACTACTCCCTGCTCTGGCCCTGCCACCCCCTTTTTTTGAGGCTTTAGGGAAAACATCTTAGGCAACATAAACAGAAATTTACATGTAGCCCTTAGGCAGGAAATAACAGAAACTTACATGGGACAAACAAGGTGGAGGCTGCTTCAGCTAACAATGTCTCAACTAAAGGGTGAGTGGTTAGAGCAATTAAGGTTGTTGACCAGCCTTCCTGGCTTCCTGTCAACATCTCTTTTTAGCGAAACTGATTTATTTTCCAGTACCCAACCATAAATTTATTTTTGTTGCTACTTCATAACTATAATTTTGCCACTGGTATGAATCGTAATGTAAATATCTGTGTTTTCTGATGATCTTAGGTGACCCTGCTAGCGGTTCTCAACAACCTGTGGGTTGGTTCTCAACCTGTTGAGAACTGCAGCTGTAGAGCCTAAGACCATTGGAAAACACAGATATTTACATTGCGATTCATTAACAGTAGCAGAATTACAGTTGTGAAGTAGCAATGAAAATAATTTTATGGTTGGGGATCACCACAACATGGGGAACTGTATTAAAGGGTCACGGCATTAGAAAGGTTGAGAACCACTGCCCTAACCCTTCCCCCTGCAACCAGTAAATATTCCAAATGAGTCCCAGATTGAAGATTACATAGAATAGAGGCCCTAGCCAACCCATACTGAAGAAATAAAACTTTGGTTTCAAGCTACTAAGACTTTGAGGTTGTTTGTTACTGCATCACAATCTAGCTTATCCTGACCATTACAGAAATAAACCCTCTCTAGTAAACAGCTTTACCAATTGAAAAGATGGCTATGTCAGTCCTATCAGTACTGTATAGAGACTCAGTGACCTTGGGATAATGACACTTGACCCCTTGACATCTGTCAAATAGATAGTAGCACAGACTTTTTAAAATTGTTGTGTGAAGCCGAAACCGGTTTGGCTCAGTGGTAGAGCGTCCGTCTGCAGACTGAAAGGTCCAAGGTTCGATTCCGGTCAGGGGCATGTACGTTGGTTGCAGGCACATCCCCGGTAGGGGGTGTGCAAGAGGCAGCTGGTCAGTGTTTCTCTCTCATCGACGTTTCTAGCTCTCTATCTCTCTCCCTTCCTCTCTGTAAAAAATCAATAAAAATATATTTAAAAAAATAAATAAAAAAATAAAATTGTTGTGTAAAGATTACTTAAAATGTTTATATAGTGCTTAGCACTATGCCTGGCAAATGGTAAATACCTAATAATTGAAAGGTGTTTTACTGTTGTTTTTATTAGCCAGGTAATCAAACCATAAAAAGACCCATTGGAAAATTAATTTTACCCAAGCAGTCCCATCATGTCCCATCCCTTCAATATTTGAAAAAGAAAGACCTCATCCCGGGCTAGGTCCTTGGGGACAACCACGATGTTTATAAAGAGCAGCCTCTGGAACCAGTCACTGATCCCATGCTATGGTCTCCCCCAAATTCATGTGTTGAGATCCTAACCTCCAAGGGTGATGGTATCAAGAGGTGGGGCCTTTGGGGGTGGGGGGGGAGAGGTGATCAGGCCCTGAGGGTTCAGCCCCCATGAATGGGATTAGTGCTCTTACAAGAGAGACCCCGAGAGCTTCCTCTGGGTTTCCACCTCACGAGGACACGGTGAGAAGTCTGTGACCCAGAAGAGCGCCTTCACCCGGCTATGCTGGCACTCTGGTCTCAGACCCCAGCTCCAGAACAGTGAGAAACCGACGTGTTTGTTGTGTATGAGCCACCCAGTCTGTGATATTGTTACAGCTTGAATGGATGAAGACACCCGACTTGTGCCAATAGCTGGAGATGAGACAAGCCCACACTCCCGGAACAAGCCTGCAGGAGCGGAGGGAGAAGCATCACTTGCCTCGGCTTCGATCTCGTCGTACAGGAACTGCTTTTTGAACTTGGTCAGAGCATAGTAGGCGCTGTCGTTGTACAGGTCCAACGGGTAGAGGACGTACCTGAAGAGGAAAAAACAAGGGCCAGCAGCTTACTAATCACCTCTCTTACGGCAGCCAGACTTCTGTCTGCTGGGAAACACGAAGCTTTGGGAGAAAGAGAGAAAAGGAGAACCTTTCAGCACTGTTTCCAGCCTCCACTTGGGAATGACTTACTTTACAATCTGCCCACAGAAATCAAAGTCCATGATGCTAATAAAGCCAGGGCCTGAAAAAAAATGAGCTAGTTTCCTAATCCCCAGGGATGATTATCCCCCCCCCCACCCCCCCGCCACCCCCAGCATGACTGTTAGGAGAATGACAAAGCGTAGGAGGGGCAGACGGGCTGGTAGACTTCTGAACCTATCTGCAAGGCTGAGTCAAATCTGGTGTGGTTGCCGAAACCAGTTTGGCTCAATGGATAGAGCATTGGCTTGCGGGCTGAAGGGTCCCAGGTTCGATTCCTGTCAAGGGCATGTATCTTGGTTGTGGACACATCCCTGGTAGGGGGCGTGCAAGATGCAGCTGGTCAATGTTTCTCTCTCATCGATTGTTTCTAGCTCTCTGTGTCCCTCTCCCTTCCTCTCTGTAAAAAAATCAATAAAATATATTTTTAAAAAATCTGGTGTGGCCTTGGCCCGGCAGAATGCCTCATCTGGAAAGCTCTGGGGAAAACAGAGTTGGCTGGCAAACTAGCCTCCACCTCCTCCCCCAGGAACCTCCTTGCTGGCCCAAGCCTGCATCTTACTCCATCATGGAAGGTTCTTTGGTTTCCAGGATATGGTCCGTTAGGATCCAGGGCATGGACATCTCGATGGGAAACTGGATCCGCCGGCCCATGGTCAGCTCCAGGAAGAACTCTCGGAACCAGAGCTGGGAGAGGTCACAGCACTGCTGAAGGGCTTCTGGAAAGCACGAGGGAAAGGCCTGGGTTATAGCGGAGCACAGAGGGCCCGGGAGTGTAGTGTTTATGAATGTGACTGTTATTCTCATGGCTGTGCTGGAGCACAGCAGGTCCTCAGAGGTAGGACTTGACCGTAGACCCTTCTCTCTTGAACTTGAATGCCAGGCTAATGGTAGAAGACAGGGTTTGCTAAGCTTGAGAGGCAGAGACAGTGTGTGGGGAGGGGGTGGTGATGTGTTAGAGCTTTTGGTGCCCCTCAATGTCCACTTCCCTCCCCCTGCTCCAAAGCCATCCAGAAAATACTTGCTACTCAAAGTGTGAAGAGAGGCCTGAAGTGTCTGCTTTCACCTGAACTGCAGCTCTGTGACCCCTTGTACGTGATAATTCTGAGCTCACTGCTCCGAGGTCTTGAAGGCCCTTCCTAGGCTGCTTCTGTGAAGAACTTGGGACTATTGGTTAAGATCTCTCTTCAATACCAACAGATGCATGACCACTCCCATCTCTCTGGGCTGCTATGGTCCCTCTACTCTGCCCTGTCACACCTGCGCACATATCCTACAGACAGAAGAGGAGGAGGGGGCGGGGGACACAGGTGCAGCCAGGAGCCTCCTTTGCTAGGAGCAATGAGCACTAATGGGGTCAGAGCTGCTGCTTAGATGCAAAACGCTGGCCCTAGGTGCATCTGTGTGCACTGCTATTTCTGACCCCCTTTACTATGGACTTCATGCACAATCAGCCACAATGTCTACCGGACAAATAGTTCCAGCCAAGTCAGAGTAGCTGGACTGAGCCCGGCCTTTCCTAGCTCCCACCGGCGAGTGGGCGTTTTTTCCTTGAGGCAAATGTGCCCCTTGGGTCAAGGGATCACAGGTCTCTGCAACTCTGGCCTCCTGACAGCTCAGTGGCTCTGGGCCTGGGGAGCCCCACGCTCACCACTGATGTTGAGCAGGTGTGTGAAGAAGAAGGACTGCTTGTGGAAGTCCTCGATGGCGAGGACAATGGGGCCGTCCAGGCTGCTCCTCAGGGTCTTCTTGGAGCCACTCTTGTCTGCGATGAGCGATTCGAGCATGGTCCGCACCATGTACAGCTTGAAAAAGAAAGACGGGCAGGTCAGGGGCTGGCCCTGCATCCGGGGCAAGGATGCTTTGTGTTGCGCATATATATATATATATTTTTTTTTTTTTCCCTTCTGTATTTTTATGCCCTTATAAAGCTTTGTCTTAGGAAGCTTCTATTTTGGGATTGCAGTAGTGAATTTGGAACATGTAAATTTTCAAGAGGGAGGACAGCCAGCCCGGGAAGGCAGTTCTGTCTGGGGCCTGTGGCCACTTTGGGTAGGTGCGCCTGGTAAAACCAGGAAGGTCAAGGTCCAGATTCCTGCTTGCCCTCTCAGCCAAGGGCCATCAGAGGAGAACCTCATTCCACACCAACCTAGAGTCCCTGCAGTAGCACCGTGTGTGGAGCATTGGACCAGGAGTCAAAAGACTGGGGTGTCAAGGCCAGGCACTGCCGCTGACTTGCTGTGTGACCTTGGGCAACAGAGTCCCACTCCGGGCCTCAGTTCTCTTATCTGCCAACATGAAGGGGTTGTAGCTCTCGCAAACCAGTCCCCTTCAGCGCTGACATTCTGAGAACTGTGAAGTGGGAGATTATCAGAACAAGCCCCCACCACCTCAAGTTTGGGACCCTCAGTATTTTGAATCCATCGCCCTCTGGTGGCACCAGCTGCGTGGCACAGCCTGCCAAAATCCTGGGTGGAAAGTGGGTGAAGATTGGTACTTACACAGGAGCCTACTAGACAATTAACTCCCTCTTACAGAAGACCTTAAGTGCCAAGGATACAAGTGCTAATCTAGATCTTTCCACATCATTTGTCTTTGAATCTTAGGGCTGGAAGGGGCCTCGAGGAACCAGGCTAGTCCATTCCTGCTGCCTCCTGGAGAAGTGTACCCAAACCAACCCAGCCAGGCGGTGTTATACCAGGGATCGGCAGCCTCTTCGGCCCTGTGTGCCACCAGTGGGGTGAAACAAAGCCCGCGGGGACCACTGGCAGGCCTACGACATAGATAGGAGAGAGGAGGGGGGGATGGGAGGGCAGGAGAGACAGGGAAGAGGGAGAGAGAGAAAAGAGAGAGAGAGAGAGAGAGAAAAGCAAGAGGTATTGTATACGGTGGGAAAGCCATCACGACTGCTAGGGGCCACTTGCTCCAACCTCCCTCTGCCACAGGCCCATCCTCCTCTGGGACCTCACCCACCATGCGCACTGCGCAGGGCAGCAAGGCCACAGGAAGGAGGGGCACCATCCCTACCATAGCCTTCCCCTCGCGGTAAAGGAGCTACCATGGATGCTGGTCTATCAGACGTCTACCCTCTGAAACCCTGACGGCACGCATGCCTATCACCCCTAAGAACCGAGACACCCTGTTCCAACAATGGCATTCTTTACGTCCATCCATGTGAGTGTTGACTGATTCATATCAAATTCTAACGACTTGTCCATAACAGGGGGAACTCTTTTCCCACCTCCTCTGAAATGGAGCATTTGACCCACCAGGACAGGCAACGTCCCAGCTACACTGGCGGCCCATGCCGACCGTGCTCCAGTGTCCCTAGCAGGAGACCTGGTTCTTGTCCCACCTCAACCTGTGACTCACCTTGCAGCTCGGACAAGTCACTTCCCCTCTCTGGACCTCAGTTTCCCCACCTGTAAAATGGGGGGAGGGGACTGGAACTAGTTTGTCTCTAGGGGTGCTCCCAGCTCTGACTGTCTAGGAGCCTGTTAAATGCATCTGTGCCACCTGACATGGCTCGGTGGGGCTGGGGGGCTGATTGCTGGTGACACGCACCTTTCGCTAGTCTATATAGATAGTCCTGCTCTCTTCTCTCTCTTCTATCTCTTTCTCTGCCTGCTGGTTCCCCTTGCTCACCTTCCTCCTTTCCAGTTTCTTTTGTGCCTTGTCTGTTTCTCCCTCACTCATGTCTGGAAAGCCCTGCCCAGGTCCTCTGGGGAATTCTGGGATAGAGAGGTCTCTGGCCACTAACCTTACACAGAACTCTTTGCAGAAGCTTCCTCAGGACGGTCCGCAACCAGCAGGCAAGGTGAGTGCACACTGGCCACAGGTTGGGAAGCCAGGGGATGCTAATGATGACAGAGCTGAGAACACACCTTGCCCCTGTCCCTCTGCCCCGCCCCCTTACCCAGACACAGACACACACACAGCGAGAGGGGTCAGGGATGGCTCCTCTCAGGGACTCAGGGTTTCAGGGCAGAGAGGCTGAAAGGTCATGCGAGGCGGGAGTCCCCAGCGTGGGGCCTGGAAGACTTTAAACACTTCCATGGAGCCATATTCTTTCCCCCAGCACCTCATAAGCCTACTAAAAACTAGTTGTCCTTTAAGCAGGCGACAGAGATCTAACTAAGATGCCCAGATTCTTTATTTCCACCCCCCTGGAATTTTACAACTGCTTTGGATAAGCCACAGGCAGCCTATTGTTGTTCAGAAGCTCCAGTTGGAAACCCTGAATATCTCTGATTACTAGACAATCTCTAAGGAATCAAGGGCTTTTGATACTTGTCCTTCAGGGGTCATAGAGGGAATAAAAAAAGAATCTAATCAGAAACACGATCTCATGCAAAGTTTTCATTTAACAGAGAAGATAATCAGAGCTCAGAGAGGTCAGCACTTTCCCAAGATCACAGGGCAAAGTCAGAGGCAGAGCTTGTGAATTCCCAAGCTAGGATGTCACTGCAGGGGAAGGGGCAGGGCTCGTTAAACAGGGACAGGGCAGATGCACACAGAGTCTACTTTAAAACTCCTACATCTGGAACCAGTCCTGGTATTACCCCCATTTGCCAGATTAGACAACTGAGGCACAAAGAGATTACAAAACGTGCCCAAGGTCACACAGGTATCTAGGACGAGAATCCAGGTCTCCTGAATCTTAAGCCAGTGGTCCTCCCTTCTATATCAACACAAGACGGTAGAATACGACTCACCATGCCCCTCCTGCCCGAGGACCCCCAGCCCCAGTGCTCTATGGTCCAGCCAGAATGACCTACCAGGGCCTGGCTAGCCTGAGATGGCAGAGCTGGCTTGTGCCCAGAGCCGCTTACCTGTGTGCTGGAGGGCCCCACAGCACGCCGGGGCACCTTGATGTCAAATCCACCTTTGGGATCCTTCTCCCCTCTCAGGCATGGGTCATTGGGGGGCTCTCGGCCGCCCTCCCAGTCACAGATGGTCTTCCGAATTGCCTGCAGGACACTGGGAAGGAAGGATGGAGGCTCAGACATGGTTTAAGCATCAGGAGGAAGGAAACACTGCAAGCCTGTTTCTAGGGTCTGTGGTGCCCCAGGGCCACTTTCCCAGAATTCTTCGAGTGCTTGTCAAAGGTGCTCATCCTGGGCCCCACCCCTGAGATGCTGGTGTAACAGGTCTCAGGTGTAGTCCAGAGTCTGCATGCTACAGGCACCCAGGTGGTTTCAATGCCAAGGCTACCTGAGACCTCAGCTCTGAGCCTGTGCAGGGGCAAAGAACTCGAGTGAGGCAGGACGGCTGTTTCTGTTTTTGGTTATAGGAGAGCCTCATTAGTCCCATTAAACCTCTGATTATTTAAAGCTTTAATAAAAGCTTATATTCATTGCACACTTATTCCACGTGGCTGTGTACTCCGGCCTACCTGTGGATTATCCAGTTTTATCATCCCAACAGCCTATGAGCAAGAACCATTATCATCCACATTTTACAAATGAGGGAAAGTGAGGTTCAGAGAAGCTAAGTACCTGGACGGGGTTCACATAACTAGACAGCAGTGGAGATGGGCTTCCAACCCAGAGACTGAGGGTCACTTATCTCAAATATCCAATCTCCTGAGAAGGTTTCCTGAAACCTGCTGGCAGGGTCTGTGTGTTCACAGGCTGCCCCGGAAACGGACTGAGCAGGGACCTTCCTCTGTGCTCTGTACCTCGCACCCCTGATGTGGCCCTGGAAAAGGGCCCCGGGGAGACCCACCTGATCAGCACGTTCTTCTTCTTCCGCACCGCCTGCCGCAGGGGCTCGCGCAGCGTCACCTGGGCGAAGTCCTGCAGGGCCGCGTAGATGGTGTTCCGGATGGCCTGGTTGAAGACGCTCTCCATCCTGCCCATGAGCACCTGCAGGCCTTTGATCATGGCGATCACCTGCCGGGCACAGACCGGGGTCAGGCTTCCTGTCCGGTACCCTTCACCGCATTGAGGAGAGGGCACGGAGATGCCCAGAAGCACGAGGCCAGCCAGTGCTGCCTCGAGTGCCGATCCATGGCTAGGCAAGAAGAGAGCGCCGGGACGGAAACCAGCACCCTGCCCCTCCATCAGGAAAGCCCTGCTGCCAGGCAAAGATGTCGCTGCCGATTTTCATTCCAGCACCGGCTCCCTATCTTGATGCGACTGGTGACAAATGGCAGCTGGTCCGGGGACCACATTTTGAGTGCCACTCTGACTTCTGTGGCTTCTCCACACAGCATGCACCCACAGGCCGTAGCAAATAGGACTTTTTTTTTTTTTTTTTTTTTTTACCATACACATTTTAAAAGAATTTTTACAATCTTTGCTTTTGAATTAATTTGGCTAGCTGCTGCTTAAGCCCATAAAATGGGGTTCCTGTAGAAGACTTTGGGGAAGGGGGAGGAGAATCTCTGCCCCTCTAGATGCCTCCTCCCCAGCCCCTGAACTCACTAATCCGCCTGCAGACGTGGGAGACTGGTGTCTGTGATGAATGTAGCCCTGGGTGCTCTCTCTTGGGATCTGCCTGCCTCCAGGGCGAGTGTCCTCTGCCCTGGGCTCCTGTCTTCCCTGAATCATCCCCTCCCTGCCGGAGGAAGGGAATATGTATTTCTGTAGCTGCTTGGCCTGTTTCCCAGTGGGTAAGTTTAATGGGCTGGGGGAGAAATAGGGTCTGGTGTGACCTTGGGTGGAAGGCACAATCTCTGGTCCAGCTTTACCAGCAACAAACCTAACCCTTAACACACACACACACACACACACACACACACACACACACACCGTTAGCCTCAAGTGCTAATTCCTAGATTGGTTCAGAATTCAGAGAAGCAAGCATGTGCCTCATCAGCCTCATGACAACACCACACTTATCACACCCATTCGCAACAGAAGTGTCAGGAGGTCCGGGGAGCACTCAGCTCCAGGCCAAGTGTGATGACAATCACAACCCCGAACCCCAGTCCTTTGAGGTGCAGCCTGGAGATGTGCAAAAGAGCAACCCGAACTCCTGGTGCTCTGACCCTTTCCAGCTTTCATAGCTCATCATCATCACCCCCTTTGACAGCTATTGTTTGGTTCTGAAGAATAACCCTGGGATGAGCTGTAGACGGTCGACTCCATTTTACAGATGAGGACGTTGAGGCTCCAAGAGATGAAGTGACCTTGGACCCAGGGCTAGGATCCAGGACTTATAGACTTCAGATGGTCATGAAAGAGGTAGCTGTCATTCATTAGTGTGAATGAGTCCCCCCCCCCCCCCAAATATCTTTTTGCAATGAAACAAACAAAACACAAATTAGAAGGTTATAAACCAGGAAAGAAGAGTCTCCCCTCCAGATATTACCACTATCAATATAAATACTTACCTAGGTCTTTCAGTTTTGAGGAAATATCCAAAAGTATATCACTTTTACTCTAAATGGGGTCAATTTATACATGCTGTTTTTTAACCTGTTTATTTTAAACTCACCAATATAATGTGCATATCTTTCCACATCAATACAACCATCTTAGGGGCCACACAGTTTTTGATGACATAGCGGTACCTTCATTTGTTTTACCTGGTCCCATGCTGAGGACATTTCAGTTGTTTCACATATTTTAGTATTATAAACTAGAGGCCTGGTGCACGAAATTCATGCACTTGTGGGAGGATGTCCCTCAAACCAGCTTGCACCATCTCCAATCTGGGACCTCTCGGGGGATGTCCAATTGCCGGTTTAGGCCTGATAACTGTGGGCCTATGTGGGCCTAAACTGGCAGTCGGACATCCCTCACAATCCAGGACTGCTGGCTTCCAACTGCTCACTTGCCTGCTTGCCTGGTTCCCCCTAACTGTTACTGTCTGCTAGCCTGATTACCCCTAACCATTCCCCTGCCAGCCTGATTGATGCCTAACTGCTCCCCTGCCAGCCCGATTGCCCCCAACTTCTCTCCCTTAATGGACCAGTAGCCCCTAACTGCCCTCCCCTGCCGGCCTGATTGTCCACAACTACCCTCCCCTGCTAGCCATCTTGTGGTGGCCACCTTTGAGCACATGGGGGCGGCCATCTCATGTGAGGTGTGAAGGTCAATTTGCATGTTACTGCTTTATTATGTAAGATACTGTGACTAATTGGCTTAATTCCCTGGGATATATTTCTAGAACCTTCTGGGCCAAAGGGTATGCACATTAAACATTTGGGTACAGCTGCTCAGTCTGCCCTCATAGGAAGACTGTGAAATGCAGATGGACTACCCAGTCTCTGAGGTTTATTTCCCACACTTCAGCCACAGGCATCACCAGCCTTCCACATCCTTACCATCCTGACTGGTCCACAACACTATCCCATCTTAGTTTCAATCTGCAGTTCTCTGAACACTCACTGGTTTGGGCATTTCTCTGAGCTCTTTCAGCCATGTTTTTTGGTTGGTCTGTTTCTGCTGCTGGTTTCTTTTGCCCATTTTTCTAGTGGAGTGAACACTTTCCTTTGGATTTTTAAAGAACAGAATGAGTTTCTAATAGTTTGTGACTAACCTGACACAGATGAATGGGGGGAAGGGCAGGAAGGGGACGGGTAAGTACAGGCACAGGAAGGGACCAAGGCTGCCATCTAGCTGGAAACCACTCCCTCCCACTGCGGGACCCTGAGCAGCAGCCTTGGGGATGGAGGAGACCCGAGACAAGACGCTGGGAGGTTGGCACCCACCTCCACGAAGGCGAACTTCTCCTCGCTGGTGTAGTTGTAGCGCGTGGCTCTCTCGTACTCCTCCGCCGTGCCCGGGCAGTCCTTGTTACAGAACTTGTCGGTGGGGTGAACCAGCTTCCAGGAGTACTGGGGGTGTGAATAACCCAATGCCCATCAGCAGAGCAATGGACAGACAAAAGGAGGCGTGACCAAGCCCTGGGAGACCATTCAGCCACTGAAGGGAATAAAGTACTGACTCATCCTACGGCACGGATGGACCTTGAAACCATACGATGTAAAAGAGGCCAGCCACAAAAGACCCCACAACATAGGACTGCACTTTAGGAAACACCCAGAATTGGAAAATCGATGGAGACAGAAAGTAGATTGGGGCAGGGGAGACAGGGCATGGAGGGGGGCGGTATGTGTGTGTACAACTGAATTTTTGCAGAGATGAAAATGTTCTAAATGTGTGATTGCACCACTCTAAGTATACTGAAAGCCAGGGAATCTACATTTTAAAAGGGTGAGTGGCACGGCATGTGAATTGTATCTCAGTAAACCTGCTGTACAAAGGGTGCTTGCGGGGAGGTCGGTGAAAGGGGGCTGGGGAGGGGCAGCTCCACCTGGGGCACGTACCACCTCCATGACGTGGGCGCTCCACTTGGATAAGAGCTGCAGGCCCCGCAGGGCCAGGTCGAAGAGCTCGCGGTACTCCTCGTCGGACTTCTGGCTGTCCAGCCCCGAGCCCGTCACCACCTGGGGAGCATGAGCCGTCACCCCCACCATCCACGTGCCTGGCACTTGAATGCATTACTTCACTGATTCCCTCAAGATCGCTTCACGGGGGTGCCTTATGACATCCCCTTCACAGATCAAGTGGGGCTCGGACAGTGTCCTGCTGAGTGAGCTCATGTTCCAGAAACAACGTCTATTCCACAAGATGACTTTCATCAGAAAAGCACAAGGTTATGCACTGATCGGATGCTGACAGGGTTGTGACCAGAGCCTCATAGGAACCTAACCCTGTATTCCCCCCCAGGGGAGCAATGGTTCAGTATTGGCCAATTCAGTGTTCAGGGCCACTTCATAGAACGTCATTGAAAATAAAGAGAATGCTCTGCATATACACATGTATAAGCGTATGATTTAAAAATAATGTTGAGCCAGACTCATTCTCAGACCACAACCAAAACTTCACAAGGAATAAAGGAGACCCCTACCCTTAAAGTCAAGCCACAGAGCCTTAGTTCAGTTGACTGGTACATAGAGTTAAGAAAGTCAAAGAGGCCCTAGTGGTTTGGCTCAATGGATAGAACGTCGGTCTGTGAACTGAAAAATCTCATAATCTATTCCAGTCAAGGATACATGCCTGGGTGGTGGGCTCGATCCCCAGTGGGAGACTTGCAGGAGGCAGCTGATCCATGATTCTCTCTCATCACGGATGTTTCTATCCCTCTCTCTCCCTCTTCCTTCTTCTCTGAAATCAATAAAAATATATTTAAAAAAAAATAAAGTCAAAGAGTTTGCACTTGTCCCTGGTCCACGTCCACTGGCTAAAGACCACAATGTCCGCATCTGTTTGACTGTCCTCATTTCAAATACATTGCCTCTTCGATACAAGGCGTGTCCGAGTTTGGGTTTGGAAAGCATGGGCACTATAGCTCCCAGCCACCTGCTGCAATCCGTGAGCAAACATGGGACAGTGCAGCCATCCACCCAAGCGCTCCGGGTAACAAAGGAACTCAAATCAGGGCACCTGTGCTACTCAGCCAACATATACACATATTGGAAGGGTTTAGTGGGAAGAGATCCAGGAGTGTATATTCACCCAAATATTTATTAATCATAGTCGGTTCTGGGTGGTAGGATCTTACATGACTGATTTCGCCTCCTTTTGCATATCTCTATTTTTTTCTGAGGTTTGAGCATTTGTCTGTCCCTAATTGTAGTTTCTGGTGTTTAATGATATCATTATTGTGTAATTTAGAAATATTTAGATGGTGTTATAAGCAGGCGTGTTTAGAATTCTTTCTCTTGCTATCTAGGGCGGGTTGGTTTGGAAAACGTTCTAACAATTAATTCCCAATTACTCTGCTGGGCACCATGTGTTTTCCGTGCATCAGAGAGTTTAATCCTCTCAATGAAACTTTCTGGATGCTATTACCCTCATTCTGCAGAGGAGGAAATGGAGGCAGAGATACTGAATAACTCGTGATGGTCAGCAGCAGGACCAGACTCACACCCAGTTCTGTGTGTCTCTAAGATCCATGCTGCCCTCCTGCCTCTAACGGGTATTCCCTTACTCCTGCTCTCCATCATTTCTGTGGTCATTTCTGTGCTCACCCTTCTCACCCTGGCCTCCATCCCAGCCACTGGAGTGAGCTCACCTCACTGTTGCTGTAGCGAGCAAGTTCGGAGATGAAGCGGATGTGGTCATCTCGGATCTGAACCATCTGCTCGCAGATATTGTACTGGGGGCTGATGCTGCTCTGGGTGCAGGTCCACCTGGGCAGAGAATCACAGGGTCGGAGCAGGTCCTGGTCTCAAGTGCCTGGTGGGACAGGCTCCTTCCACTTACATGTTGCTCCTGGTGCCTGGCCAAGGTGGCTGGCTCCCCTGGGCAGAACCAAGAGGTAACCCAGACAGGAGCAAGACAGCCTGTTCATCCCACATCGTGGGGGTCACAGGCTGAGCAGACTGGCCCTTCCTCCTCCTCTAGGACCCAGTCACAGGCTTTCCAGATACCTGGTGTCCATATACTTACCAGTTACACGAGGGGGAAGGGAACTGCAGCCTCTCGAGGGCTACAAAGGCCTGGAATCCACGCAACAAAAAAGCAAGGTGGGCGACCTCCCCAAGCCTGTCTACCGACTCGGACATCCTGAGGTTGAAGCCGGTTTAGGAAGAGCCTACGGGGAAGGACTAAGGAAACCTAAAGGGGCTTTTCCTTTTTCAACAGTGACCCAGGAACATGCAAGCAAGCACTTCGTGGTGAGGAAGGCCAGGGTCATTCATTCTCTCTCTCTCTCCCCCTCCCTCCCTCTCCTCATCCTTGTCTTCTTCCTCCTCAACTATTATTTTTTAAACTTATCACTGGGGGAATCATCCTAAATTGGAGAGGAAATGAATGAATGAGAATCTTCACTCTCCTTCTCCAAGAGAACAAAGACAGCCCCCTTTGCCCTCTAGTGCTGGGTGACCCGGCAGACAGATTAAAAGCACCGTCACCAAAAAAGGCAGATAAACGTTTTGGCAAGAATTTAATATTTCATCCCAGTCCAGGGTGGCTCAGTTGGTTGAGCACTGACCGACGAACCAGGAGGTCACAGTTTGATCCTGGTCAGGGCACATGCCCAGGTGGTGGGCTCGATTCCCAGTGGGGGGGGCATGCAGGAGGCAGCCAATCGATGCTTCTCTTTCATCACTGATGTTTCTCTCTCTCTCTCCCTTTCCCTTCTTCTCTCTGAGATCAGTAAAAACATACTTGGGGGAGGGAGGGAAGAATTTGGTATTTCAAAGGGAGCCCTGAAGCAGCCCTCACAGAACATTCTGGACGGTGAGAGTCTTCTTCCTGCTGGTTTTATTTTGGGTCAGCAGCGCAGGGATGGGGACACAACCACTCTGACTGCTGCCGCCCCACCCTGGCCACATCACCGTTCCCAACCAACTTCCGGAGGCAGAAACGTGAGGAATTGAGTGCAGCATTCTGGACCGTGCTTTTCCTAGCACACCTCCCACAGCCCTGGCAGCCAGCGGGTTACAAAGAGCCTAACCCAGCTTTCCTTGGGCTCTAGGCTGGCAGTTTTAAGGTCTCAGCCCTGACTAAAGGACAGTCATCCCTCCTTCACCTGCCCCCACCCCCCATATGGGAAGGTCAAAACCACCCAGTTTTAGAATGAGACGCAGGCAGAAGAAACCTCTTAACAATCCCAGAGATAAAGCCTACAGCTGGGTGTCCCTTCTCCCATGAGGCACTGACACCCCAGACCCCAGATCTTGGCGTGGATTCCCAAGGATGGTGGTTTATAGAACGACCTAAGGCGAGGCCATCAACCAGTCCACACGGCTGAAGTGTCCAAACCATACCGCTATGGTGTACTTACCGCATGGACACCAAACCTGAGGAGGGAATCGGGGTGATAGAGAATGACGTCACCTTGCTTCTCAAGGAAAGAGGACTCCTGCCGTCCCAGTGCAGCAGGGACAGAGAAGGGGCGTGGCTGTGCTCTGAGCGCTTTTGAACCCCAGAAGCAAAGGGCGGATCCAAAAGGGCTCAGAGCACCTTCCACAGCTCCCCTCTGGAGTCCACCTGCCCAGGGCTCTGGGGAGAGGGGAGGGGCTGAAGTGGCCCCTCGGCCCCCTGCCCGGGCTGGGCGCCTCGCGGGAGCCGAGAGACATTACGGCAGGCACTCACTTGGACTTGTTCTCTTCATAGTGAGCACTGGTCTTAATGTATCTGGCCAGCTCTATCTGCATGTCGCCGAATAGGGGCACCACTTGCAGCTGCTGCAAAGGAAGCAAACACAGCGTGTGAGACGCCGAGGGGGGACCAGGGGGCTGCCTTCCACCAGGGGAGGCAGCCTCCCTCTGGGAGCCTCTGGGCTGAGCCCTCGCTCCTGCTTATGATGATGCTTCCACGTGAGCCTGGAGCCAAAAAGAGCCCCAGCCAGCAGACAGGTCGCCTGCCTGCAAACAACCGTATGACCCAGCAACTCAGCCCAGAGAGGCAGAGCGACTTGTCCAAGGTCACCCGGCAGGCAGACCGGGTGAAGGATGAGGCCCAGATGGCCTGCCTCTCAGGGAAGGGTCCTTTCTGCTCTGATTTCCCTCGGATGGGATGATCCTGCTGCGTGTTGCTCTGGGCTAGGAGTGTTTGCCTGGATGCCACTGGCTAGGCGTTGTGTTTCTGAGGAACACCAGTGTAAGGTTAACTGAAATCATAGCATCTACCACCAGAGGGCAGACAAGTCCCATCTGAAAACCAGGACAAACGGAGGGGAGGCTGGCATTTTCTGTCTGCTTCTGATGTCTGGGCACGTTGCCAACCCCTTCAAAACCAGAGGGTTTTAGGGAGGAATAACTACTCTGTACGACACCAGAGTGCAGATACATGTCATTCTGTGTTTGTCAAAACCCATAGAATGGACAATGTCAAGAGTGATCCCTAATGTAAACTGTGGCCGTTGGATGACAATGATGGTCAATGTAGGTGCATCAGCTATAACAAACGCACCAACCATTCTGGTGGGGGTATTGATAATGGAGGAGGCTGTCCATGAGTGGGGTGGGGAAGGGGAGGGAAGGAGGTAAAAAGAAATCTTCATACTGTGTGCTCAATTTTGCTGTGAACCTAAAACTGCCCGTAAAAATTAAAGTCTTTTAAACAAAACAAAAAATAGTATCTCAAGCCATACAATAACCCTGTGAGGCCAGTACTATTCATTCCCATTTCAGAGATGGAGTAAAGGAAGCTCAGATAGCACGAGTGATTTTTTTTTTACAAATTCAAACCAGCAAGAGGTCAAGGAGCCAGGACTATGAGCCAGGGTGCCGACTCACCTACGCCATCCCAATGAACCCCCAAGGAACCCTCTAACACGGCCCCCCTCGGTATTCATGGGAGGCTGGGAACTCAGACTCAGAGGTTTCAAGACTTTCCCAAAGCCGCCCAGCTCCTAAGTGGCAGAGTCAGAGGAAACCCGGCCTGTCAGAGGCGATGCCCTGTTCTTCCCTCCGCCCCATGTCATCACCCTGATGAAGGCAGAGGCACACTTTGCACAGGTCCCCCGAGATGAGCCCTGCTTCCATTGGGGGCGGCTGCAGAGAAAGTGAAAGTTCCAGTCTCGCAAAGAAGCCTGCTGGCGACTTATTTCCCCTTCATCTCCAAGAGTTGGTGGGACCCAGGCCCAGCCTGGTGTCCCCCATGTCACACCTGCAAAGGGGGGGTAAGCCTGAATGGTAAGCCTGGCTTTGCCAGGTCTGACCTCCAAGGCTCCACCCCATGCCTGCAGTGCCCAACACCGGCATCAACTGACAACATGGGATTCCTCTCCAAAGTGGGGAATCCTTTTGCGGAAACCTCAACGGCTTAGCTTAACCACAGTGTTTTATTTGTAAAGATTTGGGGTGAGAAGATGTAATCTCTGGGGCCCTGGAGCAGACTAAGTGTATGAGGGAAGCTGCCCAGGGGCAGGGTCAGCCAACGTGGCCTCTGCTGGGCCAGGAAAGAGAGACTGTGACTTTGCCACTGTCAATCAGTTTAAAATGCAGTCTAGCCCTTCTGCTCCTGCGAGTTCAGATTATACTGAAAAGTAAAGCAGTCGCCGTCTTCTGCTCAGTGCCTCTTTGCTTACGTAGCAGGGGAGTTTGGGGAAAGGAAAAAGCAGTATGCACATTGGACCCAGCCGAATCCCAGCTGAATCCTCAGACTTGGCCAGGCGTGACTTGTAAGGGGCTGCCTTCTAGTGTAGATTCCTCTACCAAAGGCAGCTGGAGGACCTGCTATTCTATCCTCTTCCTCCTCCGAGGGTCTTTAGAGCTGCGACCCAACCAACAAGCCTCACTGCATGCTGGTTAATTTCATTTCTTTCCCCCAAGAGGCAGCCCCTTGGCCCCTGCCCAGCCCCAGCTGCAAGTGCTGACCTTAAAGAACTTATCGATTTTACTGAGGTTGATTCTCTTCTTGGCGTCCAGCTTGTAGATGTTACTGACATTTCCATCCATCAGGTAGAGACCAAAACCCATCACCTGGAGAGAGAAGGGGCAGAGCACAGAAGCCTATCACATCTGATGGAGAAGTTAAAAGCAAAAAAAGTCTGACTGTACAGAGGAAGCCAGAGTGAACAAGTCACAATGCCACGCTGCCCTGCAGACTCCATCCAGATGCCACGGAAATGTAAGGAAGGGCACGTCAACAGGCCTGGGATGCTTAGACTAGCACAGTGGTCGGCAAACTCATTAGTCAACAGAGCCAAATATCAACAGTACAACCATTGAAATTTCTTTTGAGAGCCATATTTTTTAAACTTAAACTTCTTCTAATGCCACTTCTTCAAAATAGACTCTCCCAGGCCGTGGTATTTTGTGGAAGAGCCACACTCAAGGGGCCAAAGAGCCACATGTGGCCCGAGAGCTGTGGCTTGCCGACCACTGGACTAGCAAGAGTGACAAGGAGGAGAGGAGGAAAAAACAAGGCCACTGGATTCAAAGGGACTATGCCGTGTGTAAAAAGAACGTGGAGGCTGCTCATGTCAGTGCGACAGCTGTCAGAGAGAAATTAGGAACGTCCTGAGCAGCTAACAATAACGTAACTAAAAAAAGGAAGCTCATCCGTATGATGGCATTAATATTCCAACACATTTAATGAAAAGGGATAAAGCTGACATAGGCATCATTTACGTATACCGCATTTGTTGAAAATATATAAGCCTAGGAAAATGAGAAAGAAATACATTAAAATGCTAAAAGTGTTACCCCTGGATAGAAAGACTGTGAGAGATTAATATTTTTTGTACTTCTCTGTATGATTCAGATTTTTCTACAATGATCAATCTTACTTGATAATTTGAAAATCAGACTTGTAAACAGATGGATCAAAACTGACGATTTGGACAAAACTGAGAAAATGCTCGAAGACTTCGCTTTCTTTTGAGTTGGTCACTTCTCCTCCTAGGAGTCTGACGGGACAAGGGCTTGTACACAAAGGCTGTGCTATACGAGTGTTCAATGCAGTTTAGCAAACAAATATCCAACGAGAGGGGATTGGTTAACTACCAATATCTCCACAGAACAGCACACTTAGTAGCCACTAAAAATAACATTGCGGAAATATCCTTAACATCTGGAAAGGTGTAGATGACACGTTAAAGGGGAGAAAACAGGTTACAAAATATTATGTGCAGTGAGATCTATACCCATGTTTAAGTAAGAAAAAATATATACAGTCTTTTAAAAAATGATTTAAAGTAAGGTAGTGTGAGGGCATGCCCAGACCACTGGGTGCGTGGCCACAGTGATTGTACCTTGAGGAGCATGTGCTTCTCGCTGGGGGTCAGATACATCTTGTTCTCGTAGTAATCCACGCAGATGTTGACAATGTCCGCCAGCAGCTCCTCGTAGCCTGGGATCACTTCCAGTTGCTGATGGAGACACTAAACAGCAGCGCCCCCATCTGGTCAGCTCCTTTTCTGCTGCTGCACCCACTTCCACACCATGTGAATAGGCCCCCTCCCGCCCCCCCCCCCCCAACACACACACTAGCTGACCACTAGGGGGAGGAAGCCTGCATCCATCCTCTTAATGTCCCCACAGCGGCTGGTCTGAGCTCCTGCACTTCTCCCCAGGCAGGGAGCTCATTCCCCTGGGGCCCTCCATTTTATTCCCTGCCAGTTTTGATGTTAAAAAGTATATTAGCCTTTCAGCATAATGATTATTGCTTGTCTCATTTTTGATTCTTATAAGTATATTTCCAGTAGGACATGATCTCACTCATCTAGGGGAAATGGTGAACAACATAGACTGATGAACAAGAACAGACCCAGAGATAAGGAGCCATGGGTCAGACTGTTGGACCTCAAAGGGAGGGTGGGGATAAAAGGGAGAGATCAACCAAAGGACTTATGTGCACACATATGAGCCTAACCAGTGGTCAAGGACAATAGGGGGGTGGGGGCATGAGTGGGGGGGAGGTGGGGGATTGGAATGGGAGATTGAGGACAAATATGTGATACTTTAATTAATAAAAAATAAAAAAATAAAAAGTATATTATTGGGCTGAGTTGAAAAGCAGCTTTATCGCAGAAGGCCTGTTCGTCTTCCCAGTTTGGTTTTGAGGCTGTGGACTTAGCCATGGCGTCTCCTGGGATGATGGGGGATGGCCTAGCCCAGGTGGGAGAGCTGGGCCAGCAGCAGTCCCCCTCCTGGCATCTCCCAAGAGAAGGGTCTGACAACATGGGACGGCATCCCAGGAAAGAAATCCAGAGCCTCTCAGTTGATAGCCTTCTGCATTTAACAACGAGTAGGGAGGGCCTAGCGAAGCTAGCAGCATCCCTGAGAGGGAGCTGAGCCTCCAAACTCTTCGAAGATGGAGGGCCCCATTCAGCCTGAGTCCTGCTGACATTTTCCTGGTGCCTGTTTAGGCTGAACTGGCGGATGAGCAAGACAGGTTACGTTAGACAGAGCCACAGCCCAGCGGGGGTGGCCTGGCCAAGCGGTGGCAGTCATAACAGGTCCATCTTCTTATGCCCTTGCCATTTGTCAGGCTCTGCATACAGAGGGCTTTTTGTACAGTATCTCATGTATTGCTCACAACAGTCCTATCACATGGATTCCCATAACATTCTCAAAACCTCAGGCCCATTTTACAGATGAGAAAACTAAGGCTTAGACCTTGCCCAAGGTCTCATGATGGGTCCGGAAGGGTCTATGTTTAGAAAACAAGGCTGTTGAACTCCAGAACCCATGCTCTCAATCTGCACTAATGTGGGGCAGGATAATGGCTGAGAAGGTTTTCAGGGAACCAAACTTGGGAGAGGGTGGAAGGACTGTCTGGGAAGGGAAACTTCATCCAAAGTCTAACTCTGGAGCCAGGCAACGAGGGTGTTCGATCTGGACCCAGCTGCTCTGCTCACGGTCCACCCGCCCTTCAGGCCCCTGCCTGTGTCCCGGGACGCCAGGCCCAGACTAATGTGAGTTTGCCGTCACCTGGGTGATCCTGTTGTGGTTGGCCAGGAACATGGAGAGGTTCTGTGACTCCTGGATGGACTGGGGGTCCGCCATCTTCCTCAGGAACTGCGCCGCCCTGAAACATGGGGTCACAGAGAGGAACACTCACGGAGCCAGCCTAACCAGGCCTCTCGGGCTCCACCTCCCAGCCGACCCCAGTGACACTGCCCCCGAGCTTAACCAGCTCTGACATCACAGGTGACAAAAGTCAATGGAGAGTATGTCCTGGACCCATATGGAGTTGTTTACACCCTTCTGATAAGGGCACCTGAGAATAAGAGGCAAGAATGCACTGGGGCTCAAACTCCAAGTTGAAGGACAGCTAGCATCCTATCCACCAGCTGTAGCGGTCAGACAGACTGAAACAAGCATCCCTGGCCCCGCAGTGACCTCCAGGGGACCTGCACAGCCCGCCACGGGCAGAGCCAGGGGCAGGATGCTTTGTTTTTGTTCTGCGTGGTGTTCTTTATTGGAAAATCCTCATGCTTCTAAAGCAAAGCACTGCCTAGAACGCAGTCTGTTTAACCTGCTGGGGTTGAGAGCGAAGGGATGATGGGTGCGGGGGATGCATGCAGGGACGTGAAGGGGAAAACTGTGGCTGCCCAGACCTTTCCGGCCTAACCTGGAACCTTTGTGAAAGGTGCCACCTCTGAGCCAGGCTTGTGGGGGGCTCTGCCCACCGGGCACCCCCAGGGTTCTGTCACAGCTCACTCAGGAGGACAGCATGTTGGGAATTGGTCTGTTGTCTGCTTTTGCCCGTGACCTAGGCGCCCTGGGATGACGTGTTTCAAGGTCTTTCCTTAGACACAGAAAAGCCTTCCCAAGAGATGTGTCTAGACCACACAGGGGAAGTCTGCTGCTTCTGACTCACCCTCCCGCCCTGCCCACTTTGGGGTGGCTGTACCTTAATTTCTAGAGAGGAACGAGCCCTTCCCCATTCTCTGTCCTTCTCTTGCGCTGAAATTGACCCCCCCAGTCCAATCAGAGCCCCCACCCACGCAATGGCTGATGAGGAACCTGTCACACGACCAGGCTGAGACTTCTGCAAAATTATATATGCAAAGAGGGGCATCCTTTTCTTCCCTTGAAGCTGGGTGGCTATGCTGGCCCGAGAGGGGGTCGGGGAGAGAGACGGGGTTAAAGCTGCCGGAGGCCACCCCAGGGCACTGCCTGCTTGAGAATGAGCAGGGGCCCTTCAGTTCTGGGACCCAACCCATCCCTCTTCCATAGAAGCAGTGCGAAGTGGCTTTTTCATTCTTACAGGAATGACAGGGTGACCACTTCGCGATGATCTCACTGGCCCTGCACCACAAGGGGCAAGAGAGGACACTGCGGTTCCGCAGGTGGAGAAATGAGCATCCGATTCCATCTTGAGACAGAGAGCCCTGCCCAGACCCAGGTCCCCCAGGACCCAGCCCTGCACCTTTCTCCTCAAACCACACAAACGGGTCTGGCCCAGCCGCTGTGTGCCTGGGGCGTTGCTCGTTTGGCTCTGGAGAAGGGGCCTGTGAGACAGGCTCCATCCTCTTCCTCCCCTCCTCAGGCTCCCCAGGACGTGGGGGGGCGGGGGAGGCTGACCTCTTGTAGGCAGAGTGGTCATTCTTGACGCTGCACTTCATGTTCTTCAGCTCGTCCAGGACGGCGAACATGTTGATGAACTTGCCCAGCGTCAGGAGGTAGGCCTCGGAGACGAAGTCCTTCCTCCGCTCGGCGTGGCACAGCCGCTTCACCTCGCTGCAGAACCGCTCGATGGCCTTGCGCTGCAGGCGGGGAGGGGGCGGCAGGTGAGGACAGGCAGCATAGGTTGGGGGGGCTCCCTGAGCTCTCGGGTGGGGAGCAGGGCCAAGGCTCTCCTGGGGCCCTCCCTGGTCAGAGTCTGGACATTTAGAGGCAAACCTGCCAAGAGGGCTCTTTGGAGCAATCGCTGCATTCAAAGCTGATTTCTCAAGGGAACACACTGCCCCAGTGAGCTGACCCCACGCATTTATTCTCAGGCCTCTGCAGAGAAGCACCGTGTTATCCACTTTTGTATTCCAGCACCTAGGATAGGGCCAGGCACCACTCGACAAGGGGGCAGAGATTCAGAGAAAGAGGCTCGTTCATCCAATAAATAGTACTCATTGAGTATCTCCTATGCACGAGGCACCATTCTAGGCACCGCGGTAAAGAAGGAATGAAAAACAAAACAAAACAAATCTCTACCCTACGGAGCTTACATTTTAGTGAGGGAATGACAGACAACAAAACAAGCTACTTCCGTGCATCACAGTGTGGTATGTGTTATGGAGAAAATAAAGGGGGAGGGGTGGGGGGTGGGAGGAAGGACGCTTGCCAGAGCTGGGGTGGATGGGGGTGTAATGGGGTGATAGCAATAGGGAATGGGATTTCTTTTTGGGGTGATGAAGATGTTACAAATTGACCCTGGTAATGAACACACAACCCTGTGAATGTACTAAAAATCATTGAATTGTCCACTTTAAATGGATGCATTACATGGTATGTGAATTATTTCTCAATAAATCTGTTACCAAAAAAAAAAAAAAAATGCAGTTGAATAACAACCCAAAAACAAGGCTAAAGAGTAACCCAGAGAGAGGAAGCGGAACAAGAGGAGGAGATGAGGGAGAGAAATGACTCCCTGTGTGTGCTCTCGCCTCCTCAGGCCCGGATATCCACCTGTAACCCTCGCCCGTGAAGACAGACTGGCCACGCCTTCTCCTTCCAGAGCCTAAGTCCAAGAGTACTTTCTATGATGGTGGAAACGTCCTGTGTCTACAACCCCTAATACGAGATCCACTCACCACATGTGGCTACTGAGCACTTGGTGGTTCGGGCAATGGAGGAGCTGAATTTTACATTTTAGTTAACTTTAATTAATGTAAATACCTACACGGGGCTACTGTACGGAACAGCGTAGCTCCGGGCGATCCCAGGTCATCCTTTCTCAGTCTTTGTATAGTTTTTCTCTCTTGGAACCTGCCTTCCTAAAGAGTCCATGATGCTATTAAGAGCAGCTTTCATGTGTTAACCCTACTGTGTAACTAGGGCTCTACATGGCTGTTTACAATAGGCCTCTTTTATCCCTGCCACAAGCCTGTGAAATAGGTATTGTTTCCAAGGTGAGAAAACTAAAGGCATCAGATATGCTAAGTCACTCACAGGCACAGTCACACTGTGGAGGAGCCTTGGTCTCCTGCCTCCAGAGCCAGCGTTCCTGCTCTGGGCTGCAGGTATCCGCACCTTCCCAGCCACCCCATCTCTGGCCCAGCAGGCCATGCAGAGCTGAGTGTGGGGCTGAGTGTGGGGCAGAGCCTGGGGCTGAGCATGGGTGGACAGCCGCCAGAGCCTGTAAGTCTGTTTACGAGTCTCAGCTCTCCGTGGAGCACATGCAGGGCAGAGTACATGGCATGACCCCCGCCCTGGGGTACAGACTGGTCTTCAAGGGCTCAATTTTACATTCCTGAGCAGCTTCCACCCTGAGCATAATAATCAACCTGTTTGCCTTATTTTTCCTTGGTTATTTGTTTAACCAGCTGCCTCTGTGGGTTTTTTTTTTTTTTTTTTTTTTTTTTTTTTTTTTTTAAATTTAGCTTGCCCTCATGAAAGCCCTTGACTGTCTTTTTCCTCTTTTTCTCCTTTAATGATCACTCTTCTTGGCTTCCCAACTGGTCTTCCTGCTGCCACTCCTATCCCCTCCCACCCCTCACATCTGTGCTGCCCCCACCTCCCTTCCATTTCCCACCGAGCAGCTGGATGTTGTAAACCCACCAGTCAGATCATGTCACTAGGGAAAACTCACAGGAGAGAACCCTGATACCCAAGGACTAAAGGTAGGGATAACATAAAGACTGGTAGGAGGGGCAAGGCTGGCCGGGCATCCACAGATGGCAACTGAAGTCCTGGAGGGATATCTCAGCAGTGGGGGTGGGGTGCTACTGAGAACTCTGGGATCTAATCCCAAAGCTGGGCTCCCCAAGCAGGGAGCACCAAACTGAGGAGGGTACCCACATAACATCTAGCTGTGAAAAGCAGTGGGGTGCTGTCTGCCAGGAATTGGCAGCTGAAAGTTTGGGTGCCCTCTTAAAGGGCCAATGCACAAAAATTCCCTGTGGAGCTAACCACCTTGTGCTCTGGCAAGAGAGAGAGTGAAGTAGACTGGAGCTGTGAGAGCAGAACCCAGGACTTGGGGGATAGAGCTCAGAAGGCAGATACCCCAAGTTTCCTGGGCTGAGTCATTCCCTCACTCAGCAGAGGCCATCTTTCCCACATAGACATCTGCTTTGCCTGGGGGAAAGACAGTAGACACACCCTATTGGAAAACACTTTGCTCTGAGGCCACTTAAAAGATTAAAAGTAACAATTAGCTTCCAGGTAGAAGCAACTGCCCACTCTATTGAAAAAACTCTTGCCAAACATGAGGATGACTGCCTGGGGGCAATTCAAGTTGAAATCCTATTAGTCTAGTCTGAATGCTTTGAGTCTTTGCCTTATCAAATTAGCCAGAAATAGCCTTAAACACTGTCCTGCACTAGAGATTGAAAGGTATAGAAGATCTACCTAAAACATTGTCACAAACCCAAACAGACAACCAAAATGAGGAAACAAAGAAACAACCCCCAAATGAAAGAACCATCAAATTCTCCAGAAGAAGAGATAAATGAAGCAGAGATAAGAAATTTATCCGAGCCGGGACCGGTTTAGCTCAATGGATAGAGCGTCGGCTTGGGGACTGAAGGGACCTGGGTTCGATTCCAGTCAAGGGCATGTACCTTGGTTGCAGGCATATCCCCAGTAGGGGGTGTGCAAGAGGCAGCTGATCGATGACTCTCTCTCATCGATGTTTCTAACTCTCTATCTCTCTCCCTTCCTCTCTGAACAAAATCAATAAAATATATTTAAAAAAAAAAAAAAAAAAGAAAAGAAATTTATCTGAAACAGAATTCAGAGTAATGATGTTAAAAATGCTCAACACTATGAAAAAAGATATAGTAACTATGAAAAAAGAAGAGTCTGAGATAAAGAATGACATAACTCAAAGAATACATTGGAAGGAATACACAATAGGGAAGCTGAGGACAGAATCAGTGAATTAGAAGACGGATTTGAAAATATCCCTCAATTAGAGAACCAAAAAGAAAAAAAGCAATGAAAAAACAGGAGGTCAGCTTAAGGGAGCTGTGGGACAATGTGAAACACAACAATTTTAGAATAGTAGGTATATCAGAAGAGACAGAAAGGGAGAAAGAAATAGGGAAGGTGTTTGAAAAAATAATGGCAGATCGTGTCACTAGAAACCTCCAGTGGTTTCTGTGGTGATTTAATAAAATCTGCACACTGTTTTCACATCCTACTTCATGGCCTGCAGTTCCCTGTCTGAGCGGGTCCCTGGCTACTGCTCCAGCCTCACCTTTTATCCCTCCCTCTCCTACCCTACAGCCTCCGTGGCTTCCTTCTGTTTCTTAAACATATCCGGCCTTTTTGGGCCTCAGGGGCTTGGCCTTCACAGTTCCTTCTGCCTGAAACCCTCATCCACACCAGCCCTTCTCATCACACATGCCACCAGCCCTTCTCATCACACATGACCATCACACACCAGCCCTTCTCATCACACATGCCACCAGCCCTTCTCAGTTCACATGCCACCTCCTGAGAGGCTGTCCCTGAAGCTGCACCCATGTTGCAGACACCCTGCACCCCAAGGATTTTTAAAATGTTATTTATTCACGGAGAATTGTTGCCCTGAGAATTGCTGTTTGTTGTTTATTGTCAGCCTCTCCTCCTGCCCAGAACACACTCCTGTGCTCACTAGGATGGAAATTTCAGGAAGGGAGGCAACTGTCTGTCTTGCTCACCCGGGGTATGTGTAAGGGGCACCCAAAACGTATTGACTGAATGAATAAGCAACATGGCACAAAAACCCAGACCCGTGTGTGTAGAAGGGCAGGGGCCTTCTCTAGTCTCCTGATCCAGATTCACAGACCCCTCACCTGGAAGTACATGAACTTCATGAGCTTGGTGACCTCCGGCTCCAGCACCTCCACCGTCTTCTCGTATATCTCCACACGGTTGGGCTGCTCGTTGCATTTCACCTGTGGGCAGAGGGGTCTCAGACATCCTGATCCACTCAGGCAGCCCCGGGGCATGCCTGTTGACTTATTAATGCCCCCCTTTTCACCCTCGAATGCACCTCGTCCAGGATGATAAATGACCAGGTCACCCTGGTGAGAGGAGGCTGGGGTAGCCCTGTTTACTGGGACTGACTGGGGGCGACACTGCTTCCCAGACACTGGCTGCAGGTAAGAAACCAACTGGTCCCAAGAACAGAACTGTCCATCCCTTCAGTCTTTCTATACTGTGACCAGTCGCTATACACACGTCCACATTTATCTGTAAGGTCTCCCTCCTGCAGCCTTTCCTCACTCTGACACCAAAGGGGCCCTGCCAAATTCCTGGCAGATAAAAAAATATTCCATCCACTACTCTGGATACAACCGGGGCAGACTCCTTCTTTCCCCCTCCCCCCAGTCACACTCAGGCCCACCAAGAAACCCGTGTGCTCTGCCCAACCGTTTTCAACACATCACAACCACATGGTGGGTGGTGGGTGTTTTCACAGCACGCACACTCGGGACTGCTAACAGAGCAGCCAAAACTGACGAGTGACAGAAGGGTAAGTTCAAGGTCATTCTTCACACTGTTGTTTAGAAATTCTTAAAGTAGAAGCAACAAGCTCCATGTCCAGGTGATTGAAAGGATAAAATATGATACGCTCAATTCAATATCATTATGTAACAAGGAATGAGACAGATCTATGTCACCTGACATGGACAGCATGCCACCATAAACTGACAGGTAAAAACTGTGACAGGACTGTGTCCCTTAGTGACAGGAAGTGTCACTTAGTCCCATTTTTGTTAAACAAAACAGTATGTGTTTGTTTGTTTGTTCATATATGCTTCAGGCATAGAAAATCCAAAAGGGTGCAAACCAAACTGTCAGTAAGTAGTTACCCTGGGGGACTAAGATTAAATGAAGGGTGAGGAACTGTTCCTCTTTACACATCTGTGCCTCGTGGATTTTATTAAATGGAACTCATGAAATTCAATTATAATGCTGGTTGACACACACACATATTATCTGTATGTGTCAACATGAAAAAATGTCATTGATAAATAATAAAATGTAGCCCAGTTGGCGTGGCTCAGTGGTTGAGTGTCGATTTATGATCCAGAGGTCATGGTTCGATTCCCGGTCAAGGCATATGCACAGGTTGTAGGCCCCAGTGGGGGTGTGGTAAAGGCAGCTGATCAATGATTCTCCCTCACCTTTGATGTTTCTATCTCTCTCTCCCTCTCCCTTCCTCTCTGAAATCAATAAAAATATATGTTTAAAAAATACTAGTAAAGTGTAAAAAAATCCAGTGGCAGAACTATATAAGTAAAAAAGCAACATACGCTTTGTAAATAATTATTTACAAAATAATAATAATAATAGAAATATTCAGGATAACAGCGAGAAAGATCCAGAGGAACAGGCAGCAACACATGTCCATAGCGATCATGCTCGGTTGGGAGGTGGGTTTGGGTGGTGGGGTGAGGAGGTGGGGATGTCTTGCTTTTTACTTTATACCCTCCTGCAATGGTTTGGTGTTGTACAGTTAGCATACACTGTTTTCCAAATAAAGTATACTGAACAATTTTTTAAAAGTTGGCATCCGTTTTATGGGAAACTCTCTCAAGGTTTTCAGCATGCCTCCTTGGATTAGCTTTGCTCCCTGCCACCTGGAGAAGCTCAGCTCCCTGAATGCAGTGAGGTGGAGGGTGGCGGCGCCCCCTGGCCGCAGGAGAGCCCCCAGGGAAGGACAGTCTCACCTGGGGGATGGCCCGGGAACAGCTGCGCCAGGTGTACAGCATGACGGCATACTCGTGTCCTTCCTCCAGCATTTCATTCTGAAAAGCAAAACACGCTCATCAGGGAGAAGCCGCGCTGGTGCAACAGGATTCTCATCAGCCCCAAAACCTCGAGGTTCAGTGAGGTCTGTGCACCAGCAGCATCCCCTGGCTGGCTCGTTAGGAATACAGAGCCCCAGGCTGCTGCCTGGCTGACAGAATCAGAATCTGCATTCAGGAACATTCCCAGGGGACGCACCCAACCAGGTGCAACTTAAGTTTGAGAAGCACTGGCCTCAGGTGGTCTCATCAGACACCAAGGGCTCTGTAAGCCGACTGATTGCAGTTTTCAAAGCCGATAGCCACCTCATAAAGAAGACAACAGATCCAGTATTTGTTCCAACAGCAAAAGTTGTCCCAGATATACTTAGCAAGAAAATAAGCAAGTAGCAAAACAGTATGCATAGCAGATAGGCTATAAAAAAAAACTAAACAAAGAGTAGTAATTAGGAATGTATTGTATATTATGGTATGCTGAGAGCTATTTTGGTAGAATATGACTAGCAGGCTCTCTGTGAGGCACTCACTTTTCCTATCACATAGGACCATAATGTTTGCACTTTTTTTTAGAAGAGCTTATGTGACTATTTCACAAGCAGAAAAATTATTAATATCAATTCTTTAAAATAAAGCAGAACAGACAGCGAAACCAACAACAGCACAAAAAATGAATCTGAAAAATACAGTGATGATGCACCACACCTAGTAAGTGCTACCATGGAAAGAGCCCTGAACTCAGGGTCCGAATATCTGGACTCAAATCTTAGCTTCATCACTCTTCGGCCATTTGGCCATCAGGAAATCACTGAACCTAAGATCCTCCATTTAGTGATGACGCCAATAACAACCTCAGAAAGTTTTATGATAATTAAATGGAACACACACACACACACACACACACACACTCTACATAATCTATAAAGGGAGTGAAGAGTATTATGAGGGGGGAAAAACAGTCTGGCAGTTTCTCAAAAAGTTAAACACAGGGTAACTGTATAACCCAGCAATTTCACTCCTAGGGAAATGCCTATGGGTATACACAGAAACTTGCATACTTGTTCACAGCAGTATTATTCTAATAGCCAAAAGTGGACAACAATTGATGAATGGAGAACTTAAAATGCAGTACAGCCAGAGAATAAAATAGTATGCACCTATAAAAGGAATAAAATGCAGATAGATTATACTGTTACAACATGGGTGAATTTTGAGAGCATGATGCTATGTGAGAGAAGCCAGACACAAAAGGCCATATATTGTAGAATTCTTTTAGATGAAATGTTCAGAATCGACAAATTCATAGAAATGAAAAGTAGGTCAGTGTTTGCCAAGGAATGGGAAGAGAGAGGAATTGGGAGTGACTACTAACGGTGTTTTTTGTTTTGTTTTGTTTTGTTTTTGTGGTGATGGAAATTAGATAGTGGTGATGGTTGTGTAACATGGTGAATATATTAAATACACTGAACTGTTCACTTTAAAGGGTGAATTTTATGTTCTATGAACGATATCTAAAAAACACAGTAAAAAAGAGTATTATAGAAAATGTTTTCTATAAATGTTTGTATTGATACAAAGATCAACCCTTACTGATTTATTCTTTTTTTTTTTTTTTTACTCCACATATCATGTCTATTTTATAATGCCTTTCTAGTACAAGGTCAGATTTAATTTAGAGCTCATTACTTTTTATGGTTTTGTTTTCAACAGCAAATGCCACCGTCAACTCCACCCTTTCAATCAGCACTTCGAAAATCAGGAACACGTTGCCCTTGAGACGACAGAGAACCAAGGTGAAGCGTGTAGGTCTCTTGCTGCTATTGTTGCTTCAGAACACAAGTCAAAAAAGGGAAGTGACAGCAACATAAGGAACATGTGCCCACGTGTTAGCAACAAACTGGCCCCCAGTAGGTGTGAGTATTCCAACTCACTCAAACCAAAGAATGTTTGAGCCCTGAGGGTCCCAGGCTCTGCGCTCCATGCTGAGACAAGGGCAGTGAACAGGATGAGATGGACTCTGACCTATGGCCAGCGCAGGTGACCATCAACCAGGTTTGTTGTATAACTAAGCCTGCAATATGGAGGTCAGAATGGCATGGTGGAAGGTGACCCTGGTGGGGCCATGGAAAGCTTGATTTCTGGTTCTGGCTCTGTTGGGCCCACGTTTTACCTTGAAAAATGTCATCGTTTTCTCATTGGAGGTAAAGAGTTGGTCTCAATCACTGTCTCAACCCTGAATGCACATTAGTCACCTGGGGAACTTGGAAGACCTTCTAGAAATAAATCATTATCCCTGGGGAGGGAGCCCAGGCATCGGCATTTTTAAATGCCCTCCAGGTGAACCCAACGGGCAGTCAGGTTGGCAGTTGCAGGATTAAGGATCTCTAAGGTCCTTTACTTTTATAATATTCTGAAAGTCTATGATTTAAACCCAATGTGAGTTCAGCTCAAGTTTCAGGACGGGTAGTGACAGACTGTCCCTCTCTGCACTTATTCAGCCCCTATCTCACCTCCAGAAAAAGAGTCTTGACCTTTCCATGTAGCTGGTCAATTACATAGTTTATATACTTCCTCTCACTCCTCTTTCTTCTGGCTCTACTGTCATTTGAGAGATTTACCAAGTGCAGGCAGGAGAAATATAAGAGGGTGAACATCTAATGAAGACATTTTGCTGCTGATAAGGTACTGTAGAGAAAGAGTTAGCCAGTTACAAGGTAGAAATTGTTGAGTGAAGTGAGGTGTGGGCATCACTCAGGAATGTCAATGGTGCACCCTATCCTTGACCCATCTAAGACCATACTGACACTACCCCTGTGTCGGCAGAGTAACAGCCCCACAAACATGCCTGAATCCTGATATCCAGAACTGTGAATACCATTGTCTACACAATAAAAGAGTCTTTACAGATGTAATTAAGTTAGAAACCTTGAAATGGGGAGGGAGGCTGTCCTGGTGGACCCAAGGTAAGGAAAAGGGCCCCAATAAGGGAAAGAGAGAGGCAGGCGAGTCGGAGATGGGATGGAGGGTGGAAGCAGAGATTGGAGTGATCGAACTGCTGGCTGGCAGAGGGTGAGCCAAGGAAGGTGGGTGGCCTATGAAAGCCAGGAAAAGCTAGGAAATAAAGAGTCGCCTCCACAGCCCTGCCAGCACCTTGACTTTAAGATCCTGTATGATCCTGGCTGGACTTCTGACAGAAAGAACTGTAAGCAAATAAACTTGTGTTGTTTTAGGCCACTAAGTTTGTGACCTGCTACAGCAGAAATAGAAAACACAATTTCCCTCTAAACCAGCCCATCCTTCTGACTCGCCTGGTGCCCCTGACCTGGTATTTATAAAGCCAACTGTTAAGCCAGGTGGTGAAGTTACCCTCCAGTGTCTCTCAGATCCACTTCCTTAGCCAGCCCTCATGCCATCACCCTCACTCAGCCTCTAAAACCTCCCATGTAGATAACCTTATCTCAACCAGTGTATTCGCCTCACAACTCATTCCACACATAACTAACAAATGGAACTTACTCCCCAAGCAGAGGTCTGATCACATTTCTCCCATGGACAAACATTTTCTATTGCTTTTGATTTTTATTAAATGAATTAAAGCCCTCCGTGATGGGTGAACTGTGTCCCTCCAAAATGCATATGTTGACGTCCTAACCCCTAGGACCATAAAACGGGACTCTATTTGGTGATTAAAGAGGTGATTAAGTTAAAATGAGGCCTTCATGGTGGGCCCTAATCCAATCTGACTGGTGTTCTATTAATGAGAGGAAACCTGGACACACAGAGACACCATATGTGTGTGTACCCACAGAAGAAAGGCAATGTGAGGACACAGCGAGAAGGTGGCGGTGTGCAAGCCAAAGAGAGAGGCCTCGGGAGAAACCAACCCTCCTGACATCTTGATATTGGACTTTTAGCCTCTGGAAGCGTGAGGCATCCAAGCTGTAGCATATCACAGACCCTTATCTAGTTTTCCATAAATACCAGAGAATTTCTTTATATGTGCCTCACAGTCCAAACCTAGGCAGCCTTGAAAATTTTTGCCTCTGGCCTGACCAGTGTGGCTCAGTGGTTGACCTATGAACCAGAAGATCAAGGTTCAATTCCCCATCAGGACACATGCTCCGGCGTGGAGTATATAGGTAGCAGCTGATCAATGATTATCTCTCATCATTGATGTTTTTCTCTCTCTCCCTCTCCCTTACTCTCTGAAATAAATTGAAAAATGTTTTTAAAAAAGAAAAGAAAGTCCTGGATTCCAGATACAACCCCATGATTTACTAGCAGGATCATGAGCAACTTGTTATTAACTTCTTTAAGCCTCTGTTTTCTTATCCCTAAAATGGGTATAATGATCTCTTTGCAAGTCACAGGGCTGTTATATAACATCATGTATGAACATACCTTATACATTTTAAAGTATTATACCATATATTGATATATGGTTATAATGCAATTTGTGTATTTACATATTTTATACATACGTATATGTAATACAAAGGCCCACTCAAAGCCACTTTCTTCATCAAGCTCTCCCCAACACCCTCAAGGCCCCTTCATAAACAAAGAACTTTGTACTTTTACTATGTCATTATGTCATTTACCTTTAACTTTGTACATTTTTATTGATCTGCAAAGAGTAGTCTATAGCAGACAGACCTTCTCAGTGGTAGGATCCCATGTACTAGTAACGTACTTAACTTTTCTGAGCATTGGTTTTCACATCCATGAAATGGGTATTGTAATAGAACCTACAGTGCAGGGAGTCGAGGACTGGGACAATGCATTTAAAATATCTACACAGAAAGTGTTTGATAAATGGTAAGCTTGTCTACTTCCACTTGACTCGTTGAGAACCCCCGTTTGTCCTTGTATCCCCCTCCCCAGCATTTAGCACGGTCTCGGCAGGCCCCAGGTGCACCCTATTTGTTAAATAAATGGGTGGGGTATGGTAAGACCAGGTTTTAGAGTACAGCTGATATAGAAAGACCAGAGAGCTGCAGGCATGGCCTGTGAACAAGGAATCTGAATTTCTCAAATGTCAGTGCTGCTTGAGAATAAAATCCATGAAAGCCCCAGAGGGAAGGAGCGATTCCTCACAGATGGGTCAGACAGACAGCTGGCCTGGCGTGTGAACAATGTAGGTCACCAGCTTCCCCGAGTCAACAACATGTGATTCCAAAGCCACCGTCCCTTTATGAGAAACCTTTGGTTTTGCTCAAGAGTATGAAGTATCTCTAACGTATAAAGCAAGGCAGGATCTAACCACACATTAACCCAAAGGCTATAGGCGCTCAGAGAAGAATAAGGATAATGTTGGGCCCTAAAGGGGAGCAGGATTTGCAAAGCTGGAAGACACGGGGCACAGGATGACCCTGGGCATGGAGAGGGGCTGGGGCAGGCGTGAGAACGGGCTTAAGGAGATGGGTCTGCCTGAGGCTGGGGGTCCTGGAATAGCTGCTCACAGCCCCTCCCACCCTGGCAGGATCCCAGAGACTCACCATGCTGGAGTGGACCGTAGCCTGTTCGATGTACCTTGCAATGCCCGTGACAAATGCATTCCTGTCCTCGAAGTTGGTGTCAAAGTTAGCCTGTGGGAATTGGAGGACAGGAACGTTTGGTTATTGAAAAACAGGTCCAAGGTGGCTGGGTGCCCAGGAAACACACTGCTGCCAACAAATGCCACCAGTTCTCTGTAGAAAGCTATGTCCACATCACCCACTCATCCCCCCCCCCCCCCTTGCAGCAAATCCCACTCGGCCACACTGGACGGAGCTGCCTACAGACAGGGCCCACATCTGCTTCCCATCAGGGTCACCCCATGGGGCCCTGAGAATAACTGCTTACTGACACTCTACACACCTAACGGTTGTTGAAAAGTTAGGATGCACACTGCTTTCATCCAGCAGCTGCAAAAACACCCACCTGAGGGTGCAGATACATATGTAAAGGGTAATAACTGCAGCATTTTTTTGTGACAGAGAAAACTGGAAATCATTCAAATGCTCATTAACCATGAAAAGGCTAAATAGATCATAGTATATCCATACTATGGACTTCCATGTACTAGATGGTGGTTAAAAATAATGTGGCAGCACTGCAGTATTGTTAAGGAAAAATATCCATAATAAATTTTAAGCTAAAAAAGTCAAATCATACAGCAATATATGTAGTATGATTACGTTATATTAAAAATATATGCATATATATGGTAAAAATGTATACTTATTTATTTATTTAAAAATTTTTATTTGTTATACTTTCTTGTACTGCTTATAATAAAAAAGATATTGTCCAGCCAGCATGGTTCAGTGGTTGAATGTGATCTAGGAACCAGGAGGACACGGTTCGATTCCCAGTCAGGGCAGAAGCCCAAGTTGTAGGCTTGATCCCCAGTAGGGGTGTGCAGGAGGCAGCTGATCAATGATTCTCTCTCATCATTGTTTCTATTTTCCTTTCCCTCTCCCTTCCTCTCTGAAATCAATAAAAACATTTTTTTAAAAGATATTCATATAATTAAAATGTCAATCTGGGTTAGAAAATGTGAATAAACAAAGTTTATGGGTTGAAACTTCAGGCATGTGCTTCATAAATCTAATCACTGGATGAAATTAAAAACACATTACGCATTATCTTTAGTCTCAGTTTGCAGCCCAAGAACTTTCAAAAGGTCAAATACAGCAAAGAATTTCAAATTAACTTATTTTGTTCTGAGCATGGCATACTCGCCCTGCACACCCAGACCAGGGGCTGTTTTGCAAGGCAGAATCCAGCTGCACGATGCCCTTCCCCCATGCCCTGGTGGATCACGGCTTTGTCATCTGACATGGTTTAGCACAAGCTCACCCGTCTTGGGCGAAAGCAAACAACTGGGACGGGCTCCCCTGAGCCATTAGCTGCTGTGAGGAGTTGAAGAGCTCTTCTCACATACATGAAGGAAAAGTAATTACCCAGGCAGGCTCTGGGGGTTTCTAAATTGCAATATTTAATTCATGAGGTCAGAGCTGCCAACGCCTTGGTTGGTGCTGCAGCGAGAACAGCCGGGAAGGTATTTGGGGTCAGAGCAGATCAACAAGCCTTCCCCGGGGAGGAGGAACAGCTCTGGTGTACATTTACTAGCTAATCTATTCCTCACATTCGGCTCCACCAGGGCACCAGGGACCCCATCAGCTCACGACCTTTCACCTTCTAGATGCAGAGTCTCCCCGCCCCCCCCTCCTTCCTTCAGGGCAAATCCTCTCAGGGGACCTCCCCGGGTTCCTGAGCACCCAGAGCCTTCGGAGAACTGACCTGGTACATGATGGACGAAGGTGGAGGCTCGATGCATGGCTGCTGGTCAGGGAGGGGCAGCTCTTCCAGCAGGTCCACATTGGACAGGGCATCTTCCAGGGTGACGTGGGTCGTCATGGCTGCAGTTTCCGTACCCCGCACTGAGGGAAAGGGAGGGAAGCACTGCGAAGAATGTCAGGGACCTCCAAACACTTCTCTCTATCTTCCCCTGTTCAGACTCCCTCCAGAGAATGAAGAAAGTTAACATGCCCGAAGGCCACACTTTCTGTTTCTTCACAAGGTGCCCTTAACCTGCAGCTGATATTTGAGGATCTCTTCATGGTTCACAAGCACTTCTACGTCTATGACCTCGGCTGAGCAGCATCACATTCCTCTGTGACCAGCATGGTATCATATCCGCAGAGCTGACTGATGAAAAGCAAGGCTCCGAGGGGTTAGGTGACACCCACACAACCACAATGGCCAAGGGCAAAGGACTTCAAATAACGCAGGATGCTAGGACACTGGCCCTGGTCAGCCCCCACCTTTTGTTCTTTATGAGAAAATGTATCAGTTCCATGCTTACTAAATTATTGCACAGCACCAAAGCCCGGGATTGCAATAGCCATGAGTATCCACTTGAAGGCTAGGTCTTACAAGCTAATTCAACTGGGACTGAAGAATTCAGACTCCAGCAATATTAACCTTATTTGCAACAGTGAAGAGCCACCCATTGGCCTGGGTATGTTTTGTGAGCCCCACCAAACCAATCAGCCATGAATAAACATTTTTGTGTCTGGGATGCTGACAGGGTGCAGTGGTTTCAGTGAGGATTTCCATGCAGTCAGCACTGTTACCCAATTCAGCAAAGAGAATCCACATTTCCTTTTCAAACAGACTAAAACCTGATCATGATTTAGACTAGTGGTCAGCAAACTCATTAGTCAACAGAGCCAAATATATACAGTACAACGATTGAAATTTCTTTTGAGAGCCAAATTTTTTAAACTTAAACTATATAGGTAGGTACATTGTTATTAACTTAATTCGGGTACTCCTTCAATCGCACTGTATGTGTGCGCCCGCCCGCACGTGTTATTTTGTGGAAGAGCCACACTTAAGGGGTCAAAGAGGCGCATGTGGCTCGCGAGGCGCATGTGGCCCTCGAGCCACGGTTTGCCAACCCCTGACTTAGACCATTAGGTTCTCCCAGACGCGATCTCCTAGCAGTCACATTCACTGATCACAGTGCAGTAAAATCAGAACTCAATCATGCAAATAGCCAAAAGCACCCCACACCTATGGAAATGCATAAAAACACATTTCAAGGTAACTTGTAACTAAAGAGGAATTCAAATAGAAGTTATAGAATATTTGGAACTGAAAGAGAGCATAAATAAATGTTTTAAATGCATTCAGTAGGAAATTGGAAAGTGGAACTAAATGAAGTGAATTTTCCCCAACCCAAAACAATGAGAATGTAAGGATTGACATAATACAAAAGCAGACATACTAGTAAATGAAGCAAAGAACAAAGCAAACTCAAACACAAATAGTAGACTACGTGAACAAAAATCCAAAAAATGCTTTACAAGAAGATTAATAATAAGCTAACCCTTTAGCACATTTCAATAAGGAAGCAAAGAGAAGGCCCACTTTGCTGTCACAGAAGCCCTCCCACCATCCCTTCCCACCCCAATCACAGGGAGCTATGAGTGTGCTTAAGGGAAGGAGTTCTGGGAAATGGGGAAAAGAGGACCAAGGACCCGAGAACTGGGTCCAGGGGCTGAAATAGCTGGAGTGTCCCCAAGGGCTAGCTGCCTCTAAATTATTGTCGCCATCAGGCCTGTGGTTGGGAGGGCAGATGGGACTGAGCAGCTAGCTATGATTCACACTTCACCAAGTTCTCAACAACCTCCACCCCACACACCACCTTCACTCCCGTCATGCATTCTGGCAGGAGCCAAGGCCACGTTTAATGGGGACACAGAGAGCTAAGGAGCGGTTTTCCCCTCTGCCTTCTACAGGCACCTGGCCTCATCTCGTGGTTTCAGGCCCTTCCCACACCTATGCTTCTTCCTCTTCTCTCCTTTCTCTCCTGAATTCTAAGTGTGACATTCAGTTCCACAGCAAAACCATTTGCCAACCCACAAAAAAGAGATGGCCTTCTTTCTTGCATTAATATTAGGTCCATTTTGCAGCAGGAGTAATGATTTTATGGGGCAAGCTACAAAGGCCTGATGACACTATTCATTAATTCAAATAATAATGACATTAATAAAACTAAACATTTTTTAGCCCTTACTCTGTGTCAGACAACTCTGCCAAATACTTGACTATTTTAACCTTGCATCAACCCCACAAAGGTAGGTACTATGACTATTCCCATTTTACAGGTGAGCAAACAGAAACTCTAAGTAACTGCACAAGGTCAAGTGCTGACAAGTGGTGGAGCAGTAGTTGGAACCCAGGTTTGTCCTATAAAAAAAAGGCCTAGAAGCAGCTAACTATCTAGTACTAATGGGGTTGTGTCAAAGGCACCCAGCAGCCAAGCTGAGGCAGCTTCCATTGGCCAAAGACAGGGCACTATGAGCACCACCTAGCAAAACTCAGTGCACTTGAAACAACATCAACTATGTTTTAATCCAGGAGGTCATAAAGACACTTGATAAAAACTTGGATTTTATTACTTCATTCCTATTGGAGGAGGCCCGTGAACCCATTTTTATGTTGAGAATTAACAAATGAAAGAAGCAAACACTTAACCAGTCTTTCCTATACAGGCCATACCACTTGAAAACCAAATTGCAGAAGACAGAGCTGTTTTTCTCTAAAATGTTCTTTCTCTTTTTATTTCCAGAAACAGTGACATAATTAAAATATTCCCATTTTTTCAGCCCCTAATAAACAAATGGATATAGGCGCTGATCATCAACTGTTATGAAAGAATCTGACATTACGCACCTTCTGGTGGAAAAACACACCATCACTTTATGAAGAATGCTGGAGCCAAAACAAAAAAAATTGAATTTCATCAAGCCTTTGATACCAACGAACAGGAAACGCAGAAGACAGAATACACTAAAATATACCACAGTGATGTAATCAGTAAAATATAACCTATGGGAAACACTGCTAGACAAATGACTCAGTGACTGTGACAAATATTGCAAGAAAAAGAAAAAAAAAAGAGAGAGAGATGGAGGGGGAAGCTATAGACGATAAGACCATATCTGGATCCTATTACAAACAAAGCATCATAAAAATAAAATTATCACATTTGTAAGAAAACTGGAAAATTTAACACTGACTCAGATATTTGATACCAAGGAAATAGTGCTAGTTTTAGATGTGATAATAATATTGAGATTATGTTTTAAAAGCATTATCTTCTAGAAATACCTACTAAAATATAAATAAAAGGGTACAGGTATTTGCTTCCAAACGATAGTAGATGAGACAAGAGTGGATACCAGATGGAACAAAATCAGCCGTTCGGTAATAGCTGTCAATGCTGTGTGATGCTGACGTAGGGATTTATTATATTTTTGTCCAATTTTATAAATGTTGACATTTCCCATAAGGTCCCCTAGCTGAGTGTATGCATTCCCAGTTTGAATCTTTCTGCCCTGACTCCTACTTACCCTCTCCTTTCTCCTATAATACGGGTTTCTTCTGAGCTTTGCAGGCATCAAAATACTCGTTGACCAGAATAATCCTTAAGGTTTCCCGCTTCAACACAATAATAACCCTGCACTTCCCTTGAAGAGAATCTTAAGTGAACAGTCCTCAGAGCCAGTAAGTTAGGAGTCTTTATTTCACTAATGCAGCCTCTCTTTTCTCCTCGCAAACACAGCTTCTCTAATGGATTTCTCTGTGTGTTTGTGGATCACTCACTGCCTAAGGGAGAAGGAAATCAGATGTTTTTAACTCAAGTGCTGAAAGTCACTGCCAATTCCACATCAGTCAGAGAGAAGAAACGTACCGGAAATGTGAACAGAGGTATACATGGAAATGAAGTTATGTTCTGGCCCGTGTGCCCTGCCTGTGATGCAACCTTCCAAACGAGAGGCATTCTTTATATTCGACCTATGAACAAATGGCCACTTTGTCATTTTGGAAGAGAAATGAATAAAATGTTTAAAAATGAACAGTGTGCTCGGAGCATCATTTGCCAGACGTGGCTTGCCACCGCTCGCTGTAGGGTGTCCACGGCATATTTCTTCGTCACAAACTCAAACGCAGAGGCCTGGAGTCACCAGAGAAATAACAACACTGGGCTTGCAGTCAATGTGCTTCTGAGAAGGGCATCAGGCCCCACATCACCCATAGCTGAGATGACAGATAGAGCCTAAGCCAAGACGCGGTGGGCCCCACAAACGCAGGGTAGCTGCTAGGGGAACCTGGCGTTGGGAATGCAGGCCTGACTACCCACACCCCAAACGCTGCCTCTCTATGAGCAAAAGATGCACTGTCATTTTCTGTTTGACATTCTGGAAGGAGATGAAAAAAGGTATTTTTTACTGAAGTAGAATGTTAGGCTAAGTATAACAGTTAATCTGGAGCGATGGGCTCAAATCTGTCTCCCGCCACTTACTAGCTATAGAACCATAAGCATATTACTTAACCTGAGCCTCGGTTTCCTTATCTGTAAAAGGGCACTAATTAATAACAGCCACTGCCCTCAGAGTTAGTCTGAGAATTATATAACACAGATGGCATGTGGAATGCTTAGTCCAGTGGCAGGAACAGAGCGAGCACTTGGGAAATGTTAGCTGGTCAGGTGGCCTCTTTTTGATAGAGTGGATGGATGCATTAAATTAAACACTGCAGCAATTCTTCCACAAAAACGAAGGCATTATTATTATTATCAGACCCCTCTATTTTTATCTCAGTTCTACAGATCTTTCCATTTGACTTCCTCAATCACAACGACCCTGCAGGTTTAAGAAAGTGCAGGTGCTATTTTTGCCGTTTTGCTGTTGTCACTGAGAAGTGAAAACTCCCATTCAAGGTCACATGGGCAGCCAGTGGCTGAGCTGGGCAGAAAGCAGATATCTTGACTCGGTTCTCTGCCCTTGCTTTTAGACCACACCTCCCTTTGTACCTTCTGAAAGGTACCAAGCACTTACTTTCCCCGCCTCCAGACTGGCTGCCTTTTCCTTCCGCAAGAACAAGACTCTCACAAGCTAGAAAAGGATTAGGTAACTTTGCCCTTTGGATTTCATGAACATCAAGAGGCCAGGAAATAGTTCCCCTGTCTGTAAATCTCTCCGGTTAGAAAGCAACTAAAATAAATAAATAAAAACAAATTTAAAAATAGATCAACATTGCCCGGCCGGTGTTGCTCAGTGCTTGAGCACTGACCTATGAACCAGGAGGTCAAGGTTTGATTCCTGGTCAGGGCACTTGCCCAGGTTGCAGGCTCGATCCCCAGGGTGGGTGGGTGGGGAAGGAGGAGGCAGTTGATCAATGATTCTCTCATCATTGATGTTTCTGTCCCTCTCCTCTCCCTTCCTCTCTGATATCAATAAAAATATATTTTAAAAATGTATGAATATTTATATGCATAATAAAATATTATATAAGTAAATAAATATGAAAAATTTTAAGGGAAGCCTCAGATAGTCCCTCTTTTTAAATATATTTTTTATTGATTTTTTACAGAGAGGAAGAGAAAGGGATAGAGAGTCAGAAACATTGATGAGAGAGAGTCATCGATCAGCTGCCGCCTCTTGCACACCCCCAATGGGGATGTGCCCGCAACCAAGGTACATGCCCTTGACGGGAATCGAACCCGGGACCCTTCAGCTCGCAGGCGGACGCTCTATCCACTGAGCCAAACCGGTTTCGGCTGATAGTCCCTCTTTTTTAAAAAAATATTTTAAAAGTAGCATTTTACTGAGCGAGAAAAGAAATCTGGCATCTAAGCTAGCATGTCCATCGCAGGTGTAAGCGGGTGTGTCTGGAGTTTGTATGGGGACCAGGTTTGCTGTGACAGGTTATGGCTCTACAGGCCATAGCGTTCCCTGTAGCTGAGACCCTTCTACATGTCAGAGCTTCTTCACGGGTGTGGGGAGCCGAGCAGGGACATAGCCACTTGAGTGCATCTTATAAGATTTCCAAAGAGTGAACCGAAATGCACCACGGAGCTCATTCTGAGCAGACAGGCGGTGAGTTTTAGAGGAATACTCCTCTTGCCCAGTGGTTAGACCTGTGGCTCCAAACCCATTGGAGCCATCTGCAGAGTGTTACCTGTACCATTCTGTAAAACACAGTCACAGATTGGAAGCAGGCCGGGTGCTAAGAGCAGCCAAGCCTGGTGGAGTCCTATAGAGAGGAGACAGACCTATACACGGTGGAGAGGAACCATACAGAGGTAGCTCAGTGAGGCAGTGACAACTCTCCGCACTTCGACAGCCTGCAGAAGTATCACCAATGTCGCGATTTACAACAGAACTCAACACATTTCATATGTTACCAGAATGATCCCTGAGGCGGGAGAGACTAAGAATGGTTACCTCCCAAGGAAGCCTTTCTTACCCCTCCCCCACCTGCGTCCACGTTCTCCCTCGTTCCTCATTGAACCCAGCATGCTTCTTCTTCCATGGCTTCTGTAATACTTTATTATATGATTCAGCATGTTTTCACTCCTGACCTCAACCATAAACTCCTTCAGGGCAGGCACTGCGTCTAATTCACACTCAGCTCCCAGCCCCGGGCTGAGCACACACTCTTAACTCAATTGAACTCTGTGTTCCATGAGTGGATGAACCCAAGACATCAAGAAAGGCATTGCTTGCTGAAACCAGTTTGGCTCAGTGGATAGAGCGTCAGCCTGTGAACTGGAAGGTCCCAGGTTCGATTCCGGTCAAAGGCATGTACATTGGTTGCGGGCACACCCCGGTGGGGGGGTGAAGGCAGCTGGTCGATGTTTCTCTCATCGATGTTTCTAGCTCTCTGTCTTTCTCCCTTCCTCATTGTAAAAAATCAATTATATATATATATATATATATATATATATATATATATATATATATATATATATATTTTAAAGAAAGGCATTGCTATGTCTAAGACACCACGTTTTTCAAAGTTGGGGAGGAGGAGGACTATAAATAGCAAAGAAGCTGCTTATACTTTAGAAAGAGCTGCATCAAAATGGTTCAGATTTTAACATTCAAGCACTTAAAGTGAAAAGCTTCCATAATTGGTAAACAGTTACCTATGAAATAAAACATCTTCCCTCTGTCATTGTATGTCCTGATTTCACTCATCCTTCAAGGCCCCTCCTCTCTCCGACATGATGGCTCCTTCCTTGGATCTAACTCCCTGGGCTTCTTAGCAGTGTTGGTGAGAATCGAGTACACTGCTGGTCGGAATGTGAAATAACACAACCACTTTGGAAAACAGTTCGGCTGTTCCTCAATATTTGAATCATAGAGTGTTCCATTACATGCCAGCAATTCCACTCCTAGGTATAGTCCCAAAGGGAATGAAAATATACATCCACACTAAAACTTGCACATAAATGTTTACAGCAGCATTATTTGTAATAGCCAAAATGTGGCAACAACTCAAATGTCCATCAACTGATGAGTGAGTAAATAAAATATAGTATAGCCATTCAATAGAATACTATTTGGCCACAAAAAGGAATGAAATGTGAAAATATGCTAAAACACAGATGAACCTTGAAGATATTAGGCTAAGTCAGTGGTCGGAAAACTCATTAGTCAACAGAGCCAAAAATCAACAATACAATGACTGAAATTTCTTTTGAGAGCCAAATTTTTTATTTATTTATTTTTTTAATTTTTTATTTTTTCTTGAGAGCCAAATTTTTTAAATTTAAACTTCTTCTAACACCACTTCTTCAAAATGGACTCACCCAGGCTGTGGTATTTCGTAGAAGAGCCACGAGCCACGGCTTGCCGACCACTGGACTAAGTGAAAGAAGCATAATATGCTTTTTAAAAGGAAATGTCCAGAATAGGCAAGTCTACAGAGATATAAAGTATATTAGCGGGTGCCTAGGCCGGGGGTAGGGACTAGGGGAAATAGGTGGTACTGCTGTAGGGCACAAGGTTTCTTTCTGGGGTAATGAAAATGTCCTAAAATTGATCATAATGATGATTGCACAATTCTGTCAATATGCTAAACATTACTGACCTGTATGTTTTAAATAGGTAAATTGTACAGTATGTGAACTATATCTCAATGAAGTCCTTACCAAAAAAAAAAAAAAAAAAAGTTAGTATTTCTATGACTACTTTGGGGAAGTCTGGGGTACATAAGCAGGAGTGATACAAAGAGAGACGAAGCTGGAGCAGGAGCTTGGGGAGTTTGAGGAGTTTGAGTCTGTCCCTACAAGCAGAGACTGTGTTGAATAAAAATCAAAAGGTGACAGTAGGAAAAAAAAAAGAGGCAACAGACACACCCATACTAACCCCAAGGGGCAGCCCCCAAGGCTGCAGGGTGAGCTGGACCACCATGGGCAGGCTCAAACCAGTTCCCCTCCTTCCGCCTGTTTATGCGACTGCCACCTGTCAGGTGCTGGGGCTGCCCGCCCTGCTCAGGAAGAGAGACTTCTATGACAGTAAACCCCTCTGAGGTGGGTCTCAGCTCTCTTTCTCCGACCTGAGCTCTCTTTCTGTGGCTTTGAGATGAGGAGCACTGTGTTCATGGTCACTTGGGTCATTAGGGGCAGCGCTGGGGCTAAGACTGACTTCCTGTGAAGATATGGGGACTTGATACAATAACAGATATGACAGACTGTAAAAGAAAGGGGAGGGGGATGTGAAAAATGGGGGTGGGGGTGGGAATACATTCTAATTCTGAGATAAAAAAAAAAAAAAGCCATATAAGAAAGGCAATAGAGTCAAAGGACATTATTTGGCTCTCATCTGATCTCATTTACACATCTTAATAATGTCGACACTTCCCTGGCTGGTGTGGCTCAGTGGTTGACCGTTGACCTAAGAACCAGGAGGTTCCATTCCTGGTCAAGGCACATGCCTGGGTTGCAGGCTCGATCCCCAGTAGGAGGCAGCTGATCAATAATTCTCTATCACTGATGTTTCTATCTATCTCTCCCTCTCTCTTCCTCTCTGAAATCAACACAAATACATTTAAGAATAATAATATCGTGGACACTTTACAAAGGATTTCGGTTAAAATAGAGGTCTTTTTGTATTGGGAGATGGGGGCGGGGGAGGGTGGGAGATGGTGTAAGAAAGCAAAATCTTCGTCCATCGCAGCAGGAAGTAGGCAGACGGTGCACAGAATAGATAAATCAAGAAACAGCAGCACAAGTGTATCATGTAGAGATCTGAAGGCAACTACTGGAGACTAATGGTGAACTAAAAACCACAGCCTCTGGGAGGAGGTGGGCACTGGATGGTTGTTTTTCATTATGTGTCTTTCAATACCATCTGATTTTTTTTTTCTTTTTTAGACATGTGCATGCATCGCTTTGATCAAAAATTTAAATTTTACTTTAAAAGACAGCCACCCAAGGCCTCCTTTCCAGCAGTTCAGACACCTGGCCTGTTCCCCAGCCCTGTCTCTAGGCAGACTTTGCTAACTAAGGGCCTCACTTTGGATCTTCTGGGACCCAGCAGTCTTGCCACCTGCAATTTCTCTCCACACAGGGGACCTGAGATCAGAGCACAGAAGGCTGTCAGCCTGGACTTAGGTCTCTGGAGAAGACCTACCCTCCTCTTTGTTAACCGCAAAGGACGAGATCCTGGTGAGGCTAAGGGGCTTGCTACTGCATGTGCTGACTTACAGCTACTTCCTGTTGTCAGGGTTGAGTTGGGCTTTCTGTTGATCACCCAACCAGCCAGATACCAGCCTCCTGGGGTGGGGGAGGAGGGAAGTCATGCCCTCCAAGGCAGCTTGCTGATTTGCTCCCACGGGGTGGGGGGTGGGGAGGGGGCTGTGACAAACCACTGCATGAGGGACACCGACAGGACTTTTGTCCAGGGAGAGGAGCTGCCTCTCAGAGGCACCTGCTAAAACTCAAAAGAGGGAAGCCACTGCACCTGCTGGGGGCACAAAGAACGAGACAAGCTTTGGGTTTGGCCACCAGACGGGAGCACCCAGACCTCAGCTCCATTGAGGTGAAGCTGCAGCTTGAAGGTCGCTCGACCTAAAGACTGATTAGGTCCCGAATCACATTTCCACTCACTTTTGTAAAAGGGCAATTTCCCTGACTGTAACATACGGAGGGTGAGCTGGTGTTGGGTCTCTGTCGAAAGCTCTGGTGGGAAGGTTGTTGTACTAATAACGGTTTAAGGGGTGGGGTTTGCAAACAGGGTGCTTTTCGTTATGTGTGAGGAAGGGCTCAGAGTCCTCCCGTGATATCATTGCTTGTGTGCTCATCTCTCTCCTTAGGTGGGAGAAAACTGGGGCAGAGTTAGGGGGAGGGAATAGCTGTGAATATGATGTCAATATTGCTCCAAACAGTTAGGAATCATTGGACTTGAGCTTCTCTTTCCAACTCAAAAGCAAATGACTCCGATTATAGATGGGACACTCCATCCCAAGGGCTTCTGTAAAAACCACGTTCCCCAACATGGACTGGCCACTGTGGCCAGGGTGTTTAGGGTGCCATGAACCAGCCCATGGATTTTCTTACTTTGTGCCTTTGTGCAAAGTCTCTCCATGCCCTACTGGGCTGTTTTCTCCCCTAATCAAATCCTATCCTTGACTATTGTCAAGGCCCTATTCAAGGAAGACCGTCTCCATGAAGGTGTGACCAGCTGAGCTTCATCACAACCTTCATTTCTCTGGATTCCTATACCACTCACAGTCTAGAGTTCATCATTTCCTACTGCATTATAAACCGCTTTATAAACCACCCAAAGTCATCTTTTTTTTGGGGGGGGGGGGATATTAACTACTACAGAGCTGGGCACATACAAGGCATTACTTGCTTAATAATTCATGAATAATGTGTCGAATGCATGAGTCAGTGGCCAAAATTCATGTCTTCTAGTTAAGAAAATAACACAAAATGTAAAACATCATGGTCCTTAAGGTATCATATCAAAGTAAGTCTTATTGCTGTAAGAATCTGAAGAGACCTCTACAAAATTCTCCTGTCATAGTTTCCAGCTCCATCCAAAAAGAGCAGAACCTCTTTGATCTCTTCATGTGAAAGAGCACACTTGGAGGTTGATGGCTAACCCTCAGTGTTGAATTCTTGTCTCTCCCGTTATATACTAGTAGACCAAAATTGGTCGTAAGGTATCGCACAAATCAAAATCATTCTCAGATACACCTTCACTTAATACTTAGTTACTGAGGGTTTTCTATGAGAGCCAGCCCTACAGATGCTCTTTGGTTTTGGTTGGGCCTTCAGTGGAGTTAGACAATCCCCTCATTCATCCCCAATTGATTTCTTATTCCACCCACAGAGGCAGCTGCTCCGAACCTCCGGAAGTCTCTTGAACTTTCCTAACCACTCCACCACCTTTAGTTTCTGCATCAGACCTCATCTCCTGCCTTATTCAGAAGACAGGGACCATCCAACCTGGACATACTAATCATCTCTCCATCCCACGAAGAGACTGAAGTCTGAGAACTACTGCCGCCAAATGGCATAATGATGATGCAAAACCAAAACCAAAGGCCTATGGATGAAGTCATCACTGGGTCTTTATTGGGCATCTGTCCAGAAGGCCGTGTATGCCACTCAGCCAGAAAGATCCCTGCAAGAAATTCTGCCTAGCCAAAACCGGTTTGGCTCAGTGGATAGAGCGACAGCCTGCGGACTGAAAGGTCCCAGGTTTGATTCCGGTCAAAGGCATGTGCCTTGGTTGTGGGCACATCCCCAGTGGGGTGTGTGCAAGAGGCAGCTGATTGATAATTCTCTATCATCGATGTTTATGACTCTCTGTCCCTCTCTCTTCCTCTCTGTAAAAAAATCAATTAAAAAAATATATATATATAAAAGAAATTCTGCCTGAACCCAAGCTGTCTTCTCAAAAAGTTTCTTTTAAGAATTTTCAGCCAATTTCTTTTCTCCTCTGTTACCAGGGTCCAAGAAGTGTGCCCTGAATGGTCATCCTTGGAGGAACATCACACACAGCCCTCCTTAGCACAAAGGCCACGGCTAGGAAGGCAATGTCCAAATTCTCTGCACCCTGGGAGGCATCCCACACCCACTGACTGAAATCCGAAGTATCTTTGAACAGACAAGGCCATGCAGGGGCCTTGACAGAGCCTGTGACTCACAAAACGCCTTTCAGTTTCCCTTTAGCACGATGGGACAGAGAGGCCATAGATTCGTCCTCTCCAATGGACACACACTATAGAATTAATAAACTGTTCCTTTAGGAATGGAGGGCAGCCAGCCAAGAGAAGCACACATTCCGGAACCTCCTTCTCTTCTCTCTTCCCATGGCCTTCTCTTCTTAGACTGGGACTTACAGACATTATCTCATCTTGGGCTCCTGTGGTGACAGGTAAGTAACAGGCTTGGCAGGTTGCTTTCCATTGTCCAATTTATTTTTTTATTTTATTTAAAAAAATTTTAATATATTTTTATTGATTTTTTACATAGAGGAAGAGAGAGGGATAGAGAGTTAGAAACATCGATGAGAGAGAATCATCGATCAGCTGCCTCTTGCACACCCCCCACTGGGGATGTGCCCGCAACCAAGGCACATGCCCTTGACCGGAATCGAACCTGGGACCTTTCAGTCTGCAGGCTGTCGCTCTATCCACTGAGCCAAACCGGTTTCGGCCATTGTCCAATTTCTAAAGTCAGAGAGCCAGTGGCTGATGGAAAGAAACACAGCAAGGCCCGTGTCCTAAGTCCACTGTACTGCTCTGTCTGCCCAAGAAGCCAAGCGTGCCTCCAACGTACCTGGTTGGTTGCAAAATGCTGAGTGCACACAGAGGAAGAGGTCCTTCCTGACCCGTGTTGAAATGTGAGAACTACCTCTGGGCTTTTGCTCAGCATATTCCCTCCCCCCTCTCCCTGCCTACTCAAATTATACCCGCCTCAGAGTGCTACTCAAGAGCACTTCCTACCTGAAGCCCTTACTGACACCACGTCTTATCTCTTTCCGTTGGCTACCTTTTGCAGGTAAACCTGGGACTCGGTTTCCTGGTAACAGACACCAACTCCCCTGGGAAAAGCAAAATCCAGGAAGGTTCTGGAGGTAGAGGAGTTGGTGAGGGCTGTGGGTTAAGCCCTAGCCGGTGTGGTTCAGTGGATAGAGTGTCAGCCTGCGGACTGAAGGGTCCCGGGTTTGAATCCAGTCAAGGGCATGTACCAAGGTTGCAGGCTTGATCCCTGGCCTCAGTCAGGGCGCATGCGGGAGACAATCAATCAATGTGTCTCTCTCACATAGATGTTTTTCTCTCTCTGTTTCTCCCTCTCCCCTCCACGCTCTCTAAAAGAAGTCAATGGAAAAATATCCTCTGGTGAGGATAACAAAACCAAACAAACAAACAAAAAGTTAATTGCACACTCGGGCCACATTCTTAATGATTACATAAGAGAGATGATGAACAATAAATTTATACATGTCATGGCACCATGTGCTGGACATTCCACTGAGCACTTCCATGCCTCCCTCATTTAATAAGAGCATCCAAGGAAGTGCCAGCTCCTACCCGCTGCTGCTGGCCCGCCACCTTGCCCGTCAGTAGGCAGCAGCATGCTCCACTGCCTTGTCCCACCTTCACCGCAAGCGCAGGGCCCATCCTCTGGCCCCTACACATGGCTTTGCTCCATAGAACAACAAGACCAAAGACCTTTCTACAAAGGCTCCAATGAGGTGACTGACGTCTAGTTCCATCAGCTACAAGTGAATAATTAATACTTGCCAGGGAAGAAATAGACTCATTGTTACGGTGGCCACATGGGGGCTACAAAAGGCCATTTTGTGAAGCCCTTGGTGGAACCCTGGGGCCAACAGTGGCCCAAAGAAAGCCCTTTGAGAGTGTAGGCTGGTCCTCAAACGTGGAGACTGGAGCTTTTGCACAGTGTTCCAGGGGGCACTGTTCCCAATGGTAATTAGCTTGTGGCCTATTCATCAACGAATTCTGCTCGCTGGTCAATGACCGCAGTGGAGGCCCACTGAGCACCCTGAGCGGGCACATCAGAGAAGACCTGTGGTGTTCTCTGGGGGCCCTTCCCACATTGAAAAATTCACATCGACTCTTCTCTGGGCCAGCCTGATTTGATCTGAGGAAAACTCTTCAATCCTGCTGGTTCTTATACCACACTCTTGGCCTAATGCCTGAAGCAAGTTTTCCCTTTTCCACTTCCAGCAGGGACTGAACAAAGCAGGCTTGGGTGCCTACAGAACCGGTCAGAACTGGCCAGGAAATATAATAAAGAAGCTTATAATAAAGAAGTGAGCAGAGGGCTGTTGCCCCCAGCTGGAGGCTCATGCACAACTAGCCAGAGACACTGGTTCTGGAAGTAACCACACATTCTCCATGTGGCCTCGTAGCCATCCCGGCAGATGGCAGCCAGCGCCAAGGAGGAACTCTCCCTCAAGTGGACAGTGGGTGCTCAACGAATGCTTTCTGGTGACAGTCATCCTGACCAGCTACACATACACACTCCTACTGTATTTTTGCCCTCGCGGCCAAAGCTGCCCTGGCAGCAAACAGCGCTGACAGCTGCTAGGTGTCGTCATTTCAAGAAGCTGTTCCCCCAAAGTGCTCCCCAGCTCCCCACTCTGACTTCCAGCCACAGCCTGACATCCCACCATTAGCGCTATGGACCGAAAGCGTCTCTTCCCATCAAAATGCCTCTCCTCCTCTGTTTCCTTTCTGGCCAAATGACATCAAAGCACCTGCTCTGTGTGGAATGGGAACTTCTTTTGTATTTGGCTCTTGAGGATAAACATGGTCAGTGGCTCCTTTCTTGAAAACAAGGAGAACGGGAAGCACAGGGCACTGGGTGGAAGTGGAGGTGGGAGGCCGGACGGAGCGTCCAGGAGGAAGCTGGAGCTGGAGAAAACACCTGAAAGCCTTCATAATCCTGCCCTAGGTTGTGGACCTAGGTTTTTACCCTCCACAGATCCTCTGTGATCTTCAGATTCACCAGTATCTGCCAGTAGGACCTGTGCCCAAGAGAAAGGTTAAGACCCTTGTGCGAAAGGGGCACAGGCAGGAGGTGGATAGGGGGAGTGTGGGGACCAGCACACTCTCCTGATCATGCCCACAGGACTGCCCCAATCTCCCTGCTCATTCCATGGAAGCGCCAGCACCCAGGAGCCAGCAGGAAAATATCCTTGCCCCCTTCCTGGCCTGGCTGGAGAGGAAGCCGATGGCCATCGGCCCTTGGTGTTTCTGCTGTGCTGGCAAAACTCTAATTCAAAGTCAGAATCCCTGGGCTGGAGAGGGCACCTGGGCAGCTGTGTTCTCCCCTGCCGGGTTCTCTGCGCAGAGAGCCCTACTCTTCTCGCCCCCAACCCCAAACGGAGAGCGCCCCTTTCTCTTGCTTTTCACATGGGTGGTGTGTACCATCCAGGGGGAGGGCTGTCCTGAAAAGCTGAAACCACCACAGACAGCTGGGGGGGCATCTTCCTGATTCTTCAGAGCTCAAGGCAACCCAACCTTTTCCCCAGGAGGAGTCAGCCCACTCAACCCCTCCCCCCATCCCCGCCCCAGCTAGCCAGGAGGAGTGAGAGAGAGCTGCCGGTGGAGGAGGCCTGGAAGCTTCAAAGCGGGTCAGACGCGCCTCCTCCCTCATTAAAGCATAACCCCCTCTCCCCAAACAAAACAAAACACAAAACACAGCGGCGCTACGCCCCCTCGCCCCACCCATCGCAGGTTCACAGCAGGGCGCAGAGTGCCCAAGGCCACTGCCAGGCGGGCCCGGGCGGCTCCCCTGGCCCAGGGGAAGGTGCGGGCGGCCGCGGCGGCAGAGACGGAGGCTGGAGCCCCGCAGCGCCTTGGCCCGAGGCTGGTGCCGGGGCCCGGACAGCGGCCGCTGCAGGTGTCTCCGGTGTTGGTGTTCGGGATCAGGTCGCTTCCTCGCCGGCAGCAGCTCGGGTCCAGGCCGCGCACCTGCTGCTGCTGCTGCTGCTGCCGCTGCTGCCGCCGCCGCCGCCGCCGCGCCCCAGCCCCTCCGTGCGCCGCGCCTCCCCGCAGGGTGTCCTCGCCGCGGGGCCCAGGGTGGGCGGGAGGGGAAAGGGGCCCTCTCGGAGCCTGGGGCCCGGCCTCCAAGGCTTCCGGGGGCCCTCAGGCCGCGCTAGCAGGGGCGCCACGCCGAGCGCCCCCCGCAGGCTGGGAGAAGGGGCGCCACCCCCTCGCGCATCCTCAAGGCCGCATCGCCGTCTCCAGCCACGTCCCGGTCCCCGTGCCGGCCCCGGGGCCTGCGAGCGCCGCTTACCTGGGGCTGCGGCAGGCAGGTCCGGAGGAGCGGCCCGAGGATACGGCGGGGCCCCGCGCCGGGGCGCAGGATGCTCTGCCGGCCCCGGTCCGCCAGCCCCGCGCGCGGCCCCGCCCCCGGCCCCGCCCCTCCTCCGCGCGGCCCCGCCCCCGCCCCCGCCTCCGCCCGGGGCCGGCCCCTCGCCCGCGCGGCTGTCACACAAAGAGCAGGAAATGGCTGCGCCGAGGGGCGAGGGGTGCGCCCCTGGACGCTGCCTGCCGACCGGTGCACCCCAGACCTGCACCCCGGGCTCCCGCCCCAGCTGCCTCCAGCCCCCCTGCTCCGGGGAAGGAGAAGAGAGGGAGCCCTGGTCCCCAGGCCCCGCGCGCCTGCAACCGCACCTGCAGCAGAGAGAGCGCAGGAGCTTGGGGCTCCACGCGGATCTCGTGGATCTCTACATCCCCCCCCCCCCGCCACACCCAAGGGCTCGTTTGTCTACCTAATATGCATCGGGCACCTGTTTTGTTCCAAGCACCGTGCCAGGAGCTAGCTGGGCATGTGTACAAACGACGGAGTCCCAGCCTTTTTGGGAACTTACCTACCAGGAGAGACAGACAGACATTCACCTAGCGCTTGTCCAGTTTCAGCCGGGCAAGTTCTGGGAAGAAAGGGGGAAGGGTTAGGAAAATACATCTTGGGGTTGGCGAGAGGGGGCCTTCTTCTCAGTTCCTTAGACCTGAATCCCTGAGGGTGCCATCTCTTAAGCAGGACTTGCCTCAAGCTCATTCAGCAAGAATTGCTTAATGGACAAAAAGGAAAAGATATGCAGTAATTCCTGGCAAAACCCAAGAAGGAACTGAGAGGACAGGCAAGACCTTCTCTTGGTGGCTTAATTGGTCCTCTAGGGCTCTCCGCAGACCACACCCAATCCTAACCTGGGAGTAAACCATTTCACTATCTGTTCCCTGAGATGACACTATAGCTATCAGGAGCCATACCTACCTCACAGGGTCAATAATTCGAAAGCATTTGAGGCCATTTAAGATGTGTATGGATTTAAGGGATGACGTCCTATTTTAAGGGAACCATTCGGAAATGTTTGCCCAGGGCCCTCAAATGTATAGTTAATCACCCTCTCTTCCTATCCGGGGCTATTTATAGAGGGGCCATGTTACTCAAGGGCTGGGCAGTCTTTGTCCTCACTGATCTCACACCAGTTCCCAAGCACTCAGAAATCATGATCCTCTGTGGTTTGATGTTACATCACCCTAATTTAAATGGCTATTTTTAGAAAGAGTGGTGTATATGTACATATATACACTCATGCGTTTCTGCTCCGGATGCCATGTGAGAAAACTGTGGGAGTGTTCGTGAAGGGTGGCTTTGAAAATAGAACTGAGGTTTCTCTCTTAAAAATATATATATATTTTAAAAATTTTCCATTGTGATCCTGGGGATTTTGAGTGTCAGTGATTACAAATACAATATGTGACAATGAGAGAATGGATTTTCATTCTGAAGAAAACACTGTTGTGAATGGTGTAGGCTTCTGGAAGACGTATTTCTCCCCACGGTTCCTTCCCTGTCTTTTCACCAAGCTACTTAAAAACAGAAGAGACTATTACATATATGTTTGGTGAGATCTGAGGTGAAACTAATTCTCTGACTCCCGAGTGCTATTTGCTTAGAAGGGAAGCAGTATGGTCTTGTCGTCACCACTTGTGGGAAGTTCAGAGCCTTGCCTTTTGGTCCTAGTTTTGCAACTGAGCAGCGTTCTTAGGCAACTCACTCCACCTCCCTGTGCCCCTTCTATAGAGTGAAGTAGGTTGGATACACTCCAGAGTCCCTCTGAATGTGGGAAATCTTTTGAGTTAAAAACAAAGGACACGCCTTGGCCAGGCTTAAAGCACTTCACTAGCTCCCCACGCTCTCAGGATGGGGCCCAAACTCCTTACTGTGGCCGAGGGTGTCTTACATGACCTGGCATGTACCTCTCCTGGGAACAAGCTTGCTCTGCTTCAGCTGAAAGGAATCTCTTAGTTCCCCAAACTTGCTGTGCTCTCTCTTGTGGCCTTTGTACAAGCTGGGCTTTTTTTTTTTTTTTTTCTTTCCCTGAGAATGATCTGTCCTCCTTTCCCTCTCCTTTCTACGCGTTATCCCTCTTTGCTGCCCAACTTCTACTCCTCCTTCTGGTATCCACTTAGATGTCGCTTTCTCCAATTTCCCTCTGTGTCTGGGGTAGGTTAAAGGTCAGCTGTCTATAGCTCCCTGGGCTTCCTCTATCATACCCCTTGTTACGCTGCGTTGTAATTATTGACATACCTGCCTGCATCCCACCAGTAGAACATAAAACCCAAGAGAAAGGGTGTGTCCATCTTGCTCCCCACTGCATCCTCATAGGAGTTCAGTAAAAGTGGGTTGAATGAATAATCAAAAATGAAATCTTAGTTTACGTGTTGCCAGTGAAGTGTGTAGCCGTCTATCTCCTGCCTTCACATTTCCTTCATGTCCAACCCGTCAGCCACATCAGCAATGAGATCAGCCAGCCTGCGCCCTCTCATAGTCCAGGACCTCTTGGGGGATGTCTGCCTGCCTCGGGGATCGGCCAGGGGGATGTCCCTGGGGGGATCAGGCTTAAGCTAGCAGTCAGACATCCCTCTCGAAGTCCAGGGCTCTTGCAATCTGGGACCCCTTGCTCCTTGAGTGGTGCTCCCCCTGTGGGAGCACACTGACCACCTCGGGGCAGCTCCTGTGTTGAGCGTCTGTCCCCTAGTGGTCAGTGAGCATCATAGCGACTAGTCGTTCCGCTGGTCTTTCTGCTGTTTGGTCAATTTGCATATTAGGTTTTTATTATATAGTATATTGAGGATGTTTAACTGTGGAAAGCTTCATCCTGGGCCATTTGAAAATGCATTCCCTCCCTTCTCTGTTGTCTTCCTTCACCTTGATCATTTCCCACAATTTCCAGAGAATTGGCCTCTGAAGGTCAGCTCTTTTACACATAACTTATAGCAAAGAACATTTAATCTCCCCCCCCCCCCATTTCTTCTTTATTTAAACACATACTGTTTCTAATAATTTTGGATACGAACTGATAAGGAGGATCTGAGCATATTCCAAATGGGTTTGGAATGTAAAATCATAGCTGAGCCGGGACCAGTTTGGCCCAATGGATAGAGCATCGGCTTGGGGACTGAAGGGTCCCGGTTCGATTCCAGTCAAGGGCATGTACCTTGGTTGCGGGCATATCCCCAGTAGGGGGTGTGCAAGAGGCAGCTGATCAATGACTCTCTCTCATCGATGTTTCTAACTCTCTATCTTTCTCCCTTCCTCTCTGTATAAAAATCAATAAAATATATTTAAAAAATAAAAATAAATAAAATCATAGCTGAGGTATGCTGTATGCTCAGGCTAGCATAGGTGGCCCTACAGTCAACCCCACAGGATGGTTGGGAGCATGCAAATTAGGAACAGACAGGTTGGTGTCTCTCACTCCCCCAGAACACTCCACTCTCCTTACCTTGCTGTCTCCCCTGGAGACTGGCCTCTGTGGACTGCCCTACTAGGGTTTCCTTGCCCTCTGGCCTCCAGTTGGTTTGGTTAACAAGAAGCCTCAGCATTGATGGGGTGAAGGGAGGCCTATGGGGTCAGCATATTTGCTCTTCTGGCTTCCTCCTCGGGATGCTACTTGGGGCTTCCTCTGTCCCTCCTCAAGGTCCTCTTCTCTGAAGGCCACCTTCTCCCACTGACCCTCTGCTTCCACATTCATATGACCACTCCCCTCCTGTCTCTTCAGGCCTTAGTGTAGTAACTGCTCTGTGGCTTTTATTTTCCTCTGTACCACTTGCTGTGGTTCTCCTAAACCTGACCCACACTATTTTTAAATAGTCTTTTTGTAAATCAGCCCTGCTTGGTTGAGCTTAATGTGAGTGTGATGTATTTGATCCCTAACTGATATCTTATTCATCTTATGCACCTAACACAGTGCTAGGCAATAGCAAGTGAATGGTCACTACTTATGAAGTAAATGAAGGATCTCTATAACTCCTTCTAGCAGCATATGTACGCTGTTGTTATTTCCCAAGCCAACTACATACCTTGACTTGGGGAGAACCTCAAAGTAATTGAAGACACTCACACACACACACACACACACACACACACACACACACACTGCTGCCACCAAGGGGTGGCTCTGAGGAGCAGGCTACATTGCATTTCCCTCAAAGCCCAGGCAAATAAACATACACTCTAATTGAAAATATTGCTTTCTGTGCAAATGCAGGTTCAACTCCAAATGGTCTGTGCCCTGTCTTCCTGATCCTCAGACCGCCTTCGTGAGCCCCAGACAAGGGAATCCACAGCTCCCTCTGCCCCTACAAACCCTCCTACAGTGAGTGTACACTGCCTATCTTGCTTAGTGGGGTGTATTCTGCTTCTTCAGAGTGATGGACCTCAGAGCTTTGGAAGATTCCAGAGAGAACAGGGTCTTCAGGACAAGTGCTCTGAGAAGCAGTCTGTTCACCTATCCCCTTTAGAAATTTCCTCTCTGGATCACCTGCCTGTGGAAGCCAGGCCAGAGGGGAGTCCCATGAAGGATGGCATGAAGCCACAGGCTTTCTCTTCTGTGCCTAGTGGTCCTCTGCAGCCTGAACTGGTTCCTGCAGCAGATGGACATGGGCATTTGGTGAACTGAAAGGTACAGGGAGAGCTCAACTCACCCAAAATATAATAACTTGGCTTTCATATCCCTGAGATTTTTAAGAGGGAGGGGAAGATAATCTATTTCTGTCCAACTGTGACTGCAGACTGAATTATAATTTCCACATGTCACTCACAGAGCTGATGACAGTGAATGAGTATGAACAATAATCTGATATTAGGAGCAAGACAGAAATCATCTCCAAATTGGTTTCTCTTCCACCAGGTTGCCTCTCTCAAATCCCCTCGACATGCTGCTGCCAGAGTACATTTTAAAACACAAATTTGGCCTTCTTGTTCTGGCAACTGTGGCTCAGTTGTTTGAATATTGTCCCATGCACCAAAAGGTTGATGATTCATTTCCAGGTCATGGCGCATGCCCAGGTTGTGGGTTCAGTTCCCTGACAGGATGTGTGCATGCAGGAAGCAACTGATCTCTCTCTCTCTCTTTCTCTCTCTCTCTCTCTCTCTCTCTCTCTCTCTCTCCCTCCCCTCCTTGCTCTCTAAAAAAATCAATAAAAACACATTAAAATTTTTTGGCTTTCTCTCCTTGCTCAATGATATCTTTTGTATCTATAGATAGAGTTCCATTTTTTTTTGTCTTTTGTAACATGGTTCTTGACTATATTTATCGCCTGTTTCAATTTGTCTACCCTTTCTATATTCCTCACCTGTGCCCAGACCACACACACACACACACACACACACACGCCCACACCCCAATGGTAAATTGATAATAGCTTCCCAATTCATTTGGTTTCCTCTATCCCTCTATCTGGAAAGTATAGATCTTATTTCTGCCCAATTGCTTGTCTTTAAAAAAACACACCATAATTCATATTTAAAACTGAGTCAGACATAATATCTTCTATGGCAGTGCTTCCCAAACTTTCATGTGCATAGAATCTCCTATGGATCTTGTTAAAATGACGATTCTCATTCAGCAGGTCTCCTGGTGAAGCCAGAGAATTTGCATTTCTCACAAGCTGGTCATGCTGTTCCTTCTGGTCCAGGGACCACACTTCACGCAGCATGTGACATCACCTTCCTCTATTAAAAGTGTTAGGTTCCACCAGTTTTCTGAACTCTTCTCTTCTTTAACCACATTTTTGTTGCTCCTCTAATGCTATATTATACATAATTTTATTTGTTTATATGTCTTTCCAAACAGACATGCTATTTATTTTTTAAATTAAATTTAGTGGGGTGACATTGATAGACATGAACATATTTGTTTCAGGTGTGGGTTTCTATGTTACAAACAGTATATTGCACTATGTGCCCACCACTCAAAGTCAAATCCCCTGTCACCATATATTGGGATCCCCTTTCCTCCCTATCCACCTACCATTTCTTAAAGATAAAGACTGTGCCTTTTCTGCAATTCTCAACACAGCATGTCATAGGAACATAGGAAGCATTTGATATTTGCCTGTTGAACAAATGTTGACTGACATATAGTTTTTACTTGTCTGTGGAACATGAAATCATTTAACCATGCTTATTTAAGGAGAATCTGTGACTGTTTAACATTTGGACAAATATGAAACCCAGGCCATACACACTCTTAGTTATTAAAATGACAGCTTTATTTGCTGGACTCAACCTTTAACTCTGTGTGCTTTGTGATGGGTAAGAGTATATTGGTAATAGTTTTACTATGAACACTGGCAGTGACTGTACACTAATAAATATCCAGCCTATGCATATATAAATACATAGTCTCCAACGATACAAAAGGCAAAAATGATAAAATGCACCCAGAACCCAAACCTTGTATGAGGGTATTCCAGGGAACACGTGGCACCATTTTGCAAAATGTTAGAAAACTGAAAATAAAAACAGGCCGGAAGCCCATTGTGCAGGAGAGGGCAGTGGAAAGTGAACTCTCTCCACACCTTCGGTTAAGGCTCCAATGACTGAGCCTGGACAAGATAATACCATCCAAGGGGGAGTTTTCTAACCCAGACCACAGAAATCTGTCAACTCTGACGTTTTCCTTCTAGACTGGGTGAGAAATCCTCTCTAAGGAAGGGTTCCAAAAAAAAAAAATAAATGTATAAAAAACTACACAGGGGTAATTCTGGATAAGCTGAGTAAGATCATCTTCTGAAAGACGGAGTTTATCTTGGGGCTCCCACTTTCACAACAATGATAGTTAACATCTGAATCTCCAGCTAGTCAAAATGTCACATGGGTTAGAAAGAGCTGGTTGCAACACCATCCAGCAATCACGCCAAGAGTTTTGTCTAAACACTGTCAGAAAATCACACCCTCTTACATCAGGGAATACCTTTCCCCACAAAGTGTCCCGGAAGACTGCAGCCAGCTCAACACGGGAATGATGAAAGGGCTTTCACACTTCCGCAGGAGAGCCTGTCCAAGCGGCTTTGAAGCTGACCTATAAATGGCTGCTCGCAACCTGGCTCTGGTGGGTTGAGTGAATCAAAGAGTTAATTAACCGAGTGAGTCCAAACTCGTTTACTTTGACTAAAGGGAGGCTACAGCTGCGGGAAGAGAAGATCTATTCCGAGGGGGAGGGCTACACAGGAGCAACCTTATTTTCTGGTGGTCCTTTGTTTATGTCTTCGTTGGCTTTCCCTGCCTTTCCCTTCTACTGGGCTTGCCTCCTCTGCAATCCCTTTCATCCTCTGTAGAAGAAGGGGTTGAACAGGAATAAAGAAACTGTGCATTGGAGTCAGGCAGTTGTGGGCTAGAATCCTGGCCTTTATATTTCCTAGCTCTGTTGCTTCTGGCAGGCGTCCTGGTTTTTTTTTTTTTTAAAGCCTCCGTTTTACTACCTGTAGAATGGGAATAATAATGCTACCTCACGAGACTGGGGTGAACTCAGGCTGAATTGCAGAGAAGGCTTGTAGCTCAGTACATATTCACTTTGCATGTTTAGGTGCTCAATCCACAGTGGCCATTGCTACAGGAACACCCCGCTCAGTGCCTGACTCGGTTTCCATCCAGATGGTCTGAGAAAGAACAGACCCTTTGGTTCCTCTCCCAGAACTTGGGGAGACTTCAAGTCTCCCAACTGTAAAGCTGTGAATTTTTAGGGCTTAACCAGGCTTCTATGTCTCTGCAAGGCGAGGCTGCACAACACAATGCTGCCCTCTGTTGTTGATGGAAGAGTGATTCCGGAGCCGGGGGTGGCAGGTGACAGAGTCCTCAACCGGAGTCTGTGTTCAGAAGCAACCATTTCCTCCTAGGATGGCTGCAAGTGATCTGTGCAGAGGGGAGGGAGGCAGAGTCACCTGCCTGGCTCGGTACTAAAGGCGAGCATTGGTGCAGTAACAATCTAAGGTCTTTCTCCGTGGGTTCCCTACCATCAGATGCCCTCTTTCTGCCCAGACACCAGATACCCAACCCTCCAACCATGGGATCAGAGTCCACCCAAATCCAAAAGGCTGCCTTCATGGAGAAAGGTGGCTGAGTACTCCGAGTGAAACCTCATAAAGCGGCTTCTCAGAACATCCGGCCTCTGGTGTGAGCAGCTGCTCCTCCCTCCGCGGTGGCAGGAAGCTGTGGCTGACAGCATCGCAGCGAGCAGCTTACTCTTTCTGACCTGAATTAACTCACTGTTCTTGATCAAGAATCATGCTGCTCTTCCTCTTGCCCATCCCCTGGGATTTTGTGTTGTCCTGTCAGGCCAGATAAAAAGTCCCTGAACAATAAAATAACAATCCACTCCCTTTCTCTGAGAAGAAGTGCAAGAAAGGTGGCCTGAAGGCTGTCAGGTTGAGGTTTGTGCAGCACCCGAGATAAGAGGCTGGAGGGAGGGTGGAGGTATGGCCGCTGCCTGGCCTGGCTCCCAGTTCATTGGCTTAGCCTCCTGCTGGTGGCCGAGTGCCAGCCTCTGTCAGGGTGCTGCCTCCCTAGCAGCTCAGGGACTGGCACCAGAGGCCGGCTGCCCATGGGGAGTCCTGGGCTGGTGGAAGCTTTTAATGCTCTGTGGAGGGAGGACTTCTTCTGGCTCAGGATCTGCAGCTGAGTCTCTGCTAAAGTCCCAGTTCTGCAATTTCGCCCAGTTGACTGAAGAGTCTGGAGAAAGGTGGCCGGTCTTCAGGTTTCTAGAGAAGGAAGAAAAGAACTCTGTGAGGTCCTTGTACTTGAGCTAATTTGAAAAGCAAACTAGACTTCACCAGCAATACCCTCTGCTGATTTTAAAATATGCTTTTAAAATGGTGCCAGACCAATTAGACATCCATATTCGATACAATGATTTTAGACACATACACATATCCTTCACAAAAATTAACTCAAGCTCAGCTGGTGTGTCTCAGTGGTGGAGCATCAACCTATGAATCAGGAGGTCGAGGTTCGATTCCTGGTCAGGGCACATGCCTGAGTTGTGGGCTCAAATCCCCAGTGTAGAAAGTGTAGGAGGCAGCTGATCAATAATTCTCTCTCGTCATTGATGTTTGTGGTATAGCCATACAATGGAATAGTATTAAGTGATAAAAACAAATGAGTGAACAAGCCACAAAAAGACATGGAAGAATCTTAAATGCACATTATTAAGTAAAAGAGTTCAATATGGAAAGGCCACACACTGTATGATTCTAACTAGATGACATTCTTAAAAAGGCAAAACGTGGCCGAAGCCAGTTTGGCTCAGTGGTAGAGCGTCGGTCTGCGGACTGAAAGGTCCCAGGTTCGATTCCAGTCAAGGGCATGTACCTTGGTTGTGGGCACATCCCCAGTAGGGGGTGTACAAGAGGCAGCTGGTCAATGTTTCTCTCTCATCGACGTTTCTCTCCCTTTCTCTCTGTTAAAAATCAATAAAATATATATTTAAAAAAAAAACAAAACAAAAAAGGCAAAACATGGATAATAAAAAGATTAATAGATGATAGGGATTTGGTGAGAAGGGGAGAAAAGATAAATAAAATAAAGGTAAATCATGGTAGATTTCAGGGCAGTGAAACTATTCTGTATGATACTACAATGGTAGAGACATATTATACATTTTTCAAAACTTATAGGGCTGCACAACACAAAGAGTGAACCTTAATGTAAATGATGGATGTCAGTGAATAATGTACCAATAGTGGTTGATTAATTAGAATAAGTATACTACACTAATGCAAAATGTTATTCAGAGGGGAAAAGGTATGTGGGAACTCTGTTATTTGCTCAATTTTTCTGTAAATCTAAAACTTCTGAACAATAATGTTTATCAGATTAAAAAAAGAGAAAAAAGTGCTAAATAAATGTCATCTATCATAATTATAATAGCAGTTAGTCCTTGTGAAATGAACTAGATTTGTTTTTGTGCCCTTCGTTTGTTTTTTTTGTTTTTTTGCTTCTGATTATAAAAGATCTATGGACTTAGCTCTATGAATTTACAAATCAAGCATTATGCAATGCTCTACCAGTACGAAAGAGCAGGTTTTGAGAACAGTCTAAGATTAAAAACTATGACAGGGCAATGCTGAGACAAAACCCAAGTATTCTATGGTTTTTTCAATTCTACCTTGTTACCCTTCAATGATCTGAAAGTGTATTAACTCGCTATTTCAGCAACTCTCAGCTTCGGTTGAAATTTACAATTTCCCTAACTCACCAAAGGACATCTAAGACTCATGCTGATGTGGTTCAAGGCCCAGCCTGTAACCCAAACGTGGATCACCGAGACATCTGGGAGGGTGCAGAGTAATTGGATTCGCTTTCTGAACTGTTGCCTGAATAAAATGAACTTCTGATCCCCAATTTATAGAACTAACTTTATGTACATGCAACTGTTTTACAATGTTACACAAATGCTTTTTCCCCTCTTAGGAAACTGAAATACCGACATGGGCTTCCTTCCCTCCTTCTCTCTAACAATATGTTCATGGCTTGTGACATTGTGTAGCAAATCAAATGATATTTAAGGTCACTGCCAGATCCCTCTAGTTACTAGACTCTCCAAGTCACTTTCCCCCTCATCTATTTCATTCATTCCTGCTGACTCATCCTCTAAAAGGGTCCCTTTCTCTGGGGGAGAGGGCAGACGCCGAAGCTGTAGTGTAGGGGAAACCACTTCCTCTACTGACCTCTTTCCAGCAATGATTCATGATCTGGTAGATATGCGAGGAGGCCAGCCGGGGCTTGTATAACCGAAATCCAGTACTGATATCTTCCACCACCTCCGAGTTGCTTCGGTTTTCATATGGGATTTTGCCTTCGCTGAAGACTTCCCACATGAGCACACCTATAAGAAATGGCGAGTGCAGCACAGCTAATGAGAGAGCTCACAAATAGCAAACAAACGTACATCTAGAAATCACAGGCTCCTTGACATTAAGATTCAACTCCCTATTTCCAAGAAGTAAAATATCAAGCCACCTGAGGCTTATTGGCCTGCACTATTTCTAAAGAACAGAGATTTTCCAACCTTAGTGGTGAAGCATTGTCAGGCACAGCCCGCTGTTACATCGAACTCAAATGCTACTACTAAAACTTGCAGGGGACATAAATTCAAATGTCTATACGTGATGTGAATGAGTGAAGCGGGTGAGGTGTGTCATAGGAACTAGTGAGGACTGTGGAAAACTGGGGGTCAAAAGTTCTGTCTTATCGAGACAGCTGTGATTTAGCTCCTGCAAGACAGACCACATGAGGGCTCAGGACTATCGCATTTTCTGATTTTTCAAAAGAAGTCGTATATTGAGAGTTTTAGAATATACAATAAATGCAATTTGATTTTTAAGAATACTGTGTAGATCAAGCCAAACGCATCTTCAGGTTGTCCACTTCGACCACCTGATTTAAATAAACCCTTTTCCTCCTCTGCCCAAAGTATAAATGTCACAGCCAGCTTTATTTTGTGCCAATACATTCCTCGAGGACAGAGTGGGAAGACAGCTGGCAGCCCAGGTGTTTTCAAAGCATATTCTAGAGAACCTTAGGGCAGAATTTTTCAAAGCATCACTTCCAAAACGTCTGAATAAATATCACCCCAGAAGTTTGCTCAAATGGTAGATCCTGGGCCCACCACCCAGGCCTCTGGATCAGAATTTCTAAGGGATCTTCAGGAATGCCTCGGGCGTTTTTGAAATTCAGAATCTATCTGAGAATAAGACTGTTCAGCATCCCAAGATGCCAGGATTTCTATTGAGATTTCTTTGGAAAATTGTGGTCTGAGGCTCAATGCTGGTTTGAACACAATTGCTTCCATGCAAACCTTGTAAGACACTGATGAGACACTTCAGTAAGGCCCAAACCGGACTTGCTTAAAACACTACAGCTAATTAGGACAACACCCTGCATGCAGAGACAACTTCCTCTCATCATTCAGGTGCCCGAGAGTCACCTCCTCAGAGAGGCCTTCTCAGCGCGTGTTCTTAAAACAGACCCTCTCCCCATCCCAGTCACTCTCCACCCCATGACTTTATCTTATTCATAGCACTTATTCTCACTACCTGACTGTATCTTATAGACTTGTGGATTAGCTTGTTCCCATAATCATTATCTGTCTCCTCCTAAACTTCTGCTTCAAGAGCAGTCTTCCCTGTACTGTGAGCTGTCCTACCATTACCGTACTATGAGCATCTACATTAGGCCCAGGCATACAGTAGACGCTCTATACATTGTTGCTGAATAAGTAAGTAGTTATCGAGGATTAAATAAGGGAATATAATATTGGAAAAAATATGGTTCCGATCCTCAAAGAACTCATATTCTAGTCTTCTGACTCCTCCAGCTCTGGCTCTCACAGCAGCTGTCACCAGAATCCTGTTTCCACTCTCATTTTTACCCTATTTTCAAAGATCTCTAGATTAACTACAATAATGAGGGCCCCTTCATGCTTTTTAGAGCCATTATTACACACAAACTACCAGCGGGACCCCCTCCCATCCAGAGTTCAAGGGCAAGTAGACTCAGATCACGTGGCTCTGGGCAGGGGGACACCCACCGAATGACCACACATCCGACTTGCTGCTGTAGCGACTGAAGGAGAAGACTTCCGGGGACGCCCACTTCACCGGGAACTTGGTGCCCGAGGAGCTGGTGTACTGATCATCAAGGACAAACCTGGGAAGAGAGCGGAGAGAGTGTGCAGGAATGTTCTAGAGGCCCGAGTCCCCCCTCCCGAGGCTGGGCCGGCACCGTGTCCCTGAGTTACCTTGTCATCCCAAAGTCCGACACCTTGATGACTTGGTTTTCTCCCACTAGGCAATTCCGGGCAGCCTGGACAGGGGGCAGCCAACAAAAGGGAAAGAGAGACTGTTGGTGGATAATCAATAATGAGGGAGTCCCCTGTAACCAGGCCCTTCGCTTTTCTAGGTGCTGCTGTAGGAGGCTTCGAGGAGCTCGACAAACGTTAACTGAGCTTCACCAACGCCTGATGGAAGGGAGCTAGAAGAGGAATGCTTGAGGTCCCTTATCAGGAGGAGGAGGGTTGGCCTCTTATCTTCATTTCTGGGATCCTAATTAAAAGAGAAATCCATGTGTGGTCTAACCAATGATATGCTCTAATGCACATGTGTCAAACACAAGGCCCGTGGGCCAAATCCAGCCCGCCAGGCCTTGCAATGTGGCCCGCACTGCGCTGTCATCACTGCACTCCGCTGTCAGTTTATGACATTGTCAGTTTATGACTGTTCAGTAAACCATTCGGCCCGCCATTTAGGCTGGATTTTAGATTTTGGCCCCTTCTCTGATTGAGTTCGACACCCCTACTCTAATGCATCCATATGTGATATACATGTTAACATTAGGGCTGCTGGGAAGAGTCTGTCACCCATTTGACTGAAATGAGAATGTTTTCAAGTTTCTAATCCCCTTAAAACTATTTATCAGTAGGAAGAGTACCTATTTCCAAATTAATATTTCAGAATGTGGCATCGGAAGAGCTCTCAGGGATAGAAGACTCCAGGGAGACTCAAATTTAATTTCTTTTTCTTTTTTTTTCTTTTTTTCTTGATTAAGATATTACATGTGGCCGAAACCGGTTTGGCTCAGTGGATAGAGCATTGGTCTGTGGACTGAAAGGTCCCAGGTTCAATTCCGATCAAGGGCATGTACATTGGTTGTGGGCACATCCCTGATGGGGGGTGTGCAGGAGGCAGCTGGTCGATGTATCTCTCTCATCAATGTTTCCAACTCTCTATCCCTCTCCCTTCCTCTCTGTGAAAAATCAATAAAATATTAAAAAAAAAAAAGATATTACATGTGTACATATCTTCCCATTGTCCCCCCACCCCCTCCCATACATGCCCCCCCCCCCAGTGTCTTGCATCCATTGGTTATGCTTATATGCATGCATACAAGTCCTTCGGTTGACCTCTTATTTCTCCCAGAGCCCCAAATTTTAATGTGCCTACAATCCCATGGCAGAGCATGTTAAAATTAGGATTCCTGAGCCCCAAACCCAGAGGTTCTGAGGACAGGTCTAGGTGGGATTCTTATAGATCCTGGGATAACACTTTGAGAAAAACTACTTGTCCAGTTCCCTTGTTTTACCAGGAGGGCGCAGAGAAGCGATGAAAAAGAGGCTGTTGGTTGCATTTTGGAAGAGTGTAAACTGAATCTTAGAGGTGGGGCTGCAATTAGAGCCCCACTCGAAGTCCTCATAAAACACTTTCCCACTGGGACATCCCAAAGTGGGTAGAGGAAGTCAGGTTGAGAGGGGTGGGGATGGAAGGAAAGAGAGGTGGTGTGACTTGAGATTGACTAATGCATCCCAGTCTTGGTAGCTCTATATTTCAGGGGCCCTTCATCCTGGACCTGAAGGTGGATGCCCTACACCGTCTTACCAGGTCCCTGTGGATGACACACGCCTCTTCCAGGTAGGCCATGCCCTCGCACACGTCCAGGCACATTCCCAGCAGGGTCTCTGCAGCCAAGAGCCCCCGCTGGCTGCGCAGGTAATCCGACAGGCAGCCATGCTCCATGAACTCAAACACGAGGCAGATGGGGGCCTGCTCCAGGCACACCCCGTACAGCTGGACCAGTTTGGGGTGAGAGAGTTTCCTGGAAGAAAAAGGCAAAGGGTGAGATGGTCCAAACATAGTTTCCTGAAAATGAGTACCCCCCCACCCCCCACCCAAAACACAAAAGCATGTCACTTGAGCCTAGACCTGAAGGATGGCAACTGCGTAGGCCTGTGTGGCTGGCATGTTGTGAACCGGAGGAGAGAAGGGTAGGAGGTGAGCTTCACCAGCTGGCAGGGCCAGACTGTGCCAGGCCTGGGGACCACGGTGAGAGTGTGATTTTATTCTCTATGCCATAGAAAGCCATCACTGGATTTGAGCAGGGAGCTGGCACAATGGGCATCAGGGTGCTATTTAAAGAACACAGCCAAGCCGAAACCAGTTTGGCTCAGTGGATAGAGTGTTGGCCTGTGGACTGAAAGGTCCCAGGTTCGATTCCGGTCAAGGGCATGTACCTTGGTTGTGGGCACATCCCCGGTAGGGAGTGTGCAGGAGGCAGCTGATTGATGTTTCTCTCTCATCGATGTTTCTAACTTTCTATCCCTCTCCCCTCCTTTCTGTAAAAAAATCAATAAAATATATATTTTAAAAATATATATATTTTATTGATTTTTTACAGAGAGGAAGGGAGAGAGCCAGAGAGCCAGAAACTTCGATGAGAGAGAAAGATCGACCAGCTGCCTCTTGCACACCCCCCATTGGGGATGCGCACGCAGCCAAGGCACATGCCCTTGACCGGAATCGAATCTGGGACCCTTCAGTCCACAGACCGACGCTCTACCACTGAGCCAAACCGGTTTCGGCTCAATAAAATATCTTTAAAAAAAAAATAATAAAGAACAGAACGAAGAACACCTTTCCCATGGCACCTTTGTCTGCTCTGGTTCGGACCACTCACATCATGACTTCAGCCTCCTCTATGAAGTCCTCTTCTGACATAGCTCCTTCCTGAATGGTTTTGATGGCCACCTTGTCCTTGTTGAGCCAGTAGCCAAGGTGCACCAGTCCGAACTGCCCGCTGCCAATCTCCTGCACAAAAGTGAGCTCCGAGGGATGGATCACCCATTTTCCTGGAGGGGACAGAGAAGGGTTTTCAGGGTTGGCAAGCAGCACTAAGGCATTGCTTGCTAATATGTTTCTAATAGCATTTAGTAGAGTGCTCTGTACAGAGTAGGTGTTCAATAAGCACTTCATTGATGAACTCTCAACTAAAGTCAGTGGACATTGTTTGGCCAAGATAAATGGTCTCACACATAAATGCTTATTTGTACACACATCTCCAGATGTTCCTGTCCTAATGGCCATTCTAAGTCTGGGGAAGAGTTAGGTTCATGGAATGTCCATTCAGATTTGCCCCAGACCTTTAGGGACATGAGTTTTAGGCAAAGGTATAACATTCCTAAATGCACTGCTTACCGTATCTCAGCCCAGCTGTGACGGGGGCTTTCTGCCTCCAGGAACAAACAGGATAGCGAAGTCGTGTGACCAGGCCTGGGTTGATTAAAAAGCAAAAGGCTGTGGTTAGAGCTTTGCTGCATAAACAACCATCCAAGTTAAATCACCAGGAAGGGATATAACACAGTGCAAACGTTACTTTTATTCTGGAAAACAGATTCCAAAGCACAGTCACTGATATTCCACCCTCTCTGAGAAGAGTCAGAAACACAGGTGGGCAAGTGGCAAAATCCCATGATCCCCAGCAGTACAATTGGCTAATGGAAAATATGTAATAATAGAGGCCCGGTGCACAGATTTGTGTATTGGTGGGGTCCCTCAGCCTAGCTTGTGCCCTCTCACATTCCAGGACCCCTCAGGGATGTCAGACATGATTTGGTTTTGGCCCGATCCCTGCAGGCCAGGTGAGGGATCCCACCAATGCACTAATCTGTGCACTGGGCCTCTAATATGCATATATTGATAAGATCTTTGGTTAATCTCTTCCCCCCTCTTCTCCCTCCCTTCTTCCCTCTGAGATTCATAAGTCTGTTTCATGTTTTCATGCCTGTGTGTTGAGTATCTTCCCCTGATGGTCAGTGCGTGTCATAGCTACCAGTCAAGTGGTTGAACAGTTACTTAGGCTTTTATATATATAGATAATCCAGTATTTGGCATCCTTTTCTATTTGTATATTTACTTATCATTTAAGATCAGCATGTTTGACATGAAGAAACCAGGCTCATTATTTGTCACTTTTCTCCAAGTGCCTGTGGGAGGACCCCTCTCTTCCCCCCGTCCCCACCCCTTGTCCTGCAGGACTCACCTCCTCCGTTGTGCTGGTGATAGTTGATGAGGAGAGGGATGGAATCAAACACATACTTTTCAGCCACATAGTATCGCTTGGGGTTGTCATTCGTTTCTTTGATGTGATAGTGCTTTATGCAGGGGTTGCTCTCACTTAAACAAATGCAACATAAATGCAATAATTAGGAAGCAATGTTTTGACACAAAAATGCCAACTGGTACCAGGTTCCTACTAGCTTTTGGGTTTTTTTCCTCGCTCACAAAGGCAACAGGTACATTTCAAACTGCATCCGTCTGGACAGGTTGGCCCTGGGTGCTGTTTTAAGGACTGGAATCTGCATCTGGACCTTAGTGTCAGTGCCGTGATATTTCTTCCACAACCACAAAACGAGAGTGGTCTCACATATGCTATGTGTTTGCCTTCCCTGCTCTGAGGACTTAGCTAGTTATCAGCATATGCTAGGGAAGCATGTTGGGCCTCTTCGCACCAGTTTGATGCGTGCGGCAGAGTTAACCTCGCAGCCCTGACTCATGTCCTTAGAAAGACCCCCTTGCAAGGTTGGCCCTGGGCTGGCACCTGAGAACTTGGATTTCGGGAGGATTCTCACCATTCTATAACTAATAAGGTGGCTCCTTGTGCCTCAATGGTTTATATAAACAATGTGGTTATGCCCAATGTCTGTTTTTCTTCTGGGAACTTGGAAGTTTGCTATGTGCTAGGCAGAGGCTGCCTATGTGGCCAACCCCCAGTGAAAACCATCGGCACTGAATCTCTCCTGAGCTTCCCCCATAGATGCCACTACCCCCCCCGCCACCACTACCCCCATCCCGCCCCTTGCTCCTCTCCCTGTTATCCCAACTTGTTGCTGGAGAAATTCCGTATGCCTTGTGTGACTATACTGGGAGAGGACTCTGGTCGCTTATGTTTGGTTTTCTCTGGATTTGGCCCCAGGTGCCTTTTGCTGACTTTGCTTTGCATCCTTTGGCTGTGATAAATCTCAGCCTCGAGGACCACTAAATGCTGAGTCCTGGGAGTCTTCCTATCGAATCACTGAACCTGGGGATGTCTCAGAGACCTCCACGCTCTCCTCTATTCTACCTTACGCAGTTGCATGTCACTCTCGCTACTGTCCTCCAGGCAGGGCAGAGGTGGGCCCCTCTGTGTTGTGCACCCCGTTCTTTCCCAGCCCTGGGCAGCGCCTTTCCTCTCTGTCGCCTCTCTAAACCCTGCTCTTGCTCTGAGTCTTGCTGACATCCTCTGTCCTCCAACAAGTGTTCCACGAGGACCCCTTCATAATTCATTTTCCCTCTTCTCTTCTTTCTTTATTTTTGGTAATTGCCCAACTGCTTACTCTTCCTAACTTTCGATTAGAAGAGAATTTGACACCATTTTACAGAGATGGAAACTGAGGCCCGGAGAGGGGCAGACCAGGAGTGAGAGTCTTGCAGGCAGTCAGCGGGGTCCTGACGGGGCTTGGCCACTCGCACCCATTCCCTCAGAAAAGGGCCAGCAGCTCTCCGAGCCTCCGCTTCTCCTTTGTGAAGGGAACATAGGAACCGCCTTCAGGGCTCGTTAGGGTCAGACATGGTCGGTGATGTCCTGGCACACAATGAGGACTCGGGAAATGGCAGGCAGCTTCGTTAGCAGAGCCAGAACCAGAACTCGTATCTTCTTGCTTCCAGCCAAAGTATCTTCTTTATTCTTCCGTGTAATTAATTACAAACTCATCAAACACAGGGCCAGGTATTTTCTTTCTCTGGAGCTCTGCACTCAGGGATGCTAACTGCGAAAGGAACCTGGCACCCAGCCCCAGCGTGGTCATGTTCCTGCTAAGTGACTGCAGTTATGGCCCTAATCTCTCTGGCCTTGGACATCTCCGGAGGGCGGGGGGGTGGGGGGGGGGAAGTGGGGGGGAAGCAGGGAACACACATCATTCCAAGCGACCTTTCAACCTCTTGCTCTGACATTGCCGTGGGCTTCCCTCCTCACCCCCTTCAGGCCTGCCTCTCCCCACTCTGTCAAGGGAGGGGGCATCATACCTTACGATGGCCTTAGTGAAGACAGACAGGGTGTACGTGCCCGGAGTCCTGGAATCCCGTACCATGAAGGCTCCTTCTTTGCCCTGGAATGGTCAGAAAGAATGGAGGTTAGTGATCCCAGAAAACCAGGCTCATGCATGCTCTCCGCGTTCTTGCTTGTGGATGAGGGGGCGGGAGGGGGGGATTCTGTAGGCCAGCTAGGCAAGGAGCAGACTTTCAGCAACAATGGCTGCCATTTTATATATTCGTTCAACAGATATATCTTGAGCTCTTATCATGGGCCACGAGTCAGAGACTATTCTAGTGAGGATATAAGTAGTAATGAAGACAGACACAAGCACTGTCCTCTTGGAGCTGGCCATGTACCCGATTCATTGCAGATATTGTCCAACCCTCACCACAACACAGCAATCTAGATGTTACCATCTTCGATTTCCTGACGAGGATACCGAGTGCCAGATCTTAAGTGACTTTCTCACCTACAACCAGTAAGTGGCAGACCTGGGGTTTGAACCTTGAACGTGGCCTGTGAGCAAAGCCAGTGCTCATTCTACTACTCTGTGGTGCCTCCATTCATCAAATGTTAGAAGCCTCGTCTGCATCCCCCACAAGGGCATAAGCTTTCTGTCCTGGAAGCTTTGTCAGCCCCTTAATGAACAACAATAACTTTTAGGCCCTTTCCAAAGTGCTGATTTTGTTTTCAAGCAAAAGGAGAAAAAATGTGAAGCTCCTGAGCACACGAGGGAAGTGGAGAGAAGGGGAAGACCCAAGTATGTCCTCTTTACTTCCCCTGACAATATTGCTAGCGCTGATAAAATCAGTATAAGCAAATGGATATTCTAGTTTATTTCTTCCTGGTGGCAACTTTAAAATCTTAGCTTTGTTTGAAATTAAACTTAACTGCATGTCTAATGCTCTGTTCCCACCCACCTGTAAATCTCTCCTGGTAATATTTGCAAAGCCTAGTATTATGGTTTACTTAACTTAGACATAGTGCGGTCCTTAAGGGAAGGCCAGAAAGAGACAGGAGCCTTGTGCGGTGGGCATACACTTGTAGCACGTGGAGCAAAGCATACACAGTTTAGAACAACACAGGCCCCTCCATTCCCCAACCCCAATGTTGGCCTTATACACATAAAAGTAATACCCACAGATGGCCATGCTAATTATTTGAATCCTAGAACCTCAGGGTTAGAAAGAACTGTATATAAAGGCTATCTAGTTCAAGGTTATCCCAACCTCAGCACCATTGACATTTTGAGTCCCGTAATTCTATGTGGTGGGAGCCTTTCCTGTTTATAGGATATTTAGCAGCATCCCTGGCCTCTAACAATTGGATGATAGGCATTAGCAAGTGTCCCCTGGTAGACAAAACCACCTCTTGTTGAGAACTGCTGATCTGGCCTAACTCCCTAAACCCTGGAGTCCCAAACTTTGCTGATTATCACAAGTACTTGAGACAAAACAAAATAGCAACAGCAAACAAGTGACCATGCACTGTTCCATATCTACACACTAGAATCTCCAAGACCTGAACTTTTCAAAAGCTTGCCATGTGATCCTTATAGACATTCAGGTTTGATGTCCACAGACTCTGCTAAACAGGCAGCTCTTATTTATAACAGTCCTGTTGAAGAATCTCCGTCTCACAAGCTTATCCTTGTACAGAAACACAACCTGCTTCCTCTAACTTGACCCCAAACATGCAGGATGTGTGTGGGGGGCTGGTGGTAGAGGTGGTGGTGGTAGCGGGTGAGGAAATTGGGAACAATTGGCTCTTACAAATACTGTTCATTGTTACCAAACATACAGTTTACCACATAAAGTTTGCGAAACTCCCCAAACTCTTCTTATTTCTGCTTGGAGTTTTAAGAGTCTATTTTGAAATTTGGGAGTGGGGGTAGTGGAGAATAAAGGTGGTCAAAAGGTACAAGCTTCTAGGTATAACCTAAATAAGCCATGGGGATGTAATGTACAGCTTGGGAACTGTGGTTAATGATATGGATTATATATTTGAAAGTTGCTGAGAGAGTAGGTCTTAAAAGTTATCATAAGGGAAAAACAACAACTTGTAAGTGTCTAGTGATGGCTGTAAACTAATCGTGGTAATCAGTTTGCGACATATACACACGTATGAAATCATTATGTTGTACACACTAAACTTATACAATGTTATATGTCAGTTTTGTCTCATGTTTGTGATATCCATCCACCCATTACGTGTAGCATAGATTGTCTTCCAAACGTCTCCCCTTTTGCCAAATAGCGAAGCTTTTGCTCTTGCCTCATTGAAGTGTGATGGCAGGAAGAAACAAAACTTCAACAGAGGCCAACTTTACCTGCATATGCAAGTTATTCTAAAGGGGAAGAAACAACCCAAAAAACCCAGAAGTTTAACATCTCTTCTATTTAATTAAGAGCATTATTAAAAAAATATATATTTTATTGATTTTGTACAGAGAGGAAGGGAGAGAGATAGATAGTTAGAAACATCGATGAGAGAGAGTCATCGATCAGCTGCCTCTTGCACACCCCCTACTGGGGATATGCCTGCAACCAAGGTACATGCCATTGACCGGAATCGAACCCGGGACCCTTCAGTCCCCAAGCCGACGCTCTATCCATTGAGCCAAACCGGTCTCGGCTAATTAAGAGCATTTTGTTGTTGTAATTCCTTCATATATATATATATATTTTTTTTTTAATTAATTTATTTTTTTGACAAATATTTGTAATCAGAGCCCAGCCCAGTTGTTCACAAGAGGCATGGCAGACTTGAGGAGCAGGTGAGGCCAGGTTTGCAGTCAGCTCTGTGGTGAAGGAGGTGCTGAGCTCCTCCTCCCCTGCAGTTGCTCTAGGCGACAGGCAGCGATGGTGACAGGAAACTCTGGTTTGGGGCTGAGGGGCCTAGAGTTCTGGGGAAAATAAGGCATCCAGAACATGCTGCACCACCTACTTCCTGAAAAGGGCTCAGAGGAAGTCACAACCACCAAAAACAGGGGAGGCTGACGGGTCTTTGCTCATATCACTGCCATACACCGGGGCACTGGCCTGAGCAATGCAGCAGGGGAACCTCACTCCGATGGGACATTGTCAAGGTCTCTATTTACTGGTACCTTTTATACTTTATCTAGAAAAACATAAGTATCTTTCTCATCATTGATGTTTCTCTCTCTCCTCCCTTCCTCTCTGAAATCAACAATAAAAAAAAAATAGTTTTCCATTGGTTCTGTTGGGAATAACAGGAAAAGATCAAATGCTAAATCAATGTGGAACCAAGTAGAAACCAGAGTCTAATAATGACTCAGCTCAATTCCTTGTCTTCCATGAAATCTTTCTAACTCCACTGGCATCTTCTCTGAACTCAGAGACCTGTGAAAGCCTGCCTCATATGCTCACAGCTTATCTTAGATTATGCTTGAAGTCTTTTTTCAGAGTTTGTTTTGTTTCCCAATAGAGCCCAAAGCTCACGGTGCTCAGCAAAATGGTAAGGTCCTGGAGTTTATATTAAGAAGTCCTAATAAAGAAAATGGTGCAAACATTACCCTAACTGAGACAGGTGATCATTGAGACAGCCAGGGTAAGAGACTGCCTGTATCACATTCATCACCAGTAAACACACAGAGTCTTTTGGAGAATCCACAGACACCTAAACCTTCCCTCTTTGATGAGGACAAGTTGCCCAAGAGCAGAACCTCTTACCTTGTCTTCTAGTTAGCTGCCTGCTAAGAGCAACTTACCCAAAGAAAACCCAAGTTTGCTATCCCCAATATGACTCTGGACTTTCCTTCTCTCCTCCCATTCTCCTCTTACAGATACTATATTTGTTTCCTCTGATAGAATGAATTAATCTATTATCAGTTTCTCTTGTGCAAAAGCAAACAGACATTAATTATAAACTTTGTGTCTTTAAATTATTCTTTGACAATATTTATCATCCTTCTACCTTCCCATCACAGCCTTTCACATCCTTCCTGACATCTTCCCAGGTTCCTTCTCTAAACTCCTAACCACCGTCCAAAATCATGGATTGTTTGGGTGGCCAATTATCCATTTGCACGGGACCGGTGGGGGATAGGGGTGCCCCTGGGACACAGGAGTCTCCATTTTACAAGTAGAATAATCCCAGGCAAGCCAAGATAAATTGGTCATTCCATCTTCATACCATTCAGGAAAGATTTAAATTTGAGTCTTACAGATAGGAAATACTTGCAAACCACAACTGGAAAATGGTATATGGTGAAATGGCAAGGATAGTGTTAACATTTGGCATAAGGAGATTAATACCTTCATTAACTCATGCATACTGCTTACTGGTCTCACTGGGAAGGCTAGGGTTGGGCATTAGTCATTAACATCATCTGAATATTAGACTCAGATGGAGAGATTTTTCTTTAAATGGCTAAAATGCCAACACAATTTATTTTAAGTGAAAAGATGGGTTAAGGAGACTTACTGTGTCCAAAAGAAGTTTTTCAGCTTTGTCTCGGCTGATACTCTTATTGTACCACCTGAAAGCAGGAAAAAGCCATAGATCAATGACATTTAAAATGTTTGATGATTTACTTGTGAAAGATAATTACTGCCAGAAATACCTCCAAGAGGGGGAATATACATTTTTATTTGATCCAGGCTTCACTATTCTATATTGCTTTATAAATGGTTAGAATTTTGGGTTTGTCTCTTCTATCATAAATTAGGAGATTCTAATTAAAATAAAAAACAAAACTTTCAAGCCTGGTGAACATTTGGAATAAATTCATATTTCTTTCTACAGGCATTGATTATTTTAAAAAAGAATTCTATTTAAGCATGTTTTATATGTGTTTCATTGTAGCTTAGGGATTCTTGGAACTGATGGCTTTTTTAGCTGAGGGGTGAGGTTATTTGTGTACTTCATCACAATGAATCTCATTTTGAGAGACTCTTCAGAAAATAAATGACAGCTATTCACTATAGAATTTATTCAAATTTTAGCAACAAATAACTTGACTGCATTTGAACTAATAAGAAACCACATAAGTTAATAGAAGTCTTCACAGCTAGCATTCTTCAACCTTGGTATCACATATTTGGTGAGGACTTAAAAATTTTTTATTTTTAAAATAATTTCAAGGGTATAGGAAAGTTGTAAGACACTACAAAAGAACTCCCATATACACTTCCCCCAGAGGAACCAATTGTTTATATTTGCCTTACCAGTGTCTCTGGATAGATAAATATACTATATTTTTCTGAACCATTTGAAAATAGACTTTTATTCCTAATGACTTCAGTGTGTATTTCAAAGAAATAGTGTATACATTTATATAACCATAATACAATTATCCAAATCAGGAAATTTAACATTGATGAGTGGTTATTTAATATCCGATCTTATTCAATGTTCATCAGTTGTCCCAATAACGTAAATTGCAACTAATTTTTTTAATGATTCCAGAACTGATCCAGGATTACTAGTGCCCCACCTCTGAATCCACAATTTGTCACTCCAAGAGCTCCTGGTCTACAAAGTGGGAAGTGTGGTTTAGAAACCAAGATCCAGTGTGCACACTGCTACTTTGGTGTAATTGCTTCTGGGCATTTCAGCAGATGAGCCAGGAAATCTACGTACATATGGTGAGTACTCTGGACACTGCAATTCGATTGTATTGAACTCTAAGTAGTTCCACTAAAATAATATCCACGTGGGCTCTTCTAAATGGTAGCTTGGAATAAACAACACAGACTAGTTAATACCTATTTGTCTGCTATTTTGGTATTGGATGTGTTAATCCATGTTTTGAATCAGTTTGTATTTGAACCTGTGTTCATAGCATTTTTTTTCCTTCTCAATTAAGACCAATATTCCTGGGACTCCCAGAAACATTTCCTTTCCTACAATCTGCACGGGCCTCCGAGAAGCATCCTCTTGGTAAAAGGGCCGGTGAGTACACACCTTCCCTCCCCTTCTCCTATATAAAGTGTCCTTATGCTGTTATTTAGGGATCAGAGTATGGGGAGAAGAAGAAAGCAGGTCAAGAAGAGAAAATGCCTGTTTGTCATCAACCAACAATTTATTTCTAAACTAAAGAGAACTCCTTAGTACCATATTTTTTTTGTAAAATAAATAAAATATCTTACTCGTAGGTTTCCAGGCTATTTGCAGATTTTTCCACGAGATAGCTGCTGGGTACGTATCCTTCATGTCTGTAAGAGGGAAACCAGTGTTTAGACTAATAGAGGACTAATTTTCACCTCTCCATTTTATAAGCTTAATTTGCTAAAAGTCCCTTAGAGTTGGAAGAGTCTCACATTATTTGGCATTCCTGATAAGAGATTTTGAAGTCTGAGAATAAAAGCATTGCTAAAAAAATAACAACCATCTATCTGTCAAAGGCAATAGATTCACTGCCGAAATATGAACCATACTAAACAAAGCAGAACGATTTTACTTAAAAAGTGCTGCTTGCAGTTCTCCTCAGTGTGAAAATTCCTCTACTGGAAAAAAAAGATCAATGTGCAGTCTCTGTTTTCTATAAGGAAACTTTTTCTGCATGTGATAATCAACTCCCCCCCCGCCACACTTTAATGCTGTTATGATACTATCAGGAAACCAAAATAATTTAAATATAAAAAATTACTATCCAACCACAGGTGTCAAAAAATACTGCCAGTCAGCATTGTAAGGTTTAATTCAAAGCCTCCCTAATATTCTTGGTTCATTGAATTCCTCCAGACACACTGGTAAAACATGAGGGGAAAAAAAGGAAAAAGTTATGTTGGATTCGGGGGTGGGCGTCCCTTTTGAGCAAGACTAAATAATTATGCACAAACGAAGACATACAGATTAAGGGACTAATAAACGCATCAAAATACTTCACATCTGTGTGTCACTTTGTGCTTTTTAAAGTACTTTTACGTTCACATTCATGGGTTGCATTTAATGCCACAAGGTAAGAGCAGTGTGCCTTCACTCTCTCAGCCTCTGACTCTACCTGCAAGGAGGGACCTAAACTAGATTATACATACAATCCCTCCAGACTCTGCCGGTCTATCAGAAGATGCCTGACAAGTTCTTGCTTTTTACTTCATAAAGTGTTTTTGGCATTTTTCAATCCAGTGATTATGTTTATGGGGAATGTGTAATCCATTTCACAGATGTGTTTTGAAGTTTGAAGACAGCACGAATGGGGATGTCCATCATGGGGTGATGATCTCATGTCCTGTGGCCCTGGATGACAGAGCTAGTCAATTATGACAGGCTTTCTTTGGAGAATTGGCATCCAGCCACAGAAGTCTCCTTAACACCATGCTCATGGTAGTCAGTGCCAAGTGACAGGAGTCAGCTTGTTCTGAAATTTGCTATTTCCTTTATATCTCTCTTAATATCTGTTTCTGCCACACCATATGTTTACTCAAATACTATTTTTGCTTTCAAATAGAATGACTGAGTTTTAACATGCCAACCAAAGCTGGGTTTTCTAACACAAATGATGATAATTACTTGTGTATGTGGATATATATCAATAATTTACAAAGACTTTTCACTTTCATCATCTCACTGATTTTTCTCAAAATTCTGAGATAGTCAAAGCTGATATTATCAGGCCTGGCCGGGTAGCTCAGTTGGTTAGAATATTGTCCTAATACGCCAATGTTGTGGGTTCAAATCCCCTGATCAGAGCACATACAAAAATCAACCAATGAATGCATAAATAACTGGAACAACTAATCTCTCTCTCTTTTTTTTTCTCTCTCTCTTCCTCTTCCTCTCCCCCTCTCTCTGTTTCTCTCTCTCTCTCAAGTCAATAAATAAATCTGATATTATAGTCTGCATTTGGCAGCTGAGGCAATGCATTCACAGAGGTTAAGGGACTTTTCCAAAGTCCTATGCAACAAGAGCAGCTGACACTAAAGTGCAACTCTTCTGTCTTGCCACCTTGCGTACTTTCCACGATATTGCATTATTACAGAGCAAACGGGGAAATTCCCATATGCCGACTGGCCTCTGGGGTGTTCTCTTCAAAGCCTTCTGAAGTGCAGAGTTGAGCCTTTCCACAGGCCACTGAACAAAGGGCAAACTGTCATTTGGGAAAGTGAGACCCAGGAGAAGAAATTTTCTGGCACCTCTGGTGCTAAAGAAATGTTAGTTGGTTGAAGGGATGGATTTCTGAGTAGGTTCCTCTGCTGTTTGGAGAGCCACACAGTCTTGAACCTGTGTCTGGTACAGCCTTCCCATATGGGCACCATAGAGCTTCTTTGTGGAATAAATCGTCAGTCTCCCAAATGGTGGATGTTAGTAGAAAAACCCAAGAGATTTTTAGATGAGTTTGAGGCCTGGAGTGCTTGATGGGGTGCAGGGAGCAAGCATAGCAAGTGACTGCCTCCCAGCCACTTCTGAGAAATGGAAAGACACCCCTCAATGACTTCTTCCTTCCTCCTCCTTTTTTGCCTCCGATTTCCTCTCCTAATTCAGTGCCATGGTCATGCTGAGAGGCAGGACAAACTACCTCACCTCAAACGCTGGACGGCAAGCACAGAGAGGCCTTACCCATTCTTGTCTTGAACTCTCCACCAGTGAATCTCAGAGCTGTCCAGCAGGTAGTACTCGTCATTGCGCTGTAGCGTGAGTTCCTGAGGATCATTTGTTTGGTAGTCATACAAGGCAATGACCAGGGTTTCTTCATGCTCCTGAAGTGATCGCTGGAGGAGGTAGACAAAATCAAACAAAGATGTAGAAAGGAGGTAAACTGCAGAGTGAGGTCAGCAAGTCTCTGAGCTATAACTTGCTCCTGGGAGGGTGTCAGTTCCTACAACCCATTGGGGTATTCTCTGAGATAATTGCCTTCCTCTAGTTGTCTTTCTATAATATATGTGTTAGAATTATGGTACTGAATATGATGCAAGGACATTCAATACCTGGAATTCATCACCCTTCCCATTCTATGAGGTGAATTCTGACCACAGTGAATTCCAGGTAACCACTCACATATCACAAAAGCCTGCTGATGTCTCCTTTTGTACCATGTCCCATGTTGCAGCCTCTCTGTTGGAAGCATGACATTCTTGGTGAAGGTGATATAGTCAACACTAAATCATTTAGCCTATGCTTTTCTGATTTGACTTGTGGGTTTGTCCAGATCCATAGAATCAAGCTGGAATGCCTCTTAGAAGTCATGTAATTCACTCTTTTGTTTAGAATGGGGAAACTGAGGCCCAGATGAAGTAACAGAAGTACTCAGTTTAGCACTTGAATTAGTCTGAATGCTCTTTCCATTATAACACACGGGCTCCCTTCATGTGGGCTCTGTTGCCTGTCTCTACTTCTTAATACTTTCTTAGGATGAGAGATGGAGGACACAAAGAAGAGACTGTAAGGCTGACAAGTTCAGGATGGACACACGTGCTGCGGGTTGGCAGATTTAGTGAGAGAGTACATGAGGGAAGAGATTGCAATTACTGGCTAGAACGAGATTTGTTGCCATAAAAATAAAAAATTATCTGAGTCCTTGAAGCATTTGATAGTGTAAAAATAGTAGCACTTAAAAGAAAGAAAGAAATGACGTCTTTGTGTGATCCCAGCTGTGTCCAGAATGGAATTTGAAGCTTAGCTATTTATGGAGTTTGTGAAGTGGTACATTGGCTTCCTCGAACTAGAGTTGATGGGCCTGAGGCTTTTGCCCTAAGCAGAAGGAGTTGTGTCAGGGGCACCTGAAGATAAAGGCAGGATATGACATTCCCTAGTCTCTCTCACACAGAGCATCAGCCTAGTAACTCAGACTGGATTAAAAATACACATAACACCTCTATATGCCCATTCAAGATGGCGTCACCCATTAGGGGACAGAACTTGAAAGTGAAGGGAGAAATAAATTCAAGAGGCTCAAGGTGAGAAATGTTGCAATGAATTTTAACCTGTGGTTGAAAGTAGGACAATGACGGCAAAGGCCCTGTGCTCTGAAAAGTCTTCAAGAGCCAAGTGGCAGAATCCAAGGAGTGATGGGTGGGCAGTGTCTTCTGGCCTTCACCTTCACTGAGGGGGAAAATAAGACAAGGGCAAGCTGGCTGAAAGCGAAGAGGTGTGGGTTTAGATGAGATTCTGGGGAAAAACATCTGCGTGCCAGGGTGGTGAGGTTCTGAACCATGTCTTCAAGAGATGTGGTGAAATATTTTTAGAAGATAAATGAAAAAATAAAAAGGGCCGAAACCACTTTGGCTCAGTGGTAGAGCATCGGTCTGTGGACTGAAAGGTCCCGGGTTCGATTCCAGTCAAGGGCATGTATGTTGGTTGCGGGCACATCCCCGGTGGCGGGTGTGCAGGAGGCAGCTGGTCGATGTTTCTCTCTCATCAACGTTTCTGGCTCTCTATCTCTCTCCCTTCCTCTCTGTAAAAAATCAATAAATATATTAAAAAAAATAAAAATAAAAAAAAATAAAAAGGGAGAAGAGCTCATTTTCTGCTACAACTTAAGCTCACTGCTTTCCTGTTGTGAGGGATGAGGCTGATGACACAGATCTAAAAACCAGCCTGAGGTTTTGAGAGATTTAGAACTTCTCTTATGGGGACACTGCCAGTTTCTGAAATGTCACCGTGTTGGCCGGAGGGAAGCAGCAGAGCTCATCCTTCCGGAAGAGCAGTGAGGAAGCAGAATCAGTAGGTTCTGGAATTAAAGGACAAGCACTACAATGTGGTGTTTGGTGTTGATATGACCGTAAGGGGCAGATCTTTCTCTCCCCCGCCCCCTTTTTTTTTGGTCTTCTTGACTAAATAGTTTCGCCAGAGTTGACTCAATATCACTGAAATCCTGCCCAGTGTTTCTCAAATTTCAGTGTGCCTCAGACTCACCTGGAGCTTTATTAAAATGCAGATTGCTGGGCCTCTTCCCCAGGGTTTTGATGCAATATGTCTGGGTTGGGGCCTGAGAGTCTGCAATGAATTTCTAATAAGCTCCCAAGTGATGTTGATGCTGCTGGTTCATGGATTAGACTTTGAGAACCACCACTTAAATTAGAGACCACCCACCAGAAACTCTGCAGCCTCCTGGTTTGACTCCTAAGTGCCTGAATGGCCTTGGGAGAGTCCCGAAATTTCTCTTGGGACATGATTTCCCAAGTGTAGGAAAGAGAATAAAACTCTAACTCTCTTAAGCAGCTAGAACTCATGGTGAGTTTTGAGCTAGTAATAAGTGCTAAAGTGAAGAATCAAGAAGGCGGCATAGAGCAGGCACCTGAATGCAGCCTACCACAAGTTTGAATTTAGAACTGAAAAACAGGAGAAACATCACCCTGAAGCGTGGGACGGCTGGCTGAGGGGAGGCTCTACCATCTGGGAAGGAGAAAGAAGGCCCGCTGAACCTCAGGAACTGTGAAGGTACGGAAAACTGTGCGCGCGAAAAAGTGGCCCCAGAGTTCGCTGCCAGCTTGCTTGTGGAGCGTGGAGAGGGCGAGCCGAGTTTGCTACGGGCTTACTCCCTGTGCGGCTGGCTTTCTGGTTCGGGAGGAAAACAGAACCACCCTATTGCGCTGCTAGACGGCCCCAGACAGGGAGAGGCCAGACTGTCCAGCAGTGGGCGGGATCTCTCGGAGGTGTGTGAAGCCAGTGGCCATTACTGTGGGACTCAGAAACCAGACCCTCGTAGGGAGGGGCTGAATAAAGCTTGTCTGCACCACCCGAGACTACGCCCCATCCAGCAGAGCACAGAGGCCCTTCCAGTGGCTAGCTTCCTCGTTCGCTGCCAATAGGACTCTCCTAAGGAGGGGCAGACAGGAATCTAAAGCTTGTCTGCGCCACCCCGAGTCTCCGCCCACGGAAGCAGAATACAGAAACCCTCCTAGCTGAGACACTTCTGATCCTTATAGCCAATTGGCTTGGAGATCAGTGCTTCCCAGTGATACCAACAATAAGCAAGGCTTAACAACAAGACTGCACACACAGCCCACAAAGGGCTACACCAAGACTGTTCACCTCAGGTAACTGGGAGGCTGACTCACTGAACCATATAGGACACCTTAGCACACAAAGCCACCCTACCAACTAAAGGAAGCTGTGTCAATGCCAAGACAAGGAAATAGAGCACAAACAAAAGAAATGGAGGAAAAGAAGAGACTGGATATAGAGTTCAAAACCACGCTTATAAGGTTTTTCAAGAATTTCCTTGAAAAGATCGATAAGACCTATGAGGAGATAAAAAGGGATCAACAAGAACTAATAAGGGATCAATAAGAAATAATAAGGGATCAACAAGAAACAAAGAATACATTGTCTGAAATAAAAAATATTATACAGAGTCCTAAAAACAAAATGGAAGATCGCAAGAATCAAGTCAAAGATTTGTAACATAAAGAGCCAGAAGACACTCCTCCGCAGAAGCAAGAAGACAAGAGAATCCAGAAAGTTGAAGATAATGTAAGAAACCTCTGAGACAACTTCAAGCGAACCAACATCAGAATTATGGGGATCCTAGAAGATGAGAGAGAGCAAGATATCAAAAACATACTGAAAGAAATAGTGACAGAAAACTTCCCTCACCTGGTGAAAGAATTAGACTTACAAGTCCAGGAAGCACACAGAACTCCAAACAAAAGGAATCCAAAGAAGACCACACCAAAACATATCATAATTAAAATTCCAAGAGCAAAAGACAAAGAGAGAATATTAAAAGTAGCAAGAGAAAAGCAGGCAATTATCTATAAAGGAGCACCCATAAGATTGTCAGCTGATTTTTCAACAGAAACCATGCAGGCCAGACGGGAATGACAAGAAATATTCAAGGTAATGAACAGCAAGAACCTACAGCCAAAAATAATCTACCCAGCAAAGCTATCACTCAGAATTGAAGGCCAAATAAAGAGCTTCACTAATAAAAAAAAGCTAAAGGAGTTCATCACCGCCAAACCAGAATTATATGAATCGCTGAAAAGGGTTCTTTCGGAAGAGAAAGTAAATAAAGATAAAAACTATGAACAGCAAATACCTAACTATCAACAAGTGAATCTAAAAACCAAGGAAATTAAAAAAAATCTGATGAACAATATTAACTGTTGAATATAATAGAATCAGAGGTATGGAAGGGGAGTGGACTGACGATTCTCAGGGAAAAGGGGAGAGAGGGGTGTGGGAAGAGACTGAACATAAACTGTGCACCTATGGATGAGGACATTGGGGAGTGGGGAAAGGGCAGAGGGTGGGGTGGGAACCTGGTGGAGGGGAGCAATGGAGGGGGGGGAATGAGGAACATTTGTAATAATATGAACAATAAAGATTTATTAAAAAAAAAAGTGCGAAAGTGCTTTGAAAAATATAAAGTAATATCAAATATATGCTTCCAAAGTGCCTTTATGTAGAATGAACATAGAGTAAATATGCAAGTTTACATAGATGTGAGCTGCTATTATACTCCAAAGAGTTCAGGTGGCTGGACACACAATTTAACAGTAAGCGTTTGTTGCGTGGACAAAGTGAGGTGAAACTTTAGCAGCTCAATGGCCTGTTTACATGGACAGAACCATGAGACAGTTCAGGCCCAAGAAACGCAGTGTGCCGAGTTCAGCTGAAGCACAACAACCTGTTGCCTTCACAGAGGGTCAGAGAAATCGGGGCAGGCAGGAAAAGTGCAAGTGGGAGCATGCCAGTCAAGCAGCCCGCAGCAGTGGGCCCACTCGCCCGGTGCTGAAGGTCTCACTCACCCTGTTGTCTTCAGGAGTAGGAGGAAGAGGCTTCTTTGAAGCTGAAACGAGAAAAACAGAAAAAGAAAGTGAGCCTAAAACTGAACATCCCCAACCGGAGGTGAGCCGTCGGGGGCTTTTCAGAGAAAAGGGGCCCTCCCTGAGGAGGACAGCAGGAGGAAGGGGCAGAAAGAGCCGGTGAGACACAGAAATACAAAGATTGACCCTGTTAGAACCTCTATTATGTCTCTCTCAACCTGCTAGTTCACTGTGTCATTCTAGGAGACACCAGGAACTTCTGGAAGCCACTATTCCAGGCCTCTTTTTCTGTATTCCTGGGCAAAGCCTAACCCCAAGGTGGGGACAGGGATTAGGCTTTTGTCCTTCCTGGAGACTTCTATGATGGCACCTGCTAAGCCCAGGAGTGGGAATGGCTGACTCAGGGGGACAGTGACTCACTGGCTTCCTGATGCTGTTGTGGGAGGTGAGAGAGGAGGCGGCCGCCAAAGCTGAAATCCACTTTTAGTTACCTGAAGGCCTCCGGGTATGTGTTTTTGCTGCCTCCTCCACACAGCACACACCAACACTTTTTTTTTTTTTTTTTTTTTTAATCTCTCCTCTCTCTATTCCTTCTGTCCTCTTTTCTTCTCTCTTCTTTCTCTCTTTCTTTTCATCTCTTTCCCCATCTCTCAGTATTTCCCTTGTAACATCCTGGAAAGTTAGGCCTAGAATCCATGGACCAAGTGTGGGTGTCTGGGTGGCACATAGGAGGTCATTCACAGGTTTCTGCTCAATTCAAAGATTTCTTTAACGATCGGAGACAAGAGGGGACTGGGCTGCATAAGTAGGTAGTGAGTTTCTCATCTCTGCATGAAGCTGACTTGATGTTGGACAGCCTGTGTCAGGGATGTGGTAAGAGGAGGTTCACTTCCTTTTGTGCCAACTCCTTGAGCAAGGGCAGGGTTGGGTATTGGGTATGCAATTCACAGAGAAGAGGGAAAACCAACATAATAGGAAGCATGCTTCTTACTTAGCATTGAACTTGGAGCCAGCAGACTGGCATTCTAACCCCAGCTCCACCCCACCACATACCAGCTGTGTGGCCTTGGGCCCTTCTGGCCCTGAACATTCTGTGACTGGTCTCTTTCTTCCTCTGGCCTTGTTCTCCCCTTCCTTCCTTGCCCTCTGTGTGAAGTTGGTATGAGGTGTTTGAGGGTGGGGAGGAGCCAGAGAGCAAGGCCAGTTCTGGTTGCAAAAATAAGTGTTGCTGTGGGTTGTAGATAGCACGGTCCATTTTTACTCAATCACCTCTCCTGCTTCCCAGACATACATGCACATACTGCTATATCTCAGCTTCATTCTTCTGTCCACAGATAAGAAAGACTAGTAGACACAACGGCCATTTATGGAGAGCTTGGTAAGTGCCAGAAACTGTGCCAAGAGCTTTGCATAACCCAAGTCTCCCAACAACCCCACAAAGTAGCTACTTATAATCATTGTCCCTATTTTATAGATGAGAAAATTGGCTCAGAGATGCAGATAGGTTAAGAAACATATGTAAAGTCACATAGCAAGGAAGTGATGGGGCTGGGACTCACCCTCAAGTGTTTTTCACCCCAGAGGTCTGTGGAATTGGACCCTGTTCTATATGTGTGTCCAACACAGGAATCCCATGAGACTGCCCAAAACGTGTGTGTGCAGTGTGCACAGGGAGGTATGTTCTCAGACTCTTCCCTTAGCTCTGCCAAAGCCATGGTGCACAGCTATTTATTATAAAACAAGTCTAAAAGAGTATAAAGAAAGCATGCTCAGATGGGGACATAATCTAGGGAGCAATGCAGAAGCAGGACTATTGGCAAAGTGACTGCCCTGGGTTCATATGAGGAGAAGATCAGCATGACCAGCCTCCTCAGGGGTCATCTGGTGAGTCAGGAAGGTTCCGATGGTTCTCACACCTCAGTCTTTCACCAATCAGTGGAGGGAAACACTGCTCACCCTGAAGTGATACAGCTGTGACATACGTGGTGGAAACAGCAAATGGAAACACAGATTCAAAGAATTTCAAAAATGGAAAGGGGCTTAGAGAATATTTCATTTTAGACCCCCTAAAACTTCCCTGACCATTTCAGAGATAAAGATGTTAGGTTCCTTCAATGGCCAAATGACTCATCTGGGGGCCCACAGCAAGGTGCAGGAAGGAATTCGGACACCAGATTTCTGGCTTCGGGAAGGGTTTTCACTCATTGAGGCCAGCCCATGCCACCCTGTCATTGTGGTCAATTCCACCCATATAAACCCTTCCATTTCCTTTTCATTAAATACTCATCTTCATGAGTATGGTCAACAGGGCTAATGCAGAGGACTGTTGATTTCTAAAATTAGATAAACAGCATTCTCCTGGGCCAAGGGACTGGTAACCTTGAACTTTCTCTTCCATGGTGGAGGGTGAGAAGGAGTGGTTTTTAAACTGGTACTAAAATGGGTTATGACTCAGGAAGCCACGGAAAATCCAGCCATGTGTCACATTTAACACATCCGCCTTGAGTTGTCAATCTGAGGTATTAGGTTTTAGTGCAAAAAAGAAATTGGCAGATGAGGAAAGGTAATTGGGGTAAGAGAGATTGAGAGGAGAGGGGAATGGGAGCAAAAAATTCCATCATTCCTATTCAACAATGGCTTTGCAGAACACTTCCTAGCTGTGTGACCTTGAGCATCCTGAACCGTTCAGTCCCCTCTTCCTTTAACATCACATCCTCTACCCCAGATGGTTGAGAGGAAAGGGAGCATATTGCATATAAAAGTGCATCAGAGTGGAGCTGCACTTCATTGGGGGTTCGGATCTCCAAGCCATCACATAAAGTAAAATCGAGTTGCACTCCAATCCCCAGGACCTGAGCCCTTGACCTCGTAGGCCAAGCAACAACTTCTTTTGTTTTCACTTTTCATGTAAGCTGTGGCCTCCTTTTCTCTGACATTGTGGAGGGCCAGGGCAAGTTTGAAGGTGGGGAGGAGCCAGAGAGCAAAATAAGCTATTGTTTTGTTTTTACTTTCTTCCCTCTCCAAGTATATAGAGTTGAACTTGTGTAATTAATACTTGTGGGATGTGATGGCTCTATAAAAAATAAATAATGGGGGGAGGAAGGAGATCAACCAAAGGACTTGTATGCATGCATATTAGCATAACCAATGGACATAGACACTGGGGGGTGGGGGCTTGTCCTGGGGGAGGTGGGTGTGGCGTGGGAGGAGTCAATGGGGGAAAAAGAGACATATGTAATACTTCAAACAGTAATAAAAAATGTTATATACCTCTTAAGACAGTCCTACAATTTAAGATTTAAGTAAACCACGCTGTTCAAATTTGCTAGCTTGAAAGTTATGGCAGTGCTTCTCAAACATTACTGTGCATACTAGTCTCCTGGGGATTTTGTTAAAACACAAATTCTGACCCAGAAGACGTGGGATGGGGCCAGAGAACTTGCATTTCTAACTAGCTCTCAGGTGATGTTGATGCTGCTGATCCAAGGACCACACTTTGAGTAGGAGGAGGTAAGAGATGGAAAAAAAATCCATAGGCAGATAGTAGAGGCAAGTGATTTCCCTCTGAAATTTCTGAAAATGTAGACTTTTGCATCCAGTCTTCAACACTCCTGATGTCGGAGAAGCTGAGAGCTTTTACTTTCTACTAGTAGTCAGGTTATTCATTTTACAAGAAGAAAGGGAATTCCCAGTGTCTTACCATTCTTGGTTGGATCGTACTGGGCACAGCCCACTGCAAGCTTCTCCAGCTGAGCACAGCACCTCCACCTCCCATCCATCCAGAAGTTAGGATGATACTTGGACACCAAACTGTTATTACTCCTCGTTTCTGAAAGGGGTTGGCGCCAGCAGAAGAGTTATTTCCAGACTAGTCTATCGAGGCCTACCAACTTGATAACACCTTGAGATTGGACCCAGCTGTGTGAACTGAGTGAATAATACTCAGAATAGTCAGAAAAATGGCCCTTTTCCCAGGCAAATACATGTATGCAGGAGTACATGTTGTGTCAGCAGATCTCTGGCTCTGCCTTGGGTTAGTTCTATGTTCTTGGGTTGGGCAAAACCCTTTTCTGAGCCTCAGTTTCCCCACTATACAATGAGGTTGTTAGACTGGTTCAGTGGGCCCCACAAAATGCCTTAGGGTTATGGGAAGACTGAGTAGTTGGAAGTCCCCCTTTCTATCTCTCCCACTTCCCACCACAGCAACTTTGCTTTTATCCCTTCTAGATTTGTGGCTTTAAAGTAAGGTTATGGTGAGGTGGGGGGAAGACTCTACTGCTGAAAAAAAACACCCAAAAGTATAAAAGCTGGAGAACTAGATATATTGTCTTTCATGCTTCTTCTAGTTTTAGCATCCTAGGAATAAAAGCTCCTCCAAGAGGGAGAAGGGCAATGATCATAGTTGGAGCCTTTTTGATTACTTCTCATGTTTGTTCTGTGACCCGTGGCTGCTAAACTTGAGAACACTTTCCAATTTACCCAGCACTTGCCTGTTCATATGCCAGTAGAGACTCACAGTAACCTTGGAAGAAGATAAAACTTACATTTTTATTCTCATCTTTCAGATACGGGCATTGTGGCTCCTGAGATTTCCAATGTCTTGCTTACCCTGAGTCTCCATAGCTACTTAGAGACAGATTAATATTTGAACCCAATTCTCCTGTAAATCCAGGGCTTCAAGCTAACTAATAATAATAATCGAAGTGATTGAGTGCTTCCTTTTGGTTTTGACCTATGTATCTGACGTGTCCTAAGCCATTTAATTCTTGTAATAGCCCTATGGGTGTTACCGGTCAGAATTCACAGCTGAGAAATGGAGACACCGAAAGGTCAAGGAACTTGCTCCAAGTCACACACTAATAATTGGTGGAGCTGGGATTTTCACCTTAGCAGCCTGGCTCCACGTCTCATGGACCCAAACGTGCTGGTTCTAACGATGCTTTCAGAAAGGTGAGCCTTAAGAAATACCCTTGTCGATGATCTGAAAACCTTGAAAGCTGGTTAACATTTATTGGGTGCTGACTCCGGGCCAGCTAGTTCTAAGGGCTTAACTCACAGCAGTTCTGAAGGCAGGCACTATTATTATCCCCTCCTACACCCCCTTTTAAAAATAGATGGGGAAACTGAAGCACAGAGCAGTTGGGGAAGTTGCCCAGGCACTTATGGCTAGTAAGTGGCAGAGCCAGGACTCAATCCCAGGTCATCTAACAGGAGGGTCCATGCTCTTATTCTTCACCCCAACCAAGAGGCAGCAAACTTTTTTCTTAAAGGGCCAGATAGTAAATATTTTAGGTTGCTCATCAGCAGGCAGATTTGATATATTATGTAGGTACTTATATAACCCTTTAAAATGGAACCATTAGAAAAAACATAAAAACCAATCTTAGTTTGGAACCTTAAAAAACAAAAAAACAAAACAAAACAAAAAACAGGTGGTGGGCTGGATTTTCTGACCCTGCACTATACTGGTTGTTACCATTTGGGCCCAGACATACCAGCAACACAAAAAGGAAGAAATGTTTGACCCTCAGCTGCCCTTTATTCTACTGTGGAATCCAAGACTGCCGGAGGATCAAGGGATCTCAGGACTCAGCCACACAGGAGGTTAATTACCTTCTTTAAGGGCCAACACCCAGCGTTGCCGGCTCTCGCGGTCTGGAGCAAACACATACAGGAGGTAGTTGTCATGCACAACCTGGAGACACACACAGAGTTCAAGGTGAGTGGTGTGCCTGGGGATTGGTGACTGACAGCAGGACCAGCTGGCTTATTGGGCTGTGTTTGTTGTCAAAAAGGCAAACTCCGGACGGTCAGGGGACCAGTGTCCTTTTCATTCAGACTTTGGGATGCTGTGCAGACATGGCGTGAACCTCCACAGTTTAGGCTGCTTGTCACCAGGTAAGCCATCACTAAATTAAAACAGCTGAAGAAAGAGTTCTCCTCTTGACATGTTAATATTTTAGGAAAGAAAGTCTTTCTGGCATATAAAAGAGTAAGATATTAGATGACAAGTATTTAATTGGGATTTTAAGAAATTCTCATTTTGAAACAATGTAAGACGTCCAAGAAGTTCCAAAAATAGTACGGAGCTCCCTGTGTACTTTGCACCCACCTTTCCCTAATGACAACCTTTTATATAATCACAGCACATTTTCAAAGCCAGGAAATTGACACTGGTTCAATACTAGTAAGTAATCTACAGAACTTCTTTGAATTGTACCAGTTTTTGTCACTTGTAATTAGAATTTTAATGATAGGAAATATATGTTATTCCTTTTACTTTTAGCCCTAAAAATTCTAACCCCATGGAGGTCACCTTTCTAGTATGACAAAAGTCCTTTTACTATGCCACCCAGATTGTCAGACAAGAATGATACCCAAGGCTGTTCAAGGAGTTATCCACTCCTTGAGAGCTACAAATGCCAGGAGTGGTAATAAGATTTAAGCAATGTCATGACCTAAAGACTAAAGATACCCTCCAACTTATAGAACTTTCTATCATCTGGACAGAAAGCTCTTCCAATAGAACTTTCTGCAGTGATTGCAATATTCTATCATCTGTGGCTACTAGCCATGTGTGGCTATTGAACATGTAAAATGTTCATTCATTCAATGTGTCTAATGTGACTCAGAGCTGAATTTTTAATACTGCTTCATTTAAATAAATTCACATTTAAATGTAAACATTCAGATGTGGCTGGTGCCTACTGTATTGGACAGCATAACGCCAGCTGGTTCTCAGATGGTAAAATCTGATCCCTTTTAATCTCGGCACCACCAAGCAATTTCTAACCAAGAATTGCAATTGGTCACCCCAAGTCATGAGTTAACTGCACTTAAAGAACATTAGGCTTGCGGCTTTTGGTAGTTTTTTTTTTTTTTCCTCTCCCACCCCCAACTTTCCTTGAGGTAGGAAAGACATAAGGAAAAGGAAATGAGGAATGAGAAGTTTTCCAAGATTTTGTCATTTGTCATCTTTGTTGAATGAATGAATGAATGAATGAGTGAATGAATGTGTAATTGATTGACATAACACAGCAGCTTTCCCCCTGCCATTTGTCTAAATTCTAATGCCAGACCAGAGTTATTCCCGTCTCATCTTCTATTACAATGACTGAGAATTTCAACCATCATATAAGGTATGAAGAATTAGTGCCCTCAGGCACGATGGACTTACCTGAAAAGGATACTTATAGTGGCAAGGGATGCTAATGTCGCTTTTTACAATCTCGACGCATTTGATTCTGGAGAGTTCAATAGAGCCCTTCAAGGTGCGCTTTTTCTGTGGAAGGGAAAAGCACATCCCACTTAAAAGGAGACGAGACAATATTTTTATCCAGGTTACTTCCAGAAACCCATTACTAGGTAAGATCCATTCATTTTGTAAACCAACCCTCCAAATATTCAGAAACTACTTCATGGCCCTCATTGTTTGAGGACACTGAGCAGAGTCCTAGGAGAACATGATCTTTGAATCAGCTTCTTGATGAGGTGACTGAATTCCACTCATTGAGCATGGTGTTTTATATTTCTGTGAGCTTGTGACAAACAGCAGCATTTGCAAAACTTGAATCAGGGATGAGTAGTGCAGTCTATGGGAAACCAGCCACACATGTGCCATTTGGTGTCTATCCATAACTCAGTAATTAGCTCAGGCCTGCTCTGGATGGTGATGTATACCTTTAGTGGTTATTTTTCTGTTCTACATCTGGCTTCTCCCTGTCCCTTAGTTGTCCACAGTCCCACAATGACAGCCCTGCAGCTCGTTCCTGAATCTGCTCTATAACTCTCCCTTCACCATACCCCCAGAAAATCTTACCGGCCCATGTCTCTGCCATTTAGAAGCTTGTTATATATTTTTCCTTGAAAACTAATTCACACAATGGTCTTCATGATTTATAATGATGTTACATGTTACCCATTTGTGAGGGTCCTTGTCCTTGGAGAGTGGATCCCAGGGGATGTTAGCCAATAAGACTGATTCTATTAATGGACTATTGGGTTCATGGAAGGCCAGTTAGGAAAAAGCTTTTTGAGGTCAGAAACCTTTCACGGGAGCCTAGAATTAGGCTTCTGTTGAGATTAGAGTTTACTTCATCTGTGGAACTATATAGTTGACAAACACTTCATTACACCTCATCCCTTACAAAGAGACAACAAATGGTTGTGAACTAGATAAAAGGTTGGAAAGGACTAGGTTCAAAGTTGAGCTCTGATTCTAACTAGCTTCATGATCTTGGATAATTTATCCATTCTCCCTAAACTTTAATTTCTACATTTAATAGGTGAGAATAATAACACCTACCTTTTAAGGGTTGATTTTTTTGGGGGGAAGTATAATTATGTTGTTTATAATAGATGCCCTCAATAAAAGATACACTCTCAATGAAAGACATTCAGGAAGTCCTCTGACAAGAGAGTTGTGATATATGAGTGCACTTGGTTGGTATTCAGGGAGCCATGGCATCATCAAATTGGCCAGAAGTGAGATCAGTCTTTACTTCCCATTTTTTAATACCAAAATTGGTTACTGGCCTGTGCTTTATTTGGCAGCTGAGGCATATAACTAATGTAAAAAAAAAAAAAAGTCAAAATGTGAGAAGTATCTTCTATCAAATACAGGGAAGCTTTCTGTTATTTCTTTTTAAATTTTCTTTCTAAAATCTACTTTATTTTTGAAAGTCCAAAAACCTATCCATGGTCATTTCAAGAAATAAAATGACATGGAGGTCTATGAAGAAACTACTTATAGTGTCTTATTATCCTACCTTCTCCACAGTCAGGATAGCAGTCAAGGTTAACCATTTGGAATGCATTTGTCTTTCCCACACACATTTATAGGACATCTGCTCCACGCAGTGGTCTACAGCCACGTTGTAATCTAGCATTGTACGAAGAGGTCAGTCTCCCTTTTAAAAGCCTCTGTAAACATGTGCCCTCTGGACTTAGGCTATCTTTTCACTTAGGGTCTTCCACAGCTAGAAATATATGCCCTGAGCCTACCCATAATCACAGTCTTTGGGTTGTTTTGTTTTTTAAAAAATCAGAAGAGTACAAGGGAGCAGTCTTTTCAACAGCCATTTTGGCTACCAGTAAACAGTACATCTAAGCTTTGAGATTATCTTGTGTGTGTGTGTGTGTGTGTGTGTGTGTTTGTTTGTTTTTACCTCTGTTGGGTTATTTCCTTAGCAGTACACAGTGAAATGCAACAAAGGGCTCATGGCAGTAACATGACGGCTCCATTTGCAGACATTCTTGTCCTTGGAACTCACTTAGTCCTGTGTTCCCTGAGAATAGAAGCCAGTCTCCATCAGATTTAAGGCTAATGCATTTAGCCATTCAGGAAATAATTATTGCAGGCCAGCAATGAGCTGGGCACTGTTCTGAAGGCAGTAATAGAGAGATGAACACAGTACACTTTCTCATGGAGCTCACAGTCTAGCTGGGAAGGCAGTCAATACTAACAAGTGCTGTAAAGACAGTAGAGCAGATTGATTTGATCACCGAGTGCTCAGGTCGGGCCTCTCCAGAGGGAAGGCATTTGAGAAAAGATCAGAAAGCTGAGAAAGGAGTCAGACATGAGAAGTTCTGGGGAGTGAGAATCCAAGGAAAGTAAAAGGCAAGAGCATAAAACCCTGGGGTGGAAAAGTTCTGGATAAGTGTTGGTTGTCAGGAGCCTGAGATCATCATAACTAGAGTAAGAAGTGGAAAAAAATGGTAACTGGAGTCATGAATAGGGGTAAAAATTATACATGAAATTCTAAAGCCCACTGTTTGATAGGAACTTAATATGAGCCAAATATGTATTTAAAATTTCTAGTAACCACACTAAAAAAGGCACAAAAAAAAACCCAACCCCAAACAACAACAATTTTAAGAATATATTTTGTTTAACCCATACACTTAAAATATTATCACTTCCATATGTAATCACCACAAAAAAATTAATGAGATAGATCACTTTTTTATACTAAGTCTTTGAAATCACATATTTTATAACACATCTCAACTTGGACCTGCCATATTTCAAGCTGGTGGCTACTTTATTGGACGGTGTGGTTTCAGGATTTCCAGGAAAGATTTCTCCTCTGAATTCAGATGATCTCCTTTGATTTCTTAATGCTCACTGATTTCAAACATGGATATTCAGAGACATTTGTGCCTTCACCATTTGTCAGGTGAGCCTGCTATCAGGTTTGCACTTCTGTTGGATGGATTGGTGTTCCACTGTCAAAACTCACTCTGATTCCCAAATGAGAGCTTGGGTTCCCCCCTCACAAGCCATCCTTCTCGGCCAGAATTTCCAAAGGCCCCCAGGCCATTCTTCTTGGATCTTATAAGACCTGATACAGGGTAAACAACAGGTCAGCTGTACCTTTCCCAAGCCGGTCAGTGAGCTAAACATAGTTCCTTCTCTGGGAAATGGCGATTGCCTATAATCATCCCAAACAACAGTGCTATTTCTGAAAAATACCAGAGTAAAACCTTCCAAGAAAACCACACAAAAGCCACCAGAAAGAGAGAGACCAAGTAAAACATGACTTTGCTCTTCCTTGTTATTCTGTCTGCATTGCTCAGGGTAAAAGGCACAGGATTTCACTTGGCCTTGTCTCCCTGCCTGGCCATGTTCAAAGCTGTCCTCACATTCCAAAGCTTCATCCGGGACATCTGACATGTGTTCAACACAATCCAACAGGAAGCTGATGCCCATACACATGTGCAAAGGCAAGCTTGTGCAAGTGGCTTTGCTATCTCCTTTCTCTTTATGTTAATTTCTGTGTAAAACAGATTTTCAGATTGTGACTTTCAAAAAGAGAGGCAGGTGGGGAGGGTGGAAACAAAATAAAAAAAATTATCATTTTTTTTTAGCATTTCCTATACTTCAGGCATTTGATGCCATCTTATTTAATCATAATCCCCATTTTACAGGTGAGGAAGTTGAGGTGATGGGGTTGGGGAATAAAACCCCACTGAGCAGTCAGTGGCATGACTGATTTCTCCAAGCTGTGAGCCCATAGAGGTTTGTTTCTGCACATTTGGTCATGCAATACTTCTGTGGATTTCAAAGGGGAGTGTTTTCCCTGGCTCCTCAGCATAATAGCTCCTCTTTGCTCCATAACCTCATGATCTCATTAGCAGTAAACAGCAGCCAGGCAGCAGCTGTCACCTGCTCTTCTGTATCCATGGAGGTTCAAGTTCACGATGGGCCCTCTCATGTTCTTATTGAGTGTTAGCTATTTTCTTCAGATTCAAAAGAAGCAACTCTGTGTACTTTTATGTGGATATATTTATCTTAGAAGCAAAGCAATAGTTCAGGAATAAGTTCCCATCCTCATTCATATTTGATAAAGATATTAGTGATCCGCCGGGACCGGTTTGGCTCAATGGATAGAGTGTCGGCTTGGGGACTGAAAGGTCCCGGGTTCGATTCCGGTCAAGGGCATGTACCTTGGTTGCGGGCATATCCCCAGTAGGGGGTGTGCAAGAGGCAGCTGATCGATGACTCTCTCTCATCGATGTTTCTAACTCTCTATCTCTCTCCCTTCCTCTCTGTATAAAATCAATAAAATAAAATAAAATAAAAGATATTAGTGATCCTAGCCTTTAAAAAGTGTGTTTGTTTAAATGGGCTTACAAATTGGGCAAAGAGAAAAGGGCTTCTACAGAAACTAAGAAATAACTGCCATGTGCCATACAAAGGAGATCATCAAGGAGTCCTGCATCTTTTGTATCTCATTGTCTCTGGTCTGTGAATGCTCTTTCAAAGCTCTCCTTCTTTCCAGAATAGTGATATGAGATTTTTAATTAGTCTGAAAGAGTCTATTTTTTACATGTACTTTTGAAGCACTGGAGAGTTGGTAGCCAGAGAATGGAAAATTAATAACAACTTCATTGAATTTCAGGGAATAACTCCTTGCACAGAGGTGATGTTCAATTATTTGTCAATTGATTGAGTGAGGGAGCAGCAGATAAGACCAAGTTGCAGCAGAAAGTGTTCTTTGTAGGGCTAAGATGACACTCTTTTTTTTTTTTTTTTTTTTTTTTTTAAATACATTTTATTGATTTCTTACAGAGAGAAAAGGAGAGGGATAGAAAGCCAGAAACATCAATGAGAGAGAAACATCGACCAGCTGCCTCTTGCACACCCCCCACTGGGGATGTGCCCACAACCAACGTACATGCCCTTGACTGGAATTGAACCTGGGACCCTTCAGTCTGCAGACCGACGCTCTATCACTGAGCCAAACCGGTTTCGGCAATAACACTCTTAACATAAATGGAAACATATCCATGTTTAGATAATCTCCATGTCTATTTGTGAATTCATGATATCATTGGAGAGAGCTATAATCACACAGTTTCTACTTTTTTGAGCTTGAAGGGCCTTTAGAAATCAATATCTAACTTTCCCATTAGCATCTAACTTTTTATGTTAAATATTTAACCTCAAAGTTAAACAACTTTCTAAATTGGCTCTTATCTTCCCGTTTCTACTATTCAATTTATACTCTGAGGAGTCTGAGGACATAGACTTCAAAGGCAGCTTGGTGATTATTGCAGATCAAGGGGCAGCCCAGAGGGTAGGGCCCTGGCGTTCTCACTTCCAGCAGAGCCTCTCCACTTTTACCTGTTTCATATGTGGGGGTGGGAGTGACATGTATAATTTTGTACTGAGAGAGGGTTCCGTGCTATAGGAAGTGTGAAAAATCACTCATCTAGTCCAATCCCTTGGTATTATGGACAAGACAATGAAATCCCAGGTAGAATAAGGAATTACCAAGGTCACCCGGGTTAATTGGTGCCAGGTCTTCATCCTATTAAACCATTAAACCGCCAGGTTGCTACTTCCTCATCTCCTTTCCCTTTTCTGGAATTACAGCATTACAGTGTGTTTGAGGCTTTCAGTCCTTTAGGCCCTTTTTAAAATTAGAGCTGACCTCTATGGAGCAGTCAAAGATGGCTTATGTGTGCTTCATTTGTTTCTTAATAAAGACACTTGATGATCTAACCAAAGAGCTCCTTCCTGCAAAGCTTTTGATCAAGTAGGGAGATGAATGTTTTGCAAAGTAGGAGGCCTTTTGGCACCCCTTAAATACTACTATATAGGTGATGGGTTCATCCATACACACATACACTGACTTTAAATTAAATAATCTTACCCATGTATAAAATATATTTCCCTGCTCTCTTACCATAACATTAAAAACCTATAAAAATAGTGTACTTGAAAATGACCACAACAATGGATTAATATATATATATATCCATTTCAGAGAGGAAGGGAGAGGAAGAGAGAGAGAGAGAGATAGAAAACATCAATGATGAGAGAGAATCATTGATGGGCTGACTCCTACAGACCCGCCACTGGGGATCAAGCCCACAAACCCGAGCATGTGCTCTCACTGGGAATCGAACCGTGACCTTTGGTTCATAGCTTGACACTCAACCAGTGAGAAACACCAACCAGGGTGGATTATTCTGTTTTTTTATTAGTTCTGGTAAATTTGGTGGCCCCTTGCATTACTTCAGTCTCTTTGGAAGGGGATGTAGCAACAAATGATGGAAGTCAGAGTGTTTTTATCCTGTGACACTGTTATCTCACATGTGGTACTCTATCTTAAGGGGTTGATTTTAAAAAGGTGACAGCACTGTTTTGGTAGACTATTGTTTTTCAGTGTTTTCCCTGACTACCTGAAAACAACAGACGATAGAAAAATTCATCAATTTGTTCAGATACATGAAATAGATAAGTATGTCTCTGAAATGAACCAACTCAATTGCTAAAATTGATATCTTCAGACAAAAGAATTATGGAGAACATCTGTGTCATTGTTTTGTTCATTTTTTAAAACAATATATAAAAGTTTGCTGCTCTATCTTTTTTTTTTAAATGTATTTTTTTATGTTTTGCTCTGTCTTTTGAGATTAATCAAAACGAGTTTGACCTGATTCTAACTTTTCATCAGTCCTTGCTTTTAGACTGTCTGAGCTCAGTGTCGATCATGAAGCAGATTAGAAACCAGGTACATTTCCACCAAAATGTGGAGCAGAATGATTCTGGATCAAGTACCCTCAGGGAGAGGGATGCTATAATAAAGTTAAAACAGAGTTTCCCATCGAATACGATACATTAGAAGACTTCACCAATCTAGACCACATCGTGCCTCAACTGGCTTCCTGGCTTCTACTCCTGCCCCTTGTATAATCTGTCATCCCCATGGACATCAGATAGAAAATCCTTCTCTGACTCCCCTCTTCCTAAGCAGCCCCAACTACTGCTTAGTTTTTCCACAGAACCTACCACAGTCTGTATCTGCCCCATGTATTTATACTTGCGTATTGTCTGTCTTCTCCACTAGCATATGAACTTATGAGGGCAGATACCTTGTCTCGATTATTAACCACTGTAATCCTAGCACCTACCACAGAGCTTAGCATAGATAGTTTGTGCTCAGGAAAGGTTTGCTGAACAAATAAATAAATCTAAACACATCAAAACAGAAAAATTCCTTGATACAGTGTTAAGTGAAAATACATAAAGAAAAATGAAAAGGCTTTGGTACCCTATATGTAATTTTGAAGGGGAAAAAGTGCTGTATTGTTTGAATTTTTTATAAAAAGTAGGTGTAATTCCTGTGACTTTTAAAATATAAAATGTATACAAAATTTTATATTAAATTATAAATTTACAAATATTAAAATATAGTAAGAAGCCTGCTAATAAATTCTTTAGGGGATTAGGTGACAACATAAGACTTGGGATAAGGTTCTTATTCTTTTAACATACTGACAATTTTTACTGAGTTTCAAGGAGTCAAGCAAACATTTGATCTAAAAGGGAAATTTTATATGTATGGTACCATTTCGGAGCTTCTGTTTCCTTCTCTGGATCACTTTAAGTGAGGTCCCTAGTCAAGACGGCAAACCCAGACTGACATCTAGCTGGAAATTAGATCTTGGAAAACCTTCCTTCTTCAGCAGGCCTAATAACTCATGGACAAGTGGAAGAATTATTACTGGTTGGTTAAGGAAATGGGAGAAAGAGAATTTTCTTTTTGGCCATTGAAAAGTTAAGAACTTTTGAATGATTTTCTGTGGGGTCCATTACTAAGTTAGTTATGAAGATGTCTCGTATTCCATGTACCTCATACTACAAGAGACTCTTGTGCTTTCTACTTACACCTTTCTTCCAGACTTAGTCAGTAACTAAGCCCTCACATTTGTAGTATTGCTCTGTGACCTAGTTTTCCTGCAGGAACTCATTAATGGATGCACCAGTCCCTGAACAGCAAGAATCACATCTAATTTTAATGTGGGAGTATTTGCTTCCAAAACAAAAGTGCTCTAGCCAGTGGCCATCTCCATAAAACATCAACATCACAGCACACAGGCAAAAATCAATGCCTTATGAAGGAAGTCCATTAAGGCAGATATAGAAATTGCTTATACTGTACTTGGCCTTAAGGGGCTTGAATTGCAAAGCACTCTGCTTTGGATTCTTACTGTTTTTTTGTTTGTTTTTTGTGTTTGTTTTTTTTTTTGCTTGATTAGACAAGGCCCACAGTTTTAGTTCCCAGATGTTATTATGAATTCAACTGGAGTTATATGACCTTCATTCTGAGTATTTATTGACCACCCCAGCAGCTTGTGTTGATGCTACAGTGATGAGCAAGGCAATCCAGATTTCTGGTCTCATGGAACACCTTCCGGTGGATGTACTGACAGAAAATAAATAAGGAAGCACATCAATGGACCCAATAAATAAGTGCAGGCATTGATGCATTGAAGTATCTATCACTTGAGAAGAAAAAAAGAAAGAGAATCCTGGGGAATATTTAAAGAGATGGGAAATAATAAAAAACCTTGCAAAAAAACAAATAAAAAAGCCCCAATATAATAAAAGCCCAATATGCAAGTCGACTGAACAACGGACTGACCATTGGAACAACTGGTTGCTATGATTTGCACTGACCATCAGGAAGCAGACGCTCAATGCAGGAGCTACCCACACTCTGAAGGCCCCAGGGCCAGCCAAGATGGGTACCAGTGAGGGGTGGGGGGCTCCCTGGATCGCCCTGCTGATCACCCTGCGATAGGCCCTGATCACCAGCCAGGCCTAGGGATCCTACCCGTGCACGAATTTTGTGCACTAGGCCTCTAGTGTGTGTGTGTGTGTGTGTGTGTGTGTGTGTGTGTGTGTGTGTGTGACATAAATAGGATCATATAGCATTAAACAATTTACATAAAGACACACAGCTCTTAAGTGGGGAGCTGGTCTTTGACACAGATCTGTCTAGCACTTTTATGACTTTGACCACTATGTAGTCGTCAAAGTCATAAAAGCAAGAAAAGGGGACCATCTCACCACCTGCCATTGTCCATTTATGATAGATGCATTTACAAGAGCTGGTTCTGTTGCTAGATCAGCTGTAGGCTAAAGGGAAGCATTCATGAGGAGTGATGACCCTTTCAAGAAATGATGAACTTGATGATTCATCCCATCCCATGTAAATGGTAATGGCTTCCATGTCATCGTGAGCACAGTAAGCTTGATTCCTAAGGTGCAGAGTAATGAAAATAGAGAAACCTTTCCATTTCCCCCGAGGGCCTTTCAGAAGATTGGGATGGTACTATTATAATGGCAAGCTTATAACATACTTTTCTCAATATCACTTGAGGTATGTAGTTATTGGGGCTCTTACTTTACAAATAGGAAACAGAGACTTAAAGAGGTTAAATATTTCACTCACATCAAGAAAGTGATAGAGGGAGGATATGAATCCCACTCTATTTGCCTACACTGGCCTCACCAAGCTGTGATGCTTGTTCCGTCATGCTGCCCCTTCCAGCCCATGCTTATACACAGTTCCCGAGGCCCTCTCTTTCACTCCTGAACAGGATCTGATGTCAGTCACGTGCAACCTCTCCAGAGATAATTTGTACGTAGCTGTCAGTGTGCTAGAAATGGCTTATACTGGCCCATGAAAACTGACTGTTACATTTGCTGTTGTTAATCTTCACCAGAGGATATTTTCCCATTGATTTTTAGAGAGAGTGGAAGGGAGGAATAGAACCAGAGAGAGAGATACATCAATTGGTTGCCTCCAACACGTGCCCCGAAGGAGGCCAGGAATTGAGCCTGCAGCTGAGCTACATGCCCTTGACTGAAATCGAACCCTTAACCCTTCAGTCTACAGGATAATGCTCTAATCACTGAACCAAACTGGCTAGGGCCTGAATGTTAAATTTTCAGGAATTTTGTGAGCTAGTCGACATTACATCAGTAGTTTGAAATTTGCCACAATGGGAGTATTTACACCAGAGAAAGCAGCAAACACTCTGAGGCAGAGCTCCCCAATACTCTACTGTCACTACCACTACAATGGCTGTTAAACATTTACCAACATATCACCAGACCCTAATCTTTCATTGCCTTCTGTTAAGCACAGCATCTGATATGTGGTAAGTGCTCAGTAAATGTCAGGCATCAGTGGCCACTTAGCAAAGAAATTCGACAAGCACAGGGGAGCATCTGAAATCATGTCTACCGGTAAGCCAGCTCTATGCTCCTTTCTGGCCCATTGCTCCAGCAGAGAGAAGGAGTTCTGATGAAAACATTTGCACATCTCAGTAGGGGAAACAGACATGAATCCATGAGCTAAATCCGTGTTAAAATAAGAGGCTCAACCAGCATTAAGACAATGGATATTTAAAGTTATAAAAACATATTTAATTTGCAGAATTACAGAATTTGTTCCTGAATAGGTAGAAGGACTATTTTTCATAGAATGTCATACCATCTAGTGCCACGCTTAAAACATATTGCAATTTGCTAAAGAAGGAAAACTACATAGTTTTGATAATTTATGTTGCTGTTATTACTATTGCTGTTATGGAATATAAGAATGTCTTTAGATATATGAAAAGACTAACTTAGCTAAGTAGCTATAATCTTCTAGATAAGAACTGCTGGTCTGTACTGCTTAACACCTAACACTGCATGGTCATCCTAGTCTCATAAACGTTTATAAGGGATAAAAATGTTTACCATTGTGCCTTGCAAATTTGAGACAATTAAATGCCCAGAGAATATTTTCCCAAGATATCAGTTAAGTGATGGCCATTGAAACAAAATTGAATTAAATTCATGAAAATGTTGACCCTGAACCCATCACTTAACCATTCCAAGTACTAATTTCATCCAGTATATATTAAGGAAACTGAGCAAGGTCATCACTTAGATCCCGGTGACTGCTAATATTTTATTAATCTATCTGCCATAAAATGTAATTATTTCAAATGAAGTTTAAATTCTATCCAATCATAGCATTTGCCACATGAAATATTAGAATTTAAACATTGAACCCAAACTTGAAGGGAGGGGGGAAGCTAATGAATATTAAATTTACTCATGTATAGATTTTAGGACTAAAATCACTTCATACAATCACCCCATCTCTTGAGTTTTCTCCACATTTCTTCTTATTGTAATTTTTGGCTGTTCTAATGAGCATGTCTATGTCCTTGTTTTATTCCATGTATAATCTTCATCATTCACTCCAGTCTCAAAATACTATTTTAAAAAAGACAAAAAACAAAAACAACAATAAAGTTCTCACATACCCCATGACGGTCCTCAAAATACGCCAAGCTGGTTTTGGTTAAAACAAAGAAGCGGACTTTAAAGTTCGAGGGAGAAGTTCTTCTCTTTTGTTGGGATTTCTTGATGAGCTGTTCTTCTAGGAGGATAGAGTTGTTTGAGTTGTTCATGATCCAATTCTTGAAAAGTGATGCACCTTGGGCATCAGCCCTCAGCACAACCAGAGGAAACAGCTTCAGGACAAGGAATGCGATGGGGGAGGCAGTTGATTTTGAGAGAGTTGTTCAGAGGCAACTTGCCTCCAACGTTATCTTTCTATCAGTGTTCAGTCAACATCGCTGAGCTTCCCCTCTGATGTCAAAGGCTATAACCACATCCTTTCGAAATTCACAAAACTAAGAGGCATATGTAAATAAAATACTCACACTCTTTGCTGTATGGTTTGAAAATGATATCTGAAAAACTTTAGACTCAATGACATGAAAGATTAGAGTTTAATCATTATAGTTCTTGGTTTAGCCTAACAATTAAGGCATATAGCACAATGGATGCCTAGTCAATAGGCTTAGTTTGTGTATTAGTTTACTATTGCTGCTGTAACAAATGTTCACAAACTCAGGGACTCGCAAATTTATTGTTTTAGCATTCTTTTCTTCAGAAGTCCAAAATGGGTCTCAATGGGCTAAAATCAAGATGTCACTAGGGAAGGTTCTCTAGGGTAGAATCTGTTCCTTTGCCCTTTCCAGCTTCTAGTGATGTAGAATTTTTGGACTGGAACCCGGATTCTTTGTCTAGTGGAGTTAAAGAATGAATCCACAGCCAGAAGATGGTAAAGCAAAGGTGTAAATTCATTAAAGAATAAATACAGACTCCCACGTAGGGAGGGGGAAAAGTCTCCTAGTATGGACTCCCACGTGTGGAGGGGGAAAGCGTCCTGCTGATTCCTATGGCTTATAAAGGCTGCAGATCTCGGTGCCTTGGTATCCCTTCTGATTGGTCACTATTCCCTTGGACTGGTTTCTATAGTTACTCCTGGGCTCAAAGGTTGAATCTCATATGGAACATGTGAGGTTCTCTCCCCCACACCCTTTCCTTGTTTTTTTTTTTTTTTCCTATTCCCTTTAAAGCTTTCTTCTTCTACTTATGGATGAAGGGCTTCCTTCTCTTTATTCTGTAAATATAGACTTTTTGCTGTTCCCACTCCCTCATAATATGGAAATGTACCCGTTGCAGCTTTTCAGCTCTCCGTTCTATGGAAATATACCTTCTGCTGCTCTGCAGTCCTGTGCTTCTTCCATGGTCCCCTTAATTTCTAAAATTCCTTAAAACCTGTCATTTTCACCCCTAAAATTTCCTGTTTCACAACAGTAAGCCCTTCTATTGCCTCTCTCTTTCATACTTAAGTACCCTTGAGATTACCTTGGGAGTGCCTGAATAATCTAAAATAACCCCCCTGCCTGACTGGTGTGCTCAGTGGTTGAGCATCAACCTATGAACCAGGAGGTCACCAGTTAGATTCTGGATCAGGGCACATGCCTGGGTTGTGGGCTCCATCTCCAATAGGGGTTATGCAGGAGTTAGGTGATCATTGATGTTCCTGTCTCTCTCCCCCTCTCCCTTCCTCTCTGAAATCAATAAAAAATAAAATAAATAAAATACCCCCCCCCCCTATTTTAAGGTTAGATATTAGCAACCTTAATTTCATGTCATATCTTAATTCCCCATTGCCATGTAATCTTACATATTCATAGGTTTCTGGGACATGAGTATCTGTAGAGGAGCCATTATTCTACCTACCACAGCTTGAAAGCTGGCTCCACCACCTAACTAGCTGTGAGATGAGACAAATCACTCAAGAGCTCTGAGTTTCATTTCTTCTAATCTGTAGAAGGGAATAACAGTGTCCCTACATAAGCTCCCTTCCGGCTTCCTTGCCAGTCTCATCTCACACCTCGCTCACGCATTCTCACTCTAGCCCTCATGCATGCTCCTTATGCTGCTTTTTTTTTTTTAAAAAAATATATTTTTTATTGATTTTTTTACAGAGAGGAAGGGAGAGAGATAGAGAGCTAGAAACGTTGATGAGAGAGAAACACTAACCAGCTGCCTTTTGCACAACCTCTACCGGGGATGTGCCCACAACCAATGTACATGCCCTTGATCGGAATCGAACCTGGGACTTTTCAGTCCGCAGACCGACGCTCTACCACTGAGCCAAACCGGTTTCAGCTCCTTATGCTGCTTTGAACATCTGTTCATCTTGCCTGAAAACATCTTTCCCTACTTTGCCTGTGTTCCAACTCACCCTCAGCTGGGAACGTATGCACAGGTGACTGGGGTCCCTTAGCCAGAGAACTGGACTTATACGGGTTGCCCATAGCACTTAATTAAAATTGAACGAGCATAAGCAAGACACAGAAACAAGAGTTAGAATGCATGAATCCCAAGGTTTATTTACCAGAGTCCTGGTGGTTTCCAGAAGCCTAGGCAGGTCACCTGGAGATCCGCGCCGACAGACACACACACTGGACAGGAACACGTTGCTGCAACATCTCGGTCAGGAACGAGGCCTCAGAAGTTTGGTTCACAGGCAGAGTGACAGCTTCAGTCAGGCAGGGTCTCATGTAGTATTTCGAACAGGGAGAAGAGAGTGGGAGAGCGCCTCGGGTGGAGGAGGCCTTCGTGGTTTCTGCCCAGTGCCTCTAGGTCCCTTCTTTTATGGCCATTTCTGGGTGCAACCAATGGGTCTTCAGTGTGTCTAATCGGGCGGTCTCCAGGCACTTTTTGCCTCGGTTTCCAACTTTCCAGATAAACACTTGTTAGGGCGTCCACACAGTTACAACTTTCCAGATAAGCACATGTTAGGGCGTTCACACAGTTAGGGGCTCAAAGTCAGTCTTAAAACTCAAGTTTTACAAAATGGATTCAAGTCACACTAAATGGAGTTACTTATACTAAACCTAAAACACATTTCAAATAATTTCTTTTACTTAAAATAAAATCAGAATAAGATCAGAAATACAATTCACACTAAAACTATAACTCACTCATAAAAGTAAATGCTTTCATTCCTATTTTAAATCACACAAATAGTTATTTTCACACTGTTTTAAATCCTTAAAATATAAATCAAACATAACACTAATATAATGATAACAGCCTGGTTAACTCTAAATTATACTGCAAGTCTCAGCCTACATGTCACTTCCTCAGAGAAGTCTTCCTGGCTTTCCTAACTCAAATCCACCAATTATACCCAGATGACACCTTATACATTTCTCTTTTACCTCTTTTGACTGTTGCAATTGTACATTTTGGAGGGTGATTTTTGGGTTAATGCTTATGTTCCCCACTAGTCTATAAGATGCATGATGGTCAGGATTATGTGTTGTTTTGCTCATCATTATATACTCAAACAACCATCACAGTGCCTAGCACATGCAAAAAGCATGTGTTGAGTGAATAATCACCAAACTGGGTCAGACAATTAACAGAGACAAGAAGCACAAAACACTTAGAAAAAACATATTAACATTTTTTATTTTAAATAATTTAAATAAAAACCCGTAGAAATCTCTCTATACTGCAGGTAGATAATTATTTTTCTGTTCCAAAATTTAGTGGAAAAACAGAAAATAAGTAAATCTCTCAAAATGGCATAATAAACAAGGCATGCATTGGCTCTGAAGGTGGACAAAAGTATGTTGGAATCCCAGTTCTGTTGCTTACTAAGCTGATTATATCTAAGTGAACTCCTTACCTTGTCTGCTCTTTAATTTCCTTATGAGGGGCCTTTTGGAAACTGAATCTGTGAATGGTGGATGCTATGTATTTTGTCTTAGAATTAGAACATATTTGAAGTATAATATGTGAGCCCTTGTCTAGCATGAATAAACAAGAAATCTCAGTGTAGGCAGAGATGGCATATACTGCAGAGAGGTAAATAATGAAACAAGATGATTATTATGGCTGTATAGGAATGCAATTATCTAAATTAATTTTAAAATGTAAATTATAAGATTACACCTTAATGTTGTTTCATATATTGGCTGCCCCTGCATAATCGAGGCACTCAGAATGGTGGGAAAGGAACACTTTAAATGACCCCTCCTCTCCCATTCTGAGATTTTAAGACATATTCCCAAAAGAAGTAATATATATATTTGCTTTTAAAATGTGTTTGAGACAGTGATTTTTATTTTCTACAAGTATCTACTCTCCCTTTCTTCCCAGATAACTGATTCTGTAAAGGTTACCTGGACATCTGGCTAGTCAGAATAAAGATTACCTTTTTTAGACCTAGCCGGTTTGGATTAGTGATAGTATCAGCCTGAAAACCTAAGGGTCCTGGGTTCGATTCTGATCAATGGCATGTACCTATGTTGCAAGCCCCTTCCTGGCCTGGGCCTAGGTCAGGACACATGCAGGAGACAACCAATCAATGTGTTTCTCTCACATCAATATTCTCACTCTAAAAATCAATGGAAAATATCATCAGGTGAAGATTATTTTTTTAAAAAATTACATTTTTTCAGTCATGTAACTGGATTCTAGCTAATGAAACATAGTATAAGTGATGAGTATGACTTTTAAGAAATGTCCTTAAGGGCAATAATCATACCATTTTCATTCTCTTTTTCCTTCTTCTTGCTGACTAGAATGTGGATGTGGTTGGAGCTGGAGCAGCTGTGTTATATTATGAGGTAGAAATTATATGTTGAAGAAAATGACACATAAGATAGAAGGAGCCTGGGACCTGGTGATCTTGGATCCTCCATGCCAAAAAGAAATAAAATTCTAGGCACTTGTTATTTTGACATACTGTCATAAACACAAACCTAATTCTAACTAATATACTGTATATTCCAAACTAGACTGTAAATTCCTTTGAGAAGTTTATTCAAGTTGAAAGATATACAACTTCAAAGTATCTTATGTGGGTACTCGAGGCCCAGTGCATGAAATTTGTACGCTGGGGGGGGGGGGGGGGGGCTCAGCTCGGATTGCGAGAGGGCCCAGGCCAGGCTGAGGGACCTCACTGGTGCACAATTAGGGCCAGGGAGGGACAAAGGAGGTTGACCAGACAAGGAGGGGACTGCTGGAGGGTTTCAGGGTATGTCTGGCCTGTCTTGCTCAGTCCTCATCGGTCAGACCCTAGCAGCAAGGTTGGAGCATCTGCTCACTGGTGGTCAGTGCACATCATAACAACTGGTCAACCAGTGAACTGTCCCCTGATGGTCAGTGCACATCATAGTGAGCAGTTAAGCAGTCTTACCATAGCATTAACATATTATGATTTGATTAGTTGAATGGCTGACCAGATGACAAGACACTTAGCATATTAGGCTTTTATTATATAAGATTGTGATAGGAACCTTTCATTTGCCAAGTTTCCATGGAGTACAGTCATAAGTAATTTTATTTCCTCTCTCATAGCACTTCCTAATTCACTCACTGGGATTTGTCTTTGTAACCTTAAGGTCCAAATATTTTCCCTCTTATTTTTAGGAACATATATGTGAAGATGATCAGTCTCTTTGCTTTTGCATACAAAATTCAATTCACAGTAGCCAACTTCAAGAAGCTCTCACACATCAAAGATGGAAGAATTTGGGCATAAAAAAGAACACTAATGTAAGACTGAACATAAACTGTGCACCTATGGATGAGGACAATGGGGGGTGGGGTAAGGACAGAGGGTGGGGTGGGAACCTGGTGGAGGGGGGAAGAAATGAGGAACCTTTGTAATAATATGAACAATAAAGATTGATTAAAAAAAAAAAGAACAATAATGTAAACAAACAGAAGGGCAACCAAAATATTAAAATCACAAGTTCATAAGACATTTGAAGAAAAATCCCAACTCATTGATCATTTTTGGAAGATGCTGGAGAACCAACTTATTATTCTGGAAATTTCCTGAGGAGCTCTATCTCAGTTTAGTAATCAAATATTTAATAAGGGAAAGTCCTTTAGACAAGAATTCCAGCTAATACATGAAAAAGTGATAGAATATCACCACTTTGCAATCCCAATGCCATAATATGTCTGTGCAACCATCATCAATGACTGCTAAAATCATTATGTGAGCCCTAGCCAGTTTGGCTCATTGGATAGAGTGTTGGCCTGCTGACTAAATGGTCCTGGGTTCGATTCTGGTCAATGGCCTGGGTTGTGGGCTAGATCCCCAGTAGGGGGCATGCAGGAGGCCCCTCTCTCATCATTGATGTTTCCATCTTTCTCTCCCTCTATCTTCCTCTCTGAAATCAATAAAAGTATATTAAAGAAAATAAAAATAAAATCAATATGTGAAAAGCCACCAGGAAAATTTATAATTTATATATCAGACTGATAATACTATAATACATTGATCAACTTTTAACATCACAAAAAAAGAAACAACTAGACATTCTGTTTCCTGATGTAATGCTATAGGAAGTACACAAAACCACCTATGCAGAGGTTTTGCAAAAAAATAAAATAAAAAAATCAAACATGAATTTTCATCAGACCTCTAGATCTATATCCAAGTTTGCAGGAAATACAGGAAATAGAGGAACATGACAAATTCATGGAAATGTAATTGGGTAAGTCCAAACTACACAAAACATTAAAGACAAGTGATCAGTGTCTATAGCAAATAGGTCAAAGGAGAAACTATAGACTGAAAGAGACTTTAAGAGACATGTCAAGCATGTAATTATCTTATTTAGAGGTAGATTCAAACTAATTAATTGCAGAAAGATATGATGAGACAATTAGAAATCAGGACACTGCATATTTGATTATTAATGAATCATTATTCATTAATCAAATTTTTATTCATTTTAAAGGTGTGGTAATAGCACTGTTGTTATGATAAAGGAGTCTTTATTTTGCACCGAAACATACTGAAATAACTATTGATACAATAGTAAAATGTTTGAGGTTTGCTTTGCTATGGTCCAGTGGAGAGGGAGAAATAGGTAGGGGAAGAGATAAAAACTGTTTGGCCATGAGTTGACAATTGAAGCTAAATGATGGGTAGATGGGAGTACTTTATTTTATTCTTTTTGAATTGCTATATGTTTGAAATTTTCCATAATGAAAAGTTAAGGGGGAAAAAGGCCTGTCCAATCCAGTGTAAATCAAAACTCCAAACATGTATTCGATTTAATGCTCTTCCCCTTACTAAGGTGACCAGATCGTCCCGATTTTGGTGGGACAATCCCGATTTCTAACAAATTTTCCCACGTCCCGCGGCGTTTTAAAAAAGTCCCGATTTTTGGAAAGAATCTTTCCAATCTTTCCAAAAATCGGGACTTTTTTAAAACGCCGCGGGACGCGGGAAAAATTGTTAGAAATCGGGACTGTCCCGCCAAAAACGGGACTAAGTGTGGTTCTGCTTCAGGCTTCGAAACATGTTGCCTTTTCCACTGAGTCCTAACTCCTCCTCTTCACCACATCCTAGCCAGGCTCCCAACCTACCTCTTCAGGTTCAGTGTGGGGAGGAAGAAGGGAAAAGGCACAGCATTCAATGAGGCAACGGGTGTATTCTCGACTGATGCCCTCTGAATGTGGATGCACCGTTGCTGCTTTTTCTTTCATGGGAAAGTTTTGTCGCTGTCATTATTTTCAGAGGGCCCTGACAGTATATACTTCTCTTGGCCTGGGAGATGCCACTCTGACTGGGCGATGAGCCCAACCCTCAGCCCTTGGCTTTCTGCTCGTCCACCTCCAGGGTGCCTCCTACTCCCCATCTTTGTTGGCATCCCTTTGCCCGTCTCGGTCATCCTTCGGGTGGATTTTCCTTGAAAGTGAGCTGCATGCCACTCATTCCCTCCCGTGACTCTACTTGAAGACTCAGGCATCCTTGGCCTGCGGTGAATAGATGTACCTCTTGGCCCAGTACAGCCCCTTCTCCCTTTGGCACCAAATAAGCAGCTCTTCCATAAGCCTTCACCATTACATTTTGCCAAATAGGCCTTAAATCTCAGTCCTTACGTCTCCCAAACTCTATGAAGTGTATGCCAAGCTCATTGAGAATTCCCTTAAAATCCTTGTCACTTGGCTTCTAGTGGATACAAGCAAACATGCTCCTTTACCTTGGGCGGGTTGTGAGAGGAAATGCATGGTGCACCAAAATCTCTCTCTTGATTTTTCAAACCCTCCTGTTCTAAAGGCTGCAGGTGGGTAAACACTACCATTGGCAGAACCTGTTTTGCCTCTTACTGTATCAAGCATGGATAATACAGTGCTCCTTCTCAGGACAGGAAGGTATTTGATTCCTTTAATTGCATTATTTTAGGCCTTTGCCTAAAACCGAGTTAGCAAAGCCTCATTTAACATTCTATACTTTTCTAATGAAAACAACTCTAGATACAATTATTTGTATAACGACATCAGAAATTTTGCTTCTCACTTCTTCGCTCTGTGTTGGCTTCATGCTTAGGCAGGCTTTCCTCTATGGCAGCAAAGTGGGCTGACACTTGACCAATAGAACTGGATTCCTTTTTCCTAATAGTTCCAGAAAAAGTCTCAGAGCTGTGCATCCTTTTCCTGGCTTGGGTGACATGCAAACATATACCTCAGTCATTACAGCCAAGGCAATGGAATATTTTTGTTGTTTATCTCTAGGTCTGCACCCTCACCTGGATTTGGGGGTGGGATACAGTCAGCCCTACCCAATCCTATAGACTAAGGTTGTTCTCCAAAGTGTTGCCACTGGAGAAAGAGGAATGGACGCTGGCTCATCAATAAGTGATCTCAGCCCTACATTGACCTGAAGCCCATCTTCTTTGTTGCTTTCTCATTTGAGGCCTTACAATTCCAATCCTCTTCTCTGGTCCAAGGAATAGCCATTTAGATAAAGGAAGATGTTTCTCATATCACTCTAGAGCCCTCCTATGTCAAGGCCAAAGCGATCCTTCTCTTAGGATAAGCCTGGAAGCCCTTTATTTTCCTTATGGTTCTCATCCAAACATGGTCGGGTTTATTTGTATCTCTTTGAGGGTGACTCTAAGAATATTTGGTAAGTACATAGCCTCTCTTTTCTTCTGAAAAAAAAGAAAAGAGACTATGTACCCCACCCAAGATGTAGATGAACAATCATCGGTCAGCAGATGAAGGGATACTCAGAAAATCACCAGACTGTACCTTTTATCTGATTAACCTACTTTCTCCTGATTCCCGAATCCTTTACCTACACTTCTCTTCTCCTTATAAGAAGGGTTGGCTTGTGATGTAAGATGACAACATTTTAAGGCACATAACCTGCCTTGTTCTCAAATCACCAGCCCTCTAAATAAAGTGCCAATAAAGATTCAATCCTTGTCTCTACTTAGTGGTTTCAGTGGTGACCGGTAGCACTAAGGCTGACTTTTCCAGTTTCAGTTTCTTCAGTACAACATAAAAAAATAATATATATATATATATATATATATATATATATATATATATATATATATATATATATATATATATATACTAAGGCGGGACATCTTACGGCTTAGAAACATAGCAAAATTGGAGCCAGAGAGAAGGAAATACTCCTCAGACTGATGAGCAGGGCAGAATTTTGGCTCTGAGTCTGGCTAGATATGGCTGAGCAGAACAGAAACAAGGGAGCAGGAAGAGAGTAGGAGGTGAAGGGGGCGCCGCTAGTCAGACAAGCAAATTGAGAAATACCATTATTTTGATCACCTGTCTGACCGTTTCATGTATCCCAGCCCATCTTCTTTCTTTTTCTTTCTAGCCCATTTTCTTTTGAAACCCAAGGCAGAAGCAAACTGATTTGCATAATGGCCCTCCGGGGAAGAGTCTAGGTGACTGGTCTTTCTCTAACAATCAAAGGTAAGGCAGAAATCAGACGGGCTTCCTGAAGTCCTAGGTGCCCAAGGCTAACCACAGCTCATCCCACGCCATCTTGGCTTAGCTGCATCAACATAAAAGGACTGTGGATTGTGTTTTGGGCCAGGGGACTTACCCAGCACAGACATATTGTGTACAGTATGGAAATCTCCCCACCCTCACATCCTGCCTAGCTCATAGTGCCGTCTCAGGGGGCATATTCATTAAAAAGGCTATTTATAGCTGTCTGCTTGCCTTGTTTTTTCAAAATAATAGATGGGGGAACAAAAGGGATGGACTTGGAACCTCTTCCCATGATAAATAGGTAGACTTAGACCATCAATAATCTTGCATGTCTACATATATTCAGTACATCCTATCCAGTGTTTTGTGTTTTCACTTGTTGCATCTCTTTTATCTTGGGCCAATTTAAAATGCACATAAAACTAGGAGGAGGCAATGGTAAGATATGTACACATATAATACCTTAATTTTTTTAAAATGAGAAAATAAATAAATAAATAAATAAATAAATAAATAAAATTTACATAGAACTATTCTCAGAATTGTGGGTTTGGCAGTTTTCCTTCTTATAAAAAACAACTCTTGGTTATGAATGTTATTAGGCCCACCATTCATTCAACTTATTCTGTATTCCTCTAGCATGTATTTTACTTCCTGTTTTGTCCTGTTTCTTCACTGTATTCTCCTATGGATTATAAACTCTTTGGATAGAGGATCATGGCTTATACATGCTTCCCTATATTCCTCCATAGGAAAAAATAACTCAAAACTTATAAATTAAAAAATTGTAAAGCAGGCAACATCCACTTCCAATGTCATATTAAAGCTTGTTTCATATGCCTGCCCAAGGATTATTTAATTATACAGGAAAAGAAAGTAAGACAATGAGATTGGATCAATAAATCAAGAGTGAAGCGTTCTTATCTATTATTTTTAACAGCTTTATTGAGGTGCATTTCACATACCATAAACTCTATCCATTAGAAGTAGGCAGGCCCGTGGCTTTTAGTATGTTCACAGAGTTGTGTACCTATCACAATGTAATTTTAGAACATTTCCAGCACCCCAAGAAAGCTAATATTGATCCAAGTCTCAGATTCTGTGAACTTAACTTATAGACTTTAGTTTAGTAGAAAAGATAACCCCAAAGATTATCCTTTTATTGCCTTATAGACATTTAACCATTTAAAAAAAATCTAGTCTGGCAATGTTAGCCCATCATCCTTTCTCCAATGCCAATGCATATTCCTAATACCCTTTTGAACCATCTTTACCATCCTGCTGGCTCTCTTGTTGATAAATTAATTAAATCTTTGATATGTTTTCATTTTGTATTTGTATAAGAGTCATGTTTATAAGTATTTGAAATTTATATTTGACAACCTGAATACTCTCAGAACAGTGATGGCACTTAGTAGGCAATCAATAAATACATCTTGGTAAATTAATCTCCATTTTTTTTGTAAGGATGTGTTAGAGTTTTAAACTTTGGAAGAAGAGAATACATTTTTTAAAGGTTTTAAAGAAAAAAATCAGCAGGCCAGACAGGAATGGCAAGAAATATTTAAGGTGATGAATAACAAGAACCTACAGCCAAAAATACTCTACCCAGCAAAGCTATCACTCAGAATTGAAGGCCAGATAAAGAGCTTCACTAATAAATAAAAAAAAAAAGCTAAATGAGTTCATCACCGCCAAACCAGAATTATATAAATTGCTTAAAGGGGTTCTTTAGGAAGAGGGAGAAAATAAAGATAAAAATTATGAACAACAAATACCTAACTATCAACAAGTGAATCTAAAAACCAAGGGAATTAAAAAACCTGATGAACAATATTAACTGGTGAATATAATAGAATCAGAGGTATGGAAGAGGAGTGGACTGATGATTCTCGGGGAAAAGAGGAGTGGGGGGGGTGCGGAAAGAGACTGAACATAAACTGTGCATCCATGGATGAGGACAATGGGGCGTGGGGAAAGGGCAGAGGGTGGGGTGGGAACCTGGTGGAGGGGAGCAATGGAGGGGAAAAAAATGAGGAACATTTGTAATAATATGAACAATAAAGATTTATATTTAAAAAATCAGTATTATATAGAAATCCCTCACTTCTTATTTTTAAACCTAATAGTGTTAACTTTGAGTGATTATCTCCTTATCATAGAATATAAGTACTTTGTTCTATTTTTTTAAAGTCTTTTAACATCTTCAGAAAATGCATTTTAGTGCTTTAGAGGTGGAGACTATCTTTGCATTTCCATTTTCTGACCTGTCCTGAAAATAATACTCACTCAGTACGTTTTGTTGAATAAGCAAATGTAAAAATAAATCTCAATGGACACAAGCAAGTTCATATTTATTGAGAAGTTGCAACATGCCAGGTACTGCAGTAGGCTCTAGGGACATAAAAAGAACAGTTGGGGGTTGAAGTTTATTTCAAGACCTTTAGAGAGCAGTCACTGAGTTTGGGGGATGTATTTCATCTCAGAGGTAGTTTCTCACTGAAGGAGGGGAAATTTGGATTTATTACCCTGTGCAAAGAAATACATCTTTGCCATAATTTCTCTGAAGAGCTTTTCACAGAAACCAAACATCCGTGGTTTATCAGGTAGACATCAAGAGCGAAACAACAGGCATACCGGTGTGGGAAATCCTATGGTGATTCAAGACCTTTATGAATTCCTGTGGTTCCCAGTAAGTCCCCACGCATATGGCTAACTGCAAACAGTTCTATATTTAGAGAAAAGTGAGACCCTAAATGGTGAGCTAGGCAGCTGGAGGCAGAGAAAAATCCCTGATCTGAGTCCCCAGACCTCAGGTAGAAGCCAATTGTGCATTCTGACGCTGTGCGAGACAATTCTGAGCCTCGATCCCCAACCATAAAAATATGGTTTTAAAAATTCGCCTCCCAGTAAAGCATCAAACAGACTGTCAAATTACAGCGGAAAGGTTAGGGAAATGTGGGGAAGGTAAGAGATCAACCGAAGTACTTGTATGCATGCATATAAGCATAACCAATGGATGCAAGACACTGGGGGGAGGGGGGGGAGTGAGGGGATGTATGGGAGTGTGTGGAGGGGCAATAATAAGGTATGTACACATATAATACCTTAATTAAAAAATGGGGGGGAGATTAGCCTCCTTCAAATGAGGAAATGGGTGAGGACGTCTCCACACCCTGGGAACCACTGTACGAATGGGACTCTAGTTCTGATATGTAGCAGAAGCCCCTTTGGCCCATACATTCAACAACTTCCTTCGACTCCCGAGTGCCTGCCTGCACTGTGCTACTCACTGGGCACAAGGAGAACCACGTCGCCAGCACACAACCCACTTCCAGGAGTTTATCCCCAAGCAGTTTTTCAGCAAAAGCAACAAACATATTTGCAGGAAGATTATCATGGCAGGGATATCTGTAACCACAACAACAATAAAACCGGAAACAACCTGGATATTTACCAAAGCAGGGTGGTTTCATCAATTACACATCCCGGCATTTTGATTGGAAAGTATATCCAGCCTACCCCCACCCACACCCTGGCAGGGTCAGCCTGTCACCCTTGGAGGTGGCAGTGTTGTTGTTGTTGTTGTTGTTGTTGTTGTTATTGTTGTTGTTTGCGGGGGGGAGGCTGGTGACCTTGCCCAAGGGGGTGGCTGCTTGAAGGCTGGACAAAGGGGTGTGTAATAGCGACAGGTCACAAAGGACTGCCAGGGTAAGTGCAGGGGTGTAAGGAGCTGTCCGCAGAACCCTGCAGGGAGATGGGCAGTGGACTTCACTCCCTCTCTCTTGGAGACTCGATTTATGGCTGTCTTCAATTCAGAGAACCATGAGCAGTGAATGCTTGCTACCTTACTACACAGCCCACAGCTACCGTTCAAAGGGCGTGTTCAATACCTCCATGGGGGACCTGCAACGACAACTGTACAAGGGAGGGGAGTATGATATTTTCAAGTACGCGCCCATGTTTGAGAGTGACTTTATCCAGATTAGCAAAAAGGGGGAGATGATCGACGTGCACAACCGCGTCCGAATGGTGACGGTGGGCATCGCGTCCACCAGCCCCATCCTCCCACTGCCCGACGTCATGCTGCTGGCCCGGCCAACCAAAGTCTGCGAAGAGCACACCAAACGCATCCGGTCCACCAAGGGGAGAGGCCGCAAGCCCGCCAAGACCCTGGAGCTCACCCGGCTACTGCCCTTGAAGTTTGTCAAGATCTCCATCCACGATCGAGAGAAGCAGCAGCTGCGCCTGAAGCTTGCCACGGGTCGCACTTTCTATCTGCAGCTGTGTCCCTCTGCAGACGGGCAGGAAGACCTGTTTGGCTACTGGGAAAAACTTGTCTATCTCCTGAGGCCACCCGTGGAGAGCAGCAGCAGTACCCGGATACCACAGAGCGGGGATGCAGCGACCATAGAGGATGACAGCAGCCTATTGGTAAGCATCTGCAGAGACTCAAGATAATGGACCGGGGTGCTTTGGGGGAGCAGCTCAACACTGGTCCTACAAAGCCGCTGGTGCTCTCTGAAGCTCATTGGGGAAGTGCATCCCATTTCCAAAAGGTTCAGGGCCACCACCATGGCACTAACCACACTGAGGAGATTCCAAGCGCTTCTCCGAGAGACCTTAGGTATCAGCTGCTCGGGTCTCAGATGCAGGGTTGTAATCCCTTCTGTAGCCTCCAGATTGTGCTAGCCCTTCCTGAACACTTCCCCCAGCCCAGTCAGTCTCTTCTTTCCTCCGTTCCCCCTGTGACCGCCATTGCTGATTCAAGTCAGCACCACCCGCTTGGGTGCCTGCACATGTACAGTTTCTTTTAGCAGCCACTGAAATGTAAAATGTGTGACTCCCTGGACCCAGCAATCCCATGTGTAAGATCTGTCTGCAGAGAGATAAGCACACATGTGCAAAAACAAACAAAAACCCCAACTGCGCGAGGACTGGGAATTGCATCAGTGCTTCCCTTGGCGTGGGGACTGCTCACGCAAAACCAAGTTTGACAGGGATGCTGTGAATGGGAGGCTGCAGCCCAGGGGAGCTGAGACGTAAAGATCTCTAAGGTGCTTCTCCATAGAAAAGCCCTGGAGATGCTGGGCTCCAGGGCGAGAGAGAGAGCAGACTGCCCTGGTCTCACTTTGTCATCTCTGTCCCCTCCTCCCCCCTGTTTCTCCTCCCCTTGGCACAGACCGCAGAGTTCCGTGGAGATGGAGATCAGAACGAGGCGAGGTTTTACAATCTTTGTGATGTGTCCAGAGCCACTTCTTCCGGTTATGCTGGGGGAGAGGGAATGCCTGCTTCAACTCAGGCCAAGAAGACTCTGGGGACTGCCGAAGGAGCCGCAAAGGGGGCAAGCGCAGGCCTGGCAGTAGCAGGAACGAGCCCTAGAGCAAGCGTGGCAGCCGCTGGGGTGATAACAATCCCTGCAGCCAACACGGCAGCAGCAGGAGCGGGAACAAGCCCTAGAGCAAGCACGGCAGCAGTGGGAGCGGGATCAAATCCTAAAGCCAGCGTGGCAGCAGCAGGAGCGGGATCAAGCCCTAAGGCAAGCACGGCAGCAGTAGGAGCCAGAGCAAGTCCCACAGCAGGTGCTTTGAGCATAGCAGCATCCCAGAATGCGGGCACAGGCCACATGGACGTGGCCGTGGCTGGAGCCATCACCAAGGGTCCGGGAGAAAGTGGATCCAACAAGGCCGCGGCAGGTGCCACCAACATATCCTCAGAGGGCACGAACGTGGCCTTGGCGGGTGCTGCCAGCTCGTCCTCATTAACAACTTCCATGGCAATGGCAGGGGCTACCAATGTCTCCCCAGCCAGCAGCACCAGCGTCACGTGCATAGTGACAACCACAAGTCCGGACGCAGAAAGAGCTGAAGGCCACGTCTCAACCTTGAAGGGTCAACGGGAAAGGAGCCCGAAGGCCTCCCAACCCAGAGCTGAATCTCGGAGGGGAAAAAAAGAAAAGAGGGAAAAGAAGGACAGACACCCTTCCACCAGGAAAAGTTCCCATCACCACAGGACAGGAGGGAACAAGTCGGTCCGGAAATCCTCCTCCCACCGGTCAACCTCTGGCCATAAAAACACAAGAGAGGACAAGAAAGAAAAGGGGGCGAGCAACATCAAGGGCAGGAGACACGGCACTCACAAGAGTTCCAGCCACAGCTCCGCTGTGAAGGAGTCGAGGGCACCTCACAAGCTGGGGAAGAGCAGGTCTGCCAGCTCCGGTACTTTGAGTAAGAAATCCAGCAAGATCGGCTCTTTCTTCAAGAGCTTCCGAGTCACTCGTGGTTCAAAAACCGAGGTCTCGTCGCACGACAGGGAGATGGACTTCAAGGCCAAGAAGGTAGGGAAGCGCAACATCGAGGCTAAGGTAGAGAAGGCCCCGGGAGGCCGGGATCTGGAGATCACTGGCACCGTGACATCGGAGGTGTTGGAGACGATCTACATTGAGACCAAATCCAATTAGACAGGAGCCAGGGCAAGAAGCCGCAGCGGAGACCTAGCCTCGCGAAAGTATCCCCAGAGAGACAGTGCCAGCGTTCTTTAATAAAGGAAACAATACACCTCCAAAAGAAATGCTGCTTTTGTTGGGCTTACGACGTCCCCTCTCCTGGTGGTGACTTCACAGTGGCGTCTGTGATGTAAACTGCTAAGGCCTGAGACTCCAGCCTCTGGTCAGGCAGAACCCCACCTCCCACCCAAGCCCAACATGAATGTCCTGTCTGGTCTCCTCCCCCTTTTGTCTTTTGGTTTCCCCAAGATGATGGCCACCAGTGACAGGTGCCGGGCCGGGAAGGACCACCACCACCAAGTCCCCATGCCCTTCCTCCTCTTCTCCCAGAAGGTCCCTGAACATATCCCTTCAGTCCATCAATAGGCTCAGTGAAGACAGGACTCGTGTCTCCTCAGGAAATCAATAGGGGAGGAAACAAAGGATGTAGGCAGTCACAATAGTCAAGTGTATCATCCGAGTCAGGAATCGGTAGCCTGAGGGCCAAATCTTGCCAAGTGCCCAGTTTTGTAAATAAAGTTTTTATTGGAACATAGTTACAGCCGCTCACTTATACATTGTTTATGGCTGCTTTCCCATTGAAACAACAGATCTGAGCTGTTGCAACAGAGACTGTATTGTGTGCAAAGTCTAACATATTTACTACCTAGCACTTTCCAGGAAAGGGTTTCCCACCATGGATTTAATAGAAACAATTAGTTTCGATTGAGTATATACTGTGGAGAAACCCTCACAGAGGCTTGCTAGGAGACAACTGGAAGATTTTTTTAATAAAAAATTTTATAATAGCAACCCCCCAAATGTTTATCAAACAGAAGAACTGATCAATTGTGGAATATGCCTACAGTGCACATAATACAACAGCAAAAGTAAACAGCAGCTATACATGTTCGCATGGATGAACCTCATAGAAAGTTGAATAATAAAAACTAGTCAGAAAAATGCATATAATATAGTTCCACTTGCAGAAAAGTTCAGAAACAAGATCAAGTAATATGTATTTACTAAAGGTATAGAGGTAGGCAAGGAAATGATAAACACATAATTCAGAATAGTGGATATCTATTTATAGGGTGAGAAGGAGAAGGGATAATCTGAGAGATACATACAAAGAGCTTAAAGGGAGTGGGGATGGTTCTATTAAGCAAAGGACGTGTCCACGGTAAGTTATTGTTGTACCTTTTAATTTTTATTTTAACATCTCTGAAATCAGCATGGTTTTAAACTGCTGTCAGCCAGGTGGCAGTCAAAGCTTTGAAAATACCAACCAACTTATTTTACTTATGTTTTCCTTTGGGCAAGAGAGGTAGATGACAAAATACCTAAGTATGAAAGATATCTTTCAATAAGTAGAAAAGGAAAATTGTAAGTGACAGAAATATTCAGAATCCAGGAACATGGGAAATAGTTAGATATATGTAGAAGAATCCATAATGTAGTTTACTAATGAGCCCTGTAAATTATGTGTGCATGGGAAAGGAATTTCTAAAAATAAAAAATACATACCATACATTAGAAATGAGATGATGAATTTTTAAAAATTCTACTTTAAAAAAGAAATTACATTGTCTTCTCAATTTAAACAAGTTGTAAATAAATTACACGAGTCTATAAAAATCATTAGGTTGTATTAACAATAGACTAGAGGCCCGGTGCATGAAATTCGTGCATGGGGTGGGGGAGTCCCTCAGCCCAGCCTGCATCCTCTCCAATCTGGGACCCCCTGAGGGATGTCTGATTGCCTGTTAAGGCCCGATCCCATCACTCCCAACTGTCCTCCCCTGCTGACCTGATCACCCACAACTGCCCTCCCTTGTGATCCTGGTAGGATCTGGCCTAAACAGGCCATCAGACATCCCTCCCACAATCCAGGACTGTTGGCTCCCAACAGCTCGCCTGCTTGCCTTCCTGATTGCCCCTAACTGCTTCTACCTGCCATCCTGATCACCCTTTAACCACTTCCCTACCAGCCTGATTGATGCCTAGTGCTGCTGCTTTGCCATCCTGTTTACCCCTAACTACCCTTCACTGCAAGCCTGGTCACCCCTAACTCCCCCCCCCCCCTTCAGGACTGGTCCCCTCCAACTGCTCTTCCCTGCAGACCTCCTCCCCCCCCCCCCCCCCCCCCCCCCCCCCCCCGGCAACTGCCTTTCCCTGCAGGCCTGCTCACCCCCAACTTTCCTCCTCTGCAAGCCTGGAAAAAAGTCCCAACAAAAACCTTATCTCTCTAGCCAAAGGACCAGGAAAGGAGCAGCCAAAAAAAAAAGGGGGGGGGGGAGTGAGGGGGAAGAAAACTTTTACACAGTAGCTGCTCTACTCCAGCCAAACATCTCCGAAAAAACAGTGCTCCCAACCCCCACCCAAGCAACCAATAATGTGAGAGATTTTTGAGATTATTCAAAAACAGATGATTCAAAAACAGGCATGATAACAGTATATTTACTTTCTCTCCCCTTTTGTAAGACTCTAAATTCATTTTAAGTTCTTCAGCCTGCAAGAAGAGACAACTGGTTCTCAGTGGGAGCTCATTGTCCTTCAGTGGGACCTCACTTGTGGGGCACAAATCTTTGATATAAAGTGTAAACGGGAGCTAGTTCTCAAATGCTAGGGTTACTACTGACCCCTACTGCTAAGGAATGGCGTAGCAGGCACAAGACACTGGCATCTCCCCTCCCATCTGCTGCACACAGACCTGGATTGTTGAGATTGTTAGTGATGAGGTTGTTTGTAACCAGGAGACAAGAACAGCAAAAACAGTGATAAGGATTTGAAACTTTATAGCAAGGAACATTGCATTAGTGATGACTCTACCTAATGTGCATTGTTGAAACAATATATCTGAGCTGATAGAAATTATATGACAGAGCCCCGTCCAGGTAAGCTCAAAGAGCGTCATTCAGATATGCCAAGGTTTCGGGTTCCATCCTATCAGGGTATATGTAAAAGTCAACCAATGAATGCATAAATAACTGGAACAACAAATCCATCTTTCTCTCTCTCTTTCTCCTCTTTTCCCCCCTCTCTCTCATCAATCAATAAATAAAACTTTAAACAATTATATGATAGAAGCAGGATTTTGAGATGAAAAATGTAATTTGCTAATTTTCTTTTCTTATGCCTGGGCTGATCAATAAGCAGCAATATGATGTAACTGACTAATAAGAAGCTCAGGATGTTATTTATGAACCTGTCTACCAATGATAGAGGTGGTAAGGCCAACAAAATCAAAATCAAGGTAAATGGTGCTGGAACAATTTGACTCCCACGTGAAAAAAAGAGAGCAATCTCAGCTCATCTTACACAACATACATGTAAATTAACTAAAAATATACAAAATTTGACGTTATAAAACTTCTAGAAGAAAACACAAGGGAAAATCTTTGTGACCATGCCTTAGACAAAGATGTCTTGCTAGGACACAAAAGGCATATGAACCATAAAAGAAAACACTCTTGAGAAAATGAAATCATTAGCCACAGGTTTTTATTTTTATTTTTGGTTAATTCTCACCTTATTTTTTCCATTGATTTTTACAGAGTGAAAGAAAGGGAGGAGGGGGACAGAGAGAGAGAGAGAAACATCGATGTGAAAGATACACATTGGTTGGTTGCCTCCCGCATGTGCCCCTGCAGAGTCTGGGGATCAAACTTGCAACCAAGATACACGCCCTTGACCAGAAATTCAACTGTAAACGTTTCTGTCTGTAGACTGATGCTCTAACCAAAAATGGCCAAGGCACCACCGAATTTTTTATTTTTTTTTTGAAGAATAGGTTTATTGCAGTATAATTTATATATGGTAAAATTAACACCAGGTGTATCATTCTATGAGTTTTGATAAATATGTACTTCCATATAACCACCATCACCAGAATTAAGATACAGAATATTTTCATCTGCCCAAATAAATTCTTTTCTGCCCCTGCTGTGTTCCTTCTTCTCCCTTCAACCCCAGTCCCTAGTAACCCCTGATCTGATTGCTGCTTATGTGCAAAATTTTGCCTTTTTCTGGATGTCATAGAAATAGAATCTGACAACATATAGATTTTCATGCCTGGCTTCTTTCTTTCTCTTAGCATACAACTTTTGAGGTCCATCAGTGTTGTTGCATGTATCAAGGGCTTGTTCCTATTTACAGATGAGGCGTATTCCATTGTATGGAGGTACCATAATTCATTTATTCATTTGCTAATTAATGGACATTTGGGTTATTGTCAGTCCTATAAACATCCATATACATGTCTTTGTACGTATGGACATATGTTCTCAGTAACTACATAGGAATGGGATTGCTGGGCCCTGTAATTGTTACATGTTTAACTATATCAGAAAGTGTCAAGCAGGTTTCTAAAGAGGCTGTATCATGTTTTAGTTCTGCCAGTAAACTATGAGAGTCAGTGGCAGCGACCTATGGTTGACATTTTGAATGCTCCAAAAGATGTTTTAAAAAATGAAATCAAAGAATCTTATTTTAATTAGGTAAATTTGAGAACTTTTAAAAATCAGAATAACATTTTTTTTAATGTGCACCATGCTCTCATAAGTTGCCCACGAATTTAGAAATTTGTGACACTTCTAATGAAAATAACCTTTCAAATAAATCTTTACATCTGGTTTCTTTTTTATTTTGTTAATTTGCTGCCTGGGAATAGAATAGACATCTCTGAATTTCTAAATGAAAATAAAAGTCAGTGGATGGTGAAGAAATGGAAATTAGAAATATATTACTCATTGCCAATCATGGTCACAAATATTTCCAGATTAAAAAAACCATTTAATGCCGGGACTGGTTTGGCTCAATGGATAGAGCGTCGGCTTGGGGACTGAAGGGTCCCGGGTTCAATTCCGGTCAGGGGCATGTGCCTTGGTTGTGGGCATATCCCCAGTGGGGGTGTGCAAGAGGCAGCTGATCAATGACTCTCTCTCATCGATGTTTCTAACTATCTCTCTCCTTTTCTCTCTGTATAAAAATCAATAAAATATATTAAAAAAAATAAAATAAAAAACCATTTAAGTAGTATATAAAATCCAATCTAATTTGTTTAAAATTTATTTTTGACGGTGGGGAGTCGACATCACTTAAAAAAGTATCTGCTCATCCATACTTTCTAACCATTATGGAAGGCTTGTAGATAGATGCCTTGTTTCATTTTAAGCATTAAAAAAAAAACCACTAAAGCTACCAGCTGCTACTTTTTAGGGGCAGAAAGTAGAGGTACTATCTCACTTTAACGCCCCCTGGCGACCATGCCACCGAATTGCAGAAAGATGGAGGGGGGCAGGCCGGAAAGACGGGGGGGAAGGGGGGGGGCGGTGGCGAGGAGAGAAAATGTACGCGCAGGCGCAATAGCGAGCCAGCGGTGTGAGGCGGGACAAGTCTCGGCTGAAGAACAGCTCTTTCAGCCAATAAAGACATAGCGTCACCGACTTCTTCCCGGAAGTCGCGTTTCCCAGGCGTGGGACCCGCCGTTGCCAGAGTAAACGCAGTTCTGAGGTGAGTGGGCGGCGACGTTTTGGGGCTCCGCTCGCCTCGCCTTCCTCTTCCCCGGACCCCGCAGCCTCGTTAGGGCCGGCTGGGGATGGGGGGACCTGGGGCAGGGCGCGCTGGCTTCCTCAGCCCGGGCGGCCCTCGGCGTGGCTCCCCGGCCGGCGGGCTGGGGCTGCCTCCGTCCGTCCGTCCGTCCGTCCGTCCGTCCGTCCGTGTGGGGCGGCCGGGCCGGGCTGCGGGTTGGGAGACCGGAGCGGCGTGGCTTTGGCCGGGCTTCGGGCGTCCCCACCGGACCTCCCGCTGAGCTTCCCGGCTTGGGAGGGGGAAGAGGGGGCTCCCAAGCCCAGTCGCCCCGCTGCTCCTCTGGAGAGGTCTCACAACTGCCCTGTCGCAGCCACAATTGCGGTAGAAGAAGTGGGTCCCTGTGGGCTGCGACCTGGCGTTGGTTTCACTAAAAGACCGCCATCGCTCTGAAAAGGTCAGTCTGGAGAAGTGAGGGTTCCATAAACCCCATTTCCCTAGGATGTCAGGGTCCCTCGTACAGTCGGGGGCCTCGCGGCTTCCTGACTGAGGCTGGCGGCGGGCAGCTCAGAGGACCGAGTGTTCGAACCCCTGCTCTGGACCGTGTGCCAGTTTTTGGGGCCAGAACTTCCCCTCATGGAGATTCGGGATCCTTGTCTGTAACGTGAAGTTAGTACTTAACTCAGCACTAACTCAGAGTGGTTAGGCAGATTAAGTAAGAGAGGATGTAAAACAGAAGTCACAAAGTTGGCCTTTGGAAAATTGAAACTTAAAAATAGACGAATGCACAAAGTGCTGGGAAGCCCAAACCCGGACTCACAACCAAAAAGGCTTGTGTGAGTGAAACCTGTGCTGGTTAAAATTTGAGCCCTAGCCAGTTTGGCTCGATGGATAGAGCTTCCGCCTGCGGGCTGAAGCGTCCTGGGTTCAAGTCCCAGTAGAGGGCGTGTAGGAGGCTGCTGATCAATGATTTTCTCTCATCATTGATGTTTCTATCTCTCCCTCTCCCTTTCTCTCTGACATCAATAGAAAAATAGATCCAAAAAAGTTATTTTGAAGTAACAGATCAATGCCACTTCTCTGATTCTGGTAATGATGTAGTTAGTAAGAGAACATTCTTGTTTTGGGGCTATGCACTGCAATATTAAGGGTAAAGAGATGAGAGACCAATAAGGCAAGTGAGGGGACATGTTAAAATTAGGAGAATATGTGTGAAGAATATGAAATGTTTATCCTGGCAAGTGGGCTCAAGGTTAGAGGAACCACTAGTGCAGGAAGGGTCGCAGGTTCAATTTCCAATCAAGGATAGGTAACTGGGTTGCAGGTTCAGTCCCCAGCTCCAATGGAAGACAATCACTACCACCTTCCACTCTCTCAAAATTAATGGGGAAAATATCCTAGGGTGAGGATTAACAACAACAAAAGAGAATATGGAATGTTCTTTCTACTATTCATACAGTCTTCTGTATATATAAAAGCCTAAGTGACCATCCAACCATCTGACCGGTAGCTATGATGTGCACTGACTACCAGGGGGGCAGATGCTTAGTGCAGGAGCTGCCAAGTTGCAGTGACTTGGCAGCTGCGGTTCTCTGATGACACACTGAGAACCAGAGAAGAGGGAGCCAGATTCTGGGGTGTATCACACGAGAACTGCCCTCGAAATCCAAGACTCTCAGGGGATGTTGGAGAGCCAGTTTCGGCCAATTCCTACAGGCCAGGCTGAGGGACCCCACTGGTGTATGAATCTGTGCACGGGGCCTTTAGTGTTTCTATAAGTTAATTGATGTTAAAACTTATTTTGTTTTTTTTATTAAAAAATATTTTTTTATTTCAGAGAGGAAAGGAGAGAGAGAAATCTCATTGAGAGAGAAACATTGACTGGCTGCCTCCTCTATGCCCCCCACTGGGGATTGAGCCCACAACCCTGGCATGTACTCTTGCCCAGAATTGAGCCCATGACCTTTAGTTTGCAAGCCAATGCTCTCAAATGGTCGGCAAACTCAGTCAACAGAGCCAAATATCAACAGTACAACGATTGGAATTTCTTTTGAGAGCCAAATTATTAAAACTTAAACTTCTTCTAACGCCACTTTTTCAAAATAGACTCGCCTAGGCCTTGGTATTTTGTGGAAGAGCCACACTCAAGGGGTCAAAGAGCAGCATGTGGCTCTCGAGCCTCAGTTTGCCAACTACGGCTCTATCCTTTGAGCCAAACCGGGTAGGGCTGTATTTTATTGATTTTTTTACAGAGAGGAAGGGAGAGAGATAGAGAGCCAGAAACGTCGATTAGAGAGAAACATCGACCAGCTGCTTCCTGCACACTCCCTACCGGGGATATGCCCGCAGCCAATGTACATGCCCTTGACCGGAATCAAACCTGGGACCTTTCAGTCGCAAACCGATGCTCTACCACTGAGCCAAACCGGCTTCGGCTGTTAAAACGTTTTAAAGGGTTGATTATAACTCTTTGCAGCTATCCTAAGTTTGTAACTAAGTGAAACAGTACACAGTGTTTATAACCCTACTCCCCATGTACTTTCATTCCTTTTTCCTTAATGGCTGTATTGTATTACAGACTATCTTATACAGTCCTCATCTATGAAATCATGCATTTATTTCAACTTTTCCTACTCTTTTTGAATAGGGCTGCATTAAACTTAAGCATTTTGTGTGTGTGTGTGTGTGTGTGTGTGTGTGTGTGTGTGTGTATGTGTTCTTGTACCAATTTTATAGATAAATTTCTATGAATAGAATTATTGGTTCAAAGAATATCAGTATTAAACTTTTTGATGCTGCCAAATTAAATTCCAAATATTATTTGCTTCCTTTCCTATCAGTTGTGTATGCAAATTTCCCACACTACCTGGGGGTGGTGCTGGCCTATTACCTAAGAGTGTTGCTGCCTAAAGGTGACTTCTATGAGAGCTGAGGTGAGTGAGTGCTCTCCACCCCAGAAGTTTCCCTGAAGGTCCAGGATAACTAAACATTTGCTTCTAAAATTAGGATGACCTGCCGAAACCGGTTTGGTTCAGTGGATAGAGCCTCGGCCTGTGGACTGAAGGGTCCCGGGTTTGATTCCGGTTAAGGGCATGTACCTTGGTGTGAGCACATTCCCGGTGCAAAGAGGCAGCTGATTGATGATTCTCTCTCATTGATGTTTCTAACTCTCTATTCCTCTTTCTTCCTCTCTGTAAGAAATCAATAAAATATATCAAAAAAACAAAAAATTAGGATGACACTGAAAGAAAGTGTGACATCTGCTGGAATTTAAGGCCTGCCATATAGAAGGTGTTCTATTTGTTGATTATATGGAATATTTGACATCTTGATGGTTTGTTAGTCTCCTTGATGGTTTTAAAAAGTCTCCTTTTTAAAAAATCGTATAAAAGTATATTAGCCTGGCCTGGCTGGTGTTGCTCAGTGGTTGAGCATTGACCCATAAACCAAATATTCAGGAAGGCCTACCTCACCGGTTGGATTCCCAGTCAGGGCACATGCTGGGCTGGGATTGCAAGGGGCATGCAGGAGGCAGCCAATGGATGATGTTTCCCTCATTGATGTATCTGTCTCTTTTCCTCTGCCTTCCTCTCTAAAAATTATAGCATCTTAAAACAAAGTGTATTCGCCTGAATATTTTCCCTTTATTTGTTTATATTTTTAAAAATTTATTGATTTTATTGAAGGGGGGAGAGAGAGAGAGAGAAGTGCTGATTTGTGTTCCACTTAATTTTGCATTCATTGGTTGATTTTTGTATGTTCCCTGACTGGGAATTGAACTTGCAACTTAGCATATCAGGATGACATTAACCCCAACTGAGTTACCTGGTCAGGACATCCCAACTTTATTTAACAATTGCATTTTCCTTGCCATCTTCTGCTATATCCTTTAAGGTAGTGTTTTTTGTTTTTTGTTTTTGTTTTGTTTTTGAGAGATTCACTCAGTGGACCTTTATTGAGGACATAGCACCTTTTAGGCATTGTTTGAGGTGCAGCTTGGTAGAGTTGTGAACAAGACAGGCAATTCCTGAAGTCATGGTGCTCCTGGGAAATGGAGTCAGAAAATAATGTTTTTAAAAAATAGAAATTTCTAGTTTTTGCCCTTTGTTAGCTTGTAAGCATTTTATCCCAGAAAAATGAGATTGCCTGTTATTTTGCTTATACTTTGCTAAATGGAATTTTTAGATTTATTTTTATTAAATTTATTGGGTTGACATTGGTTCATGACATTATGTAAGTTTCAGGTATACATCCTCATAATTTTACTCCACTGTGTGCCTACCACCCAAAGTCTAGTCTCTGTGTATTTGACCCTTTAACCTTACTGCCCTTTCCCACCCTCCTTTCTCTCTGGTAACCACCATTCTGTTGTGCTGTATTTATTTTTGGTAGTCAGATCTGTTGGTCTATTGTAGTAGCCTTAAAATTTGTAGTTTTTTTTTTGTAGATTGTAAGTAGTACTGGGATGGAGGTAGTATTTTTTATTTATCCTTGAAAGGTAGTATAATGTAGTGTTTGAGATCTTGAGACTCTGGATCCATCCTTTATTACTTACTCTGTGACTTTACACAAATGGCTTGTTTCATCTCTAAAATGGAAAGAGCACCTTTCTTTTCTCAGATTTCTCACAACCACTAGAAAAGTATTTAGAATAGTGCCTGGCATATAATTTGCATTCAAATTTTATCTATCATAATAATCATCCCTGGATACTCATTGTCATATATTAAATATTAAATATATATATGAAAGAATGAACATACATTAAGGATGTTTGTACCTCCAACTTCTCTGATTTGGAGCCCTCTTGAAATGAAGCTGCTCAACAAATATTTATGAAACTTCTATGTGCAAGACTGTGGACATAGCAAGAATTATGACAGACAAAATTTTTCCCTTTATGGAGCTTATTGTCTGGTTGGGGAGACAAATCAGATACAGAGAATAAACACTCCTGTCTCATTGATTCTCAGCCATTGTGGCTTGGTGGAGACTCAGGAATGTTCCATTGATGTCCTTTGAACTTCACAAATTCCAGTATAAAACTACCTCCAGTATATTATTTGCCGTCTTTCATGTTAGATGGTGTTTTATATCTTGAAAAACCTGATTAAGATCAGTCTAAATGAGCACTATTTTCTTTATAGATGAAAATATACTGCAGCATATTTTTTGTGGTGCTGAAAGTATTGTATTACGTAGAGAAAGAAAGTACTTGGATAATAGAAAAGGATCACAACCTTTCCCTGTTATAAATGTTAGTTTTAGAAACCATGGAGATCATTTTGTTCTGGGACCCCAACTGCTAGGGTGAAAGAAGGAAAATATTCTGTCTCTAGTCATGCAATGTGACAGGTTTGTTTTGTAGAGGTCCTCTAAATCTTTGGTCTATTTCTGTAGGTTCTTGATCTTCTGCCATGGGTGAGCCACAGCAAGTGAGTGCCCTTCCACCACCTCCGATGCAATACATCAAGGAGTATACGGATGAAAATATTCAGGAAGGACTAGCTCCCAAGCCTCCACCTCCAATAAAAGACAGTTACATGATGTTTGGCAACCAGTTCCAGTGTGATGATCTTATCATCCGCCCTTTAGAAAGTCAGGGCATCGAACGGCTTCATCCTATGCAGTTTGATCACAAGAAAGAACTGAGAAAACTGAATATGTCTATCCTTATTAATTTCTTAGACCTCTTAGATATATTGATAAGGAGCCCTGGGAGTATAAAGCGAGAAGAGAAACTGGAAGATCTTAAGCTGCTTTTTGTACATGTTCATCATCTCATAAATGAATACCGACCTCACCAAGCAAGAGAGACCCTCAGGGTCATGATGGAGGTGCAGAAACGTCAACGCCTTGAAACAGCTGAGAGGTTTCAAAAGCATCTGGAAAGAGTCATTGAGATGATTCAAAATTGCTTGGCTTCTTTGCCTGATGATTTGCCCCATTCAGAAGCAGGGGTAAAAGTAAAAACTGAACCAATGGATGCTGATGATAGCAACAATTGTACTGGACAGAATGAACAAGAAAGAGAAAATTCAGGTCATCGGAAAGACCAGATTATAGAGAAAGATGCTGCCTTGTGCGTTCTAATTGATGAAATGAATGAAAGACCATAAAGGATTTTTTGTTGTTTTTCTTTTTTCCTTTCCGTAAATAGCATTATATATTAGTTAATTTGCTCTTGGAGAGTCTTAAAAGAGATGAATAGGAGTTATGTAAACAGCTTCACTCTCCAACTTCATCAATTATGAGATATCACAGGCAGTAATTTCATTTTATGGCAAGCATAAGCAATGAGTGTGACTGCATTAAGAGTAATCAACTTAAAAAGCAAAGTGCTGCTGTTGTGTGGAATATTCCTGTTTTTGGAGTTGCACTAAACATTGAAGATAATCCTCAGTAATAGCAAATTTTCATCCTTGGAACATAGACTTGTTATTTGCATTAAGAATGATAAATAAATAAAAGATATCAAGTAGTATGAATATGAAATTGTGAAATCTTTATATTTTAAAGTATAACATATTAAATAAGAGGAATTCTATAGAATTATAAAATAGTAATTTTATTTTTCCTCTTGACTGTTCCTGTAAATACACTATGTCAAATAGTCTTGACCCTATCCTGGATGAGTCCCTTAACTTTTTTTAGTCAATCAGATAAAAAAAAAAAAAATATATATATATATATATATATATATATATATATATATATACACACACACACACACACACACATTGATTTTTTACTGAGAGGAAGAGAGAGGAATAGAGAGTTAGAAACATCAATCAGCTGCCTCCTGCAAACCCCCTACTGGGGATGTGCCCACAACCAAGGTACATGCCCTTGACTGGAATCGAACCTGGGACCTTTCAGTTTGCAGGCTGACACTCTATCCACTGAGCTAAACTGGTTTTGGCAGATAAGTCCTTTGATCACTTTTAATTGCAACCACTTATTTTAGTAATTAAAATGTTTAGGTAATTAATGGTACATTTCCTTTAAAATTCAGTTCATACTTGTTTAAAGCTGGAAGCCTGCAATGGGAAGGGAGTTTGGTGGCAGAGACTGTTAGATGTTTTCTTGCCTCACGCCAGAGCTACTAAATCAAACTCCAGCAGTGGTATATAAAAAGCTGTGATTTAATAAGCCCTTGGATGATTCTGCTACAAATAATCAAAATTTAAGTATTAGTGTTAAAAAAAAAAATCACTAATAAAGGTAATGCCTTTTTCCAGATGTAAACTTGATATTTTCCTGTCCCTGGTTTCCAGTATACCATCCTCATCCTTACTCTATTAAGGTCTTCAGCTCTAGAGCTGGCAAAAACCAGTTTAAGTGACCACAGGTCAATTCTATATGTGAAACATTCATTCTCTTTAGAAATCTTTGGAGTGTAGGCTGTTCCCAAGTAGATTGCCCCCCCCCCCCCCTTTTTTTTTTCTGGCATGTATTTGGGGTGGATTGTTGGGCTCCAGAGGACACAGGCCAGACGTAAGTTTTCAATGAAGGGGAAGGGATACTCCATTCTCTTCTGGGAGAGCAAGCTAGACATTACATAACACTTGAGCAGCTCTCAAAAGAAATCTGGTTACGTATTTGCCCTCAACCCTTTTATAATCTTAAAGATGTTGGGCTAAAAAGGTACAAAGCCAATTTTTGGCTGTTTTGCAAATCCTTGCAAGGAAAAGAAACCTAATTGAGTCACGCTGTTACAAGAGCTACAACAATTTGTACGTATATTAATTTGTGTTTGGAGAGAGGATTAAGGGATTTAAATTCCATTAGCAATCTTAAATTCTGACATTGAGAGGATCTGATTTTGTAGGTCTTTTAAAAGAATTTTGATGTTAACTATTTCAATGATATAAAGTAGCACAAGATCTGATAGTTATAAGTTTAAAAGCTTATATGGTTCTGGCCAATGTGGCTCAGTGGTTAAAGTGTCAGCCTACACACTGGTTTAGTGTTTGATTCTTGGTAAAGGGCATGTACCTTGGGTTGCAGGCTTGATGCCACTCCTCCTTGGGAGTGTGTGGGAGGCAGCCAATAGATGTGTCTCTCTCACATTGATGTTTTTCCCATATAGGTTTCAAGTTTCCGCTCCCTAATATCTTGGACAACACACTAGATTTCAAGGTCCCCCTTTTATATTGTGGCTTTTCCCAGAATGTATGAAAACATCTGACAGTTTTATCTTGGCAAGGCCAAGGGAAAGAATTTGTTTTATCCTAAATCTGATGGAAAGCCAAAAGCAAACATATATAGGGCTTTGTCGACACTGTTCTAATAACAACATAGTCACTTCATCCTCACAACAACCCAATGAAATCAATATAATTTTTATACCCATATTAAAGATGAGGAATCAATTGCTCTGAGAGGTTATGTAATTTACCCAAGGTTACCAAGACAGTGAGTGGCAGAGCTAGGACTGAAAATTTCTATTCTCAAAGGCAAAGCAGCCTGGCTGGTGTGAGTCAATGGTTGAGCATCAACCCATGAATCAAGAGGTCAAGGTACATGCCTGTATTTTGAGCTCAATCTCCAGTAGAGGGCGTGTAGGAGGCAGCTGATTTATGTTTCTGTCTCATCAATGTTTCTACCTATCCTCCCTTCCTCTCTAAAATCAATAAAAACATATGTATTTTTAAAAATAAAGAAAGACCGAAACTGGTTTGGCTCAGTGGATAGAGCGTCGACCTCCCGACTGAAAGGTCCCAGGTTTGATTCCGGTCAAGGGCATGTACTACCTTGGTTGCGGGCACACCCCAGTTGGGGGTGTGCAGGAGGCAGCTGATCAATGTTTCTCATCAGTGTTTCTAACTCACTAACTCCCTTCCTCTCTGTAAAAAAAATCAATAAAATATATTTTTATAAAAACAAAGAAGGGAAAAGACAAAAAAAAAAAAAAAAAAAGCCAAAGCACTTAACCTCCATACTTCACCACCTCTCTACTGCAACATACAGTTAATAATAGGTAGTAAGTAGTGGAGCTAAGATGAGAATCCAACATTTTTACCATATAAAGTCCATATTCTTAGATACTCATGATTCTGGACTGAGGAAGAGATTTGTATGTGGAAATTGGACATGTTAAGGCATTTATGTCTTAGACTTCTGTGTGTACCTATGTATCATTTCCACTTTAAGAAACTGAGGGTCAGCCGAAACTGGTTTGGCTCAGTGGATAGAGAGTCTGCCTGCGGACTGAAAGGTCCCAGGTTTGATTCCGGTCAAGGGCATGTACCTTGGTTGCAGGCACATCCCCAGTAGGGGGCGTGCAAGAGGCAGCCGATCGATGACTCTCTCATGGATGTTTCTAACTATCTCTCTCCCTCTCTGTGAAAAATCAATGAAATATATTAAAAAAAAAAAAAAAAAAGAAAGAAACTGAGGGTCAGTTTTGTGGTTTTATGATTACAAAGCACTTGGCATAATTTATGATACTTAGTAAGCTATCAAAAGTCAACAATTGTGCTAAGTCTTTTGGCTTTTGTGTTTGGCATTTAGAATCAAAGATTAAAGAACTGGTTTCAAATTGCAGTGTAATGAATCTAACAGTAAGTGGCACTCTTACCATAAGTTTTATAGCTGTCGCCAGCTGGCAGAGGAGGGAAAAAGATGAGGAAACTCAGAGGTTCTGTTTATAATACTGAGCTTTTTATTCAACAAGTGAAACTTGCTGCCTGTGCCTGTTGGTGGCCTTTTCTAGTGGAGAGAACATGGTGTGAATTCTTCAAAATAATATGTTTTGAATAAGTCTTGATCAGAACCTTTCTCCCAGGGCTGCCTACACAAGACCTGGGAAAGACTTCAGGCATTATTGGTTAGTGAATAAGACAGTAAGATGCTTCTCACATTTGTTTAATATATGACCAAATTCTATGAAACTGCTGGTTCCCTGTTTCCCATTCTAGCTTTGGAATAGGGGAAGGCATTCAAAACATAGAGTCTTGCAAGGAGGTGTGGTTGTATCAGCAAAGATACTCTAGGGGTCTTTACTGATTTTCACATTCATTCAACAAATAAAAGGGATCTGCTATAAATAATATGCAACCATTTAAGAGCCAGTAAGAGAGAGTACTGGGGGAGGATGAGAGCTGGAAGAGATTTATGGGGGGGAAAGGAGGACGTATATAATACTTTCAATAATAAAGATTTTTTTTTTTAAAAAAAGAGTGAGTACTGATGAGGAAAGATATTCAAGATATGATAAAGCGAGTTGCTGGGTACATTTGTGTCTGTTTATACAGAGTCAAATTTGGAAAATGATATAAAAACCAATTAATGGGTAAGGATATTGAGACTCAAATGTAACTTTCTATACACAAAGGACACCAGTTAATAAATGACAGAATTAAAACTAAGGCTTAAAATTTTGAAAAGAGAAAAAGAGCATGGTAGAATTTGGTTTCTACTATTTACTAACTGTAGTTTTGGTTGAATCTCAATTTCCTTAACTACAGTAATTATGGTACCTATTTCAAAGGATAGGTACCATCTAATGTCGAGAATGAAAGATTCATTTTAATTATTTTTGAAATTTGTCAGGTTTTAGGCTTTCTAATCATCTATGTAAGAAGTATCTGATCTAGAAGAGGGAAATGGTGCCTGGAGGCTTAGGTGGTGGGTGAGACTAGGACTCTCTGATTTATTGCTACCTACGAGGGAGAGCAATACAGAATAATGAGGGCCTGGCCATGTGGCTCAATGGTTGAGCACCTATGAACTAGGAGTTTCCAATTCCATTCCTGTCAGGGCACATGCCTGGTTGCAGGCCTGATCCCCAGTAGGGGAGCTCAATCCCCAGTAGAGGGCGTGTAGGAGACAGCCATCAATGATTCTCATCATTGATATTTCTATCTCCTACCTTCCTCTCTGTATAAAAATATATTGATCTGACTCATTTATGGAAAATAAAGAACATTATAACCTGATGAACAAAAAGATACAGAGGCAGTAAGGCATTGAACAGACTGTCAAATTACAGTGGGAACGCTGGGAGTGTTGGGGAGGTGGGGAAAGAGATCAACTGAAGGATTTGTATGCATGCATATAAGCACAACCAATGGACACAAGACATTGGGGGCATGGGATGAGGGTATGTGACGGTGTAGGGAAGGCTGGGGGAAGGTCAGTAGGGGGAAAAGGAGATATATGTATTACTATTTCTAATACTTTAAACAATAAAATAAAATTTAAATAAATTCCTAATAACATAGAAGCAAAAAAAAATAAATAAAAATCTACACACAACAAAATATACCCTAAACACAAAGTGTATAATACACTGTGCAGCATGACATTGTCTTTATTATATTCTCCACTGTAGCTCTTCCATTCAGAAATGGGAGACTATCTTTTCATTAAATTATTATTCCCACCTCTTTCCCCAGCTTAGGGATAGTTTTGAAAAGGGCTTAATTTGTATAAGTTGTTGTGAAATTAAATTTTCATTTATATATAAGTCATGTGTATAAGTCATTTAAAATTGTAGCTTGCACATATGACTTCCGAAATAAAATGACAATAATCTTTTAGTTCTGCAAAAATATTCAACATAATGCACATGGTAAAAAAAAAAAAAACTTGGGATATTTCATATGCACAGGAAGTGTAAAAAAAATTTACAACCAAATCAGTATTTCTAATGTTAAGACAACTGGGTGCCACCTAGTGTCCAATTTCTGCAACTACTAACCTTACAAATTCAAAATTGCTATTAAAGCACAGATTATAATATCTGCATGTTGGAAATGCTTTCTTGAAGTTTATCGTTACAAAATAAGGTCATGAAAAGAATGTATGCAATAGCAAAATTAGTATAAAAATAGCCACATGCTATTTAAATATGAAAAACAGACCAAATCATTTCTGATTTCTGCTTCCCTTAAATTTATTCAAAACCCCAAGGATACACGTAGGTAGGTAACTGGAATATATAGAAAGCCACTATACAGTCAACAGGCCAGTAAAATCTAGGGCTTACTTATAATTGGTAAGTATATAGGGCAAATGGTTTATTCAAAGCATCCATTTATTTACTGGAAGTGGTCAAAATAGGAAAGGTTCCCCTCCCCTCTTTTAAAAATACTAGCTGTACTCTTTTACCCATAAGTCCATTACACCTAAAGAACAAAGTGAGCTTAATATTTCAGTTAATTCAACATTACCGGTTTTTAAAGAAACACCTTAGAAACAAATCTGTGCTTTAACCCAGCTGCATTCAAATTAATGGGATTTTAATCTTCTTTTATAGGCCTTAGCCAAAATCCAAATTGTTGAACAATCCTCAGTGAAGTTGGAATACAGAATGTTGAGGTCAAGTTAGATATCATCAATGTCTTCGTCATCATCACCAATGTCATCAAACTGGATTTCATCGTCATCTCCAGGACCAAATGTATCAGTTTCATTGATTTTGGCATGCTCCGGAAGTTCGCCATATGCCTTCAGACTTCTCGCTTCATCAGCATTGTATTTTAAAATCACATCAGCTTTATTATCCTGGTAGTCTCGTAGACCAACTAATATTATGTCCGAGGTATTTATCCAAACCTTTTTCCTCAATTTCCCTCTGATGTGACACAATCTCTTTACACCATCAAAACACATGGCTTCTAAGCGTCCGTTTCCCAACATTTTGATTACCTGAGCATATTCTTGCCCATCTTCTTTGAACACCAATTCTCTTTTTTCGGATTCATTTTCGTTCTTACCCCTACGTCTATTTTTACCTCCTTTACCTTTATTCTTGGGCATGGCCGGAGCAGAGGCCTCGCCGCGACTTTGACGCGTACTCTGGGGGCGGTGGTGGTGGTGGTGGTGGTGGTGGTGGCAGTTCCTCCAAGGGGCGCGAGGTGGGGCGCGAGAGGTGACGCGTGGAGCCCCACAGTACCCAACGGGCGCGAGAGGCCAGTCACGTGCGTGGGCGAGAGCCCCAAGAGCTTCATCTTGAATGAAATAGGCCAATGTTAATTTTCCCCTCCTGCGCTTGAGTCCCTAGAAGCAGTGATTAATTTTGTGACTTTGGATGGATAAGTTACCAACCCTCTCTAAAGCCCAGTTTTCTCACCTGTAAAATAGGTCCTTAGATTTGTAAGGGTTTGATAAGATTAAGTAAAGTGATCACCATAGTGCTGGCACATAGTAAATGCTCCATAAATGTTAGTTGATATTAATACAAAAATAATAATAGCAATAATAATAATACATATTACTACCTGATATGATCACCATTAAGCCAGGCGGAAAGTCTGAGCACTGTTTCTCCTTTGTCACTAATGCTGTTGGTGGTGTCATTCAAATAAGGATAACTTGGATCACCTTCTTAGCAGTGACCTGTGGCTCATGATCACTAATCTGCCTGATGCTGAGAGAGTGCAGCTACCAAGTTCCCAATGTTGGGATTTCTGCCGTTATCTGCTCTGTGGATTACTCAGGGGACACACTGAAAGTCAGTCTTCACTTAGGTCCTTGTTCATTATCTTGATTTTTTGCTGCATCCTTTCCATCATGAGGGAAGACAGACATCTTTCATTCTCCTCAAAGAAAAAGACCAAAAGTGTTAGCTAATAATAAAGCACTATAGCTTTGTGAGGGCACCACATTTTGCCATGGGGGTGGAAAATATAAAGAAACTAATGCCACAATTGGCCTTAAACCCATGTAAACCCAATCTGAAAATCAGGAGAACAAGGGTAATATTAACACTTGCCAAGCCCTTCGAAGATCCCCAGCGCACAGTCCCAGGAATTTGACTAAGTGAGGGGAAGACAGGGCAGGCATACAAACCAGAGCTGTACACAACCGTGGTGGCGACAATTCAGTGTCTGGCCCTATGCCTGCACTTTTTCAAAAATTGGAACACTGAGAGCAGTTAAGTCCTGAGGCTGCCTCTCTCCTCAACCAGACCTCTCTCATAAAGCTATTGCTTAAGGAGGAAACCTCACTACCTTAAACTCTCCCGTACACCTCAGTATTTATGAATGAGGAAAAAGAGGCTGAGAGCAGTTACCAACAGCTTCAGCAAGCAGGGATTCATTCACCCTCTGTGGATCACACAAGATTCCAGGGAATAAATTTGCCTTTGGCAACTCTCCTACTTGAAATTCAGAAATAGTTATGTGAGCACAGGGGTTGTGAGTGTGTGGGTCACACAGGAAGATTGCATGAGTGTAAAGCATGGTCTCTATTTCTCTCATTCACAGAAAGATTTGGGCCAAGAAAGGGAACTTTTCTCCAACTGTCTGACACGCAGGATATAAATAGAGATGTGCAGCAGCTCAAAATAAATCAGGCTACATGTAAACATGGTGAAAAGCCCAGAGTGAGGGAAAACGAAGGCTTCTATAGGTCACCTAAGAGGCAAAAATACCTAATAGTCATACTGTGCAGTAGCTGCTGAAAGTGGGGGTTTGGGAGTGGAGGGGCCAAGGAGTGGGGTGTGGTTCTGTAAGTCTTAAAAAGGACAATTTCAAAAAGGAATTTTCAGTGGCCAGATAAAGCATTACCATACCCCAAATCAAACATGAGTTAGCATCATAGGCCCACACCCACACACCACCAATGAAAGCCCATCGTCACCCTTTGCTGAGTAGATATGTATGTAGCTATCAACTTGAAGTGTCCACATGAGTGGGTGGTCCTGTGTGGTTGGTTGATTCATTCTTCAAAGAAGCAGATTTCCATGGCACTGTTGTTACTAAGAACCTTAAGGAGCTGTCTACCCTTTGAATCTTCTGGAGAGAAGTGAAGTAAGGCTTTGGAGAGCGGGAGGCCCTCTAGCTACAGGAGGTAGGACACCCCCACATCCTCAACAATGATTAACCATTAACAAATAGTGAAATGTCATCATTTCTTTGAATCATATGCTAATAATAACACAGCCAGTTGTGGACTGGTAAACTGGAGCAGAGGAATAAAATGTTGTGTTTATAACTTAGAATAGCCCTGGCTGGGTGGCTCAGTTGGTTGGAGCATCGTCCCATACACCAAAAGGTTGCGGGTTTGAGTCCCAATAAGGGAACTTACCTAGGTTGCAGATTCTATCCTTAGTCAGGGTGCGAATGAGAGGCTACAGATTGATGTTTCTCTCACATCAGTCCAGAAATCCATAATAACATATCGTTGGGTGAAGATTTTAAAAATAAAAAATAAAAAACTAAGAATAATATATCACAACTGAAATATTAATGTATATACCCAGAAGTACAAATATTTGAGCTGGGAAGAAGCTTAGAGATTCCAAATCATTAGTCCATGGCTATATTCCAGGCTGTGTTATTAGCATAGGTGACTTTTCCCCCCTCTTCTCTCTCCAGACTTTAAAATTTTATAATTTATTGCCAACAATTAAAAATTAGGAGTCCTGCCAAAATGGAACACCTACCCCCAATAGGCATGCATTCCCCTTGGTGACAACTGCCTGGGGCTGGGGCGGTAGAGCATGTCTCTTGTTCATGCCCACTCAGCCCACTTCCCCTGTGTATGTGACCTGCCCCCAGCTAAGGCACACACACATTTTTCTACCTCCTCCCCCGACCCTGAAGATCATCACCTTTCTTTTGCCAGGAAGGAAACTAAGGATTTCCCAAAAGGTAAGATGACTTGTCCAAGGTCACACCAAGGGTAGAGGTGAAACTACAAATTTAATTTAGGTTCCTTTATTACAATTGTAAGACTCTTTCCAACACATCATGAAGCGAAATAATGTTCCTGACCTCCACACCAACAGGTGTCCTTTCTATCTGGTTGTTTTCTGCTTTTGTGTTGGTTCTTCCGGTGGAGGGACGATTGACCTGGCACCTGTGCTCTCTCCCCTGCTTCCCTAGGACAGGAATGCATGCAGAGTAAGGTCTGCACTTGGAGCATATGTGAACCCATGATTGGCACATTTCAAAGTGACTTCAGTGTGTCCCAGACAGGACAGTAACTAACCAGTCACAGTAAAAAACAAGACTTCAGCTTTTAAGCTAGAGCTCTCCAAATTGTCCCCTCTAGTGTTTACTTATCTTTTCCTCCTTCCTTTTACCTAAACATCTCCAGTAATACAATTATTGCCTTATTTGATTCCAAAGGTATTAAGAAGGCAATAATACTATAAAGTGAGGATCAGAATAATTTTAAGTAGAGAGAGAGAGAGAGAGAGAGAGAGAGAGAGAGAGAGAGAGAGAGAGAACACAGAACACATTGACCAGTTGCCTTCGGTACATACCCCTATTAGGGATTGAACCTGCAACCCAGGTAGGTGCCCTAACTAGGAATCGAGCCAGCAACCCTCCGTGCACAGGACAAAGCTCTACCAACTGGCTGTGCTGAATTTTTATTATTTTTAGCAGATTTATTGAGGGTTAACACATGGCATGCATTTTATAAATATCAGCCCTGAAACCATGATTAATTGACTCTACCTTACACTTGAATATGCTGGTTGTTATTAGTTATGTGGGCAGACATATCAAGGGCAAATATCAAGTTCATGAAACATGGTTTATAGTGGAACAATCTGGAGCTTAGGGACTTGCATTCTCATTTGAAATTACCAATCCTGTGCCTTTGGGAAAATCCATCTTCTCAAGTCTCAGTCTCCCTGTCTATAAAATGAAGAGGTTGGCCGTGACCTCTTGAGTACTGCTATCTCTGTGGTGCTATGAAAGTGCACACACTTAACCAAAGCTGGAGGCTTACACTGAGTGGCCAGATTATTATGATCTCTGAACCTATAATAATCTGGCCACTCAGTGTATTTGTATCTCAAATGGGTACCAAAAGTATTTTAGACTTTTGCTGGAGATCAACCACCTATTTGCCCTGAGCTTTCTATCAGCCAGTGCAAAGGGGAAAACTGATCAGGTACATGATTTATAGTATCTTTGATATCAAATAAATGAGGTACTCAAGAGAAGTACACTGAGTGGCCAGATTATTATGCGTTCAGAGATGATAATAATTTGGCCACTCAGTGTATATTAAATGTATTTGATGGCATAAAGGTGCATGACAAAGAAATCCAGGAAGGAAAGACAGAAGACCATGGGTTTTGAGAAACTCTAGACTGTTTTCTCACTTGCCTTTTGTAAACAACCCTTGGCTTCTAAGTTTCCCAGACAAAAGTCACTCTCCCAGGGCTGAGACTGTTTGGGCTGATATGTTAGCTCAGAGATGGATAGTGTGGCGGTAATTCAATATTTTCCATCAAATGATGCCTAAAATGTGGGTGGGAAGAGAACATCTGGTGTATATAAGATGGAATAGAATATTGAAGTCCCCTTATTTTACCCACAAGAAGGGAGAAAGAGCATTGGTGACAAGACTGTTTCTTCCCTAAGTGGAAGAGTTTAAAAGTTCAGGTCAAAGTCAGAATATTAACACAAATTCCTCATTTTTTAAATTTTATAAATGAGGAAACTGAGATCCAGCAAGGTTACATGGTGTAGGTCAATTTGTGTTAGAACAAGGGTAAGAATTGGGCTTATAATGGAGTGGAAAGGGCCCATAAATGTAAGGGTAATGAATATGTCATTCATTGTGGTATTCTCTAGCTCTTGGTCCAGTGCCTGACACATAGTAGGTTCTTCATAAGCAATGGTCACCACTGACCAATTGACTGACTTTCTGAATGAATGCATGTGTTTCTGACTTGTGTTCCCTGATAACCAGCTGGACCAAAATATGATCCATTTGAAACAGAGGACTATTTTACTTGGAGGTATCAGAAAGCTTTCTCGCCAAAACTGGTTTGGCTCAGTGGATAGAGCATTGGTCTGCGGACTGAAGGGTCCCGGGTTCGATTCCGGTAAAGGGCATGTACGTTGGTTGCGGGCACATCCCCAGTAGGGGGTGTGCAGGAGGCAGCTGGTCGATGTTTCTCTCTCATCGATGTTTCTAGCTCTCTATTCCTCTTCTTTCCTCTCTGTGGAAAATCAATAAAATATATTAAAAAAAAGAGAAAAAAGAAAGCTTTCTCACTGAGAGACACCTTTTTTTCTTTATTGAGTAATACTTTCTGAGTATTGTTTCCTCTTTGTTGATACTCTCAGAATGAATATCAGAGCCCTAACAGGAAGTTGGAGGAGCATGACAGAGAACTGGGGTTTCCTTTGATGTAGACTTGGTGGCTTTAATAGAGGAATGATCAGTAGCCTGATGCACCGGTGTGCTAGGCTGGCACTCAGGGAAGTGGTCACCGCTCCCGTGATTGTGAAGTAGAAACGCAGTTGCAGGAAGTACCCAGTTCAATTGAAGAATTAAAACGGCACCTCAACAGAGCCAGTCTTGGGCTTTTCTTATAACCCATGTTTTCACATCTTTCCTTCGACTGTGTCCTGTGGCTGCTACTACTTACAAGTAAGTCTGGGCATGGACTTTTGAATTGGGTTGCGCAAGATAAAGATACAAGGATGGCCTTCATAATGTTTGCAGTAGTGAACATTTGGAAACAATCTAAATGTTCACCAGCAGGGAAGTGGAAAAAAATAAATTGTGATATATCTATGATGCAAACAGTGAATCTGATTAAACATAATGATATGAAGTTTCTCTTAAGTCAATGTTAATTTTTAAAAAAAGAGAGGAACAATGTGTATAGTAGACTTCTTTCTGTCTGTTTGTGTTGCAAGGTGTGGCCCTACACAGATACTTCTTAATGCATAGACTCTGGGAAGGGGATCTGGGAACAGGAAAGAGCAAAGGGACTAGACTTTTCATATACCTTTTATACTGTTTGTTTTACAGTGTATGTTTTTTTTTTTTTTTAAAGAGACCAATTAATTTTAAACCTAAAAAGGGTTATGTATTAGCTTCTTATTCAGGTAAGGGTTTTATTCATTATGTGCCTGGTACTTAAAAAAAGAGAGAGCGAGAGAGAGAATTGTGTTAAGATAACTGCCCTTCATTGATGGACAACACTATCCTAAATGGCTGCGATATTTTCCTGGCTGACAATGAATGATTTTTTTTTTTTTTTTTTTTTTTTTTTTTTACTTTTTCCATCATCCCTGCCCTCCATTGTTCATAGGACTGGGCCACAAGTCTCTCCTAGAACTTGGTTTTCAAAATGGGGTTCCAACACCAGCCATGTCAGCAATTCTAGGGAACTTGTTAGAAATACAAATTTTTATGCCCTACTCCAGATCTAGTAAGTCAGGAATTCTAGAAGTTGAGCCAGGCATTTGTGTTTTAATCAGACTTTCCAGTGGTTCAGATGCCCCTCAAGTCCGAGAGTCATTGCTTTAGTGGAGCCTCCTTTACACTGGAGAGCAACAGTGCTCTCTTTACTCTGCAAGCATTACTTGCACTTTTCCTGAAGTGCAATCTCACTTATCGCCTGCATCTTGCTCTCCTTTTCTCTTTGTCCAGGGTCTTTGGTGGAGTCACTCACAGCCACGGTGGGTCAGAATGCTTATCTGTCCTGCCACTACTCTCCAACCACCTCTGAAAACCTCGTGCCTGTGTGCTGGGGCAGGGGACCCTGTCCTACGTTTCAATGTCAGAATACAGTGCTCAGCACTAATGGAAGGGAATTGAACTACCAGAGTTCTAGCAGATATCAGCTAAAGGGGAATGTCCACAAAGGAGATGTGTCCTTGACCATAGAGAATGTGACTTTAGCTGACAGTGGGACTTATTGCTGCCGTATCCAATTCTCGGGCCCAATGAATGATAAAAAATCAAACCTGAATTTGGACATCAAACCAGGTGAGTGGACTTTGCATGCTTTCTTTATGAATAATCCCCCGCAGATTGTATTAAATATACTAATTGTTTTCACTCTGTCCTTCCCAATGACAGCCCTGGTGGTGGGCCCCTAAGACTTAATAAGCCCATAAGCAATGTCTGGTCATGTTTAATTCTTCCGTCTATGTTGAAACTTACGAATAGGATCTATATAATGGCAGGAAAGGTCTAGATCAATTGTTGGAACCCTGACTGCTCATCAGATTCATTTGGGGGCTTTTTAACACCAATAAATATTGAGCCCTACCCACAAACCTGAGAAACCAGTGTCTTTGGAGATAGAGACTGAGCACTGGTAGTTTACAAAGTCTTCCCCAGGTGCTTCTCCCCAACCTGCAGCCAGGATTGAGATCCACTGAACTGTGGGTGTGCGCAGGGGTGTATATGCTTGTATGTTTTAAGGTTTATGGAGCATGTACTTTTGGCTGATGGAGCTGAATTCAACTCCAACTCTGCCTCTTACTAGCTGTGTAATCTTGCTCCAGTTATTTAAACTGTGTAGCCTTCTCCTTTATGAAATATGATATTGCCAATCATATAGGCCATTGGAAGGATTTTAGGGGATGTATTGTGAAAACAATTTAGTGTGTGGCTATTAGTTCTATTATTAACAATTAGACTGTGACAATGATGACTGTAACACAGTTCTTAATATGTGTAATGAACATTTTAAATGTGTGATAAGGAAGGTGTTTGGGTTGAAGGTGAGCATGTGTTTCTCTTTATTTTTTCCCTTTGGATTCCTTGAAACAAGCTCTCTGCTCTCAGGGAAGCCTCCTTCTTACATTGTTTTCTGACACTAGCCAAGGTCACCCCTGCTTGGACTCCATGGAGACCCTTCACTACAGCCAAGGATGTTCCAAGGATGTTCACCACTGAGGATCATGGCTCAGGTAATTTTACATGGTTGTAGGAGGAAGCCTTTAGGTGGTTCTGAGTTCAGAGGATTTTGAATATCGGGGAAAGGAGGAAATGGTTTAAGAACTGACACATAAATGTTTCTGTACACATGAGATAGAATTTCAGGTGAGGGAGGTGCTGGAATAAACCCATACTGAAAAATGTAATGAGCCTTGGGCTAGTACCTTTCACTTCTTTGAATCTCAGCTTTCTCTTCTGTCCAGAGAATTACGGTTTTCATGACCCAGTAAAATTCCTGACCCTCACCTAAAAGTATTTCTATCAACATATTTTGCCAAGTAAGAAAAACAAAATTTCTATCTTAATATTGTTATCTCTGCAAAAAAAAAAAAAAAAGTATCAGTCTTTTAAATTAAGTAAATTTAATCTAATGAAAATCTCTTTACATTTCACTGTTATTTTGTGATTTATTCCTGGACTGGTGATGTTTTGTCTTAAATTGACTCCAGTCCATGTTTGGGGTTGGATTCGGTGATTTCCTGGACTTCTTCTAACTGGAATAAGCCCAGCATCCTTCTCAGATTTTGATCATAGTAGGAGCAGCTAAATTCTTTAAGTAATTGAGCTAGGCCTTTCCCATGCTGCTTTGGAAGAGAAGATAGGGTCAGAAAAGCAGACTTCAGGTCACATTGATCAGAAAGATTAATTTTAAATATTTCTCTTAGAGACCTGGTCTCTCCTAAACTCACTGAAGCTCATTTTATTTTGTAAAATGAAGTTAAAAATAGGTAAATCCTACTTCCTAATATCACAAATCTCATAAGTTGCATTTTATGAGATTTAAATAAGAAATGTGACTAAAGTGCTTAGCTGGGCTTTGATCATGATATGTATATACTCAATGCATCTTAGTTATTGTTGTTAACATTATCAGTAAGAATCAGAGGCAGGGTGAGGTTGTGGGTAAGTGCTTCAGTGGCAGGTAGAATGGGTTCTAATGTCAGTTCACTAGACTTGTGAACTCAGTCAAGTTGCCCAAACACTGTAAGACTAAATTTCTTCTCTTTTTCAGTGCCTACTTCATAGGATTGTTATAAAAATTGAATGCTATCTATAATGTATGTAAAGATCTCAGCATAAAAAGCATTCAAAATAAGTTATTATTATAGTTATTAACTTCAGCTCTCTAATCTTTGGTGATTCTTTAGTGATTGCTAGCCACAATCACTTATACGATTAGTGAGGAAATGAAGGGTGGTGGGAACAGATGATTACCCATGTTGTGGAAAAATCAAGTAATGCCAGATATTTATTGTATGTGATTATTACATTTTTAAAAATCCTATAATCATAAACCTAGAAGGGACTTCAGGGGTCATTTCATCCCACTGTCTCATCATGTGCCCCAATATTCACTCTATGCCCATACCCATTCCTGAATGGGGAGTTCACTTCCTCATGAGACAGTGCATTTCCTTACAGTTTTCTGTGCCAAAAACAGAAGTCTCCTTCCTTTAAGTTTTTACTTTTTTTTTTTTCTTCTTTCCCTTGAGGCAACAAAAATGGGGCCATCTCTTGCATCAGGGAATATATCTCCCAGAGCAGAAGGGAGATAGAAAGTCAGAAACATCGATGAGAGAGAAACATCATCAGCTGCCTCCTGCATACCTCCTTCTGGGGATATGCCTGCAACCAAGGTACATGCCCTAAATGGAATCAAACCCAGGACCATTCAGTCCCCAGGCTGATGCTCTTTCCACTGAGCCCAATGGGTCAGGGCTGGTTTTTATGGTGAGTCCAAGATAATGCTTTTAGTTTTGTTTCTTTTAAGGATGTTTTTATTGATATCAGAGAGAGGAAAGGAGAGGGAGAGAGGTATAGAAACATCGATGATGAAAATGAATCAATGATCTGTTGCCTCTTGCACACCTTCTATTGGGGATTGAGCTGGAAACCCATACATGTGCCCTGACTGGGAATTGAACTGTGACTTCCTGGTTCATGGGTCTATGCTCAACCACTGAGCCATAATGGCCAGGCTTCTTTCTGGTTTTTATTGTGTGTGTAGTATTTTTAATTATTTATTGATTTTTAGAGAGGGGGGGGGGGAAGAGAGAGAGAGAGAGAGAGAGAGAGAGAGAAAGAGAAAGAGAGGTATGGACTCGTTGTTCCACCTATATATGCATTCATTGGTTGATTCTTTTTTTTTAAAATATATTTTATTGATTTTGTACAGAGAGGAAGGGAGAGAGATAGAGAGTTAGAAACACCGATGAGAGAGAGTCATCATTCAGCTGCCTCTTGCACACCCCCTACTGGGGATGTGCCCGCAACCAAGGTACATGCCCTTGACTGGAATCAAACCCGGGTCCCTTCAGTCCCCAAGTCGACGCTCTATCCATTGAGCCATTTGTTGATTTCGGCCATTGGTTGATTCTTATACGTGCCTGCAACCTTGGCGTATTTGGGCAGTACTCTAACCCAGTGGTCCAGAAACTGCAGCTCGAGTGCCACATGCGGTTCTTTGGCCCCTTGAGTGTGGCTCTTCCACAAAATGCCACGTGTGGGCGTGCATGTATAGTGTGATTGAAGCTTTGTGGTCCATGCGCAGAAGTTGGTTTTCCGCTCTCAAAAGAAATTTCAATCTTTGTACTGTTGATATTTGGCTCTGTTGACTTGTGCCGACCACTGCTTTAACCAACTGAGCTACCTAGCCAGGACTTTGTAAAAATAATAATTTTAGGCTAAGCTTTGTTCATATAATATTAAAATCATAGTCTCTTAAATCAGGGGTTTCATATGAAAGGATTTAGACCTTTAGGACAACAGAAAAGTGACTGTGACACTTAAGAAGTTTCAGAGTCTCTGACTGAACCAGAAAAATGAGTAGGCATACTTTGTTTTTCCAATTCTGACAGTCTTTAGGATGCAGTCTGTGAGGTCAGGGCCTGTGCCCCTCTTCTTCACTGCTCTGTCCCCTGTGTCTGATAGAGCAGATGTGTAGTACATGTTTGCCGATTGGGTGGGCAGGTGAATAAATAAACAAAAAGAAAAGAAGTTAAGCTGGCAGCTGGGCAATGTGACCCACTTAAGAGTAGTGATAATGCCAATGTGAAGGATGTTGAAGGCAGCAGAATTAAGTGTGTATCCTTATATTTACAATTGCCCAGATGTGGAAGCAACCTAGGTGTCCATGGATAATGATTCTCCTTCATCATATATCTCTCTCTCCTTCTCCCTTCCTTTCTCTGAAATCAATAAAAACATATTTTAAAAATAGAAAGGAAAATATTACACACACACACACACACACACACACACAGGAATATTACTCAGCCACAAAAAAGAATGGAATCATGCCATTTGCAACAATATGGATGGACATAGATGGTATACGTGACATAAATCAGACGGAGAAAGACAAATGTCTTATGTAATTATAGGTAGAATCTAAATATAAAAATATTTTTAAAAGAATATATAAGTAATTATATGTAGAAGCTAAAAAAAACAAAACAAATGAACAAACAAAGCAAAAACATACTCATAGCCACAGAGATCAATCTAACGGTTTCCAGGTTGAGGGGAAGGTGAAAAAGGTGAAGGGGAATATAGTCAATAATATTGTGATAAATTTACACAGAGACAAATGACTACTGGATTTATTGTGGTGATTACATTGTAAGGTATATAAATGTCAAATCACTATATTATACACCCGAAATTAATATAATATTGCACACCAACTATACTTAAGTTAAAAAAAAAAAAAGAGCCCAGCCGAGTGTTGACCCATGCATCAAGAGGTTACTGGGTCAGCCCTAACTGGTTTGGCTCAGCGGATAGAGCTTCCAGCCTGTGGACTGAAAGGTCCTGGGTTCAATTCTGGTCAAGACACATCCCCAGTAGGGGGCGTGCAAGAGGCAGTTGATCGATGCTGTTTCTGTTATTGATGACCTGGGTCAATTCCCCCTCAGGGCACATGCCTGGGTTGTTGATTCCCAGAGAGGGGCGTGCAGAAGGCAGCCAATTGATGTTTCTCATTGATGTTTCTCTCTCTTCCTCTCCCTTGCTCTCTCTCTAAAATAAATGTAGAATCTATAAAAGCATTTTTTTTTTTAAAAAAAGAGTGTATGCTAAAGCCATGGAGAACTAAATTCGAAGATCATTTCTGTCATTCACTAAGCTGTGTAACCTTGGTTAAGTCACTTCCTAATTCTTGGCTTCCTCATTTGTGTAATGGAGCTATTGTCTCTACTTTAAGATAGTTGTAAGCTAAAAGAGTTACTTCAAAAGTTTAGCACAATGCTTGCTCATGGTAAATTGTAGCTATAGTTATTTTTAACTTCATGTTTAGGCAACCAACTACACTGTTTTCCTTTTATTGAGAAAATGCCAAACTTTTCCAAGAAAATTAACTTTCATTATCTGTTGAAATCGAATTACAATAGAACACCTCCCTGAGTGTTATCAGTATTGTTGGGATTTTGCAGATTCTTCTAGGGCCCTGTGGACACAACAAACCACATATTCAACATAGGTCTTCAGGGCAGAAATCTCCATTTTATAGAACATAAGCAGCTGGGTTCATTACCTGGGGGGGAAAATCCTAATGTTGACATATAAGTGTTCAGTAAAATTTGTTGGTCTCCCAATTAATTATTGTAAAAAGTATAGAGTAGAGTTAATTTCAAATAGGATTATAGAGATTTTTTTTTAAAATCAAATAAAATATATTCTTTTAAAAATATATTTTTATTGATTTTGAGAGGAAGGGAGAGGAAAAGAGAGAAAGAAACATCCATAATGAGAGAGAATCATCGATTGGCTGCCTCCTGCACGCCCCACTCTGGAAACTGATCCTGCTAACAGAAATGTGCCTTAACCTCAGAATCAAATCGTCATCTCTTGCTTCATAGGCCAATGCTCAACCACTGAACCACAACAGCTGAGCAAAAGAAAATAATTTTTTCCTCCCAACGGATCTATATTTAGAACTAGGCTTAAATATTAAGCAACATGGATAGAGCAGAATAGTTGACTTGTCAAGAAAAATAAAACTCAAGACCTGACCATTTTCTCAGAAGCACTTTCATACAGGTCTTTAAGAGTCATGTTCATTCTTTCTATCATTCTTTCATTCTTGCTATTCTGCCCACTGTTGGGTAGAATAGCAAGTAGCAAGCCTTTACTGGTACATATACCAATGCGTTTTAAATCCAAGAGAATTTCTATCTAAAAGGAAAGTCTCTTTTAAGCAAGAAAATATTTTTAACTGTTCTATTTGTTATTCTTCCTCTTTGTAGCAGAGATACAGACTCTGGAGACCTTCCACGATAAAAATCAAACAGTAAGTAACTTGTGTCTGTATGTGAGCTAACATTGTGTTTAACCCAGAGAAAAGAAAGTGTGGGTTTAGTCTTCCTTCCTGCCCACTCTTTCCTTGGGAAAAATGCCTCATCTTCCTTAGTTTCAGATTCCTTGACTGTAACATGTTGATTTTAATAACAGTTCTGACTGTTGGAACATGGCCCCGGTGTAAGCATGGAATGCAGTGATGCATGTGAAGGGCCAGGCACATAGTTAGCCCTGGAAAACAAACAAAAAAAGAAGCATTAGCATTGTGTCCCTCTTCTCCGAGTTCACAGCTGCACACCACTGTGGGCAAGTCAAAGATCCTTCATCTTCCTAGAACATGTTTTTTTCCTGCTTCCATTGCAATACAACTGAGAAAGATTATATTTTTGTTTGAATTTATTTATGTATGTATGACAAGATACCAGTCAGGAATATTCTAAGCCCAGAATTTATATATCCAATTATAAACAAAAACACGATAAGTTTAGTGTCCCCCACTTTCTTTGAGTAAAGGAGAAAAATTTCTAGCATTGACCTAGAAATTCTTTGAGGACTTACCTAGGGGTTCTCATTCATTTAACTCAATCTCATACTTGTGTGTTCACAACTGAGGCTCAACATTTTGTGTTTCTCCCCTCTTTGCGATCAAGGACTGCCTTTTAAGTGTGCACCCACAATGCTTGATGCACAATACCTTGCAAATAGCACTCCTGTAGTTAAGTGTTTGTTGTATAAATGGAAGATTTAATTTCCTTGACTTTTTTGTTTTAAAAGTGTTTCCTGTTGTTGGTTTTAAAGGGGGACCATGGACTGACATTTTACAAGGAGAGGATTTTCTGTGTGACTCTCAGTTATCAAAAAGTCAAATTAATTACAGCAATAGCAATAGCTATTATTGATTAAATATTTATCATGTATCAGACCCTATGCCATACATTTTGTATTTTTTGTCACTTACATTTCCCAATAACTCTATAAGATGACTCAGCTCTTGAGGACTGAGCTTGGAATTGAACTCATGACTGTCTGTCTGGCTTTTAAGTCACAATGGTTCTGCCAAAATAGTTTTTGCAAGACACCAAATTTAGACCATCCTGAAACTTTATGGGAACACAAAGGGACGTGAATGAAGAGGATTCTACTCCAAAGCCCATTTTTGTGGGAGAGGGAGTCCACTTACTAAGAGCTCCTTTTTTACACAGTACAGAAGGGCACATTTTATTTCCTTGTGGACTCCAAAGATTAAGTACTCCGTTTCTTTGGATGATTTGAGGCTTGTCGAGAAGGGAACAGATTAAGAGTGGTTTCCAGGTTCCTGTATTCTTGTGTTGCTGCAAAAAGGATGGTCCAATTCACAAGTCATGAAAATGGCTGAAGCATACTACCTATTTCTGGCCATATGCTACAATTCTGTTTGTGTTTCCACAGCAAATATCCACACTGGCGGATGAGTTACAAGACTCTGGTTACAAGACCACCAGAATAAGTGTCTATATTGGAGCAGGAATCACTGCTGGGCTGGCTCTGGTTCTTATCTTTGGTGCTTTAATTCTCAAATGTAAGTCACTTGATCTTGTATGTTTTTCCCTTTGTTAGGAACTACTGATGTAGGAACCAACATAAACCTAGATAGAAATATAAGTTTATATTTATACCTAAAGATAATTAGAATGGCTCTGGCCAGTATTGCTTACTGGATACAGAGTTGGCCCATACACTGAAGGAAAGGTTCTAGTTGTGATTCCCTCATGCTTGGGTTTGCAGGTACCATCCTGGTCCTGATCGGGGTGCATGTGGGAGGCAACCAAACAGTGTGTCTCTCTCACACTGATGTTTCTCTCTCTTCCCTCCCTTTGCCCCTCCCTCTCACTTTTTCAAAAGAAAGTAATGGAAAAAATATTCTCAGGTGAGGATTTTTTTTTTTTTAAAGGAATAGACTGCATAGTAGGTGCAGAGAAACATGTTTTCATTTTTTCTTACAGGTCCTAGAATAAAGTTGAAACTTTGATTATGACTTGAAAGGTCCTATAGATCTGGCTGTAGCCTAACACTCAGACCTTATCTTGGGCCACTCTCTTATTCCAGCCATATTTTCAGTTTCAGGCACTCACTGTGATCTTTACCAAGAGTTTTCTCTGCTTGGAATGCTTCTTCTGGCTCTTTACTTGACTAATTCATTCTTCTCTTTCAGAGCTGACCTTCAAGGTCACCTTTTCTGAGAGTGCTTTCCTGACCTTTTCTTTTCTAAGTTCCAGTGCATTGTTTGTTTCCTTTATATCACAGCACAACAAGAAATTATTATTGTTGTTATTATTATGGTGTTTGAAATCCACCCTCACTAGAACACAAGTTTCACAAACTCAGGGCTCATAATTTACCTTTGTGTCCTTGATGTTTAGAATACTGCCAGACACAAAGTAGGTGTTCCATATATTTGTCAAATATGAAAAATGGCCCAACCAGCGTGGCTCAGTGGTTGAGTGTCAACCTATAAACTAGGCGAACCAGTTTGATTCCCAGTCAGCAGGAGGCAGGAGGCAGCCCATCAATGATTCTCTCTCATCATTGATGTTTCTCTCTCTCTTCCTTCCTCTCTGAAATCAATTAAAAAAATTAAAATAATATGAAAATGCATCTTTATTACTTTTAAGCATAGTTCATGTAATAAACCAAGACACACATGAGTAGTTTAATTTAATTCAATTTAAGGAAGACCAGATTTCCTTAAATAATCCTTGCCTCCTATGAGCCATTTTTTCTTTAATTTATGAAAGAGATTTTAATTGACTTTTCTTCACCTTTTTACCCAGGGTATTCTCATAGGAAAGAGAAGTTACAGAATTCCAGGTGAGAATAAGGGATGAGGTAAAAGAGGGTGGGAATCTTGGTTTTCTATACCAATATGACTTTGATCTTTGCTTCTAGAAGTCCTGCCCTTGGACTCTAGGATCTAATGTTATATTTCCTTTTTGCTTTAGGATCTATGAAATGTAAACCTGCTCCTCTGTTTACTTCCTGATCTCTCTAGCTTCCTTATTCCTAAAACTAAGGTATAGCAGTCATCTCCCCATAATAAGAAGTGTATATTTCTTTCTATTTTAATCAGTCTTTTTAGTTGGCTGACCCTTCAATTGATGGAGTATCTACTGCATCCAGGCTCTGGGTGTGCCCTACAAGTAAACAAGTACCCAAGATTCTACTCTCAGGACTTTTATAGCCCAGTAGAGGTGTTCTTAACTTTGATAACCCATTAGAATCATGTACGCAATCTGTTGTCATCCCAAGAGCAAATCAACCAGGTTTTTTACAGATAAAGCCTAAGCATAGATATTTTTGTAAAGCTTCCCAAGTGATTCTAATGTGCAAATAGGGTTGAGAAGTACTGGTCTTTATATTGCACTTAGTGTCCATTTATGACTATCTTGCACATAGGTCTGTACATACATATGCATACACCCCAATTCCAAATACATTTAGTGTACATAACTTTTACTTCATTTTAGCAACATTTGGTACATTGGTAGAATGCAGTATGTATCAAGAAAAAAAAAAAGACTGTCCATTGAATACTATATAAACCAATAATAATTTTAGACTAAGTAGAGATAATATATTCATGAAAACAAAGTAGTCTACAGTAAATAGTCAGAAGCCAAAAGAAAAGGTCAAGTAAAATATATATCAATGGTTTTAGATTATCTGTGTCACTATTCTTTAATAGAGCTGAAACCTGAAAACATTCATAGTGACATTTACATGCATTAGTTCATGTAAATTTGTCACATCATTTGGTTAAAGGTCATCTCTACCTATAAAGGTAAATTCTATAGAAAATAAGGAACTTGTCTGCCACATTAACAACTGCATCCCCTAGCACAGCACTTGATACTTAGTAGGCACTAAGTATTCTATTATGAATAAATAATTTATTCAATATTCTATTATGAATAAATAAGTGCTCCTTATAGCAGCCTGGTCAGATAGAGTGCTAATTATTCCCATTTTACAGATGAGGATCCTGAGACAAAGTTTTCTAACTTCATGGGATGTGTGTTTTATTCACTGCCATGCCTCTTGCTGTATGAAACAGTGTGTAACACACTAAATAGTCTCCAAGCAAATGAAATAACAAAATTCAAGATTACATGTCTGGTTTAGTGACAGGAATAGAATTCAAACTCAAATCTGATTGGATACATAACATATTTATTTCTTTTTTGTTTTTTGAAATTGTTCCAGCTCATAGAACAATTGAACAAGGAATACTAGAATCCTTCACCAAGATGTGCAATTTAACATTTTAATATTTTTGCTTTATCTTTTTTTTATACACACGTGTGTTTTTTCTGAACCGTTTTCAGGACATTTCAAACATCTTGACACTTCACTAAAGTTTAGTATGTATCTCCTCTGAATAAGGATATTCTTTTAGATCACACAATGCCATTATTTTTTTGTTTCCAACAATGCCATTTTTATACCTAAGGAAGTTAAGAGTAATTCAAATTGTCTTAATGTTCTTCAAATTATTCTATTTTATGGTTTCTCCCCCAGTCAGGACCCAATCAAGCATCATGTACTGCATTTGGTCGGCATCTCTTCAGCAAAGCCTATTCTTTCTCTCTCTCTCTCTCTCTCTCTCTCTCTCTCTCTCTCTCTCTCTCTCTCTCTCTCTCTCTCTGTATCCTGGGAAATGCTTACTTGAACTGTGACATTTTATTTCCACAGCCTCATCACTTTGGCCAACCGCCTTCCTCCCTCGGGGTTAGAAAATACAGTAGCAGAGTGGATGCACTCAAGGGAAAACGTCTATACAATTGAGGAGAACCCATATGAACTGGAGGACCCATGTACTGATTACTGCTATGTCATTAGTGGGTAGCAATCCTGACAACCTCTGAGTCATCACCCTTCTATGCCATCAGACCCAGCTTCATTTGTGAGGATGTATTGTCTTCTTTAAAAGCTATCAGCTGACTGACTTTAAGGTTCTGCCTGCGGCTACCCAGCATTCTTTATCCAGTTTTCTGAAGATAAGCTCACAAAAGGATTGAACAACTATCTCCCCAGTGCTCAGACTTGTTACTCCCTTACCTCCGCATTCCAGCCAACTGGTTAGTCATCTCAGACACTGCTAATCGGGGCATTAGAACTCAAATGAGCTTCTCTGTGAAGTAGGAATTCTTAATGTGGAATTAAGTAAGAATTCCAGGACTTTCAGTCCCATGTGTCCAAGAAGCTCCAGAAACTGGGGGAAATTATGTGCTGAGATTTATGCATGCCTTTTTTGGTGCAGAAACTCTAAAGGGGCCACCGATTTCAAAGAGAAGGGTGACTCATAAAAGGTGAAGAATCTACTGGAGTAGACTAGATGGCCTTGAAGGTTTCCTTTGAGTCTGAACATTTAAGCTGCTTTGAATGAAGACTCTCCTACAAATACCAACTTACAGTCTCCTTCTCCAGCTAAGAAGCCAGCCCAGCAAGCTATGGTGTGGCAGGCAGTAGCTCCTGGGAAAAAAAGGAAGTACACTCAAGTATGTTGTCAAGTTCTGCTTAGGGTGAACTCAGAGGGAAACGTCTCTGACTAACTTCTCCATTCACGGAGAGAACCTGGGCCATGTTTTTCACAGAAGAAAGAGCAGTGACTGGGATGCCTATTCCATTTCCTGGTGGAAGGAAGACCAAGGGCTGCAGCAATCTGTCCTAGCCAGCCTCAGATCACTTGGAGGAAAGACAGTGGTCCCTAAGCTTCCATTCCCAAATTGTAGAGACTAGCTCTGCCTTCCATATTTGTTGCCTCTGCTCTCACACATAATAGAAAGTTATTAAATATCTTTCAAGTGAAAACATTAAATATGCAGAAAAGTAGCTTTCTGGAAAGCCCTTCCATTGGGGTTCTCAGACAGAGCTCTGCCACCTCACTTCTTGAAGAATTCACAGACCCTAAGCTCCATGTGTCCTCTTGTGTAGACAAAAGTGGCTGTTTTCAGACAGTGACAATATGCACCTGTCACTGTCTGAAAACTGCCCTCCCTAGGTGATGACTAAATTGCTGCTGTGCTGTGTGGCATTATGTTAGTCACCTGGAGGGAAGTGACTTCAGAAGACACTTAGACCAGATCAGTGGTTCCCCTCCAAAGAGATTCTTACCCTACAGGAATCTTTAAAAAGGGTATGTATTCCTGGATGATCATTGCAATGATGCTTGCAAAACCTTTTTTCATTGATAGGAGAATAGTTGATTATTGTGGTCCATCAGCACAGTGGTGCAGGTAAGAAGAATTAGATGGTTTCATCGTTGAGCTGTTTTGCTAGTTTAATAAATATTAGTTAGTGCTTACTATGTGCCAGGTAATCTGATGCTGAGACCAGCAAGAGAGACCAAATAGACACATCCCTGACCCCATGGAATTTCTAGTCTGCCAGGCAGGAGAATTCATTCTATCCATTCACTGTTAACATTTATAGCATCTACTTTGTCAGGCACTGTTTTAGTCCCTAGGAATACAACAGTGATGAAACCCTTAATCTGACAAAATTTAAATTAGCTGTCAGAGGGAAATGCTATATTGCTAAATAAAATAAAAAATAAAAAAACCATTCTAGAACAGTATATATAATTGATGATTTTTTTTTTTACCTTTAAAAAATCTGGAAGAATATACCCAAATTAATATGGTTACCCCACAGGGGCAAATGGTTAAGAGATAGACTCAGCCTGGCCTGTGTTGCTCAGTGGTTAAGTATCAACCTGTGAACCAGGAGGTCATGGTTCAATTTCCTATTGAAGCACATGCCTGGGTTGCAAGCTTGATCCCAATGTGGGATGTGCAGGAGGCAGCTGATCAATGATTCTCTCTCATCATTGATGTTTCTATCTTTCCCTCTCCATTCCTCTCTGAAATCAATAAACATATTTTTTAAAAAGAGAGATAGACTTGCCCTAGCTGGTTTGGCTCAGTGGAGGTGGTGTTGGCCTGTGGACTGAAGGGTTCTGGGTTCGATTCCAGCCAAGGGCACATGCCCGGGTTGTGGGCTCGATCCCCAGTGGGGGCCATCTGGGAGGCGGCCAGTCAATGATTCCCTCTCATCATTGGTGTTTCTATCTCTCTCTCCTTCTCCCTTCCCCTCTGAAATCAATAAAAATATATTTTTTTATTAAAAAAAGAGATAGACTTTCACTTTTTAAAACATGCTTCTATGTTCAATGATCCCCATTTTCTCTTATAATAGAATGATAAAATTTAAGCATTGTAGTAGTGATTTCCTGTCTGCCCTCCACTTCATAGAAAGAAACCAAGACTGGGCCAGGTTAACTTAAAGAGCAAGTCCGGCAGTGAGTGTGGCAGTGACCTAGGACTGGAACCTTGGTTTTCAGAGTAGGATTCACTTTCCATCAGTTATTTGGAATGGGACAGATGGCAAAAAGGGGAACGAAAAGCTACTACAAGTGTAATGGAGAGGACAAGTGGTAACTTAATTAAAAAGTGTAGTAGGATTGAGGTTTGTTTATGGAAGTGCCTTGGAGTGTCTCTCCTTTCTCCCCCCATCCCCAGAGCTCTGCCTAAGATACTTATAGTCTGTGAAAAGAGGTACCCTGTTATCTATTTGGACTGTAAAAGTAGGGTCTTACTATGTTTTATCTATTACTTTTTCTTGATTTGGAATTCCAGAAGCAGAAATTCCAAGTGGTTCCTTGTTTTATTGCACTTCGCTTTATGGTGCTTCACAGGTGTTGAGTTTGTTTTTTACAAATTGAAGGCAGGGCCCTACACTAGCAAAAAGATTCTCACTTGCTTTATTGTGGGTGGTCTGGAACTAAACCCACAATATCTCCAAGATGTGCCTGAAATTGATTTAGGTGTATCTTTCTAGAGGCTTGGTGAAATGTAGCTTTAGTCAATTTAAGATGCTTTCTTTTCCTTCTGTCTGGGATAAAGAAAAGGATATTTGTAATTAGATTGCAAAATATACATTACATGAATGTAAAAGAATTCCACTTTTGTAAGAACACGGTTTTGGGGCTTAATTTTTCAATTCAGGGTACGTGCTTCACACCTCAAGTTTCCTATAGTTAAGTGTTTAGTTGTAATACAAATAGAGAATAATTTGAAATATGTGTCAAGAAATAGCTTGGCCTCCTGTGGACTACTTCAGATTCAAGCCTTCTATTTTTAGAATTAAAAAGAAAACCTTTTCGTGAAGATTTTCAAAACCTTCAAAACTTTTTTGACTCCTGAGGTTGTCTGGATTCTGGAAAGCAAAAGACATGTCTTAACCTCTTAGCCAGAGAAATGTGATGGAACATTGATTTTCCTTAACTCCCATTGAGTCGTGTGTAAGCATTTGGACTATAAGCTGAGTATGGAGGAGAGGGCATAAGGTTAAAACTCAGATTTCAGAGCCTTAAATATATGTAAGAAAAATAGCTTTGTTCCAGGCAGCTGAACATACTAGGAAATCTGTTGATTTTTTCTTTTAAATATATATTTTTATTGATTTCAGAGATGCAGAGAGAGATAGAAATAGATAGGTAGATAGATAGATACAGTGTTTCCCCGAAAATAAGACATCCTCCGAAAATAAGACCTAGCGCATGGAAAAATAAGACATCCCCTGAAAATAAGACCTAGCGCATCTTTGGGAGCAAAAATTAATATAAGACACTGTCTTATTTTGGGGGAAACAGGGTAGATAAACATCAATGATGAGAGAGAATCATGAATTGGCTGCCTCTTGCATACCCCACACAGGGATCAAACCTACAACGGGGGTATGTACCTTAATGGGGAATGAAACAGTGACCTTCTGGTTCATAGATCAATATCAACCACTGAGCCATATAGGTGGGGCGTGTTGACTTTCTCAATATTGATTTAGCTTGTATATACTTGATTTCACATAGTGTGTGCCTGCAAAAGTGCGTGGATTAGTTGACTTGGTTTATTGAACGTACATATGTTTTTTACTTTAAAGTAGATATTCAGAAGAAAAGATCTATGTGACCTCCTGGGGAATATTAGTTGATTATTAATTGAATTGAGTCTTATCTTTATCCTGATAGTTTCCTAAGGAGTTTGAGTCTATAGAGTTGAGCTTTACAGTACAGGAAGGAGGTAAGCACTGGAGCTGATTCAATGCAGAGATATTTACTTTACATCCAATCCCTGCCTGTCCCTCGTGCCTCCAGCCCATGCTAGTTTCTTAAAATTTTCATGGGAAAGTCAGATAGAAGATTATAGGAGGAGGGGAGCAAAGAAAGATTCCACAGCTTTCTTTCCCAGGCGGCTGCCGAAGATGGTGGAGGGGCAGGGCCTGGTGCTTGATGGCCGAGACCATCTCCTGCTATGCCTGGCAGCCATCGTGGCCAAGCAGGTGCTGCTGGGCCGAAAGGTGGTTGTGCACTTTGAGGGCATCAACATTTCTGGCAATTTCTACAGAAACAAGTTGAAATACCTGGCCTTCCTCCAAAAATGGATGAACACTAACCCATCCTGAGGCCCTTACCACTTCTAAGCCCCCAGCCGCATCTTTTGGCGGACAGTGTGAGGTATGTTGTCCCACAAGACCAAGCGAGGCCAGGCTGCCTTGGACCGCCTCAAGGTGTTTGATGGGAGCCCACTACCCTTTGACAAGAAAAGGCGAATGGTGGTTCCCGCCCTCAAGGTTGTGTGTCTGAAGCCTACCCAGCAGTTTGCCTACCTTGGGCACCTGGCTCATGAGGTTGGCTGGAAGTGTCAGGCTGTGGAGGAGAAGGCCAAGATCCATTACCATAAGAAAAAGCAGCTCATGAGGCTATGGAAACAGGCCAAAGAGAACATGTAGAAGAAAAATTGACAAATTCACACAGGTCCTCAAGTCCCATTGACTCCTGATCTGAGCCCAATAAAATTGACTGTATTTCTCATGCTTGGCCTGGCCTGCCCTTCCTCCAACGCCGCCCTAGGATGTGGGAACCCCAGGGGCTGTTCCAGGGCCACAGGCACTTGGGCCTTAGAAAGCTCGGGACACAGAGGGGCCTTAGTCACTGCTATTTAAAGAAAGGCCTATTAGAAGTTTTACATGGCCTTGTCAGTTGGACATAATTTGCCTGTGACCTACTCAGAGTTTTAGGAAATGAGCAGCTGGAACAGCTAGTTCCCATTCAGCATTTATAAGCTGGAAAAACTCTTTAAACTTCCCATATGATACTAGATTGCAGCTGTTAGGATGTAGCAAATACTTGGGGGAAGGATAGACCTGGTAGGATGGAGGGATTTACAGATGCACAGACAGGACCGCAGCCACAGAGTCTCAGGCATCACACTTGCATGTTCCTGTACCTTGTGATCAGAAAATGAATAAATTAATTTTTAAAGAAAAAAAAAAGAAAGAAAGATGGTCTACAAAAAGTCAAACTTGGGAAAGAAGTTAAGGTCAAGAGGCTTTTTGCAGAGACCTAAATTGGATAGACATCATCTGATTTTCTTGTGCTGTCTTATTCTTTGTTCCTGAAGAGAGCCACATCCTGTTATAGGGTTCAATATTAGAGGAAAACTTGAAATGGGTTCAGAAGATAAGGAAGAGTGATGTTGAAATGTGAAGATGGTGTTGGGAAAGAGGAAACAGGAAGACTGGTGAAAGGCAAAAGGAAAGCTCAGGTTTGAGAATTCTTGCCCAGCCAGTACCACTAATTTGCTCTAAGTTCTGTGGTGCTCTCAGGGAGGGAATATGAAGATTTTATAAGGAGGCAAGTGATGCATAGCCGTGTGCTTGATAATTCTTAGTGAATGTTTTTGGTGAGAAATGGAAGATGAGTCAGATAGCACAGGAAATCATTCATACAGAATGAGTGAGCAAAATACAACTGCAGAAGGAGCCGGGGTCACGGTCCACCAGGAGTCTGACTTAGAGGGCTGTGAATCATTATCAAGTTGAGAGACTGGGCAATGTGTCACCTTGAAGAGACTTCAAGGAGTGATATATTGTGAGGATGTATCCCATGCTGGTACATATGTGCATCTCTCTGGAAAGATGTGCGGATAGATAATTTGGTACTTGAATGTCAGAAAATCCAGATTGGGGTTATTGTGAAGATGAGAGTACAGATTAGAATAAATCCGCAGGCCTTGTTTTATGAACATGAAATGTTATTTGTATGGATAAAAGCTTAAACTGGTGTCTTACATAAGATGCACTTTTATAGGCGTTTCAAATTTAGGGCCATCTTAAAAGTGTGAAATAATTCTTTCTATAGAAACATTATCTATATCAGATTTACTCCTGATAATAAAAGACCTAGATGCAGTGCTATGCCTCAATGTTATCCTATCTAATAAAAGAATAATATACAAAATGACCATCACTCCAATACACAAGATACTGCTTCATGTGGTCAAAGATGGCTGCCCTCATGTGGACACAATATAGCTGGCAGGGAAGGGAAGTTAGAGGTGACCAGGCCTGCAGGGGAGGGCAGTTAGCAGCAATCGGGCCAGCAGGGGAGCAGCTAGGGATTGATCAGATTGGCAGGGGAGTGGTTAAGGGTTGATCAGGCAGAGAGGCGAGCAGTTGGGTGCCCCAGTCCTGGATTGTAAGAGAGATCACAGATTGGAGAGGGTGCAGGCTGGGCTAAGGGCTAGGCTAAGGGACACCCTCCCCCTCATGCACGAATTTTGTGCACTGGGCCTCTAGTTTTGGAATAAATTTCTAAGAAAGTGTTGAAGGTAATTCCTGATTTTAAGTTTGTTGTCTATTTTTGTTGGGGCTGGAAATTTTTCTCTACAAATGGAACAGAGCTCTTTCATCCTTTATTTTTCAGAAACCACTTCATCATCTGCAGTGCAGACAACAGAAACCCAGCCTATCACACCACAGGAAACAAGTACGACCAGCTCATCATTGAACTCTTCTTGTCCAACAAGTAACTGTATTTTCTTTCCTAAAGACCTAGAGCATTCAAAATTTGAAAGTCATTGACATGTAATTAACAGCACATATTGTGACATGAGTGCTAACACTATAATCTGCTATGTGACTGAAACAAATGTCTTACCCTCTCTGAATCTGTTTTCATCATTTCTAAAATGGATGGAACATCACTGATCATGTAGAATCCTTGTGAGGATTAAAAGAGATGAAGAACTTGAGGCATAGGTATATGGGGATAAGTGATAGATACAATATCAACTATGACTATTACTTAGATGTCCAGAGTACACATAGGTGGCACTTTTAACCTGGTTCTAAGAATGGCCTTTGTGCTCCTAAAATTATAGGTAAGATTTTGTATGAATGCATACTTTTCTCATAAAGAAGAAAAAAGGGGTCCATTTTTACAGGTTCCATGGCAAAATTGTTATGAATCATACCTTACAGGGGAGATTAATAAATGCTCGTAACATGATTTAATTCTTACAATGCCTATTGCATTTGGCCATATGTACATATTTTTTGCCATACCTTTTATTCATTATTTCCTTTATCGCCAGAAAGCAACGCAAATATATTTCATGTTAATAGTGAAAATTCAATATATTTTTTATAATTATAACCAATTTTCTTTCTGTTGAACAGATGGGAATAGCATTGTGACCTAGCATTCAGATTGTGGTCGGAAATATAATGAAACTGTAAGCAAATTCCTTCCTATTTTATTAGCCATATTCACTTGTATGTCTCTCTGGAAACAAGTTATATTTAAAGATTACTTCTGTAAGGCTACCCCACAGATTGATTCTTTCAGTTTAAGCGATAAAGAAAAAAAGAATTTATTTCTTAAATAGGGGTCCTTTGATTAATTGGTAAAGTTCACATAGCTACAGGCAGACCAGCTTGTTAGTGATACCTGCTAAGTGATGTTTTACTCACACACATTCACACAACACTCACACTACAGACTTTCTCCTGGCCAAAAATTTGAACAAAAAAGAATGAACTAATTCAAGGAGAGTGAGTTGACATAACATTCCCAGGAAGACTTCAGTTAGCATTCGGGGAATAACATGCTTTGAGTCACTGTGGTGGCATGGAGGCTGTTCCAAACAAAACTATTATTAAGTGAAAGTGTGCTTGCTTTGACATATACTCCCCAGTATCCCTTTTCCAGCCTGAATGCCTTCCATATAGAAATTTTGAGGCCAATGCTGAGGGTTTTTTCTACCGGATGTAATAAGTTTCCCTATAGGATGACTTATTAAGATGTTAATGTGTTAAACAACTTTGTGATTGAGTAAATGACTAGGTAAAAGAGTCAGGATTCTGATTCCAGAGATTTAACTTTGATGCAGTAAGAAGCTTAATCCTTCTCACTGATCTTCTACTTGCTTTCTGTTAAAATATCTACCTTGTGGGATCTTTTTAGTATTAGAACTAAGCTATTGAAAGAGGCCTGGCATGATGCCTGGCGTGTTTTAAGCCTATCTAGGAGGGGGATACTTACAAACTGCACCAGGAGAGTTAAGTAAAATTTGCATTTCCACCTAATTGCACATTTTAAGTTCATTGTTAACCAGGGTTATGTCTATGAACGGCTACTTTCAGGCTAATTTCTATAGACATAGATAGAATTTTGAATTATGTTAAAAACATAAACACTATATTAAAGGCCAAATTTAATAATTCAGCACATTCAGATAGCATCAACAAGTGAACTTATCTATGAACAAAAATTGTTTTTTTTCTTTTAATATAAGAGGACATACCATAGCTTACTGAAATTTTAAAAACCAATATGGATAATTTACACCCTTTGAACTGTACATTTTGAGCTTTGACAAACACATGCACCCACAATAACCTCACACAAGCATATATAAAATATTTCCACATTTCCAAATACATATTGAGTTTCAAATTGTCTGAGAATTTCACCATGGTTACAACCTCAGGAGATCATTTGGTTTTTCCCTTCATGATCTAGAAGTAGACTAGAGCTAATAAAGACGAATGTGTTTGAGTATGTTATTTTAAGAAATGTTTTCTGCCCATAATTCTAACAAGATGCTTTTTCAATCTGCTGGTATTTCCTTAGCACATGAGCTTGAAACAAAATACACAGAGGGACACCAGTAAGTTGTACATTGGACTCGGCATTGCTGCCATGATATTGCTCATCATTTTGGCTGCCATACTTACCAAAAGTAAGTCGTTTGACCATTGTGCCTGAGGGAACAAAGTGAGGGAACAAAGTGAGATAGCCAAACTACCTGGGTCCAAGGAGCTTCACACACCATGTACTTTTGACTTCACATAACTTCCCTGTTTCATAACTTTGTTCCTTTTGTTTCTTAAAAATATTGGCCTGAAAAGAAAAAGTGAAATTTAAGTTCTCCATAGGAAAATAAAACACTAAGAAATAAGAGTTAGTTGGGTGGAGTTAGGATTTGGAAGGCAACAAACCACTGTACTAAACAGATTTGTTCCCCTCAAAGGCCCATTTTTGCTCCAGTGAAGGAAAATATTGTTGAGAGTCTTAAAACATTCACTTAAGCTGAAGGGGCAAATGAGACATTGGAGGGAAAATAGATTTCAGGCCAAGGTTGGAATAATGGGTTTCAAAAACTAGCCATGTCAGCCTCTATGAAAAAACCCCACAACTTCCCATTTAAAAAAATGAAATATGATTATTAAAAATTATATTAAAGTAAGTTTGGGCATGTGTGGGAATACGCTAAACCATTAATAAAAATGAGATAGTTTTCACACAAGTGCTTTTTTTGGGTTCTACAGAGTCAAAAGGTGTTATCTGAAATTATAGGGAAGAGTGTAATATGAGTTTTGTTTTTCTCTTTTAAAAACCATTCATCTAAATTTAATTTTTCTCTAAAATCAATGAAAAAATCCCAACATATCCTTGGGGAAGGATTAAGAAAATGAAGTAATAGCAAAAATAATATATATGTTTTAGAAATGGTCTCATGAATTCTTTGGCTGACATATTTTATTTTCTCTTCAACTCCTTCCCAATTTAGAATATTTATGTGGGAAAATAAAGGTGTTTCATAAAAGGTAAGCTTGAAAGGGTTTGTCTCAATGCTTTTTGATGTTCCCACTCTAATAAAAATAAAGAAAAAATACTCTCTGTTCCTCTCCCCTTTCTCCTGAACTCTCCATTTTACACCCTGGATCCTAAAAATTCTAGTTCATTGAGTTCCTTTCTCGCTGTCCACACCTTCCAGTGATATTTTTAGGTATCTATATTTCCCTGAAACTACTGCAGAAACAGCACCCTAACCCTAAACTCCCAGAGCAAGAGAAATCACAATAGAGTTTGATGAAATTAAGTTTGGATGAGTTGTTTGGTTTCTTCTTGATTTCACTCAGTGCTTAGTTTACTGAAAGCCTATTCTATTCCAAAGAGATGAACAAAACAGACACACAGAGAAGTATGTCACCAGGGTCCTTTTAGTGCTTCCAGGCAAATAGCATGGGGAGTATAGACCAGGGTAATAGGCTGTGTGGGTGAGCCTGATGGAGTAGGAGGCCACTGGCAAAGCTCTGGAGGAAGACAACTCCAGGCTGTAGCAGTCCCCCATCTCCTATTGTTCCACACCCAGCAAGCTCTGCTGCTTTACATTGATTATGTGGCCTTGCTTAAAGCCCAAACTGTACTAAAAGGAGCAGGGTACTTGGGGTTGGTAGAAATAAAAGGGGAGAGAAAGAGCATTTATAATGACACGTTTGGGGCAGCTATTTCACACTGACTCATTTTCAGCTGTTAACACCTAAATTGGTTCTCACATGTATGCCTGTTTCCTTTAAGGATCTGAGTTGAGTGAAGACTTTACATTTCAAATAATTTCTGGGCAAGCTCAGGTAATAAAAACCATCACTATGTACAAATTATAAAATAGCAGCTAAATCAAAACTCTACACACAACCTTTTTATATACTTGGTGTGTGAGTGTATGTGTTATGAAAGTCATCTAACTCATGGCATTCACATTTTGACCATAAAGACACAGTAATATTTTTGACACCATGATCCAGTACACTTATGTGAAACAGTATTTTACTACTTTTATACTCTGCTATTTTGTATTCTCTGTTTATCTAAATACAGGAAGTAGGCAAGTTCCTATATTTAATAACCCTCTATAAAGAGCACAATCCATAGTTGGAAATATACCAGCAAAACAATTTCATAGCCACCTTTGTGAATATGCATCTTGATTTAGTACTTCCATTTGATGTCCGATAACTTAGATTAAAAAAATATTTTTATTGATTTCAGAAAGAAAGGGAGAGGGAAAGAGAGCAAGAAAAACACCAATGATGAGAGAAAATCAATGGATTGCTTCCTGCATCCCCCACACTGGGGATTGGGTTGCAGCCCAGCATGTGCCCTGGCCTGGAATCGAACCATGGCTGAACCACTGAGCTATGCCAGCCAGGCCTGTCTTAGATTTTTGATTTATGTATCTAGTACATGGATCTCTTGAAGGAGAATCGTCTGAAAACATCTTAGGTGTTTTTTTCTAATCTTGCTTGTTAAACTTCCTCACAATATTATATTTACAGCTATGGAATCTCCTAGTCATTTATATGTTATGTGAATGGAGCTCTAGTGTTGCAAATAGTCAAAAGTGCTGTTCATTATTTGAAAATGATCTGCTTTTCACTTACTCATGTTATTCTTTTTGTAGCAAAGAACCTGTGACTGGAACTTCACAAAATGAAACTTCAGTGCACTACCAACCACATGGGAACCTTTGCTTTGAGAACGATCTTTACAACGTTTCTGAAGACCCAGCAGTCGTCTCTAAGACTTTAGGCCCTTGACTGCAGACTGCAATGACCAGATCTCACCATGTCAGTCCTTTTAAGCTCTAGGATGATTTTTCTGTCCATATTTCATGGCGTTCCAAACTATCTGTGGTGTTGGTTAGAGTGTATTCAACTCACACTGTGTAGTCAACCTCATTGGTAATTAGTCTTAATTTTTTTATATTAAAATTGGCTCAATTTTTCTGGTCATAGTAGAGCCTTCTCCTAAATATGAACTGAACACTTTAGAATTATATGTTCTGTACAGACCTTATGAATCCTGTATCCATCAAGAATTCTCATTGGGTAGACATGAAATGAACCAATACCTTGGTCACTAAAGCTGTCACAAAGGAGGGAATAGCACTTAAAGTTAGCAAATTCGATTTGTTACTTAAATGAATTCACTTGGAAGCATCCCATGATTAATTCTTGTTTGTTTGTTTTATCTGGCAATCAAAACATTAATTTCTTTTTTAAAAAATTTCTTTATTGATTAAAGTATCACATATTTGTCCTCAACCCCCATTCCAATCCCCCACCCCTTCCCACTCATGCCCCCACCTTCCCTATTGTCCTTGACCACTAGATAGACTCATATGTATGCACACAAGTCCTTTGGTTGATCTCTCCCTTTTATCCCCACCCTCCCTTTGCGGTCCAACAATCTGACCTATGGCTCCTTATCTGTTGGACTGTTCTTGTTCATCAGTCTTTGTTGTTCACCACTTCCCCTAGATAAGTGAGATCATGTCCTACTGGAAATATAAGAATAGAAAATGAGACAAATAATAATCGTTATGCTGAAAGGCATACGAATCAGTCTGTAAGTGAGTTTCTTTCTGGGCCAACAGTTCTTTTGAAACCCAGTTTCAATGTCAAACAGTTCCTTATGTGTATATGTCAGCAATGATATTTCAGTTCTGGATGGTGGACAAATGGTGGTAATGCAGGTCCTACCCCCTCTGGTTTGGTCCTGGGCAACCTGCAGTGATACCCAGCTGCTGACTGCTATTATGGCAAGGCGTTGTCAGTGTCTTCCATTTCTGGACTGCTTCTCTTCTGTCTTCATGGTTGGAGTAGTCCTGTCAATTTCTCTCTGTTGCCAGAATCCACTCTGAAAATATACAAACGTATTCTTGACCAAAAGTAAAAAAATGAATATTTTCTATAAACTTGACTTGGGATCCTTTTTTATTTTTTGCCCAAATGATTTTCCTCTGACTTGTTTTGACACCATGTGTGTTTTTCATGGGTGTCTTGCTGTTAGCATTACAATTAATTTTCTAAAGTACAAATTTTCTAGATGTAATTTACTTACAGGATATTTTTCCTTACATGATGTTCTTCTTTCCCCCTTTTTTGATTTAAATATTAGGAAGCTTTTGAAAATTTTATAATGTAGTCTTGATAGCTTTTAAATTTTAATTTTTTGCACTATAATATGACTGCTTTAGGTTCATTTTGTATTGTGAGATTTTATCATGAGATGAACTACCAATAAAAATTTTAGTTAACACTTTAGGAACATCTTTTTGTCCAGTGCAATTAATTTTTCTAGAATATTGGTTTATTTCAATTAGCCAATTTAAATGCCTGTAAACTTGTCTACTATTTTACAGTCAAATTTATTACTCTAAAACAATCTTATTTTACCATGTAAATATTAGTGGAAAGGATTATTTGCCTTCTGGAGTAGGCCAAAACATTACACTGCTTAAGTTCCCCCAAAGGTTTCAAATTATGGAGGAACACAGATTTTTATTTCCTTTATGGGAAATAAAGTCAGTGTGATTTTCCCACTAGATCTGTTTTTTCATGGCTCTGAAAATATGAGGTTTTAAGTGCTTTCCTTGGTACCAGGATGGGCTTTTAAAAGAGGAAGTTAGGATGGTGAGTGGAGCAAGTAAATAGGTAAAGAAAATCAATGGCCATGTGATTTAACACATGTATGCTACTTCAGATGGACAACCATCAGGGGTTCTGAACTAACTTTATTTATTTATTTATTTATTTATTTATTTATTTATTTATTTATTAAATATATTTTATTGATTTTTTACAGAGAGGAGGAGAGAGGGATAGAAAGTTAGAAACATTGATGAAAGAGAATCATCAATCAGCTGCCTCTTACACACCCCCTATTGGGGATGTGCCCGCAACCAAAGTAGGTGCCCTTGACCGGAATCGAACCCGGCACCCTTCAGTCCACAGGCCGATGCTCTATCCCAGCGTTTTTCAACCGCTGTTCCGCGGCACACTAGTGTGCCGCGAGATGTTGCCTGGTGTGCCATAGGTGCAGACAAGACAAGAATTTTATAATTTTTCACTATTTTGTTTACTTAATATTTCATAATAAAGTAATTATAAAATACTTTCTTTGTGTTTATTTGATTCCTATTCAAGAGAATTACTTTATATATAGTCAATATAGGCACAGAGTTAAATTTTTTAACATTTTCTAATGGTGGTGTGCCTCGTGATTTTTTTCATGAAACAAGTGTGCCTTTGCCCAAAAAAGGTTGAAAAACACTGCTCTATCCACTGAGCCAAACTGGTTTTGGCTGAACTAACTTTTAGAATGATGCAGTGCAGAAATAAATAAAAGGGCAAAAGAAAGGGGGAGATTAGAGAAAAAGGCCTCTGTAAAAAGTAAGTGTGCAAATATAATAGTGCTGTTTGAGAGAGTTACTAGTTTCAACCAGAATTCTAAATTGTCCCCAAACCACTTTGTTTACTAAAATTATTTTAGAAGGATGAATTTTTTATATTATTAATTCCAATGCTATTACGTTTCCACAAATGGATTAAAGTTTTGATTTTGCCAAGAGAGTTGAAGCCAAAAAAGGTAAGGATATTTTTAGCTACCAGAAACATTTTTCCCCCCTTCATATCAGAAACATTTTGACATGAGTAGTTCACAAGGCTGGGTAATAATTTCAATTTGAGTTAATTCTGAAATAATTAACACTTGATGTTCAATGCTACCCACACCAAAGTGGCCTAGGAGGGCAGGATGCTTGTTTTTGAAGGCAACATTTTTGACATGTTGCTACAGAATTGTGGACACTTTGAATATTGAGCTGTTTGAGGGAAGTGTATGCAGTTTCTGAGCACCCAGCTTATATCAATACATAGCAAGTATGTGCTTAGTGACATACCTATGAAAATTGGGGAATAAATTAAAATAATGTTTCCTAGAACCTCCCTGTGTGTGCTAGGGACGAGGAGGTGGGGGAAGAGCTAAATGTCTTTAAAACTTTATTTGAAATAGAAACCACTCTGGTCTGGAGTCTGCGTGCACCTCAGAGGCTCTCTGAGACCCGTCCTTTGCAACCTTGGCTGTACATTAGAATCACCTGGAAAGCGTGGCCAACTAAGCATGCCCAGACCCAAGTCAATCTCAGCTGTGGGGCCAGAAAGAGCCCCCCTCCCCTGCAAGGTGATTTCAATGGTAGCTGAGGCTGAGAACCACTGACCTCGAGAGACTTGGAGAGGGAAGGTGAGAGCTTGTGTTCTTCTGTGTGAAGAGAGCTCTGGAAAAGCATAAAAGATACAGACTGAGACAGAATATCAACAGCGGGCTGGGACAGGTGAACAACAAGTGGGCTGACCCAGGGTGACTAGATCTTTCCTGTGTCTGTCTTGCATGGCAACAGCATTAATTTCGTGGCAGCCCTGGGAATGAAAAAATGGACGCTGCCACGTGTTTGAAAGCTTTTCAGGAAGCCAGCCCGCAGCTGTCTAGCTGACTGTCCCGGCTTCCTAAGAACTAAACATTTTCTTCCACAAGTTGTAAAAGTAAGCAAAGCAGAAAGTCCCTTGGGCTCGTGAGGGTTTGCTCTAAGGTAACCCTCTTTTCTTTATATGGTGGACTGCTGAGACGGGGTTTGCTCTGTCTGGCAAATGCTAAATCTGCTGAGCCTAAAAAAGTACTGGGAAGCCGAAACCTGTTTGGCTCAGTAGATAGAGCATCGGTCTGAGGACTTAAAGGTCCCTGGTTGGATTCCGATCAAGGGCATGTATATTGGTTGCGGGCACATCCCCAGTAGGGGGTGAGCAGGAGGTGGCTAATCGATGTTTCTCTCTCTTTGATGTTCCTTTTCTTTCTTCCTTCCTTTCTTTCTTTCTTTCTTTCTTTCTTTCTTTCTTTCTTTCTTTCTTTCTTTCTTTCTTTCTTTCTTTCTTTCTTTCTTTCTTTCTTTCTTCCTTCCTTCCTTCCTTCCTTCCTTCCTTCCTTCCTTCCTTCCTTCCTTTCTTAATATATTTTATTGATTTTTTTACAGAGAGGAAGGGAGAGAGATAGAGAGCTAGAAATGTCAATGAGAGAGGAACATCGACCAGCTGCCTCTTGCACACCCCCGACTGGGGATGTGCCCGCAACCAGTGTACATGCCCTTGACCAGAATCGAACCCAGGACCTTTCAGTCCGCAGACCAATGCTCTACCGCTGAGCCAAACCGGTTTCGGCTCTCATTGATGTTTCTAACTCTCTATCCCTCTCCATTCCTCTCTATAAAAATAAAAAAAAAAAATAAAAAAAAAATAAAAAATAAATAAAAAAATCAATATTTAAAAAGTACTTGGAAGATGACAATTAGATAGTGCAAGTTGAAGATACAAGGAGGGGCATCGTAATTTTTGCAGTAATTTTTTTTTAAAGGCTAGAAGGCACTGCAGGACTGCACCTATTTCTAGAACTCTTCCTAGCACACAGAAAAGACTACTTTGAGAGATGGCAGTAAACTGGGTCTTGTCAGGGGCAGGAAGTTGGGAGAATGACCCTAGCAAATGCCCAGTGAGAGAGCCTTGTCAGAATTTAGCTGGATTTTTGTTCTTTTTTTTAGCAGCTATAGTGAGAGATAATTCACATACCACATGCTATTTCATAAATATGAGCCCTGAACTCAAGGTTAATTGACTCTGCCTTACACTTGAATATGGGTATCTGTTGGTTGTTATTATGTGGGCATACATATCAAGGGAAAATGTCAATTTCAGCCCAGTCTGCACCCTCTCCAATCCGGGACTCCTTGGGGAATGTCCGACCCCCAGTTTAGACCAGATCCTGCTCACCTACCTGCTTGCCTGTTCACCCCTAACGGCCTCTCCCCCCTTCCCTCCCTCCCCCCCCCCCCCCACCGCCGGCCTGGTCACCCCTCCCCCCAACCCCTGTTGTTCTGGCCTCTCCTAACTGATCCCTCCTCTCTCCCTCCCCCACACCCTCTGGCCTGGTTGCCTCTTACTGCACCCCATTTCGGCCTGGTTGACCCCATATGCCAGCCTGGTCACCCCTAACTGCCCCCCCTACCATCGTGGTCACCTCTCATGGTCCCCCCGCAATCCTGGTTGCCCCAGACAGCCTGCTGTTCAGTCATTTGGTTGTCCCTCACTAACCCCCCTGTATTGGAGCCCTAGCTGGTTTGTCTCAATGGGTATAGCATAGGCCTGTGAACTGAAGAGCCCCATTCTGGTCAAGGGCACATGCCAGGTTGTGGGCTTAATTCTCAGTGTGGGGCATGCAGGAGGTGGCAGATCAATGATTCTCTCTCATCACTGAAGTTTCTCCCTCTCCCTTCCTCTCTGAAACAAATAAAAATTATTGAAAAATGCATTTGATGGCATATAGGTGGGTGACAGGGAACGGCTGGAAGGAAAGACAGAAGAAGACCACATATTTTGAGAAACTCCAGGCTGTGATCTCATTTGCCTTTTGTAAAGAATCCTGGGCTTCTGCTGGAACCGGTTTGGTTCAGTAGATAGAGCATCGGCCTGCGGACTGAAGGGTCCCAGGTTCGACTCTGGTCAAGGGCATGTATCATGGTTGTGGGCACATCCCAGTGGGGCGTGTGCAGGGGGCAGCTGATTGATGTTTCCCTCTCATTGATGTTTCTAGCTCTCTATCCCTCCCTCTTCCTCTCTGTAAAAAATCAATAAAATATATTATAAAAAAAGAATCCTTGGCTTCTAAGTTTCCTAGACAAAAGTCAATCTCCAAGAGCTGAGACTTCTGAGTCAAACCTGGGACCTTTCAGTCCGCAGGCCAAATCTCTATCCACTGAGCCAAACCCGTCAGGGCTGGTGTCATTTTAATTCTCCAATTGAACTGGATACTTCCTGCTACGGTGTCTCTACTCCACAATCACAGAAATGGTGGCCACTTCCCTGAGTGCCATACCAGCACACCAGTGTGTCACACTATAGATCATTCCTCTACCTTCTTATTCAGGCAAGGGTTTTTATTCACTGTATGCCTGGTGATTTAAAAAAAAAAAAGTGAGATAAAGAGGGAATGTTGCTAGCATAATTGTCCTTCATTGACAAACTGATAACTAGTCCATAAAGCTGAACTGTTTTCCTGGCCGACAATGATTGCTTTATTTTCTGACTGTTTCCATTAGCCCTGCCTCCATTGTTCACAGGATTAGGCCACAAGTCTCTCTTAGGACACTGGTTCTCAAAGTGAGGTTCCAAGATCAGCCATGTCAGCAATTCCAGGGAATTTGTTAGAAATACAAAATTTTAGGTCCCACCCAGACTGAATAAATCAGGAATTCTAGTAGCTGAGCCCACACATCTGTGGTTTTTAAAATTTGTATATATTTTTTATTTCAGAGAGAAGGGAAGAGAGAGAGATAGAAATATCAATGATAAGTAAGAATCATTGATTGCCTCCTGAACACCCCTTACTGGGGATCAAGCCTGAAACCCAGGCATGTGCTCTGACCATGAATTGAACCATGACCTGCTGGTTCATAGGATGAAGCTCAACCACTGGACCATGCTAGTCTGGCCACACATCTGTGTTTTAATCAGACTTCCCAGTGGTTCAGATGCCCCTCTAGTCTGAGAGTCATTGCCTTAGTGGATCCTCCTTTACACTGGAGAGCAGCAGTGGTTTTTTTACTCTGCAAGCATTACTTGCACTTTTCCTGAAGTGGACCAATCTCACTCATCACCTGCATCTTACTCTCCTTTTTTCTTTTTTATCCAGGGTCTTTGGAAGAGTCTCTCATAGCCACTGTGGGTCAGAATGCTTATCTGCCCTACCACTATTCTTCAACCACCTCTGAGAACCTTGTGCCTGTGTGCTAGGGCAGGGGACCCTGTTCTGTGTTTGAATGTCAGACTATGATGCTCAGAACTGAAGGAAGAAACTTGAGCTATCAGAGATCCAGCAGATACAAGCTAAAGGGAATTGTCCACAAAGGAGATGTGTCCTTGTCCATAGAGAATGTGACTTTAGCCGACAGTGGGACTTATTGCTGCCGTATCCAATTCTCAGGCCTAATGAATGGTAAAAAAGCAAACCTGAAGTTGGACATCAAACTAGGTGAGTGGACTATGTATGCTTTCTTTATGAATGATCCCCTGCAGATCATGTTAAATAAACTAATTGTTCTCACTTCTGTCCTTCCCAATGACAGCCCTGGTGGTGGGCCCCTAAGACTTATTGGTCCAAGCCACATTTAATTCCTTCATCTATATTGAAACTTCATTCAGCAATAATTAAGTTGATTTTCATTGTAGAAATTCTTCCTTCTCTTGGTTTCTGAAACACAACTCTTCTACTTTATTGGCCACCCCTTTCAGTAATTTTTATTACATCTTCTGCGTGACTTTTAAATGTTGAGAATCCTCATTTTCCTCTTTCTACACTTCTACACAAAGACCTATATTCTATTGACTTAAATGCCATCCTTAGTATTGTTATAGGTTAGTCAGAAGCTAGAAAAATTCCAGGGCAGGAGGAATACGGAAACTGAAACAAGAAAATTAAAGAAGGTAGGTCAAACAATTTAGCAGCCTGCAGCCAGTTTGTAAATAGCAAGCCCTTATCTTCCCCCACCAAGGACACGTGAAATAAAATGGTTAATGTCCCCAAAGAATGCAGGAGTGAGGGGTAAAGGGAGAGAAGGAGAGTTATAATGCATCTACTCCCAACCAGATTACATAGCTTAGATCACCCTGAAACCAACTAAAAGACAGTAAAGAGGAAGGAGGAGAGAGAAAGAAGAGTGCAGTCATAATCATTCCACTGTTTTGTTTGTTTAATATATTTGTATTTATTTCAGAGAAAAGGGGAGAGGGAGAGAAAGATAGAAACATCAATGATGGGAGACAATCATTTTCTGCACACCCTACTGGGGGTTGAGCCTACAACCCAAGCATGTGCCCTTGACTAGAATTGAAACTGGGACCCTTCAGTCCCCAGGCCAATGCTCTATCCACTGAGCCAAATCAGCCAGGAGATCATTCCACTGTTTAGAGAAGCAAGTCAGCAGTTTTGTGATGTAATTATCAGGTGCTTCTCATATAAGTCTTGAAAGCCTTAACAAAGTAAGGGAGAGAGATCTTCGGAGTTAACCTGTACCAGGATATGTAGCAGAGAAATTTAAAAATAAGTAAACAGAATAGTAAATAAGACAGAAACCAAGGACGACTGGTCACACCCCACCACACTCATTTCTAGGATAGGCTGAGAGAGCCCATCTGCATGTTATGAAAGATGGTAGATCTGCTTGCCTTGCCTCTTTAATAAGTGTGCATACCTTACTTTTTTAATGAATTGGCTTTCTCACTATTCATTGGTTAGAATTCATTCACACCAGAATACAAGAATTGAGGTGGTGACAGCCTTCTCCCTCTGACTCAAGTGTCTGTGAGAGGTGCCTGTAATAACATCTCTAACTGTCAGAGTGTTAGTCAATTGATACTTCCACTTAGATGTCATCTAACACGTTCAGGGGACCCCTAGATTCTATATCATACCTTACCAGAATTTAAACTCTCTCTCCCTGGTCCTTCTCATCACCATATCCATATGGTTACTTAAGCCAGAAAACAAGGAGCCATCCTTGAATCCTCAACTATCCTCACCCCTACCACACATTTTAAGATCAGTTTCTACAGTCTTTCTCCAAATTATATCTAAAATTTAGTCTTTTTTTTTTTTTTTTTCCTCTCTGAGGTAAGGTAACCACCTTACTCTGAGATACAATCGATGTTTCTACAATAGTTCTCTGTCCCTCTCCCTTCCTCTCTTTAAAAAAATCAATAAAATATATTGATTTTTAAAATATATTTTATTGAATTTTTACAGAGAGGAAGGGAGAGGGATAGAGAGTTAGAAACACCAATGAAAGAGAAACATTGATCAGCTGCCTCTTGCACACCCCCTACTGGGGATGTGCCAGCAACCAAGGTACATGCCTCTGACCAGAATTGAACCTGGGACCCTTCAGTCTTCAGGCCAACACTCTATTCACTGAGCCAAACTGGTTAGGGCTGCATGCCTTTTTTTAGTACAGAAAGTCTACAAGGGCCACTGATTTTCAGAGAAGAGTAACTCATGAAAGATGAAGAAAATACTGGAGTAGACTAGATGGCCTTGAAAGTTTCCATTGAATCTCAACATTTATGTGTCTTTGAATGAAGACTCTCCTACAGATGCCACCTAATGCCCTCCTTCTCCTCACAGCAAGCAGTGGTGTGGCAGAGCTCCTGGGGAAAAAGGAAGTGCACTCCTGTGTGTTGTCAAGTTCTGCTTGGGGAGAACTCAGAGGGAAACGTCTCTGACCAACTTCTCCATTCATGGAGAGAACTGGGGCCATGTTTTTCACAGAAGAAGAAGCAGTGACTGGGATGTAATTCTGTTTACGGTGGAAGGAAGGCAAAGGGCTGCAGCAATCTGTTCTTGTCAGCCTCAGATCCCTTAGTGGGAACACAGTGGTTTCTAAGCTTCCATTCCAAGACTGTGGAGACTGGCTCTGCCTTCCTTATTTGTTGTTTCTGTGTGAGACATAAGACAAACTTACTAAATATCTTTGCAATGAAAACATTAAATATGCAGAAAGGTAGCTTCCTGGAAAGCCCTTCCATTGAAATACTCAGAACTTTGTCACCTCACTTCTTGGAGAATTCACAGACTCCAAGCTTCATCTGTGCTCTTATGTAGGCAAAAGTGGCTGTTGTTTCTGCACCATCTCCCATGTCAGGCTCTTGGAAGTCTGTTCCTCCCTTGTCCATTTCCCCCTTTCTGCAGAGCCCTCCCCAGCACAGAGGGAATCAATCAACAATAGGCACCTGTCACTGTCTGAAAACTGCTCCTCCCTTGTCCCGACCAGCGGGAGATCAACGTGGGGGTGAGGAGGCACCTAGAAGGGAATGATAGAGGACAGGAGACACGAAGAAATGGAGGCAAGACAGAGTTCTGATCAAGCCTAGAATTTTATTGTTGAAGCTGCAATTTATACCGGCTGTAGGGGGAGGTTGCCATGGGGACATTCCAAGGCGGGGCAAACTATGGAAGGGAGGATCAGGGAGGGGACTTTGTAGGGATCTTCCGGAGCAGGATGTGTCCTTAAGCGATAAGTTATCTTTAGCTTCTGGCCAAGCCACAGGGCACCACATGATCTCTGGTGACTGTGAGTTGTAAGAGGAGTTGGTTTCTAAGATGGAGTTGCTTGTATCAACTCTGATGGCTCCCAACACTCCCTCGGTGATGACCAACCTGCTGCTGTGCTGCCTGCCATGGATATTAGTCACCTGGAGGGAGGGGTCTTCAGAAGACACTTAGAACACACCAGTGGTTTTCCTCCTAAGGAGATTCTTACCCACAGAAATCTTTAAACAAGGGTAGGTATACCCGGATGATCATTGCAATGATGTTTGCAAAAATGTCTTTTCATTGATAAGGGAAGAGTTGATTATTGTGGTTCATCAGCACAGTGAGGCAGGTAAGATATATTCAAGGTGATTTCATCTTTGAGCTGTTTTGCTAATTTAACAAAGTTTTACCAGTGCTTACTATGTGCCAGGTAATCTAATGCTGAGACCAGAGAGACCAAATAGACACATCCCTTACACCATAGAACTTCTAGTCTGACAGGAAGGAGAATTCATTCCATCTATTAATTCTGTGAACATTTATGGCATCTACTTTGTCAGGTGCTATTTTAGTCCCATTAAATAGAACTGCGAGGAAGCAGATGAAAACCTTACTCTGACAAAGCTTATGTCACTTGTCAGAGGGGAATGCTTTATTGATAAATTTAAAAAAAATGTTCTAGAATAGTCTATTTAAGTGATAGAAATTTTTTCTTTACCTTTCAAAGGTCTGGGAGACCCTCCTCTTCTTGATAAGACCTGGCACATGCTCCTGGTCCCAGAAATATATAGAGGCAGAGGGAAAGGGCTCTGCCCTTGGTATCAGGCCTTTGGTGCCCATGGTTTCCAGTCCCCTGGTTCTATCCTTAAGTGAGGGGGCATGGATTTTAAAAAAACCTGGAAGAATGTACCCAAATGAATATGTTTACCCCACAGGAGTAAATGGTCAAGATACAGACTTTCACTTTTTCCTTTTAGGTGCTTGTGTAGGTATTAGATGATCTCTGTTTTTTTTTGTTATTAAAAGGCAAGATATAAGCATTAGAGCAGGGTTTTCCTGTCTGTCCTCCACTTCACAGAAAGACAGGAAGGCCGCTCTGTCTGTGGTGTAGTCACTCTGCCACACTGCTTCACTAATAAACTCTCTTTCACTTAAAATGAAAGATATGAAGCCTGGGACAGGTTAAGTAAGTTAAAGGTCAAGCTGGCAGTGAACCTGAGTGGGATCCACTTTCCATAAATTTCTTGAAATGAAACAGATGGCAGAAGGAGGAATGAAAAGCTACCGCCAGTGCCCTGGAGATGACAAGTGGTAACTTAATCACAAAGTAATAATATTGAATATATGATCTGTTTATAGAAGTGCTTTAGGTTTTTTTTTTTTCTCTCCCAGAGCTCTGCCTAAGAGACTCACCAGCTGTGAAAAGAGGGGCACCTTTATCTTCTGGAACTGAAAAGGTCTTACTATTTATTTTTCTTTTCCTTTTTCAAGGTTTGAAATTCTGGAAGCAGAAATTCCAAGTGGTTCCTCATTTGTACTTCCCTTTATGGTGCCGCACAGGTGTTGTGTTATTTTTATAAACTGAAGGCAGGGCCCTGCCAACAGCAAAAAGATCCAGGCTACTGGTGGCACATGCGAGAGGCAACCAATCAATGTGCCTCCACTCTCTCTAGAAGTGGATGGAGTGAATATCCTTGCGTGAGGACTTAAAAAATAAATTAAAAAAATTAAAAGGCGCCCTAGCCCGCTTAGCTCAGTGGATAAAGCATCAGCCTGTGGACTGAAGGGTCCCAGATTCAATTCCGGCCAAGGGCACGTGCCTGGGTTGTGGGCTCGGTCCCTAGTAGGAGGCATGAAGGAAGCAGCTGATCAATGATTCTCTCTCATCATTGATGTTTCTCTCTCTCTCTCTCTCCTCCCTTCTTCTCTGAAATTGATAAAGAAATTAAAAAAAAAATTAAAAGGCCATGTACATACCTTAATTTAAAAATATTTTATGGCGCCGAAGCCAGTTTGGCTCAGTGGATAGAGCATTGGCCTGCGAACTGAAAGGTCCCAGGTTCGATTCTGGTCAAGGGCATGTACCTTGGTTGCGGGCATATCCCCAGTGGGGGTGTTCAAGAGGCAGCTGATCGATGATTCTCTATCACCAATGTTTCTAACTCTCTCTCTCTCTCTCTCTCTCTCTCTCTCTCTCTCTCTCTCTCTCTCTTCCTCTCTGTAAAAAAAAAAAATATCAATAAAATATATTTATAAAAATATTTTATGGCCAAAACCGGTTTGGCTCAGTGGATAGAGCGTTGGCCTGCAGACTGAAGGGTCCCGGCTTCGATTCTGGTCAGGGGCATGTACCTTGGTTGTGGGCATATCCCCAGTGGGGGGTGTGCAAGAGGCAGCTGATCGATGATTCTCTCTTATTGATGTTTCTGGCTCTCTGTCCCTCTCTCTTCCTCTCTGTAAAAAAAAATCAATAAAACATATTATAAATAAATAAATTAAAAAAAAAAAGATCCAGGCTAACTTTATTGTGGGTGGTTGAAGACTGATCCCCCATAATCTGCAAGGTGTGCTGCAATTGACTTCAGGGTGTCCCTTGAGCTTATTTTCTATTAATTTTAAATTTTACTTTCACTTTTTTTTTCTTGGAAAGTTTTATCAAAGCTAAAATTTATTTGGGGCATACTCTGTGCTTGCTATCAAAACACTTTCACATACGCCTTTTCCTTTAATATGCAAAAGCAACCAGGTGAGGTATTTTACAGGTTGAAAAAGCAACATAACAAAAACCTCCTTCACTTTGATTTAAATTAAAAAAATTAAACTAAACCACATTACTTTGTCTCCAGATTTCTATTGAGAAAGTATGGATCCTTCTGGAGATAAGCTGAGATGCCCTAAAGCTGTAATTTTTAAGATTTTCCACCAACCTTTTCTGGGACTTGGTTGGTTAAGTGGGGAAAAGGACAGTAGCACCATTAAGGTGAAAAGTTCTCAAGCATAAGGAAGGCTTTGATTTGGGCCAATTTTCTCTGGAACCTGGGCAAAGAGCAGTATGAGTCAGAAATGTTAGTTCCAGGCTTCAGGATCCTCTGTAGTTACATTGCCTGCAACTATTAAGGGCATTTCAAGTTACTCATTTACTTACAGAAATTATTTCTTAGTTCTTGCTCAAATTCCTTCTGCTTATGGTGTGACTCTCTTTTTTTAGAGAAAGCAGTGAGATTTTTTAAAAACCTTTTTAATTATTTAAACTATTCATGTATGATGGTGGTGGTGGTATTTGTTTAAATATGTGTATGTATTACTCTAGTGCTCAGCAAACTCATTAGTCAACAGAGCCAAATATCAACAGTACAGTGATTGAAATTTCTTTTGAGAGCGATTTTTAAACTTAAACTTCTTCTAATACCACTTCTTCAAAATAGACTCGCCCAGGCCGTGGTGGTATTTTGTGTAAGAGCCCCACTCAAGGGGCCAAAGAGCTGCATGTGGCTCACGAGCCGCAGTTTGCTGACCACAGCGCTAGTGGGTTTGGCTCAGTAGAAAGAGTATCACCTCTCCGACTAAAGGGTCATGGGTTCAATTCTGGGTAAAGGGAATATACCTCATTGCAGGCTGAATCCCAGCCTCGAGGAGATGAGGCGTATGTGAAAGCCAACCAATCTGTTTCTCTTACATCGATATTTCTCTCTTTGTGTCTTTCCTTCTCCTTTCCATTCTCTCTAAAAACAAACAAACAAACAAATAAATAAAATCAGTAGAAAAATATCCTGGGGTGAGGATTAACCAAAAAATAAAGATACCAAGCAATGATAAATTTAAAAATGCTTGTTTTATGGGTGGGTCACCTTTGGAAAATATTTCACAGTATTTTGTATAATAATAAATAGCAAAAATATTAATGCTATTAAATCTCTTTGACCCAGCCATTTTTCCAAAATGGAATGTGGGGGAAATGTCTATAGTCATGTGATCATACAATCAGGCACACTGGTTTGGAGTGAGTATTCATCCAAAAGCAAATATGCGATGTTGTCAGTGTTTCTAAGAAGACAACACCCATTGTTTTGGTTTTAGGAAGGAAAAACCATGGTTTTATCATGAAATCTTTGAAAAACATTCTGCTGTGCACAGGTATTGCCCTGAGGCTGTGAGAAGAGCCCAGCTATTCCTCCCAATTTTCTGACATTTTTTGTCATACACAAATTCAAAACCTGGAGTGTCCATGGACATGCTATTAACATCAGAAAAATTTATATCAATTATATTGGGGCAAAGTGTAGCTCTATTTTCTTTTTTATTTATTTTTTATAATCCTCATCTGAGGATATTTTTCCTTTCATTGATTTATAGAGAGAGTGGAAGGGGTGGGCATAGTGATTAATAAATGGGAAGGATAGCTAGGCTTCAGAGGTCACCCTTACCCTTTGGGGGAAGGGAGAGAGAGAGAGAGCAGAGAAAGAAAGAGAGAGAAAAAAACTTTAATGTGAGAGAGACACATTGACTGGTTGCCTCCTGCACATATCCTGACCAGGCTGGGACCAGGATTGAATCTGAAATTCAGGTACATGCCCTTGACTGGGAATTAAACTCGAGACCCTTCAGTGCGCATGCTACTGAGCCATGCCAGCCAGGGATCTACTTCATTTTGTATTAAAGGTGCCAGCTTGTTGAGCTAAACTTTTTATTTTTATTTATTTTATTTTTCTTTAATTTTTTTTATTAAGGTATAATATGTGTACATATCTTTCCACCCCCCCCCCCCATGATCTAAACTTTTGAGGGTAAAGACTATAGGTTTGCTTTTTTCTTTTTCTTTCCATCAGATTTTCCAGTGCTTAGCATTAGGTGCTCAATGGGTATTTGGTGAAATAATGTTTGTTGAATAATAAGAACAGTTGAGTAGGAGTAGGCACTCTAGGCTTTCTCTTCTGTGTCGGTCCCACAGTGTGTTTTCTGTGGGTCCCATCCTATAGTCCTCTTTTTGGTCCTCAGCTTATTCATTATAAGTTGAGGAGTTGGCCCCATAAGAACCCTTTCATAGATAAACAGTCTCAAAATGTGCATGGTTTTTCGGCTCCAGAGTCTGACCTAAAATCAAGCTCTGTGCTGAATCTTATTTTTTAAAAAAAATATATTTTATTGATTTTTTACAGAGAGGAGGAGAGAGGGATAGAGAGCTAGAAATGTCAATGAGAGAGAAACATCGACCAGCTGCCTCTTGCACACCCCCTACTGGGGATGTGCCCACAACCAATGTATATGCCCTTAACCCGAATCGAACCTGGGACCTTTCAGTCCGCAGACCGATGCTGTTTTGGCTCTGTGCTGAATCTTAAAGACAGCCTAGCAGAGAACAAATGTTTTCCAGTCCACTAATATCTCCTTATAATTTATTTAATATAGGAAGTAGATACATTCAGTAAAGAGATTGTGGAAGACTGCTGAAGTTTGACTTTCAAAGATACTTCCCAATGGTCTGATGTCAAGGTGTGGCAAAAAGATAAAGAATAGAATGCTGGAAGAAAGTTGTCTTTATCTATAAAAACCCTTGGGGGAAACTACCTGAGGGGCTGGGAACCTCCTAATTTTCCTGTAAGTACTATCCTCTGGAAGTATGCGGAAGAGAAAATCAGAACTTTAGTGCTTGAGCTTTCTGTATATTATGTAGCATACTATGGCAACAATAATTGAGCCAATAGAAGATAAGGAAAATTCTAGGGGAGGGCCCAGAGGAAACAAGGTGACCAAATAGGTACACCCTGAACTCATATCTTTCCAGAACGTGTGGAAATTATTGCACAAAGGTCACTGAGGACCACCTGAAGACCAGCTGAATAGAAGTCGACCTCTAAGGTTATAAAGAAGGAGCCACGTTGAGACAGGTAAGTGTGAATATGGGGTCTGGGCAGGTCCCAAACTCCTTGTGTGGTGATGAATGAATGGGAGGGCTTCAGAGGTCCCCCCTAAAGAGCCAGAGGTCTGAACTCCACTTCAAGCTCCATAGCACAGGGCACTGTGCCAAAGAGTTCCTATAACATCCAGCTTTGGACACCAGTGGGGATTTTGTCTGAGATGGAGGAAGGGTTATGGGAGACCTAGCACTGTACTCGGAGGGTTCACATGAATTCCCGCCCTCTAAGCTCCAACACAGAGGCAGCAGTTCCAGAAGAGCCTGGGACATAAGGGGAGGAACTCAATGGACTAATTTTATTTATTATTATTATTTTTTTATTTTTTATTTTATTGATTTTCTTACAGAGGGGAAGGGAGAGAGCTAGAGATCTAGAAACCTTTGGTGATGGTTGAAGTAGGGTCAATAGTGTAAGTATATAAAGACAAAGCATAAAGGGAAAGTTAGTATCTAGGCTCACTTAACCTTTCCAAACCCCAGCTTCCACCTCCAAGAATGGGTTAGTAACAGCACCTGCCTAAGGGTGGAAGGAAAATGCACAGATTCCATGACACAGTAATTCTCCAGAAATGGTGGCTGTAGTATTCATGCATATTTAGGTTTAGTTTTGAGTTCACCCACAGACTTTTGTTCATCACAACAATCCTTTATGGGAGATAGAACAAGTGTTTTTGGCCCCATTGAAGGAATGAGGAAATCAAGGCTTGGCTCAACTTAGTTACTCACAGAGCTACCAGCTTCCTAAGTGGCAGAGCTAGGAACTGAACCCAAGTGAGGATGAAACTCTTTCTTGATGTGACCGCTGTCTCTCCCATGAGCTTGACTTGGGCTGGATCAGAAGTTGCTTTCCACATCTCTCAGTTAGAGACTGATGACAATGATGTTCATTCTAACATAAATGAGCACCACTTCCTTGCTTGATGCTATGTGCTGGTCCCTGGTATAGGCCTATTGTTCTTACCTGGGTAAGCATTCTAAAATTAGAATAGATTTTAATTAAGTAGATTTATTATTTTAATATATATATTTTAAAAAATATATTTTATTGATTTTTTACGAGAGGAAGGGAGAGGGATAGAAAGTCAGAAACATCGATGAGAGAGAAACATCGATCAGCCACCTCTTGCACAGCCCCTACTGGGGATGTGCCCACAACCAAGGTACATGCCCTTGACCAGAATCAAACCCGGGACACTTGAGTCCACAGGCCGATGCTCTATCCACTGAGCCAAACCGGTTTAGGCTATTTTAATATCATTGATTTGAGAGAGAGAGAGAGAGAAACATCAGTTTGTTGTTTAACTTATTTATGCATTCATTGGTTTATTCTTGTATGGAACCAGCAACATTGGCTTACTGGGATGATGCTTTAACCAACTGAGTTATCTGGATATGGCTAATTTGATGGACTTAAAATATCAAAAGTAAACTCATACAGCTCAGTTGGTGTGGCTCAGTGGTTGAGTGCTGTTCTATGAACCAGGAGGTCTCGGTTCTAATCCAAGTCAGGACACGTGCCCTGGTTATGAGCTCAATCTCCAAGAGGGGGCAAGCAGCAGTCAGCCAATCAATTATCCTCTCCCATAATTGATGTTTCTGTCTCTCTTTTTCTCTCCCTTCCTCTCTGAAATCAATTAAAATATATTTTTATAAAAGTAAACTGAAAGAAAATCAGGATTTTCTTCTTTGCGTTAAGGTGTAGAAACAAAGGGATAGGCTCTAAACCTGCCATGGATGAAGGAGTTATGATAGTGAGGGCATCAAACCCTCTATCCCTGGAACAAGAACCATTTAGTAGACTCTACAATGAGATTTTCCACCAGAATAGGTTTTCACATTATTTTTAAAAAAGGTATTTTATTGATTTTTTACAGAGAGGAAGAGAGAGGGATAGAGAGTTAGAAACATCTATCAGAGAGAATCATTGATCAGCTGCCTCCTGCAAACCCCCTACTGGGCATGTGTCCACAACCAAGGTACATCCCCTTGACCGGCATCAAACCCGGGACCCTTCAGTCTGCTGGCTGACGTTCTATCCACTGAGCCAAACCGGTTTCGGCAGTCTTCACATTTTTGAGTGTGGAAAAACTGCTTAGTCTCTGGTGGGACCCTGTCATTCTAATGCCATTGGGACCCATGCATGGTGATACACTGTACATGGACAGGTATAAGTACATGTACTGGTATATGCACCATTGAAAGAGGAAAGAATAGATCCTTTTCTGGCATATTCCCTTACTTACCCAGACAGCACAACTTCCTCTTGGACAACATATGGTTTACACAGCTTGGCTAGGCTGCAAGTGTAATTCTCAAAGAAGGAGAAGATCTCCTTATTCAAGTCCCTACCAAATACTTGTCTTTCTGACCTTAAACCTGCTCTTCTTATGGTGCCCACTTATATTCAGTATAGTGGTGGGGGGAAGCATTCATTATCCAAACTGTATGCTGTGTTTTTATACTCAATCCATCTGCTAATATTTCTTTTTTTTTTCTTAGTACAACTAACTAACAGATTTAAGACTTGGGGGAGCATGATGAAAAACATTGTTATTAATACTTAGATTGCTTCTTTTAATTTGTCTCTTTCCTTGTACGTGTCTGCACTGAGAAGCGTGTCTTCAATGCAGTCAGTTAGCCATAACTGAGCTACCTCCCTGTCACTGAAGTCCCTGCTGACCTGTAGGTGACCTTGTAGAAGGGAGGTGGCATGAGAGTGTAAGAGCAGTCATGAGGGGTTGAGTGCGAGGAGAGACTGTTCCACAATGTGACTTCTGTTTGTCCCACAGACTAGTTCAGGCCAGAATGGAGGTTGCTTTCCATAAACCCCCCTTTGATTGTCTGATATAATCAATATTCCTTCTGACATTAATCGGTGCACTTTTTTTGTCTCCTGCCACGCACCATTCTTAGAGCAGGCCTTTGTCCTTTCCTTGTCAAGCATGTAAAGTAATTTCCAATAGCTGGTAGCATTCATAAACTAGTATCTATGACTGTCCCCATTCTTTACTCTATACAATTATTTGTGCCCTGCCAAGAAGTGTGGTCATCCATTTTGTTTTGTAGTCACCAGAGAATAAGCTTGCATGTGAGTTTGTTTTTTTTTTTTTTTTTTTTTTTTAACTGTTTGCCAGATTGGAGTGGCCGGCTTCTTTTGTCATCTCTCTATGCCCCCCATTTATGAAAGTAGACTTTCAGTTTTGGGGTTTTGCTCTGAGTCTGTGTCTATGAGCACCAGGCCTGGTCCACATTCTCCTTTCTGAAATATTCTCCTGACATCATTCAATAAAATGCAGTCTGAGTCTTCGCTTCCTGTAGCATGAATGATGAAAAACAGTGATTCACATTCTGACTTAATCCTTGTTAATAGATAACTTGGCAATATAATTGAGGCTAGGGACTAACCATTGTGGCCACAGGGCAAGAAGAACCCTCTACTCACCAAAGGTCCTGTAGACGGTCATCTCAGAGCCCAAGGGTAAGTGCATCAGGACCATGGGAGGACTGGTCTTTGCTCTGGTGTTCCCCCCACTGAGCCTGGCTCTGGTTTCCTTCCTGTTTACTCCCTAATCTCTCTGAACATCGGGAGTCAATTTGGACTTTATGTATGGAAAAGGAGCTGGGGCTACTTCCAAGGGCAGCTTTGCCTGTTTGCCGTAAGTACAGAGCTCTTAGCAACCCTGAGCTAACAAAGACTTGAAGCCATTGTATGTGTTCTCCCATCCATAGCAGGGTAGGCACATGTGATACATGCAGTTAGGGTACAAGGAAAAGTTTCAATCTGAGAATTAAGACATGTCCCCATATCATCTGCTAAGGGAAAACCAAACAGTCCCTTTTTTTCTCTTCCTTTTAGGCTGATACCATCATGCTTCCTTGGGTAGTATTCCCAAGCCTCATACTACTTTGGGCAGGTAAGTGGATAGGTGGGCTGGGGTATGGAAGATTGGGCATGGGGGAGTGTAGGATGTGTGTGGGTGTGGGTGAGGAAGATGGATGTGCTTGGACTCTGTTGGAAGGTAATGGGTCAACTAGTGAGCAAAGAACAGGCTGAAATCTTACTCCAAAGAAATTTCTTAAATGATATTATATGAATCACAAAATCTAAGGCTAAATGTAACATTTTGTTATAACCTTCCATTTCTCTTTAAGAAAAACGGGGATGGGTAGGTAGTTGGATATATATGGACTTTTCACATTTTTGTAAGAAATAGTACTAGCATTTTCATGGTGTAGGAGGGGATGGAAAGGAGACAAGGGGATAGAATGGAAAAGAGACCAGTCTTTTATTTTTTCAGTTTTTGTGTGTGTTTTTAACAATGTGCAAATATATCTTCTAAAAATATGATATGGCCTGACCAGTATGGCTCTGTTGGTTGGGCATTTCCCCATGCACCAAAAGGTCTCTGGTTCAATTCCGATTCAGGGTACATGCCCGGGTTTCTGGCTGGATCCCAGGTAGGGGGCATATAGAAGATAGTCTATCAATGTCTTGCTCTCACATTAATGTTTCTCTTTCTCTCTCTCATTCTCTTTCTCCCTGTCCCTTATTTTCTCTCTAAAATCAATAAAAAAAATCTTTGAAAAAGCAAAAATAATATATGGTGTGTCCCAAAATATATATACAGACACTTTAATAGTCAATAACTCATTTTGAAAATAAAATGTATTGAAATAAAGTCTTTATAATTATTCAAATTATGTGTATACATTTTTGGGGACACCCTATATTTTAATCAAAACATTCTATGAGATAGAGACAATGTTAGGAATAGACACAACCTAAATTTAAAAATAATAACCACCAGATGTGATGTGATTATGGGGAAAAGTTCATTTAAATTATACTCCATACTAAATTTTTAAGTTAGCATGCTAGATTTGTAACCTTCAAATGTTGTGAGGCAAAATCAATTATAAAAATCCAGTGAAAAAATAGACTCTTATTTTACATAACAATCAGCATTTTATCTCAGAGCATTTCAAAACTCACAGTCCAAACCTAGCTGATTAGTTGGGTTATGTAAAGTACAGCATAGGAAATACAGTCAATAATCCTATCTAATAAAAGAGCAATATGCAAATTGACCATCACTCCAACACACAAGATGGTTGCACCAATGTGGACACAAGATGGCCACCACAATATGACCAGCAGGGGAGGGCAGTTGGGAGGGAACAAGCCAGTAGGGGAGGGTAGTTGTGAGTGATAAGGCCAGCAGGGGAGGGCAGTTAGGAGGGACCAGGCCTGCAAGAGAGGGCAGTTAGGGGTGACTAGGCCTGCAGGGGAGGGCAGTTAGGGGAAATCAGGCTGGTAGGGGAATGATTAGGGGGTGATCAGGCTGGCAGGCAGACGTGGTTAGGGGCAATCAGGAAGTTAGGCAGGCAAGCAGTTGGGAGCCAGCAGTCCTGGATTCTGAGAAGGGTGTCTGACTGCCCACTTAGGCCCCATCCTTCCCAAATGGGCAGTCGGACGTCCCTCGAGGGGTCCCAGATTGGAGAGGGTACAGGCTGGGCTGAGGGACACACCTTTCCGTGCATGAATTTCATGCACTGGGCCTCTAGTCCTATATAATAAAAGTCCAGCAACTGAACAATGGAATAATCAGAATGACCAGACCAACCAGTTGCTATGATGTGCAGTGACCCCCTGGGGGCAGAGGCTCAACACAGGGGCTTCCCCCTGGTGGTCAATGTACTCCCATAGTAGGAGTGCTGTTCAGCTGACCAGGATGAGTGGTGCTCTCACAGTGGGCCGATCCCCACAGGCTATGCACTCTCCACTACTAGTGCATGAATCTCATGCACAGCGCCCCTAGTATTTTAATAACTATGAATGGTCAAATGAGTACTAGACTTATTGGGGTGATCACTTCACAAGTTATATAAATGTCTAATCACTATTTTGTACACTGTCAACTAATATTGTATATCAATTATAATTTAAAAATAAAAAAATAAGATTAATTGATACATCTCAGATTTCATTCAAAGACCAAATTGACTGCATTTGACAATATATGTTTTAAAAATATTATATTTTTATTGATTTCAGAGTGAGAAAGGGAGTGGGAGAGAGATAGAGACATCAATGATGAGACAGAATTATTGATAGGATGCCTCCTGTATGCCCCCTCCTGGGGATTGAGCCTGCATTCTGGTCTGTACCCTGAGATGGAATTGATCTTTGACCTCCTGGTTCATAGATTGATGCTCAACCACCGAGCCACAGCTGGCTGGTGACAATATGGGGTTTTAATGCCACTAGCACTGGAAAGAGTTTGTGTTTTTTTTTAACAGAGAGGAAGAGAGAGGGATAGAGAGTTAGAAACATCAATGAGAGAGAAATATTGATCAGCTGTCTCTTGCACACCCCCTACTGGGGATGTGCCTGCAACCAAGGTACATGCCCTTGACCAGAATCGAACTTGAGAACCTTCCGTTCCCAGGCCAATGCTCTATCCACTGAGCCAAACCGGTTTTGGTTTTTAAGTGGCTTAATTTAGTACTTGATTGAATATTGTCCTATTCTTTGGGTTCACTATGGAAAATGGGCCTTGCTCAAGTGCCAGCTTTCATCTACTCATGAGAATGATTTCTACTTGGATTTTTTTGACCATCCTCAAGAGCATGATCAATCTTGGCTCTTCTGGAACCATTAGAAACCTATTTTCTAAAAATTGATTTCTGAAGAGTTTATTAGACTTCTGCCTATAAGGCAATGATACTTTATTATTTTTATATTTAAATTTTTTATTAAAGACATTGATTTGTTATTCTACTTACTTATGCATTCACTGGTTGATTCTCAGATGTGACCTAACTGGCAATCAAACCCACAACCTTGGCATATTGGGATGATATTCTAACTACCTGAGTTACCTGTCCAAGGCCCAACAATATTTTATTTATTTATTTAAAATATATCAATATTTTTTCATCAGTCTGGGTTTTGGGCTTGATCGCCAGTACTGATAGAATGTCATTTGGTTCAACATTTTGGAAATAAATTTGATAAAAATATTTCTTCTACTTGCCCTGGTAATTTCTATTTTAGAAATTTATCCTATTGGAAAACAATCTATACTAATAAAATGGTAATATGCTAATTAGACATCTTCCAGTCATCCAGTCCTCCTTCCAGACAGAGCCAAAGTGGTAGGGGCCGAACCAGAGGTGATTAGGGGCAATCAGGCCAGCATGGAAGAGCAGTTAGGGGTGATCAGGCCAGCAGGCAGAAGTGGTTAGGGATAATTATCCAGGCAGACAGAGGAGTAAGGGGCAATCAGGCAGGCAGGCACGTGAGCAGTTAGGAGCCAGTGGTCCCAGATTGGGAGAGGGATATCCCACTGCTGGTTTAGGCCCGATCCTGTACTGGGCCTACACTGGCAGTCAGACATTCCTTGAGGGGTCCTGGATTGGAGGGGATGCAGGGTGGGCTGAGGGAACTACCCCCATGCATGAATTTCATGCACAGGGCCTCTAGTCCTAAATAAATAAATAAGGTTAGCCCTAGCCAGTTTGGGTCAATGGATAGAGCATCAGCACATGGACTGAAAGGTCCCAGATTCAAATTTGGTCAAGGGCATGTACTTTGGGTGCAGGCTCGATCCCAGTCCTGATCAGGTCTCCTGCAGGAGGCAACCAGTCAATATGTCTCTCACAATGATGTTTCTCTCCCTTTGTCTCTCACCATTCCTTCCACTCTCTAAAAATCAATAGAAATATATCCTTGAGGGAGAATTAACAAACAAAAAAATTAAATTGAGTGCTATTTATAACTATTAATAAACCAAAATGCTGATAAAGATGTAAACAGTAAAACATAAAAACATTTTTATATTTAAGATTAAAGTCACATGATTACAAACAAAATAAACCATATCAAGAGAAGTAAGTGGGTGTAAATGTAAAATTCAAATATTGAGACCTCAGTTTTGTTTTTATTTGCAGATGTTGTAGTTTCTCAGACACACATGACTGGAGTGGTGGGACAGACTGTCACGCTACCCTGTAGCTACTCTACAGCTCATGAAATTGCACCCATGTGCTGGGGCCGAGGATCATGCCCTTTTTACAAATGCTCAGATTCAGTTGCATGGACTGATGGCTACCGTGTCACCTTTATGAAGGACAAGCGTTATAAGATGAATGGAATCATTTCCAGAGGGAATTTGTCTTTAACCATAGAGAATGCAGCCTTGTCTGACACTGGCATCTATTGTTGCCGTATTGAGTTCAGCGGATGGTTTAATGATTATAAAAAGAATATATTTTTAAAGATAAAGCCAGGTGAGTTTGTCTTTCTGTGATCACTTCATGTGCATGAACTGAGATGTTTACTGTTTGGAAATGATATCCTCTTTCTTTAAGAAAGAGAGAGGAGGTTTTGACAATCCTGTGTTGTTTTTTTTGTGTGTGTGTGTTTTTTTTAATAACTTTGGTAAAACAGAATTACTTACTTTGTAGAATGAAGTGTTAAAAGAATCTAGTCAAGAATGGAGATTAGAAAAAAAGAATGGAGACTAGAGGGCCTTCCCAGTCTGCAGACTATCTCTTAAAGCAGTGCTTCAAAAATACTGTTTAGCTCATGAAGAGGTATTCATGGCTCCATAGGGAGATGAGGTGAATATTTTTCTCAAACTGCCGTATTTTTCGGACCATAAGACGCACCGGACCATAAGACGCACCAGTTTTTAGAGAAGGGAAATGAAGAAAAAAAGATTCTGAAACAAATAGTGTCCTAAAATATTTTATGTGCATTAAAACCCAACATCACAGTCATAAACACATGTAATCAACCCTGTAAAGTAAACAGCAGCATTTAGAACCATTTTAGAGCCAGGCAAGCACACAGAGACCACACAGAGCCGGGCAAGTAAAAAAACTTTTTTTTTTTACAGTATATGTGTAGGCTATATTTGGACCATAAGACGCAGGGACTTTTCCCCCCGCACTTCTGGGGGAAAAAAAGTGCGTCTTATGGTCCGAAAAATACGGTAATTAAATGTAAACAACTGCACTTTTCCTCTGAGATGATGTCATTGAAAATTTATAAAATGAACTTAACATTTTAAACCTAACATGGAAATTTTCAAATGTATAAAGTAGACAATCTATACTAATAAAATGATAATATGCTAATTAGACTGGGAAACCTTCCAGAAGACCTTCTGGATGTTCTGGACAAAGCCATGGTGGTGGGGCCAAGGCAGAGATGGTTAGGGGCGAACAGGCCAGGAGGCGGAGGGAAGTTGGGGGTGAGCAGGCTAACATGGGGCAGTTGGAGGCCTAGCACAAAGCTTTTGTTCCCTGCTGCTTGATTAATCCTTACTTTCATGTTGATTTCTAGCTCCAACCACGGTTCCAGCACCACCTAAGGTCCTTACTTCTGCTCCTACAACTCCAGCGACCATGAAGAACCTCAAGACAGGTAAAGCCATTTGTTTCTGAGGCCAGAGGCCTTCTAGTAAGAGGATGGAAACTACCCAGGGCATGTGTTAAAATGTCCAATTCAAGGTAAAGGTCCTTAGGTGGCTCCAAGCAAGTGTTTCATAGGGTCTGTGAACCCTAATCTCATAGCCAGTTTTTGTAACTATAAGTATTTAGAGAATACGGAGACTCACTGTTTTTTTTTCTAAAGTATTTATTGTTGAAAGTGTCATAGATATTCCGTTTTGTTCCCCACAGCCCCCTTCTGGACTGTACCCGGTCCCCTCCCCACCCTATGCCTTTACCACACTATTGTCTGTGTCTTTGGATTATGCTTATACACATACAAGTTCTTTAGTTGATTTCTTCACATCTACCCACTCACTCCCAACTTCCTTCTGAGATTTTCTAGTCTGTTCCATGCTTTTAGGCCCATTGGATTTTTTTTTCTGGTCAGATTCTCAAAGGCATTCATTATTAGCCCAAACCCACCAGACCACTGATTTTTGATATCTAATGAGGATGGAGTGGATTTTGCCCAATGAGCACAGGTTTAAGAGGAAAATACAGGAAATGACAGAGAAAAATGGTCAAGTTAATGGCATTCAGTTCTCCCAAGGAGTTCTGAATAAGGACCCTTTACTTCACTCTGAAGTTAGACCCTCTACCTGAGAATAAGATTGCAGTGAAGTTAATATTCGCTCTGTCTCCTATGTCAGGAACCATGCTAAATACTTTGCAAATATTATATCACTGAATTCTTATGACAACCCTATGCACTGTAGGTATGATTCAGTCTTACTTTATAGGGTGCTATCAAGTAGGTACAGCACCAACATTAATAGTTGTCCTTTCAATCTTGTTGCATATACATTGTGTAAGCATTGAAGTAAACAAGTTTATTAGAAAAACTGGTTAGTTTTTCTCCTATTTATTATTCCTTATGTTTCTTTAAAAGCTGTTTTTGCATGCTTGCTTTCTCCTCCAGTTTATATTTAAATTGAAGGAAGAAAATTGGATTTTTTTCTTCCTAAAAGCCTCTGACTATACCTTAGAGCAGGGTCAGCAAACACTAGTCCAAAGCCATATTAGATTCAAATTAGGCCCACCAACTGCTTCATAAATAAAGTTTTATTGGAACAATCATATCCAATTATCTTTTCTATAGAAACCTTTACACTGATATAGTTGAGCAACTGCCTCTGAGATTATCCAGCCACCAGAACCTAAGCATTTATTCTCTGGCTCTCACAAAAGTTTGCTGACCTCTTCTTTAGATTAATCTCTTCCATGCAATAGACACAAATATTTGTTGAAAAACAGTTTTTCTTCTTCAAAGCAAAAATTAGCTCAATTCCAAATTAAACTAGATCTCTCCAAAGAAGAGCTTTCAAATAAATGGACTCCTCTTTTATAGTCAGTAGAGTTAGATTTAAGAAATCTTGTATCTGACCCAGTATCGCTCAGTGGTTGAGCATTGCCCTATGAATTAGGAGGTAATAGTTTGATTCTGGTCAGGACACATGCCCAGGTTACTGGCTCGATCTCCAATGTGGGGCCTGCTGGAGGCAGCTGATCAATGGTTCTCTCTCATCATTGATGTTTCTATGCCTCTTTTGTTCTCCCTTAGTTTCTGAAATCAATAAAAAATATATATATTTTAAAAATAAAGCTTATTGTAAAAGAAAAATAAGATGTTTGGTGAGAAAAAGTGCCACATATTTTAAATAAAAATTTAAAATATATTTTTTATATTGATTTTAGAGAGGAAGGGAGATGGATAGAGAGGTAGAAACATCAATGATGAAAGAGAATCATTGATTGGCTGCCTCCTGCACACACCCCACTAGGGTTCCAGCCTGCAACCCAGTCCTGTATCCTTGACCAGAATCGAACACGGGGCCCTTCTGTCCGCAAGCCAACACTCTAACCACTGAGCAAAAAAGGCTAGGGCAGGGCCACATTCTTGAATCAGGCTTTCATTGATTTGCTTCTGCTTTTGAGCCATGCATTGTTGTTTAGGCTTAATTCTAGCTTCAGCTCTTTCTCTGAGCAGTTGGAGACCTTCTGTAAGTGAGTTGAAATCTTACACCACCTCTAACTCTGCAAAGAGTCAAAGATATTACCTGTGGTCTAGTTCACCTTCACCCAAATGTATATTATATAAATCCTTCCCATGATCTTGCATCTGCTGGTGGGTCTAAGTTAATCCTCATCTGTGGTGCAGGCCACTTGAGAGGGTACCCTCAAATACCTGAATTTAATGCTACTTATTTGGTAAACATTTTGGATCTCGGAGCTGCTGTTTAACTAAGTCTTAGTCATTCACCACTGAGAAGACTAAGACAGGTCCAGACTCTAGGTATTTTCTGTACCTCACAGATGTTTATCTGATATGCATGGATGATCTTTTCACAATAATTCAGTTTTAATTCTGGATAACCATTTTCATCTTTGATTGTCCTGGAGTGCATGTTTTCCTTTGGCCAGATGGTTTTCAGATTTTAATTGAGAAAGGATAAGGACTCTGAGTTCAGGAGAGGTTGGTGCCCAGTTATGCCTGGGGACAGTCTCTCATTGGTTTAATTGATATAAAGGCACAGCACAAAGCTCTTGTTCCCTGCTGCTTGATTAATCCTTGCTTTTATGTTGATTTCTAGCGCCATCTAAGGTCACCAGTGTTCCAACTCCGCCTAAGGTCACCAGTGTTCCAACACCACCTAAGGTCACCAGTGTTCCAACATCACCTAAGGTCACCAGTGTTCCAACACCACCTAAGGTCACCAGTGTTCCAACACCACCTAAGGTCATCAGTGTTCCAACACCACCTAAGGTCATCAGTGTTCCAACTCCACCTAAGGTCACCAGTGTTCCAACATCACCTAAGGTCACCAGTGTTCCAACACCACCTAAGGTCACCAGTGTTCCAACTCCACCTAAGGTCACCAGTGTCCCAACACCACCTAAGGTCACCAGTGTTCCAACACCACCTAAGGTCACCAGTGTTCCAACTCCGCCTAAGGTCACCAGTGTTCCAACTCCGCCTAAGGTCACCAGTGTTCCAACACCACCTAAGGTCTCAACCTATGCTCCTACAACTCCAGCACCCACACGGAACCTTCAGACAGGTAAACTTATGTGTTTCTGAGGCTACAAGCTTTCTACTGAGTAGATGAAGACCACCAGAGTATGTGTTAAGGTGGAGTTGCCATCTATGCTAAAGGCTTTTCCCTGGGCTCCATAGGGCCTCATGTGACCTGTGAAACCTTGTCCCATATTACATGCATCTAATAGGTATCTTCAGAGTGAGGGGACCCATTTTAAAAAAATTGGATTCTCAAAGGATTTCTTCATTAGCCAAAAAGCCCAAGACTGGTGATATTGGACAACTAATGATATGTATTTGGTCCACTTGGTGTTGGTTTACGAGTAAAATTTAGGTTATTCCAGAGAAGAAGAGAAATCTGAGTGTTTTTCCTTTAGTTCTCTTTGGAAGGCAGCTATACTCACCACTATACCACCAAAGCTGCCCTTTAGTTCTCTTTGAAGTTGGACCCTTCATATAAGGATAACAAGCCCACCATTAGTTTTACCTATAATATTTTATTGAAAGAATCATTTCTAATCATTGTACCATCAGGTCTTTGGCTGCTTTCACATCGATAGAGTTGAACAATAGCTACTGAGACTATAGCCTCCAAGCCCTAACACTTGCCTCTGGCCATTTACAGAAGGTTTGCTGACCTGTGCTTTAGATTAATGCCTTGCATGTAATAGATGTGACAAATATTTGTTGATTTATGTTTTTTTCACTTCATGGCAAAAATTGGCTTGATTCCAAATTAAACTGTATCTCTCCAAAGAAGAGCTTTTATCTCACCATTGGCCTCCTCTGCAAAGGTTCTTGTTTTTCTAGTTAGTAGAGATTCAAGGAAACTTCTCGTGGGATGCAGAGGTGCCTGGTGAGAAAAAAAGTACACATTGTTGATCAGGCATTAATTGATGGCCTTTTCTGCCAGGCACTGTATTTGTGCTTAATTCCACTGCTACCTCTCTCTCTCTGGGTAGCTCTGAGGCCTTCTGTAACTGCTTTGAAATCCTAGATCTGCTCTGTCATGGAAAGAGCCCAAGTTATTACCTTTTTCATCTCTTAGTTGGAAAGGAATTATTGGTGGTTTAATTCACCTTTCAACCAAGTGTATAATGTATAAGTGGTCCCTGTGATCTAGCATATACTTGTGGTGTGAGTTAATTTAGGGTGCAGGACTACTGGGAGGGTATCCTCAGGACTACTGAAATGAATGCTATTTATTGAGTAAACATTCTGGGCCTGAAACTACTATTTAAATCTTAGACATTCACCAGAGAGAGGACAAAGTCATGTCCTGGCCTTAGACACTTTCACCATCTCACCAATGTGTAGAAGGATATGTAAATCTGATACACATGGCTGGTGTCTTCCAAGTGCTTCAGTGCATGATCTGAGTAACCTTTTTCACATCTGAATCTCCTAGAATCTATACTTTTCAATGCACCTGTTTCTGCTTTGAAAGCTGGTCCTCAATCCCAGCCCTGTCAGATTCTAGTAGACTAAGGATAGAGACTCTGAGCTCAGGGGACATTAGTGCCCAATTCTGTAGGGGACAGTCTCTCATTGGATGTTTGTGTGTGTGTGCAGGCCCAGCACAAAGCTCTCATTCTCTGCTGCTTGATTAATGCTTGCTTTCATGATGATTTCTAGCTCCACCTAAGATCACCATAGGCCCAACATCACCTATGGTCTCCATGTCTGCTTCTACAAAGCCCACCACTAGTTTTATCTCCACAAAGCCAGCAGGCGGGTGGCAGAAATTCAAGACAGATAAACTGATATGTTTTTCAGCCCTTGTTTTTATTTTATTTTATTTTATTTTATTTTATATTTTTATTGATTTCAGAGAGGAAGGGAGAGGGAGAGAGAGATAGAAAATCAATGTTGAGAGAGAATTATTGGTTGGCTGCCTCCTATACACCTCCTATTGGGGATAGAGCACAAAACCTGGCGGTGGGCCCTTGACCAGAATTGAACCTGGGACCCTTCACTCTGCAGGCTGACACTTTATTCTCTGAGTCAAACTGGCTAGAGCCAGCCCTTGGCCTTCTAATGAGAGGATGTAGATTACCAAGGCATGTGTTAAGGCAGAGTTACAATCTAAGGTATGAATTCTTTCTTAGTTTCTAAATATGGGCCTCACAATATCTTTGAATGTCTGTTCCATATATATGCACTTTTAAAAAAAAAACCTATAAGTAGTTTTAGAGTGAGGGAACCTTTTTTTTTTTTTTTTTTTTTTTAAACAAATGAGATTCTCAAAGGGATTTTTTTATTACCCCAAATCTCAGACATCTTGGACTTCTAATGCAGATGGTGAGGATTTGGCCTAATGGAGCACAGGTTTATGAGGAAAGTCTAGATTATGCTAGGAAGTAGAGATAGGCTAATGAGAGTCTATCCTCATGTTCTAGACATTTTCCCCACCTCACGCATGTTTATGAAGATACATCTGATATGCATGGTCTTCAGAGTGCTTCAGTGTAAATTACAGGTTTCCCTTTTCACCTGTGAAACCCCTGGGAAATACACTTTCTCATATAGCTGATTTCTTTTTTTCAGTGTGACTTCAAGCCTTCCTCTGTCAGAGTGTATTTGAGCAAGGACAGGAACTCTGAGCTCAGGGGAGATGAGTGCCCAATTCTGGAGGTGGACATAGTCTCTCATTGGTTTTGTTGAGTTCATGCCCAGCATAAAGCTCTTGTTTTTTTCTTCTGGATTTATACTTGCTTTCATGTGGATTTCTAGCTGGACCTGAGCTCACCAGAGTTCCAAGATCACCTAGGGTCTCCTCCTCTGCTATAGCACCAGTTCATCTGCAGAATAGCCCAAGAAAGAAAGTGATGTGTTTTTGAGCCCAGAGGCCATACAATGAGAGGAGGTAGACCACCCAGGCTATTATCATTAGGTGGAAGTATAATCTAGGATTAATGTTCTTCCCTGGGTTAGAAATGTGAGCTTCATAGTAGCTGACAGTCCTCATTCCAGATTTCTTGTTTTCTTTGTAAAGCTAAGTATTTCCAGAGTGAAGAGAACCCATAGTTTCTTTTAAATCAGATTCTCCAGGGGAATAATTATTAGTCCCCAAGCCCCCAGACCATTTCTCTTTGATATCTAATGAGATTGGTGTGGACTTGGCTCAGTTGAGCACAGATCCACAAGGAACTTGAAGTGGAGATTCTTTATTCACTGTGAAGTCAGAGTCTCATCTGGAAGGTAAGATTCATCAAGATGATCATTTCCTATATTCTGTGTGACAGTATTCATTCTAAGTTTTTTTCTCTCTCAATATAAACGTTAATTTACTTATTATTTTAAATTACAGTTGATATACAATATATTAGTTTTAGCCGAAACCGGTTTGGCTCAGTGGTAGAGTGTCGGTCTGCGGACTGAAAGGTCCCAGGTTCGATTCTGGTCAAGGGCATGTACATTGGTTGTGGGCACATCCCCGGTAGGGGGTGTGCAGGAGGCAGCTGGTCGATGTTTCTCTCTCATCGACGTTTCTAGCTCTCTATCCCTCTCCCTTCCTTTCTGTAAGAAAAATCAATAAAATATATTTAAAGAAAACCAAAAAAACAATTTATTAGTTTTAGATGTACAACCCCATGATTAGATATTTATATAAGTAATAAAGTGATTGCCCTGATAAATTGAGAATCCATGAGACATCATATGTAGTTATTATACTATAATTGACTATATTACTTGTGCTGTATTTTACATCCCCCTGACTATTTATGAAACTGCCAATTTGTACTTCTAAATCCCTTGACCTTTTTCACCCATGCCCCTAACCCATTTTCCATCTGATAAGTTCTTTAGAAGTATATTACTTGATATTTATGACAGCCCTACCCATTGTAGATGTGATTCAATTCTCTTTAATATTTGTTGAAACCCAGGCACAGCGTTTAATTTCATTCTTGAAAGGCATATGGGTAGGAAGTGGTTGTATCAGGATTCAGTCTCCATTAGTTTGAATTTGGGACTTTGGTTATAAGTACTGGCTGGTGTTCCTACCATGAAGCCTGAAGTTATATTAGGATGAATATGTCCTGATCTGACACCCTCACTGAAAAAGCCCTTTATATAATACCCTGTCTTTTTATGTCATTCAGTGACTGTTTTGCTTCTAGCATTCTTTACTTTAGTATTCAGCATAAAAATTTAAAAAAATGCTGTTTATACTGATGACAAAGTTAATATCTGATTTTAGGATTTTAAAATTTAGGCTACATGCTTCACACTTCCAAGTTTCTGATAATTAAGAGTTTAGATGCAATACAAATAGAGAATAATTTGATGTATGGGTGGGGAAATAGGTTGGCCTCCTGAGGACAAGTTCAGGTTCAAACCTTCTATTTTTAAGAATAAAAAGATAACACTTAGTGAAGATTCTCAAAGCCTTTCAAACTCTTTGACTCCTTGAGGTGATCTGGATTCTGAAGAGTAACAGAAATGTCTCAACCCCTTAGCCAGTGAAATCTGATGAACATTGATTTTCCTTAACTCCCATTGAGCCTTGTGTATATTTAAACCAGGAGCAATCTGAAGCATTTGGGTGATGAGCTGAGTTTGGAAGAGAAGGCTTCAGGTTAGAACTCAGATTTTAGAGCCATAAAAGTATATTAGAAAAATAGCTTTGGCCAAAACCGGTTTGGCTCAGTGGATAGAGCATCAGTCTGCGGACTGAAAGGTCCCAGGTTCGATTCCGGTCAGGGGCATGTGCGTTGATTGCGGGCACGTCCCCGGTAGGGGGTGTGCAAGAGGCAGCTGGTCGATGTTTCTAGCTCTCTATCCCTCTCCCTTCCTCTCTGTAAAAAATCAATAAAATATATTTAAAAAAAGAAAAAAAAAGAAAAATAGCTTTGTTCCAGGCAGCTGAGCATATTAGAAAATCTGTTGACTTTCTTAATATTGATTTAGCTTCTTTATACTTATATAGTTTGACATAGTGTATGTCTGTAAAAGTGTGAGGATTAGTGAACTTGGTTTAATGAACATACATAAGTTTTTCTTTTTTTACTTCATTTAAAGCAGAGATTCAGAAGAAAAGATCTGTATGACTTCCTGAGGAATATTAATTGGTTATTAATTGAATTGAGCCTTCTTTTTATGCTGATAATTTCATAAGGGGTTTGAGTCTAGAGTTGAGCTTTACAGTACAGAAAGGAGGTGAGCACTGGAGCTAATTCAATTCAGAGACATTTACTTTTACATCCACTTCCTGTCTGTCCTCAGCACATGTTCGTTTCCTAAAATATGCATGAAATGGTTGGATGTAAGATTATAGGAGAAAGGGAGCAAAGAAAGATGCCCACAAAAAATCAAACTCAGGGGAGAAATTAAGGTAAAAGAGGCTTTTTGCAGAGACCTATATTGGTTAGATTGATCATCTGACTTTCTTGTACTGTCCTGTTCTTTGTTCCTAAAGAGAGTCACATCCTGTTATAGGGTTCAGTATTGGAGGAAAATATGAAATGGGTTCAGAAGATAAGGAAGGGTGATGTAGAAATGTGAAGGCGGTGGTGGGAAAGAGGAAACAGGAAGACTGATGAAAGGCAAAAGGAAAGCCCAGGTTTGAGAATTCTTGCCCAGCCCATTCCACTAATTTGCTCTAAGTTCTGTGGTGCTCTCTGGGAGGGAATATATGATTTTATAAGGAGGCAAGTGATGCATAGTGGTGTGGTTGAGAATTCTTAGTGAAGGTTTTTGGTGAGAAATGGAAGATGAGTCAGATAACACAGGACATCAGTCATACAAAATGAGTGAGCAGAATGCAACTGCAGAAGGAGCTGGTCACAGTTTACCAGGAGTCTGACTTAGAGGGCTGTGAATCATTACCAAGTTGAGAGACTGGGCAATGTGGTCACCTTGAAGAGACTTCAAGAGTTAAATATTGTGATGATGTATTCCATGCTGGCACATATGTGGGTCTCCATGAAAAGATGTGTGGATGGAAACTTGAATAATGTCAGAAAATCTAAATTGGGTTTATTGTGAAGATGGGACAAGAGACTAGTGTAAAGCCGCAGGCCTTGTTTTATGAACATGAAAATGTCCTTTGTGTGGATAAAAGCATAATTTGGTATCTTACATAAGACACACTGTCATAGGCATTAAGTATTTAGAGAGATCTAAAGAGTATGAAAAGTGTGAAATAATTCTATCTATAGATAACTATCTATCTAAAACATTATCTATATCAGATTTACTCCTGATAATAAAATACCTAGATAGAAGTGCAACGCCTCAATGTTATCTTTGAATAAATTTCTAAGAAAGAGTTGAAGGTAATTCCCAATTTTAGGTTTGTTGCCTATTTTTGTTGGGGCTGGAGATTTTTCTCTACAAATAGAACAGAGCTCTTTCGTCCTTTTTATTTCAGAAACCACTTCATCTTCTGCAGTGCAGACAACAGGAACCCAGCCTCTCACACCACAGGAAACAAGTACGACTAGCTCATTGTTGAACTCTTCTTGCCCAACAGGTAACTTAATTTTATTCCCTGAATACCTGCATTCAAAATTTGAAAGTCATTGACATGACATGTAGTTAACAGCACATGTTGTGACATGAGTGCTCACACTAGCCCCTCTAATCTGCTATGTGACTGAAACAAATGTCTTACCCTCTTGGAATCTGTTTTCATCATTTCTAAAATGGATGGAACATCACTGATCATGTGGAATCCTTGTGAGCATTAAAAGAGATGAAGAGGATTAAATGAGATGGGACATAGGTATATGGGAATAAGTGATAGATACAATAACAACTGTGACTATTACATAGATGTCCACAATACATACAGGTGGCACTTTTAACCTGATTCCAAGAATGGCCTCTGTGTTGCTAAAATTATAGGTAAAACTTTATATATAATGCAATTTTGGGCCCATAAAGAAGGAAAAACTGTCTAGGACAAAACTGTTAAGAATCACACCATACAGAACAGATTAATAAATGCTAGTAATTTGGTTTAATTCTCGCCATGCCTGTACATTTGGCCATTGATATATTTTTTGGCCATATTTTTTACTCATTGTTTTATTTATAGCCAGGAAGCAATGTGAATATATTTCATGTTAGTAGCAAAAATTCAATATATTTTTTTTATAATTCTAACAAATTTTCTTTTTGTTGAACAGATGGAAATAGCAATGTGACCCAGCCTTCAGATTGTGGTGGGCAATACAATAAAACTGTAAGCAAGTTCCTTCTTATTTTATTAGTCATATTCACTTGTATGTCTCTCTGGAAGCTAGTTATATTTAGAGATTACTTTTGTAAGGGTACCCCACAGATTGATTCAGGTTAAGCGACAAAGAAGAAAAGAATGTTTCTTAAATAGGGGTCCTTTGATTAATTGGTAAAGTTCACATAGCTACAGGCAGACCAGCTTGTTAGTGATACCTGTTAAGTGATGTTTTACTCACACACATTCACACAACACTCACACTACAGACTTTCTCCTGGCCAAAAATTTGAACAAAAAAGAATGAACTAATTCAAGGAGAGTGAGTTAACATAACATTCCCAGGAAGACTTCAATTAGCATTAGGGGAATAACATGCTTTGAGTCACTGTGGTGGCATGGAGGCTGTTCCAAACAAAATTATGTATGTGAAAGTGTGCTTGCTTTGACATATGTCCCCCAATATCCCTTCCCCAACCTGAATGCCTTCCATACAGAAAATTTGAGGCCAATGCTGAGATTTCCTCTACCTAAACTTCCCCATAGGATGACTTATATTTATTAATTTTTGAAATATATTTTTATTGATTTTAGAGACAAAGGGAAAGGGAGAGAAAGTTAGAAACATCAATGATGAGAGAATCATTGTATGTTTGCTTCTTGCTTGTCCCCCTTGGAAATCAAGCCCACAACCTGGGCATGTGCCTTTTCTGGGAATGGAACCGTGACCTCCTGGTTCATAGGTTTGATGCTCAACTACTGAGCCATGCCAGGTGGGCAGGATGACTTATTAAGGTGTTAATGTCTCCAACAACGTTGTGATTTTGAAAAGTATTCTTCTTTCCCACAGTGATTTTGAGATAAGTATAAGTCATCTCTAGTTTCATGATGCTCATAAAAGTCTTTCATTTGCAAATAAGTTAGGCTAGATTATCAAATAGGAGCTTATTCTTTTGACTCTCTAATAGAAACCACCTTCTTTTATAGATTTAAATAACTCTTAGAAGCAGCTATCAAAAGTGTTTGAGGTATGAGAGCAATCCCCTTCCAAATGGTGAGAAATGACAACCTAGCTGTAATAAAAGAAATTCAAGCTCATGCAAAGTGGGATTATTTAGAGTCAAATGACTTTATGTTGTATATCTTAGTGACAGTTTGAATACCATATAGGCATAACATGAAAAATGTTAACAATTTATATGCCTTAGACTCTGATCTGATAGATGTGGGCCGAATTTGTATATACCTCAAAAATATCAGAACTGCCACTATGGAAATGATTGCTATTTGGCCACACTTGTACTGAATTAGAAACACACACATTCTGAATGGTGACCTTGTTTTTGATCTCAGCTACCTGTAGGACAGTTTTGTTTAGCATCAAGTAGAAGCAATTTTGATGCAGGTTCATAGCAGGTTGTAGTGGAATCATGGACTTTTTGTGCATTATTTCTGAGGATGTCAGCATGTCTGCCTGGTATCTTGAAAACATGCAACATGTATTTTGACCCAATAAGTAAACTTTTAGGACATATATTAAGGAGAAAAATTAAACAAATACATGAAGTTATATAGGAAAGTATGTTCATTGCTGCTATTTATAATCATGAAAATGTTATAAAACAACCTCAATCCTCAATAGTAAGGGATTAAGTACTTTATTAAGCTCACCTGCATATTGCTATTAAGAATGTCTCTTGTGTTAACTGACTGAACAATAATTCAAATAGAGTATCCAAGAAAAAAACAACACCACTTGGGCTTCTTCCTTGGAGTTTTGCTGGCAGCTCTCAGTATTGCCAAAGGCCCCAACTCACTCTTTCTGTCTTCTTTCAGAGTCCTCACATATGCACAGTTCTTCATCTATAGATGCTTAAAAACATCCTGGGTTTCTGTGTTGTGTTTGGGAATTATTTTACCTTTTGAACAGTAGTGTCCCAGTGAAGTGCTAAATATTATTTCTGTAAGAATGGGTGTTTTTCTTTTCTTTCTTCTTTTTCTTTTTTTTTTTTTTTAAAGTAGTACCTTTCAGAAAAGAAATCTCAATTGATACTCTAGCAAGACACACACAGAGAGAAATATCAATCTGTTGTTCTACTCATTTATACATTTATTGTTTGCTTCTCGTATATGCCCTGACTGGGAACTGAACCCACAACCTTGGTGTATCAGGACAATGCTCTAACCAACTGGGCCACCAGCCAGGGCCAAAGGCCCTATTAAATCAAATAGGCACAGAAACACAGATCCAGAGAAGCTAAATGATTTTTGAGGGTCCCATTGAGTAAGTGACTAAGTAAAAGAGTTAGGATGTGGACTCCAGAGATTAAACTTTTGTGTAGCAAGGGGCTAAATCCTTCTCACTGATCTTCCACTTGCTTTCTGTTAAAATATCTACCCTGTTGGATCTTTTTAGTATTAGAGATAAGCTATGAAAAGGGGCCTGGCATGATGCCTGGCATGTTTTAAGCTTATTCTAGGAGGGGGATACTTACAAAAAAGAGATTTAAGAAAATTTGCATTTCCACCTAATTGCACATTTTAAGTTCATTGTTAATCAGGATTATATCTGGGAGCAGCTGCTCTTAGGCCCATTTATAATGAGATAGATAGAATTTTGGATTATGTTTAAAAATATAAGGACTGCATCAAAGACCAAATTCAATAATTGAGCACATTCAGATAGCATCAATAAGTGAACTTATATATGAACAAAACTTGTTTTCTTTAATATAAGGGGATCTATCTTATTGAATTTTTGGGAAAAACCCCCAGTATGAAATTTACATATAATAAAGAGCACCCTTTGAACTGTACACTTTGAGCTTTGACAAACACATACACCCACAGAAATCTCACAGAAGCATATATAAAATATTTCCACATCTCCAAATGCATATTGAATTTCAAATTATCTGAGAATTTCATCATGGTTATAACCTCAGGAGATCATTTGGTTATGCCTTTCATGCTAGAAGAAGACAAGAGCCAATAAAGATAGATGTGTCTGAGTATGTTATTTTAAGAAATGTTTTCTGCCCATAATTCTAACAAGATGCTTTTTCAATCTGCTGGTATTTCCTTAGCAAAAGACACAGAGGAACACCAGTAAGTTGTACATTGGACTCGGCATTGCTGCCATGATATTGCTCATCATTTTGGCTGCCATACTTACCAAAAGTAAGTCGTTTGACCATTGTGCCTGAGGGAACAAAGTGAGGGAACAAAGTGAGATAGCCAAACTACCTGGGTCCAAGGAGCTTCACACACCATGTACTTTTGACTTCACATAACTTCCCTGTTTCATAACTTTGTTCCTTTTGTTTCTTAAAAATATTGGCCTGAAAAGAAAATGTGAAATTTAAGTTCTCCATTGGAGAAATAAAACACTAAGAAATAAGAGTTTGTTGGGTGGAGTTAGGATTTGGAAGGCAACAAACCACTGTACTAAGCAGATTTGTTCACTCTTCCTTCTCCTTTCCCCTCAAGACTCCATTTTTGTTCCAGTGAAAAAAACACCCACTTAATGAAGAGGCAAATGAGACATTGAAGGGGAAACAAATTTCAGGCCAAGGCTAGACCAACGGGTTTCAAAAACTATAGCCATGCCAGCCTCCATGAAAAAACCACAACCATCCACTTTTTTAAAAACATATTTTATTTAATTATTATTATTTTTTAAAAATATATTTTATTGATTTTTCACAGAGAGGAAGAGAGAGGGATAGAAAGTTAGGAACATCGATGAGAGAGAAACATTGATCAGCTGCCTCTTGCACGCCCCCTATTGGGGACATGCCTGCAACCAAGGTACATGCCCCTGACCAGAATCGAAACTAGGACCTTTCAGTCTTCAGGCCGACGCTCTATCCACTGAGCCAAACCGGTTTCGGCGGGTTTTGGTTTCAATTCCTGGTCAGGGCACATACATAGGTTTCAGGTTCTATTTCTGGTCAGGGCATGTTTGGGAAGCAACCTATTGATTTTTCTCTCTCAAACCAACTTCTCTCTCTTTCTTTCTCCCTTTATCTTTAAAATCAATAAGAAAATCCCAACATAACTTCAGATAGGGATTTGAAAAACAAAGTCATAGCAAGAAATAATGTACATGTTTTGGAAAGGTCTCATGAATTCTTTGGCTGACATGTTTTATTTTTTATTTTTTTCCAACTCCTTCCCAATTTAGAATATTTATGTGGGAAAAGAAAGGTGTTACATATAAGGTAAGCTTGAAAGCTTTGTCTCAATGGTTTTTGATGTTCCTACTCTAACAAAAATAAAGAAAAAATTATCTCTGTTCCTCTCCCCTTTCTCCTGAACTCTCCAATTTACACCCTGGATCCTAAAAATTCTAGTTCATTGAGTTCCTCCATTGCTGTCCATACCTTCCAGTGATATTTTTTGCTTTGTATATTTCTGTGAAACTACTACAGAAATAGACCCCCCACCCCCCACCCCAATCCTAAGCTCTCAGGGCAAGAGAACTAAATCACAATAGTGTTTGATGAAATTACGTTTGGATGAGGTGAAATCTTCTTGATTTTATTTGGTGTTTACTGAAAGCCTATTCTAGTCCAAAGAGATGAACACAACAGACACAACATATAAGCATATCAACAGGGTGCCTTTAGTGCTCCCAGGCAAATAGCATGGGGAGTGTAGACCAGGGTAGTGGGCTGTGTGAGTGAGCCTGATGGAGTAGGAGGCCGCTGGCAAAGATCTTCAGGCTGAAGCAGAGCAAAAGTATAGTTCCCCATTCCCTGTCGTTCCACACCCAGCATGCTCTGCTTCTGTACATTGCATATCAGGCCTCAGGCATTTGATGTACAATTTTTATAAATCCAACCTATTGTTAAGTTAAAGTTTAAATCTCCTTTACTTTCACCCACCATCTGTGGCCATTTGAAAGAACATCTGTAATGATATGAAACCACTGAACCTGTGACATTCACACTAGGAGATTGGAAAACGGGTTAATACTACACAGCAGGTGAAAGACTCAATCTTAGGTCTTTTGTAGTCCAGAACCCATAATGTAGAAGATTTGACTATCTTCTTCCAACAATGGACGGAAAAAAAAAATACTCCTTACAGGCATAAAAGCATGATTTCTGTCTTTCCACTGTCAACTTTTTCTTTATATCCACCTCTTATCAGTTAATTATAAAGGAAAATATTTATTGTAGAAAATATTGTAAAATATTAAAAGGAAAGGGGGAAAAAAAGAGAGCATTTATGATGACACATTTGGGGCAGCTATTTCACGCTGACTCATTTTGAGCTGTTGAAACCTAAAGTGGTTCTCACATGTATACCTGGTTCTTTTAAGGATCTGAGTTGAGTGAAGTCTTTACATTTCATATCATTTCTGGGAATAAAAACCATCACTGTGTACAAATTTGAAAACAGCAGCTATATCAAAACTTTACACATAACCTTTTTATACATTTGGTGTGTGAGTGTATGAAAGTCATCTACTTAGGCTTTCACATTCTGACCATAAATACACAATAAGATTTTTGGTACCATGATCCAGTACACACTTACATGAAACACTATTTCACTACATCAATGCACTCTGCTGTTTTGTATTCTCTGTTTATCTTAAATAAAAGAAGTAGACCACTTCCTGTATTTAATAACTATTTTAAAGAGCATAATCCACAGTTGGAGAAACACTAGCTAAAATGGTGACACCTGTGGAATAGATATTATCTCACAGCCACCTTTGTGAATGTACATCTTGATTTAGTACTTCCATTTGATGTCTAATAACTGTTATATATATATCTGAAATAGGTTTTGCTCAGTGGATAGAGCATCAGCCTGCAGACTGAAGGGTCCCAGGTTCGATTCCAGTCAAGGGCATGCACCTTGGTTGTGGGTACATCCCCAGTAGGGGGTGTACAGGAGGCAGCTGATCGCTCATCGATGTTTCTAACTATCTCCCTTCCTCTCTGTAAAATATTAAAAAAAAAATACACACACACACACACACACACACACACACACACACACACACATATATATATATATATATATATATATATATATATATATATATTGATTTCAGAAAGGAAATGAGATGCAGAGAGAAAGAAACATCAATGATGAAAGATAATCATAGATTGGCTGCCTCTTGCATAGCCCACACTGGGGATTGAGCCTGCAGCCTGGCATGTGCCCTGACCTGGAATCAAACCATAACCTTCTGGTTCATAGGTCAACACTCAAACACTGAACACCAGGTGGGCCTGTCTTAGATTTTCCATTTATGTATTCTAGTACATGGATCTCTTGAAGGAGAATAATCTGAATATATCTTAGATTTTTTCCCAACTTTTCTTATTAAACAAACTTTCCCACAACTTAATATTTACAACTCTGGAATCTCCAAGTCATGTAATATGTTGGATGAATGGGGCTCTGTTATTGCAAATAGAAAAACAATGCTGCTCATTATTTAAAAATTATCTGATTTTCACTTACTTATGTTATTCTTTTTGTAGCAAAGAACCTGTGACCGGAACTTCACAAAATGAAACTTCAGTGCGCTACCAACCACAAGGGAACCTTTGCTTTGAGAATAATCTCTACAGTGTGCAGTAAGACCTAGCAGTTCTCCAAGGCTTTAGGCCCTTGACTGCAGACTGCAATGACCAGATCTCACCATGTCAGTCCTTTTAAGCTCTAGGATGATTTTTCTGTCCATATCTCATGGTGTTTCAATCTGTCTTGTAATGTTGGTTAGAGTGTCTTTAGCTCAAACTGTATAGTCAACCTCATTGGTAATTAGTCTTATTTTTTTATACTAAAATTGGCTCAATCTTTATGGTCATAGCAGAGTCCTCTCTTAAATATGAACTGAATACTTTAGAATTGTATATTCTGTTTAGACCCTAGGAATTCTGTATCCATCAAGAATTCTCATTGGGTACACATGAAATGAACTAATACCTTGGTCACTAAAGCTGTCACAAAGAGGGGAATAGGACTTAAAACCAGAAAATTCGATTTGGTACCTAAATTACTTCACTTGGAAGCATTTCATGATTAGCTCTTTTTTTTCAATCTTGCAATCAAAACATTAATTTCTTAAGTTTCCCCAAAGGTTTCAAGTCATGGAAGAACACAGATTTTTATTTCCTTCATGGGGAAATAAAATCAGTGTGTTTTCACCACTAGATCTGTTTTTTCATGGCTTTGAAAATATGTGGTTTTAAGTGCTTTCCTTTGTACCAGGATGGGCTTTTAAAAGGAGAAGCTAGGATGGTGAGTGGAGCAAGTAAATAGGTAAAGAAAATCAATGGTCTTGTGATTTAACACATGTATGCTACTTCAGATGGACAACCATCAGGGGTTCTGAACTAACTCTTAGGATGATACAGAGCAGAGATAAATAAAAGGGCAAATAAAGAGGGAGGTTAGAGACAATGGCCTCTGCCTTAGAAAAGTAAGTGTGCAAATATAATAGTGCTGTTTGAGAGTGTTACTAGTCTCAACCGGAATTCTAAATTGTCCCCAAACCACTTGTTTACTAAAATGATTTTAGAAGGATGAATTTTTTTAAAATCATCAATTACAGTGCTGTTCCTTTTCCACAAATGAATTAAATTTTTGGTTTTGCCAAGAGAGTTAACAAAAAAGGTAAGGATATTTTTAGACACCAGAAACATTTTTTCCCCCTTCATATTTTGACATGAATAGTTCACAAGACTGGGTAGTAATTTCAACTTTAATTAATTCTAAAATAATTCACAGTTGAGGTTCAATGCTACACACACCATAGTGGCTTAGGAAGGCAGGATGCTTGTCTTTGAAGGCAACATTTTTGACACATAGCTGCAAAAAACTCTAGAAAATTAATAGCACCTCTGAATAAAGGTTATATGGGCAAATAATATTGTTAAGCATTGTCTACTTGGTTTCCCAAATAGGATGAGATTAATATGGTTTATACTTTTTTTTTTTTTCCAACTACAGTGTTTTTCTCTTAAATTCAAGACAACATGCAGGAGGCAGCTGATGTATGTTGCACATTGATATTTTCTTTCTTCTCCCTCTCTCTCTAAAAATCAATGAACTATTCTTTTAAATAAATAAATAAGCAAGCAAGCAAACAAGCTGGTGTGGTTGTAGCAAAATGAGTGAGGAGGTTTGGAAAGAGATTAGCTGGAGACATGGGCACTTTCTCTCACAGGGGCTGGATGCAAAGGGCCTTATGAACACATGTTTGAGAAGGGTCCCACTCTTTGGAAACAAAACACTTTCCCTGTAAAGGGTTAAACATTCTTTGTACCACCAAATTATACTTTCATTTGTTAACGTGCTATCTGGAAGTAAAGAGATAATTTGTCTTGTGCTCTCCCCCTAATCAAAGGCTTTGGACCGCTTTGAGTGGTCTGGAGATACACATCCTCCCAGGAATGTCTCTTTGACTCTTGATTACATCAGTTTTTCTGAGGCAATAGAAAAAAGTCATGGCTTCATCCAGAGAAAAGGTAATGGTAGTGATAAAATGTAAGGTGGTGCCTTATCGGCCTTGACTACTAGATGTCAGCATGGTGTATGTGGGACTTAGAACACCTGGGAATCTAATTAAAGTTCCCTTAGGGCTGTTGGAGCTCTGACTTCAGAGTGTGGTGGCTATTGGTATCATTTCTCAATCTCCCCTGAGCCCTCTGTCCCCCTAACCTCCAGTGTATTAGTAATTTAAGAAAAATCATGATTGTCCTGATGGTGTGGCTCGCTGGTTGAGCGTTGACCTATGAAGCAGGAGGTCACTGTTCTATTCCTGGTCAGGGCACAAGCCTGAGTTGTGAGCTCGATCCCCAGTGTAGGGCATGCAGGAGGCAGCTGATCAATGATTTTCATCATTGATTTTTCTCTCTCTGTCCCTCTCCCTCCCCCCTTCTGAAATCAATAAAATATATTTTAAAAAATAAAAAAAAACAAGATCTGATTGTGTTCCATGTTAGCTGAAAATCCCCCCACTGCTTCCCAGTGTGTGAAATACCCTCCACATGTGTCAAACACAAGGCCCGCGGGCCAAATCCAGCCCGCCAGGCCTTGCAATGTGGCCTGCACTGCGCTGTCATCACTGCACTCCGCTGTCAGTTTATGACATTGTCAGTTTATGACTGTTCAGTAAACCATTCGGCCCGCGATTTAGGCTGGATTTTAGATTTTGGCCCCTTCTCTGATTGAGTTCTACACCCCTACGTAAGCTCCTCACCACTTTTCCCTTGCCTGCTTCATGCAACCCCTCCAAGATGTACTGTAGTGGAGAGAACCTCCTTAAATGCCCACTCTCACTCTGAAACTCAACCCATCTTTGGGGAAAGCTTGTCTCCTGTATTTTCACTGGGCCTATATTTAAGGTTCAGCCCAAATGTCACCTCTTAAGCCCTGCTGGCTCTCATCCCTCCAGCCAGAATCTTTTCCTGTGAAGACTTCTGTGGAGCCCTCTTTAGCCACTGGACAAATATGCCAGGCATGGTGTTATTGCCTAGCTTGGGTCATTCTACATGAGGCCAGGACCCTACCTAGCATGTGGTGAATTACAGAGACAACCCCCCCCCCCTTCCTTTTTCTGGCTGACACAGCCTCTGAGCCAGGACAAAGACTTGTCAAATAGAGTCTTTCCAAACTACAAGCATAAATAGTGACTGTAGTGACCCTATAACTTAGTGCTTTGTATTAGAGATGTGTGGGTTGAGGACGCTTTGTATATTGAGTTGTTTGAGGGAAGTGTATATAGTTTCTCAGCACCCAGCTTACACTTAGCAGGTGCTTAGTACATACCTATGAAAATTGGAGAATAAATTAAAATAATGTTTCCTAGAACCTCCCTGTGTGTGCTGGGGATGAGGAGAGGGATAAGAGCTAAGTGTTTTTAGCCGAAACCGGTTTGGCTCAGTGGTAGAGCGTCGGTCTGTGGACTGAAAGATCCCGGGTTCGATTCCGGTCAAGGGCATGTACCTTGGTTGCTGGCACATCCCCAGTAGGGGGTGTGCAGGAGGCAGCTGGTCGATGTTTCTCTCTCATCGACATTTCTAGCTCTCTATCTCTCCCTTCCTCTCTGTAAAAAATCAATAAAATATATTTTTTTAAAAAAAGAGCTAAGTGTTTTTAAAACTTTTTATGAGATAGAAACCACCCTTTTTTGGAGTCTGCATGCACCTCAAGGACTCTCAGACCCGTCCTTTCAATCTTGGCTGTCTGTACATTAGAATCACCTGGGAAGCGTGGCCAACTACGCATGCCCAGACTAAGTCAATCAGAATCTCAGCTGTGGGGCCAGAAAGATTCTTCTCTCCCACCCCCCTACCCCTGCCCCTACCAAAGGTGATTTCAATGGTAGCTGAGGCTGAGAACCACTGACCTGGAGAGACTTGGTGAGGGGAGGTGAGTGCTTGTGTCCTTGTTATATGTGAGGAGAGCTCTGAAAAAGCATAAAAGATACAGACTAAAATAGAATATCAACTGGTACAGGTGAACAACAAGTGGGCTGACCCAAGGTGACTAGATCTTTCCTGTGTCTGTCTTGCATGGCAACAGCATTAATTTCGTGGCAGTCCTGGGAATGAAAAAATGGACGCTGCCACGTGTTTGAAAGCTTTTCAGGAAGCCAGCCTGCAGCTGTCTAGCTGACTGTCCCGGGCTTCCTAAGAACTAAACATTTTCTTCCACAAGTTGTAAAAGTAAGCAAAGCAGAAAGTCCCTTTGGCCCGTGAGGGTTTGCTCTAAGGTAACCTTCATTGTTTTATACTGTGGACTGTTCTGTCTGGTAAATGCTGAACCTGATGAGCCTAAAAGAGTACTTGGAGGATGACCGGTGCACACATTTTTCAATGAACTTAATTTTTTAGAGCAGTTTAAAGCTCACAAACAAAATTGAGTAGAAAATACAGATTTTCCCAAATAACTCAACATGTTCACCATTAACACCTTTCCCAAGTGGGATAAACTTGGTACACTTGTGAATCTATGCTAAGAAAACATTGTTTATATATTTATTGATTGATTTATTTAGGATGAAGAGCCACTTTATTCTTTTTTGGTTTATTTTATTTTTTATTTTTAAACTACTATTTATCTTTGATATTATCTTGTACTGGTTTCAGGTGTACCGCATAGTGGTTAGACCAGTGGTCAGCAAATTGCAGCTCTGTTGACTAATGTGTTTGCCGACCACCGGGTTAGACAATCATGTACTTTAAAAAGTGTTCCTCCAGCCCTAACCTGTTTGGCTCAGTGGATAGAGCATCGGCCTTCAGACTGAGGGATCCCAGGTTCAATTCCAGTCAAGGGCATGTGGCGAATTACAGAGACACTCTGGTTGCAGGCACATCCCCAGTGGGGGTGTGTGCAGGAGGTGGCTGATCGATGTCTCTCTCTCATTGATGTTTCTAACTCTCTATTCCACTCTATTTCTCTCCGTAAAAAAGCAATAAAAATATTTTTAAAAAAATAAAAAGTGTACCCCCAATACTTACCTGGCTTTTACATGGTTATTGCAATATTATTGACTGTATTTTCATATATGCTATACTGTACATCTACATGACTATTTTTTAACTACCAATTGTGATTTTTTTTTTTCTTTTAACTGATATGTACTTCTTAATCCCTTCATCTCCATCACCACTCTCTTCTGCCTCTGGTAACCACCAGTTCTCTCTTTGCATCTCTGAGTCTATTTTGACTTTGTTTGTTCATTTATTTTGGATAACTTTTTTTTTCTAGATAATCAGGGAATTTTACTGGTATATAAACTGTAAGAATTAGGTGCAATTGGATAGTGCAAGATGAAGATACAAGGAGGGGCATCTCATAATGTTTGCAGTAATTTTTTTAAAGGCCAGAAGCCACTGCAGGCCTGTACGCATTTCTAGAACTCTTCCTGGCAGCAAGAAAGGACTTTTTAGAGAGAGGACAGTAAACTCAGCCCAGTCAGGGGCAGGAAGTTGGCAGAGTGATCCTAGCAAATGCCCAGTGAGAGAGCCCTGGCCAGAATGTTAGCTGAATTTTTGTTCTTTTTAGCAGCTTTATTGAGAGACAATTCACATATCACATGCTATTTCATAAATATGAGCCCTGAACTCATGGTTAATTGACTCTGCCTTACATTTGAATATGGGCATTTGCTGGTTGTTATTAGTTATGTGGGCAGACATATCAAGGGCAAATATCAAGTTCATGAAACATGGTTTATAGTGAAACAATCTAGAGCTTAGGGACTTGTATTCTCATTTGAAATTACAGATCCTCTGCCTTTGGGCAAATCTCAGGTCTCAGTCTCCCTGTCTATAAAATGAAGAGGTTGACTGTGACCTCTTGAGTACTGCTAGCTCTTGATGCTCTGAAAGTGCTCACACTGAACAAGCTGGAGGTTTATATTAAATGTATTTGATGGCATAAAGATGGGTGACAGGGAAATGCAGGAGGGAAAGACAGAAGAAGACCAGGGGTTTTGAGAAACTCCAGACTGTGATCTCACTTGCCTTTTGTAAAGAACCCTTGGCTTCTAAGTTTCCCAGACAGAAGTCACTTTACCAGGGCTGAGACTGTTTGGGTTGAGATGTTAGCTCAGTGATGGAGAGTGTGGCGGTAATTCAATATTTTCCATCAAATGATGCCTAAAGGGTGGGTGGGAAGGGGACATCTGGTGTATATAAGATGGAATAGAATATTGAGGTCCTTTTAATTCTACCCACTGGAGGGGAGAAAGAGCATTGGTGACAAGACTGTTTCTTCCCTAAGTGGAAGAGTTTAAAAGTTCAGGTGAAAGTCAGAATATTAACGCAAATTCCTCCTTTGGTAAGTTTTATAAATGAAGAAACTGAGATCCAGCAAGGTTATATGATGTAGGCCAATTTTTGGTAGAGCAAAGTTAAGAATTAGGCTTGCAGTAGAGTGGAAGGGGCCCACAAAATGTGAGATAATGAACATGCCATTCATGAGTTTTATCCAGCTCCTAGTCCAGTGCCTGACACATAGTAGGTGCTTTATAAGCAATGGTCATCACTGACCAATTGACTGACTTTCTGAATGAATGCATGTGTTTGTACCTTGTATGATAACCTCAGGGCTGGCCATGTTCCTCTTTCTATACTTTTACATAAAGCCCTATTATTTCCATAAACTTAAATGCCATCCTTAGCATTATTATAGGTTAGTAAGAAACTTGAAAAAATCCAGGGCAGGAGGATCTGGGAAACTGAAATGAGAAAAATAAAGAAGGTCAAACAGTTTAGTAGCCTGCAGTCAGCTTGTTAATATGCAAGCCCTTATCTTCCCCCAACCAAGGACTTGAGAGCAAATGGTTAATGTCTCCAAAGAGTGCAAGAGAGAAGGGGGAAGTGGGAGAGTAGGAGAATTTTAATGCATCCACTCCCAACCAGAGTATACAAAGCTTAGATCAACCTGAAACCAACTAAAAGATAGTAAAGAGGAGGGAAGAGGAGGAAGGGTGGGGTCATATATCATTCCACTGTTACTAAATAGAGAAGCTAGTGGTTTTGTGATGTAATTGTCAGGTGCCTCTCATATAGTCTGGGAAAGCCATAACAAAGTAAGGGAGAGAGATCTTCAGAGTTAATCTGTACCAGGATATGTAGTAGAGGAATTTAAAAATCTGTAGACAGAAAAGTACATAAGGCAGAATCCAACAACAACTGCCCCTATCCCCCACCACACTCATTCCTAGGATATGCTGAGAGAGCCCATCTGCATGTTATAAAGGATGGTAGGTCTGCTTGTCTAGTTTCTTTAAGAAATGTCCATGCTTTACTTTATTAATGAATTGGCTTGCTCACAACGCAATCATCTGGAGTCACTGGTTTTAATTCATCCGTGTCAGAAGACAAGAATTGAGGTGGTGACAGCCTTCTCCCTCTAACTCAAGTGTCTGTGAGAGGTCCTTTTAATATTGTAATATCTCTAATTGTCAGAGTGTTTGTTAACTGATACTTCCACTTAGATGTCCCTCTCATCTAACATGTTCAGGGGAACCCTAGATTCTATATTGTACCTTCTCAGAATGCAATCTCTCCCTTCCTGGCCCTTCCCATCACCACATCCATTTGGTTTCTTAAGCCAGAAAGCAAGGAGCCATCCTTGAATCCTCTTTCTCATTGATTGATTGATTTAGGATGAAGAGCCTACCACATAATTAAAGATCAGTTTCTACAGTCTTTCTCCAAAATACATCTAAAATATAATCATTATTCTGTGTCTCTATTAGTTACCACCTTACTCTGAAGCACCATCACCTTTACTTGTCTCCTCACTATTTTAATCCTCCTTTAACCCATAATTCTCATAGCACTGAGTGATCCTTTCAGCCTAATCACATTGTATTTTTGCACATTGCCATTTCTTGCAGGTCTTAGAATAGAATTTAAACCCTTGATTGTGACTTAAATGGTCCCATAGGATCTAGCTCTAGCTGACCTCTCAGACCTTATCTTGGGCCACTCTCTTTTTTTAAAAAAATTTAATATATTTTATTGATTTTTTTTTTTTATAGAGAGGAAGGGAAAGGGATAGAAAATTAGAAACATTGATGAGAGAGAAACATCAGTCAGCTGCCTCCTGAACACCTCCTACTGGGAATGTACCTGCAACCAAGGTACATTCCCTTGACCAGAATTGAACCTGGGACCTTTCAGTCTGCAGCTGACGCTCTATCCACTGAGCCAAACTGGTTAGGTTTGGGTCACTATCTTATTCCAGCCATCTTTTCAATTTCTGGCACTCACCTTGATCTTTATCAGGGGTTCTCTCTGCCTGGAACGCTCCTTCTGGCTGTTCATGTGGCTGACTTCTTTCAGCATTGACTTTAAAGGTCACCTTTTCTGAGAGTACTTTCCTGACCCCCATCTCTGTTAGTAGTTTTAGTACTTGTATCCTTTATATCTCATCACAATTAGAAATTATTATTATGACTATTTTTAATTAATTTGTTATTTACTTTTGTAAAAGGGCTCCCTCAGGAAAACACAAGGTTCACAAAGTCAGGTCTCATAAGTCACCTTTTGAATTATGGTGCTTAGCATACCATCTAGCAGACACACAGTAGGTGTTCCATGTGTTGTTAAATATGAAAAATGCATCTTGATTACTTTCTAGCATAGTTCATGTAAAACCAAAGGACACATTGGTTTGATTTAGTTCAATATAAGGAGAGACTAGATTTCCTTAAATAGTCCTTGTCTCCAGTAAGCCCATTTTATCTTATCTCTTTTTTTTTAATGAAAGTATTTTTTATTTACTTTTTTGAAACTTAAAAATAATTATTTTATGAGTTTATTTGAGCCAACTGGTAATATATGCCAGGTAGCAAAATCTCTAATGCTCCCCTTTTTACCTGGGGAATTCTTATAGGAAAGAAAAGTTACAGAATTCCAGGTAAGAATATTCAAGGATTGCTGAAACCGGTTTGGCTCAGTGGATGGAGCATCATCCTGTGGACTGAAAGGTCCCGGGTTCAATTCAGGTCAAGGGCATGTACCTTGGTTGCGGGCACATCCCCACTGGGGGTTGTGCAGGAGGCAGCTGGTCGATGTTTCTCTCTCATCGATGTTTCTAACTCTATCTCTCTAACTTTCCCTTCCTCTCTGTAAAAAATCAATAAAATATCTTTTTAAAATATATTTTTAAAAAATAGAATATTCAAGGATGGGGTAGGGAAAAGTGAGAATCTTGGAGGTTTCTACACTAACATGGCTTTGATGTTTTTATTTTAAGTTTTATTTTTTTAAATTTTTGTTTATTGATTCAGAGAGGAAGAGAGAGGGAGAGAGAGATAGAAACATCAATGATAAGAGAGAATTGTTGATTGCCTGCTTCCTGTACACCTCACACAGGGGATTAAGCCCACAACCCAGCCATGTGCTCTTGACTAGAATTGAACCCAGGATCCTTCAGTCCACATGCAAAGCACTAGCTACTGATTCAAAGCAGCTAGGGCTGGCTTGTATCTTTGACCTTAGAAGTCCTGCCCTGGAGCTCTGGGATCTAATCTTATGCTTTCTTTTGCTTTAGGCCTGAAGGTATGAAATGCAAACTTGCTACTCTGTTTACTTCTTGATCCCACTAGCTTCCTTCGTCCCACTGTTAAGGTATAGAAGTCATCTCTCCATGACAGGAAGTGCTTATTTATTTCTATATTAATGGGCCTTTTCAGTCAACTGACTCTTCAATTGATGGAGTATCTACTACATCCAGGCTCTGGGTGGGCCCCGTAGGTAAATAAGAAACCAAGAATCTACTCTCAGGGCTTTTATAGTCCAGTCCAGGTGTTCTTAACTCATTAGAATCACTTATACAGTCTGTTGTCAAGCCCAGAGCAGATACACCAGATTCTTTGCAGATAAACTAAGCATAGGTATTTTTATAAAGCTTCCCAAGTGATTCTAATGTGCAAATAGCTTTGAGGAGTACTGGTCCTTTATTTTGCAGTGTTAGTGTCCATTCCTGCTTATATGCACATAGGTCCTTACACAAACATGCATCCACCCCAATTCCATTTACATATAATGTACATAACTTTCACTTCATTTTAGTAATGTTTGTAATATTGATAGAATGTAGTATATTTTAAGAAAAATAAGACTCTACCTATTGAATACTGTATAAACTAATAATAATGTTAGACTAAATATATTCATGAAGACAAAAGATTCTACAGTAAATAGTAAGAAGTCAAAAAGATCAAGTAAAACATTTGTCAAAGATTTAGATTTTCTCTGTCACTATTCTTTCTTAGAACTGAAACATGAAATGTGATAACATTTACATGCATTAACTTATTGTTTTGTGACATCATTTGGTTAATGTCCATTTCTACCTGTAAAGATAAACTCCATAGAAAATAAAGAACTTGTCTACCACATTAACAATTGTATCCTGCCTGGCTGGCGCTGCTCAGTGGTCGAGTATCAACCTATGAACCAAGGAATACAGGTTCAACTCCCAGTCAGGGGACATGCCTGGATTGTGGACTCAATCCTCAGTGAGGGCCTTGCAGGAGGCAGCCAATCAACAATTCTCTCTCATCATTGATATTCCTATCTCTCTCTCCCTCTCACTTCCTCTCTGAAATTATATATAAAATTATATCTTCTACCATACCACTTGATACTTAGTAGGCACTTAATATTTTATTATGAATGAATAAATGTTCTTACAGCAGCCTGGAAAGATAGAGTGATAATTATTCCCATTTTACAAATGAGGATCCTGAGACAAGTTTTTCTAATATGTAACCTTCATGGGATGTGTGTTTTATTCACTGCTGTGTCTCTTGCTACATGGAACAGTGTGTAACACACTAAATAGTCCCTCAGTAAATGAAATAACAAAACCCAAGATTATATAGCTGGTTAGTGACAGGGACATAATTCAAACTCAAATCTTATTGGATACATAACATTTATTTATATTTTGTTTTTTACAATTGTTCTAGACCACAGAACAATTGAACTAATAGTACAAGGAACAATAGTATCCTTCGCCAAGATGTGTAATTTAACATTTTAATATGTCTCCTTTATCCAGTTCTCTATTCATACACACTTTTTAAAAAAGATGTTTCAGGTATCTTGACATGTCACTAAACTTCAATCTATAACGCCTAAGAAAAAGGATATTCTCTTAGATCAGATGATGATATAATTATACCTAAGAAGATGAAGAGTAATTCAGATTTTCTCAGTGTTTCTCACATTATTCTATTTTTCTCCACTAGTCAAGGACCCAGTCAAGCATCATGTACTGCTATGCCATCAGACCCAGCTTAATTAAAAAAAAAAATAAAAAAATCCTTACCTGAGAATATGTTTTTATTGATTTTTAGAGAGAGAGGAAAAGAGAAGGACACACAGAGGGAGACAGAAACACAAGTAGGTTATGCCCTTAGGGAGTCAACCTGCCACCTGGATCTGTGCCTTGAATGGGAATGGAACCCATGGCCTTCGGTGCATGGGATGACATCCCAACTAATTAGCCACACTAGCCAGGCCCCAGCTTTCTTTTTCAGTTTGTATTGTTTTCTTCAAAAACTGTCAGATGTGTCAGCTGGTTGACATTAAGAATGCTACCCAGCATTCTTTTTCCATTTTCTAAAGGTAACTAGCTCACAAAATGATTGAATCATGACCTACCCAGTACTCAGACTTGTTACTCCCTTACCCCAGCATTCCAGCCAACAGGTTAGTCAACTCAGAGACTGCTAATCAGGGCCTTATAATTCAATTGAGCTTCTTTGTGAAGTAGGAATTCTTAATGTGAAATTCCAGGAATTTCAGTCCCATGATGTATCTACAAAGCTCCTGAAAAGGGGAATAGGGCAAATTACATGCTGAGATATCTGCATGCCTTTTTTGGTACAGAAAGTCTACAGGGGCCACTGATTTTCAGAGAAGGGTGACTCATGAAAGATGAAGAAAATACTGGAGTAGATGAGATGGCCTTGAAAGTTTCCATTGAGTCTCAACATTTATGTGTCTCTCCTACAGATACCAACTTACACTCCCTTTCTCCAGGAAGAAGCCTGCCCAGCAAGCTGTGGTGTGGCAGAAGCTGCCGGGAGTGAGGGATGGGGGAGTGCAGGGTGGGGAGGAAGCGCACTCCTGTGTGTTGTCAAGTTCTGCTTGGGGAGAACTCAGAGGGAAACGTCTCTGACCAACTTCTCCATTCATGGAGAGAACTGGGGCCATGTTTTTCACAGAAGAAGAAGCAGTGACTGGGATGTAATTCTGTTTACGGTGGAAGGAAGGCAAAGGGCTGCAGCAATCTGTTCTTGTCAGCCTCAGATCCCTTAGTGGGAACACAGTGGTTTCTAAGCTTCCATTCCAAGACTGTGGAGACTGGCTCTGCCTTCCTTATTTGTTGTTTCTGTGTGAGACATAAGACAAATTTACTAAATATCTTAGCAATGAAAACATTAAATACGCAGAAAGGTAGCTTCCTGGAAAGCCCTTCCATTGAAGTACTCAGTCAGAACTTTGTCACCTCACTTCTTGGAGAATTCACAGACTCCAAGCTTCATCTGTGCTCTTATGTAGGCAAAAGTGGCTGTTGTTCCTGCATCATCTCCCAGGTCAGGTTCTGAGAAGTCTGTTCCTCCCTTGTCCATTTCCCCCTTTCTGCAGAGCCCTCCCCAGCACAGAGGGAATCAATCAACAATTGGTTCCTGTCACTGTCTGAAAACTGCTCCTCCCTCGGTGATGACCAACCTGCTGCTGTGCTGCCTGCCATGGATGTTAGTCACCTGGAGGGAGGGGTCTTCAGAAGACACTTAGAACGTATCAGTGGTTTTCCTCCAAAGGGGATTCTTACCCACAGAAATCTTTAAACAAGGGTAGGTATACCCGGATGATCATTGCAATGATGTTTGCAAAAATGTCTTTTCATTGATAAGGGAAGAGTTGATTATTGTGGTTCATCATCACAGTGAGGCAGGTAAGATATATTCACGGTGATTTCATCTTTGAGCTGTTTTGCTAATTTAACAAAGTTTTACCAGTGCTTACTATGTGCCAGGTAATCTAATGCTGAAACCAGAGAGACCAAATAGACACATCCCTTACACCATAGAACTTCTAGTCTGACAGGCAGGAAAATTCATTCCATTTATTAATTCTGTGAACATTTATGGCATCTACTTTGTCAGGTGCTGTTTTAGTCCCCTTGAATAGAACAGTAGGTGAAACCCTTACTCTGACAAAGCGTATGTCACTTGTCAGAGGAGAATGCTTTATTGATAAATTTTAAAAAATGTTCTAGAATATTCTATTTAAGTGATAGAAATTTTTTCTTTACCTTTAAAAGGTCTTGGAGACCCTCCTCTTCTTGATAAGATTTGGCACATGGTCCTGGTCCCAGAAATATATGGAGGCAGAGGGAAAGGGCTCTGCCCTTGGTATCAGGCCTTTGGTGCCCATGGTTTCCAGTCCCCTAGTTCTATCCTCAAGTGAAGGGGCATGGATTTAAAAAAAAAAAAAAACCTGGAGGAATGTACCCAAATGAATATGTTTACCCCACAGGAGTAAATGGTCAAGATATAGACTTTCACTTTTTCCTTTTAGGTGCTTCTGTAGTATTAGATGATCTCCATTTTTTTTTCTGTAATTAAAAGGCAAGGTTTAAGCATTAGAGCAGTGTTATCCTGTCTTTTCTCCACTTTACAGAAAGAAAGGAAGGCCGCTCTGTCTGTGGCATAGCCACTCTGCCACACTGCTTCACTAATAAACTCTCCTTCACTTAAAAAATATGAAGCCTGGGACAGATTAAGTAAGTTAAAGACAAGGCCAGCAGTGAGCTAGGACTGGAACTCTGGTTTTCAGAGTGGCATCCACTTTCCATCTATTATTTGGAATGAGACAGATGTCAGAAAGGGGACAAAAAGATACTATAGGGGCCCTGGAGATGACACGTGGCAACTTAATCACAGTGCAATATGTGGTGTGTTCATAGAAGTGCCTTAAAGTGTTTTTTTCCCCCTTTCTTTTTTTCTTGTTGTTTTTCTCTTCCAGAGCTCTAAGACACTCACCAGCTATGAAAATGAGGGCCCCTTTATCATTTGAGACTGAAAAAGTAAGGTCTTACTACTATGGTTTATCTGTCTTTTCCTTTTTCTAGGTTTGAAATTCTAGAAGCAGAAATTCCAAGTGGTTCCTCATTTGTACTTCCCTTTATGGTGCTGCACAGGTGTTGTATTATTTTTATAAACTGAAGGCAGGGACTTGCCAACAGCAAAAAGATCCAGGCTAACTTTATTGTGAGTGGTGGAGGATTGATATTTGCAGATTCAAGGTGTGCTGCAATTGATTTCCGAGTGTCCCTTAAGCTTGTTTCCATTGAAATTTAAAATTTTCTTTTTTTTTTTTTTTCTTGGAAAGTTTTATCAAAGCTAAAATTTATTTGGTGCATACTCTGTGCTTGCTCTCAGATACTTTCACATGTACCTTTTCCATTTTTAAAACATATATGTTCTTATTGATTTCAAAGAGGAAGGGAGAGGGAGAGAAAGATAGAAACATCAATGATGAGAGAGAATCATTTTGTATGCCTCCCACTGGGGATCCAGCCAGCAACTAGGGCATTTGCCCCTTGACCAGAATCAAACCAGGGACCCTTCAACTTATATACTGGCCTATGCTCCATCCACAAGCTTATGCTGTATCCACTGATAAGGCCTCCTTTAATATGTAAAAGCAACCAGGTGAGGTATTTTACAGGTTGAAAAAAACAACAAAACAAAAACCTACTTCACTTTCATTTAAATTAAAAAAATTAAACTAAACTATATTACTTTGTCTCCAGATTTCTATTGAGAAAGTGTGGATCCTCCTGGAGATAAGCTGAGATGCCCTAAGGCTGTAATTTTTAAAATTTTTCCACCAACCTTTTCTGGGACTCTGTTGGGAAGTGGGGAAAAGGACAGTAGCACCATTAAGGTGAAAAGTTCTCAAGCATAAGGAAGGCTTTGATTTGGGCCAATTTTCTCTGGAACCTGGGCAAAGAGCAGTATGAGTCAGAAATGTTAGTTCCAGGCTTCAGGATCCTCTGTAGTTACATTGCCTGCAACTATTAAGGGCATTTCAAGTTACTCATTTACTCACAGTAATGATTTCTTAGTTTTTGCTCAAATTCCTTCTGCTTATGGTGTGACTCTCTTTTCCCAGAGAAAGCAGTGAGCTTATTTATTTATTAATTTATTTATTTATTTATTTTACTTTTTAATATATTTATTTTTTATTTTATTTTTTAATATATTTTATTCATTTTTTACAAACAGGAAGGGAGAGGGAGAAGGATAGAGAGTTAGAAACATCAATGAGAGAGAAACATTGATCAGCTGACTCCTGCACACCCCTTACTGGGGTTGTGCCCACAACCAAAGTACATGCTCCTGACCGGAATCAAACCCGGGGCTCTTCAGTTCTCAGGCTGACGCTCTAGCCACTGAGCCAAATTGGTTAGGGCTGAGCTTTATTTATTTATTTATTTATTTATTTATTTATTTTAATATATTTTATTGATTTTTTACAGAGAGGAAGAGAGAGGGATAGAGAGTTAGAAACATCGATGAGAGAGACTCATCTATCAGCTGCCTCTTGCACACCCCCTACTGGGGATATGCCCGCAACCAAGGTACATGCCCTTGACCGGAATCGAACCCGGGACCCTTCAGTCCCCAAGCCGACGCTCTATCCATTGAGCCAAACTGGTCCCGGCAGGGCTGAGCTTTTTTTAAAAAAACCTTTTTAATTATTTAAATTATTCATGTATGGTGGTGGTGATGGAATTTGACTAAATATGTTTATTACCTAGTGGGTTTAGCTGAGTGGATAGAACATCACCCTTTGTTTTGTTTTTTTGTTTGTTTGTTTGTTTGTTTTTTTAAATATATTTTATTGATTTTGTACAGAGAGAAAGGGAGAGAGATAGAGAGTTAGAAACATCGATGGGAGAGAGTCATCGATCAGCTGCCTCTTGCACACCCCCTACTGGGGATATGCCCGCAACCAAGGTACATGCCCTTGACCGGAATCGAACCCGGGACCCTTCAGTCCCCAAGCCGACGCTCTATCCACTGAGCCAAACTGGTCTCGGCAGAACATCACCCTTTGGACTGAAGGGTGGGTTCGATTCTGGGTCAAGAGTATATACCTTAGTTGTAGGCTACATTCCATCCTCAGATAGATGGAGCACATGTGGGAGGCAACCAATCAATGTGTTTCTCTCACATTGATGTTTCTCTCTCTGTGTCTCTGCTCCTCCCTTACACGCTCTCTAAAAACAAACAAAAACCAAACAAACAGAAACAATCAATGGAAAAATATCCTGGGATGAGAATTAACCAAAAAACAGCAATAAAGATACCAACAAATAATAAGTTAAAAAAACACAAATATGCTTATTTTATGGATGGGTCACCTTTAGAAAACATTTTACAATAGTTTGTATAATAATAAATAGCAAATCTTGCAAAATATTAATGTTATTAAGTCTCTTTGACCCAGCCATCTTTTCTAAAATGGATGTGGGGGAAATGTCTTACAATCGTGTGATCATGCACACTGATTGTCAGTGAAAGTATTCATCCAAAACCAAATATGTAATGTTGTCAATGTTTCTAAGGAGAGAACACCCATTGTTTTGGTTTTAGGAAGGAAAAGTCATGGTTCTATCATGATATCTTTGAAAAATATTCTGCTGTGCACAGGTACTGCCTTGAGGGTGTGAGAGGAGCACAGCTCCCATCCAGTTTTCTGACATTTTTGTCATACACAAGTTCAAAATCTTGAGTGTCCATGGACATGCTATTAACATCGGAAAGATTTATATCAATTATATTAGATATAAAGGTTTATATCAATTATATTTATATCAACTATATCACAGTGTAGTACTAATACCTTCCTCCCCTTTTTAAATTCTCACTAGTTTTTTCTTCCCATTGATTTTTAGAGAGAGTGAAAGGGGTGGAGGAAGGGAGAGAGAAGAGAAAGAGAGAAACTTCAATGTGAAAGAGACACATTGACTCGTTGCCTCCCCCCACATACATTGACCTGACCAGGTCTGGGATTATGTGTCCTCGACAAGGAATTGAATCTGAGACCCTTCAGTGTATAGAACAATGCTCTACGGAGCCATATCAGCCAGGGATCTACTTCATTTTTTTTTTTTAATTAAAGGTAGTAACTTGCTTTCCTAAACTTTTGAGGGTAAAGACTATAGGCTTGCTTCCCTCCACCTCCATAGGATGTTCCATTGCTTTGCATTAGATGCCCAATGAATATTTGGTGAAATAATGTTTGTTGAATAACAAGAACAGTTGAGTAGGAGTAGACAATCTAGGCTTTATTTTGTGTGTCAGGCCCACAGTGTGTCTTCTGTGGGTCCCATCCTCTAGTCCTCTGGTCCTCAGTTTATTCATTATAAGTTGAGGAGTAGGTCCCGGTAGTTTAATAACCCTTTCATATATAAATAGTCTCAAAATTTGCAAGGCCTTCCGGCTCCAGAGTCTGACCTAAAATCAAGCACTGTGCTGAATCTTAAAGATAGCCTAGCAGAGAACAAATGCTTTCCAGTTCATAACATCTCCTTATAATCTATTTAAGATAGGAAGTAGATACATTCTGCAAGAAGGTTGTGGCAGGCTGCAGAAATTTGACTTTCAAAGATACTTCTCAAGGTCTGATGTCAAGGAGTGGCAAAAAGATAAAGAATGGAATGCTGGAAGAAAGTTGTCTTTATTTATATTGTAAAAGCCCTTGGGGGAAGGATTGGTGACAAACCATCTGAGGAGCTGGGAACTTCCTAATTTACAATCCTCTGGAAATTTATGTGGAAGAGAAAATCAGAACTTGGTTGCTTGAACTTTCTGAATATTATAAGGCATACTACGACAACAGTGATTGAGCCAATAGAAGATAAGGAAAATTCCAGGGGAGGGCCCAGAGGAATCAAGGTGACCAAATAGATAAATCCTGAACTCACATCTTTCCGGAACATGTGGAAATTATTGCACAAAGGTCACTGAGGACTACCTGAAGACCAGCTGAATAGAAGTCGTCCTCTAAGGTCATAAAGAAGGAGCCACGTTGACACAGGTAAGTGTGAATATGGGGTCTGGGCAGTTCCATCCCAACCTTGTGTGGTGATGAATGAATGGGAGGAATAGTTGGGCTTTAGAGGTCCCCCTAAAGAGGCAGAAGTCTGAACCCCACTTCAGGCTCCATAGTACAGGGCACTGTGCTGAGAGTTCCTATAACTTCCAGCTTTGGGCACCAGAGAAGATTATGTCTGAGATGGAGGAAGGGTTATGGGAGACCTAGCACTGTACTCAGATGGTTCACGTGAACTCCTGCCCTCTAAGCTCCAACACAGAGGCAGCAGCTCCAGAATTGCCTGGGACATAAGGGTAAGTACTCAATGGACTAACTTTAGGTGAAAGGCTAGAGGGGCAGGGGGATTGGTAGGAACTCTCTCCGGACAGAAGCTCTGATGGGTGCTTGAGTCCTTGTTGAGTTCTCTCATCCAGCTGGCCCTGAGCAGGCAGGCATAAAATCTTTCTCTCTCCATTAACCTGACCTACTCTGTCTGCCCTGCTCTGGTGTTTCCCTGAGACCCTGTCCCATCCAATGAGCTCACCTTACTGGAGCCTCTTTCAGCAGCTCCAGGGCCTTCACAGGAGCCCACACAGTCTCTCTGAAAAGCCCTCAAGTACTACAGGAGTGTTGGCCTGCTTCTGGCACTCCCTGCAATCTCTCCCAAATGCCTTTCAATTCAGCACAAGCAGCAACCTAGGCATCTGTCAGTAGACGAATAAAGATAAAGAACACAAGTTACATATGTACAAAGCAATATTACACAGCCATAAAAAGAATGACATTTTGCCTTTTGTGACAAAATGGACATAGAGGATAATATGCTAATTGAGAAAAGGCAGACAGAGAAAGAAAAAGTCCATCAGTTTTCAGTTATATGTGGAATGTAAAAACAAGGACAAAGAAAACTAAATGGAAACAAGCTTATACATACAGAGAACGAATTGATAGGTACCTGATTGGGGTGGGGGAGGTGGGGAGTGTAAAAGATGAAGGGAATGAAAAAGTACAATCTGCCAGTTATAAAATAAGTAACAGGGAAGTAAAGAACAGAGAGGGAATATGGTCAATAATATTGTAATAATTATGTATGGTGTCACAGACTTATCGTGGGGATAACTTTGTAAGGTCTGTATGTCTAGTCACTCTGTTTTCCACCCGAAATGAATATAGATAGTTTTTTATATCAATTATAATTTAAAAATTTGGGAAAATTTACAAAACTAGAGTTTTGTTTTGTTTTGTTTTTGTTTTTTAAATTTCTTGGGAGATAGAGTCTCATTTAAATGGATCCATGGCTTATATATCTCAGTTGTTTAAGCTTCTTCTGGGCAACATCAGTGAGGAGGACCTGCATGTTTAGCCTGATTTGGAGTCTGTGACGTTAGAGCTGACACATTCCTTTGCTCAGCCTCTCTTCATTTGTGAAGTGGGGATTATAAAACATGGAAATAGAAATGAACATGTGTGTGTGGAGCATACACAGTAGCCATGTGTGGCTATTTTTTTCTGTTAAAATTTATTTTATTGCCACATGTGGCTATTTAAATTAAAATTAATTTATTTAAATTTTTATAAGTTTAAATTGAGCCAAATTGACAACAGATGCTGGGGAGACAGATCTCAAATGCTCCTAAATTTAAATTAATTAAAATAAAATTAAATGAAAAAAAAATTTAACTTCCTCATTTGTACTAACCACATTTTTGTTGTTGTTAATCCTTACACAAGGATCTTTCCCCTTTGATTTTTAGGGAGAGAGGGAAAGACAGAAAAACATCAGTGTGAGGGAATCACACCAATTGGTTGCCTCCTGACCGAGCCTACAACCAAGGTTGAAGAGACTTTACTAAAATGGAACTGGGATTCTTTGGTCTGCAGGCTGATGCTCTATCCACTAAGCCAAACCAGCTATGGCAGTACTAACCACATTTTAAGTGCTTTCCCAAAGCCATATAGAATAACTCCATCATTACAGAACATTCTGAGTTAAACACATACACCACACACACACACACACACACACACACACACACACATACAACACAACACACACACACTTGCATGCATGAACTGCACACACCATAGGAAAGGAGTTAACAAATGCAGTGTAGAAAACAAAATAGAGTGATGAGGAATGTCTGAGGTGACATGTAAGCAGAGAACAGAATGAAAAGGAGAAATCTGGAAATGGTGAGCTAAAGGAATGCGGATCTAGGCAAAGACACCACCAGCAAGAATGTGGTAAAGTAGGGATTCATTTGAAAGAAAAGTCACTGGAGCCCCATGGGCAGGGGAAAGAGAGAGGAAAATCTGAGAGTTGGGCAGAGGGCAGATCACTGGGCCTTTGCATTTAGGTTAGGAGTTAGGATTTTTTATTTTTTTCTGAAAGAGCCATGGGAGGGTTATAAGTGAGGGAGTGACATGGTCTAGTTATATTTGCCATTTATATCTTTCTGCACAATTTTACTAGTTTAATATTTACTTTACTCATATCTCTATCTGATTGTACAGTCCTGAACTTTTTTTTATCCTTAGTATATTTGTCAGCCTCAATATAATAATAAAAACTGTGGAAGAGTGGAATTAAATGGAAAAATCCTTATTACTGACCTACTGGGCATTGGCAGAATCCCAGAGTATAACAACACGAATCAAAATCTTTTAATTTTATTACATTGACAATGAGAGATGAAGGGGGGAGAGAGAAAGAGATAGAGAGAAAGAAACATTGTTGTGAAAGAGAATATCAATCAGTTGCCTCCTGCACACACACTTCAACTGGGGATCAAAATTGCAACCTGGATACATCCTGTCCTGGAACAGAACCCTCCACCTTTTGGCGCACAGGGTGATGCTCCAACCAACTGAGCCACATGGATCAGGGCTGGTCATAAAATCTATTGCCTCCCAAATAAATAAGGCATCACCTATTTGTATGTGAAGCATTTCAGAATATGCCTCCTAACCTTTGGTGGTGGTTGAAGTAGGGTCAATAGTGTAAGTATATAAAGACAAAGCATAAAGGGAAAGTGAGTATCTAGGCTCACTAAACCTTTCCAAACCCCAGCTTCCTCCTCCAAGAATGGGTTAGTAACAGCACCTGCTTAAGTGTGAAAGGAAAATGCACAGATTCCATGACACAGTAATTCTCCAGAAATGGTGGCTGAAGTATTCATGCATATTTAGGTTTAGTTTTGAGTTCACCCACAGACTTTTTTTTCATTTCAAC